>NC_090648.1:241231270-241831270 GCF_040937935.1 Hyperolius riggenbachi
ATCCCGAACCTGTTGTATCGCACCACAATCAATGTTATAGTCCCTTAGGACTATCATTGCGTTTTGTTTCGCTATGCAATGATTTTTTTGGGTGATGCAACAAAGTGTGAAAGGGTCCTCATACATCTCCAATTGTGCACTCAGCCTATTTAAAGGGAACCTGAGGTGGGAGGGATATGGAGGCTGACATGTTTATTTCCTTTTAAATAATGCACATTGCCTCTAAAGGTAGCCACTAACGGTCCAATTTCTAGCGAAAAATCGTTTGCGCAATCAGAAAGTCTGATAGGATTGGTTGTAAATAATCTCTGTTGAAGGGCACAATCAATTACACACGATTATAAAAAAAATCGTCCGATTGAACTCTCGTCTAGCCAAAATTTGGATTTTCTTGTTGGTTGTGATAGATAGGAAGCAAAGCTTAGTTTGTTGATGGTGATGTGAATGATTTCAATTCCCATCAGAATTTCTGATTGCTCGACTGATGTTTCACTAGAAATTGGCTCGCTAGTGGCCACCTTAACACTGTGGGCCACCTGTCACTGGGACTGTCACTCCTGCCCTGCGCCCCATTAATCAGTCTTTCATCTGATTCAAGCAATACTAATTATTTTAACAGGGACTTCTAACACTAAACAAGGGGGTTGCAGAGCTTGGTTTCAACTCCAGGTATGACACCTGGTCTGCCAGTGCACAATCCCTCTGCGGATCACCACTCCACCACGGTAGATACAAATAGAAATGAAGGAGGCACTCAACTGGTGTATAAACTTGCGTTTATCAGAATAGTAGCAAACACGACATGTTTCGGGGTTTCCCCCTTCCTCAAGTGTACATGCAACCTCACCAACACAGCACCTTATGAACATCATTAGACCACACCCAAATTAACAGACCCTCCTCTTCGATCAGCTGATCAACTTCTGAATTAACCCCTTGGGGTAAGTCCAAGTTCATCATTTTGGGCACTACAATCCAATGTCTACCCATCTAAACATCTTGGGGAACATAAGTGTAAGCAACATTTAGGCTATGCCTATTAATACACAGAATTTACTGAACATGCAATGCATAGACTCACTGCACCACCGATACAGATGTCCCTCCTCCACCACCCACCATAGCGATCACCATTCATCACAACCTGTAGGGGAGAAACATAATGACATTTACCTACAAGAAGCATTTCATACTAAACATTTCATTCATGCCTTTAGGCGCAATGGTGTCTAATTTCCTCATCCACCGTGCTTCTTTTTGTAACAGTAATCTGTCCCTGTCTCCTCCTCTTTTTGGCGGGGGTACATGGTCCAGCACCATCCACTTAAGCTGCGATACACCATGTCCACGGACAAAAAAATGTTTGCCCACCGGCGTATGGCTGCTCAATTCGGATGGTTTGAATCCACGAATGGAGCCTCTATGCTCCTGCACTCTGGTTTTGACGTCTCTTGTCGTCTTCCCCACGTACAGGAGCCCACACGAGCATTTAAGTGCATACACGACAAACGTGCTATCGCAGGTATACATGGAATTAATTCTAATTCTTTCTCCTGTGTATGGGTGACTGACATGATCCCCTTTGATGATCGCCCCACAACAATTACAATTCATACACGGGAAGGTACCCCTTTTCCTTGTGAGTTTATGCATCTCAACACATCGTTCTGCAAGATCTACTCTGCTGACTATGTTTTTAATGGTCCTCCTCCGTTTAAATGAGAACAATGGGGCATTTTTGAATATCTCTGAGGTTGCATGTACACTTGAGGAAGGGGGAAACCCCGAAACATGTTGTGTTTGCTACTATTCTGATAAGCGCAAGTTTATACGCCAGTTGAGTAGTGTTGGGCGAACATCTAGATGTTCGGGTTCGGGCCGAACAGGCCGAACATGGCCGCGATGTTCGGGTGTTCGAGCCGAACTCCGAACATAATGGAAGTCAATGGGGACCCGAACTTTCGTGCTTTGTAAAGCCTCCTTACATGCTACATACCCCAAATTTACCGGGTATGTGCACCTTGGGAGTGGGTACAAGAGGAAAAAAAATTAGCAAAAAGAGCTTATAGTTTTTGAGAAAATCGATTTTAAAGTTTCAAAGGGAAAACTGTCTTTTAAATGCGGGAAATGTCTGTTTTCTTTGCACAGGTAACATGCTTTTTGTCGGCATGCAGTCATAAATGTAATACAGATAAGAGGTTCCAGGAAAAGGGACCAGTAACGCTAACCCAGCAGCAGCACACGTGATGGAACAGGAGGAGGGCGGCGCAGGAGGAGAAGGCCACGCTTTGAGACACAACAACCCAGGCCTTGCATGAGGACAAGAAGCGTGCGGATAGCAATTTGCATTTTGTCGCCATGCAGTCATAAATGTAATACAGATGAGAGGTTCAATAAACAATAAACAGTAATTGGTGTTGTCCAGAATGCGCACAATGCGTGGGTCGCGTTCAATGCAGTCCTAGGCCGAAGAGGTCATAGCCTAGGGTCACAAAAACCTGTTTATTTGGGCAATTTCAATGGTGGCGAGTCTGACGTACATAAATCGCAGCAATGGCCGTTAGCAACGTCTAAATCTCATGAAATGTCTCATGCAGGTAGAAGACATATTGTTAGACTTGGGCTCCAAAGATGGGGTCCCTACATCTCTGCAAACCAGAGTTACAGGGGTCCAAATTTGGTAAAATCCCCCATAGGCTTTCATTGGGCCTCCTATTTACAGTTCCAAAATCTCACATCTTTTCAAAGGGCAATTGCTCAGCAGTGGCAAATTTTCTAGTATTGTAGGGACCCTTAGGGGGAACATGACTGGTGAGTTTCGGGCCCCTAGGCCAAAGAGGTCATAGCCTAGGGTCACAAAAACCTGTTTATTTGGGCAATTTCAATGGTAGTTATGCTGACGTACATAAATCTCAGCCATGGCCGTTAGCAACGTCTGAATTTCACGAAATGTCTCATGCAGGTAGAAGACATATTGTTAGACTTGGGCTCCAAAGATGGGTTCCCTACATCTCTGCAAACCAGAGTTACAGGGCTCCAAATTTGGTAAAATCCCCCATAGGCTTTCATTGCCTCCCTATTTCACTTTCCAAAATCTCACATCTTTTCAAAGGGCAATTGCTCAGCAGTGGCAAATTTTCTAGCATTGTAGGGACCCTTAGGGGGAACATGACTGGTGAGTTTCGGGCCCCTAGGCCAAAGATGTCATAGCCTAGGGTCACAAAAACCTGTTTATTTGGGCAATTTCAATGGTAGTTATGCTGACGTACATAAATCTCAGCCATGGCCGTTAGCAACGTCTGAATTTCACGAAATGTCTCATGCAGGTAGAAGACCTATTGTTAGACTTGGATTCTAAAGATGGGGTCCCTACATCTCTGCAAACCAGAGTTACAGGGGTCCAAAATCCCCCATAGGCTTTCATTGCCTCCCTATTTCACTTTCCAAAATCTCACATCTTTTCAAAGGGCAATGGCTCAGCAGTACCAAATTTTATAGCATTGTAGGGACTCTTAGGGGGATCATGACTGGTGAGTTTTGCCACTGCTGAGCCATTGCCCTTTGAAATGGTGTGAGATTTTGGAACGGTAAATAGTAGGCCCAATGAAAGCCTATGGGGGATTTTACCAATTTTGGAGCCCTGTAACTCTGGTTTGCAGAGATGTAGAGACCCCATCTTTGGAATCCAAGTCTCACAATATGTCTTCTACCTGCATGAGACATTTCGTGAGATTCAGACGTTGCTAACGGCCATGGCTGAGATTTATGTACGTCAGACTCGCCACCATTAAAATAGACCAAATAAACAGGTTTTTGTAACCCTAGGCTATGACCTCTTCGGCCTAGGGGCCCGAAACTCACCAGTCATGTTCCCCCTAAGGGTCCCTACAATGCTAGAAAATTTGCCACTGCTGAGCAATTGCCCTTTGAAAAGATGTGAGATTTTGGAACTGTAAATAGGAGGCCCAATGAAAGCCTATGGGGGATTTTACCAAATTTGGAGCCCTGTAACTCTGGTTTGCAGAGATGTAGGGAACCCATCTTTGGAGCCCAAGTCTAACAATATGTCTTCTACCTGCATGAGAGATTTCGTGAAATTTAGACGTTGCTAACGGCCATGGCTGAGATTTATGTACGTCAGCATAACTACCATTGAAATTGCCCAAATAAACAGGTTTTTGTGACCCTAGGCTATGACCTCTTTGGCCTAGGGGCCCGAAACTCACCAGTCATGTTCCCCCTAAGGGTCCCTACAATGCTAGAAAATTTGCCACTGCTGAGCAATTGCCCTTTGAAAAGATGTGAGATTTTGGAACTGTAAATAGGAGGCCCAATGAAAGCCTATGGGGGATTTTACCAAATTTGGAGCCCTGTAACTCTGGTTTGCAGAGATGTAGGGAACCCATCTTTGGAGCCCAAGTCTAACAATATGTCTTCTACCTGCATGAGACATTTCGTGAAATTCAGACGTTGCTAACGGCCATGGCTGAGATTTATGTACGTCAGCATAACTACCATTGAAATTGCCCAAATAAACAGGTTTTTGTGACCCTAGGCTATGACCTCTTTGGCCTAGGGGCCCGAAACTCACCAGTCATGTTCCCCCTAAGGGTCCCTACAATGCTAGAAAATTTGCCACTGCTGAGCAATTGCCCTTTGAAAAGATGTGAGATTTTGGAAAGTGAAATAGGGAGGCAATGAAAGCCTATGGGGGATTTTACCAATTTTGGACCCCTGTAACTCTGGTTTGCAGAGATGTAGGGACCCCATCTTTGGAATCCAAGTCTAACAATAGGTCTTCTACCTGCATGAGACATTTCGTGAAATTCAGACGTTGCTAACGGCCATGGCTGAGATTTATGTACGTCAGCATAACTACCATTGAAATTGCCCAAATAAACAGGTTTTTGTGACCCTAGGCTATGACCTCTTTGGCCTAGGGGCCCGAAACTCACCAGTCATGTTCCCCCTAAGGGTCCCTAGAATGCTAGAAAATTTGCCACTGCTGAGCAATTGCCCTTTGAAAAGATGTGAGATTTTGGAACTGTAAGTAGGAGGCCCAATGAAAGCCTATAGGGGATTTTACCAAATTTGGAGCCCTGTAACTCTGGTTTGCAGAGATGTAGGGAACTCATCTTTGGAGCCCAAGTCTAACAATATGTCTTCTACCTGCATGAGACATTTCGTGAGATTCAGACGTTGCTAACGGCCATTGCTGCGATTTATGTACGTCAGACTCGCCACCATTGAAATTGCCCAAATAAACAGGTTTTTGTGACCCTAGGCTATGACCTCTTCGGCCTAAAACTGCATTGAACGCGACCCATGCATTGTGCGCATTCTGGACAACACCAATTACTGTTTATTGTTTATTGAACCTCTCATCTGTATTACATTTATGACTGCATGGCAACAAAATGCAAATTGCTATCCGCACGCTTCTTGTCCTCATGCAAGGCCTGGGTTGTTGTGTCTCAAAGCGTGGCCTTCTCCTCCTGCGCCGCCCTCCTCCTGTTCCATCACGTGTGCTGCTGCTGGGTTAGCGTTACTGGTCCCTTTTCCTGGAACCTCTTATCTGTATTACATTTATGACTGCATGCCGACAAAAAGCATGTTACCTGTGCAAAGAAAACAGACATTTCCCGCATTTAAAAGACAGTTTTCCCTTTGAAACTTTAAAATCGATTTTCTCAAAAACTATAAGCTCTTTTTGCTAAAATTTTTTTCCTCTTGTACCCACTCCCAAGGTGCACATACCCTGTAAATTTGGGGTATGTAGCATGTAAGGAGGCTTTACAAAGCACAAAAGTTCGGGTCCCCATTGACTTCCATTATGTTCGGAGTTCGGCTCGAACACCCGAACATCGCGACCATGTTCGGCCCGAACCCGAACATCTAGATGTTCGTCCAACACTACACGTGACCTGTTCGGCCAATCACAGCGCTAGCCGAACGTTCGGGGAACGTTCGGCCATGCGCTCTTAGTTCGGCCATATGGCCGAACAGTTTGGCCGAACACCATCAGATGTTCGGCCGAACTCGAACATCACCCGAACAGGGTGATGTTCTGCAGAACCCGAACAGTGGCGAACACTGTTCGCCCAATACTACAGTTGAGTGCCTCCTTCATTTCTATTTGACTTCTAACACTAGCCTGAAGCCTTACATTAACCTAACTCTAGCCATTAGTCATGCTCCAAGTGTAGGGCTATGGCTAGCCTTTCCTGCTGGTTCATGGATTATCTTTTAGACAAACCTAACATTAACATCCTACCCTAGTGCTAAAATAAAGTACTAAACCATTTCATGCCTTTTACCACTGAAGTAACCATAACAAAAAGTGCTAAGAATAACTTAACTATAATCTAAAAAAAGAAAAAGTCTACCCCAAAATCATCAAAGGTTCTGTTTTTGCAACGTTGTAGTGCCAAACAGCCAAAGAGGCATACTGAGAACAGGTCAATATGGAATAAAAGGTTCAGATTTGTAAGTCTCTGCTCTATTTTCATATTGGCAAAGTGATCAAATTACCACCAATGGGGTGTATTTCATGCTCCAGTGTGTACTGTGATGTTTGGTTTAGCATTAGCATATTGATTAATAAGGAACTGACCTTTTGAAAATTATTAATTTATGAAAGGGCACAAAAAGACACATCTAGACTAAGATTAGAACATAACTAGAGAGGTGCTCAAAGTAGGATTGTTAGCCATCATAAAATATGGTGAATTTCCTTTTAGAACACTTAAAATGCTTAATGTAAAACATCCTTGCATTGTTTACCAGCCTCTTAAGCTGGTTGTGTGCATAGATTTGAATGTGCCATGGTGATAAATGAGACAAATGCAATGGCCGCTGATTGCACTAGCCTGTATTCATGCATCATCTGATTCCAGAGCTTCTGATGTTTTCTCTCAGATACTGTAATTGTTAATCTTATCTACAATACTACTCTATTTTGAGTATTTTCATGCTTGCTGGGGGTTTAAAAGGCATTTTATATAAACTGAACAGAAAAGTTGTGCAAAAGATATTTGCACAAAAGTATAGGAAAGATGTATGCACAGGGAGCACACTGCAATTTTACCAGTACCTCCAACAGTAAGGTGGCTCGCATTGCACAATTAAGGTGAGCCACATTGCCCAGGTAATACGTGCCAGGGTACAGCATACTATTCTACTTGGGAAACGTGAGGTACCCTGGCAATGTGTGCATTACTAATTCATGATCCAAGCAGGGACTGGCATGGTGTAAATATAGATGCATTTTAATTTTGGCATCGCTTGTTGCCAATAGTCAGAATATCTGTAATGTTGTCTAACTTGTTTTACAGTCATACTACTATTGCTTATGACCAACCCTAACTCCCGTCTCAAGCATATGCCTATCTATTCTAACACTAACCAGCCCCTTCCTCCTCTACCAACCCCTGTTTCTATAGACTAGCCCACAGAGCTCAGTGCCCTGATACCAGTCAGTAAGCAAGCCCTGGCATTGCATTGCTGATACTCAGCTACAGTGTAACCAAGCATCTGCTATTGAAAAGCTGAGCACTGGAGCCCCAAATTGTCACCTGGCACTTCATAGCCGCGTAATCGATAACCGACATTCTGCTACAGTCAAGCTCCTGCTACTGAATAGCCAAGTGCCTGCCTGCGCCTAAAATAAGCACCTGGTGCCCTATAGCCGCTAATTTTCTTCAGTGGTGCCTAGAGGGGCTAACAGACAATGTGCCAAATTCAACTGCTTTGACTAGCATGGTCCCCACACCACCAGTATGTTCACTATTGAGCAGTCACCCTGTGCATACACTGATTGTAAACTAGCTGTGTCTGCTGATCCCTGTTGTTCTTGCTGCTTTGAAAATACTCTTCCTTCTCTCCCTGGCTTTAAAAGTTCCTTTTACACTTTTTACCATTTTTACAGTGTAAACAGTAGGCATGGTATGATTGTATTTAAAAACTGAGCTAAAAACAGTATTTAAAATATACTGCATTATTAACTAGTCTTCTTCAAAATTATTTTAAGCACACTTAAGTATAAGTAAACAATCAGTTTAATAAATTAGGATGAAAATGTCAAACATTAAATGTATTTCTCTGTATATTGTCTTTTTATTTGATATGTTTTATTTAAAAACAACAACAAAACATACTTCCCTAAGGAGAGGGAAGGCTCTGGGTTCTATAGAGCCTTCCCATTCTCATCCTGGTGTCTTCATTCCACAGCAGGCTAAACGGTTGTGGTCTACTCTCTTCCACATTGGGTGGCCTTCGGTACTTCGTTCCATGCTGCGCACACGCGAGCAACCTCTCTAACATGTTTGCAGTACCGAGCTGCTAGTCTTCGGAAGCCCAAGTATTTCCGAAGTCTCACGCAGTGGGAGATTCAAATGGGGGGGGGGGGGGCTATGGGGGGCCTAGGAGAATGAGAAGGCTCTATAGTACCCAAAGCCTTCTTTCTGCTTAGGTGAAAATCTTTTTTTTTTTTTTTTTGTCGCTTCAGACTCACTTTTAATCCTACAGTATTTATTCGAACAGGCAATACAATGCTCAACAGAAGCAAACCACCCATTTTTGTTACCCACTTGTGCAAATAAGTGGTATTTGAGTATGTCACACATCGTTTACCACAGTAATTCCGATACATCCTTCATACTCTGGGAATCAGTTCTGTTTTCATCAACAGATTAATGATGAACTCCAGCACTTTGCTAAACATTTTCCTCTTGTCTCAGCAGGACAAAATGCGAAGATTTAGATATTTCCCTGGAACCTATTGAAAATCCTGAGTGTGGGCTGGACTATGTTCATTTGATTCACTACAACATGCTCAGAATTTGGATTTAAACACTCTCTGCTTTCCCGAAGCAGTAGGAGCCTTTTCAGAAAATGTATCTTCCATTATTCATGTACAAGAATAGCAGTTATCATGCAAATGCCTAATCCCATTCAGGACAGCCATAAAGCTTTAAGTTGTCCTATTTGTCATGCTAAACAAAGGATGTCTTGAATTATGAAATCTGTAAGTGTATGTTATTAATCATCGTGCATTAGACTTTGTTATTGTGGAAAGCACCCTTATAAGGATTGTATCTACATATTCAAGTGAATTTATAAAGATTGTGACAACACTTACAGCATTTATGTGGTTTGTGCTACAACCGCTGCCGGGGACTGGCAAGTCGATGAAATATTTGTGCTTCATATGCATTGTAATCGAGGAAGAACAACAGATGCATATTGTAATTTTAAAGCACTGATTCATTATCCCGGCAGGGATTAATAGTACTATCCAAAAATGAGGCATGTAATCTATAAACCTACTGTAAATTCAGAATGTCAATATGATTATATACACAAGTACGTAACAAAGAGACAAATTCTGGTGTCTGTACATTAATCAATCTGGAGCACTCTGGAATCAGAAATGGCATTTAGGAATGGGTGAGACCTCCTCTGGCAGTCTTACAAAAATTTCTTCATATTCATATATTTATTCTCACCAAAGCCATTTTGCAAATTGTACTGAAGTCGATGGGCCAACTTTAACGGTTAATAGCAAAGCCCGCATACATGCTACAGTCACTAAATTTAGGTATGTAAATGAGAACAGCGGCAACAGGGTAAAAAATAAAAATTCATAAGTACCTTGCTGTTTTTCAGAAAATGACAGTTAAAGTGACGGCAGGAAAATTGGAATTTTGCCTGACTTCCAGCATACAGAAGACAGTAGAAATATTACACCATGGAAGCAAGACCTGAGTCGAGATGGTGGCACCATCTCAGTTCAGCCCACTAGCAACAGTCTCTACCAGCAAAACAGCAGGACACCGCATTGCTAGCTGCCATCATGAACTGCATGACATCTGGAATAAATGCCACCCATAAAGGTGTCTGGAAGTAGTAGAACATAGTAGCTGATCTACTATGTAGGGAACATTTAGGGGTGCTGATCACATAATTTTATAGATGATCAGCTAGAAATAGCGCCAGAACTAGCATCAGAAATAGCATCAGAAACCCTGTTTGTGAACTATCTCCCAACTAATTATAGCACCTGTATCACTAACTCATCATAAAGTATCCCCATCTGAGCAGTCCTCCACACTCCATAATGTTAGAGTCCACAATCTAATCAACTTCATTCATTCCAAAAATGTAGAAAATTTCAACAAAATTCAATAAACAGGGTTTTTTTTGGGGGGGGGGGGGGGGGGTTTGCATATGTTTGCAGGCTTGGTGAAATTCATATTTGCCAGTGACTGGATAAGAAATTGTACATAGATGGATTTGACTTGAGGAAGCTTTGAACAATTTTTAGGCAATGACACTAGTCAGTTTCAGTTTTGAATTGCCCTTCATCAGGCCTTTGCAAACAAAGTCTCCTCAATGACAAAACAGAAGTTCTGCTACAAAAGAGGCATCCATGCCAACCAGATAAGGCCTTGCATCAATCCACAGGCAAAGAAAAGGTCAGCCCTTGCAGCTACTGGGGAGTGCAACCACTGTGCATTCTCCAGTAGCTGCATAGGCTGACATTTTCTTTTTTTCTGTTGAATTTGAAACTGTGGACTACAACACACAGTAGTGGTTTCATAAATAACTTATCATTCTAAAAATCCAGAAAGTGTTACAGGTGGAAAGCCATTATGAAGGCAATGCGTGCATTGCTATTATAATGCACATGATGCTAATTGCAAGATGTGCTATGTGCACAAATTATGCTATGTCAGTTACGTGGCTACTGGTAAAATTGGCATGTGCTCTAGTTGCGCTGTAATTTTACTGGCTTTTGCAGAATACAGCCCAATATTCGACAGGTGTATTTTTTGTGATCCATGTATATTGGTATCAGCTCACAGGCAGAGTTGCAGAGTGGCAAATCTTAGTCTGTGGCAGAATCCAATACATTAACTACACGCATTGCTTAGGACGTGATCTGTGGCTTGTGTTATTGGATAAGAAGACATCAGACAAATCCATGTTTGTCACAGTTTGACACATAATGTATATCTGCCAGGGCAAAGCACACGCAATATGACAGCACACAGAGAACTGTAACAAAGAAAAATGACAAACTGCACCAAAACCCCATACAGAAAATGCTTGGACAAAAATTGTAAAGGATAAGGTATGTCTTAAATGGAAAATGTTAACAAAAATCATATCTTCCGGCTCCTTTTACATGTTTATTGATAGACCGTTCAGCTTTTATTAACCTTGAATACAGTTATCAGTTCACTTGGACTGATAAAAGATGTAGTGATAATAATCATGCAGTGAGTGGGCACAGCAGTCTCCAGCAATAGTAAAGTGGTTTACAGTCTTGTCTTGCAGCATGACACTTCCAGGTTCAAATCGCATGCCAGGAAACAATTTATTGGGCCATTGAAAGTGCACCAAACATCACAAATGCCTGCATTTCAACTGTGACTTTTGCCTTTGGCAGTGGGTACAAGGCCTTAAAGTGAACCTGACTTCACCTGTAAATTCAGGGGTGCAAATCAAAACATTTGGGCCCCCTTAAAAGTGTAGATGCTCCCTCCCCCCATGCCTCCATACACCTCTCATTAAAGGGAACCTTAACTGAGAGGGATATGGATGTTTCCATTTAAACAATACCGGTTGCTTGTCAGTCCAGCTGATCTCTTTGGTTGCAGTAGTGATTGAATCACACACCTGAAACAAGTATGCAGCTAATCCAGTCTGACTTTAGTCAGAGCTCCTGATTTGCATGCTTGTTGAGGGGCTGTGGCTGAAAGTATTAACCACTTCAGTGCTCTGGTGCTCAGGGGGTAAAACAGCTCAGTGGTGAAGTGACTTCACCACTGAGCTGTTTTACCCCCTGAGCACCAGAGCAATTTTCACCTTTCAGCGCTCCTTCCATTAATTCGTCTATAACTTTATTGTTACTTATCGCAATGAAATGAACTATATCTTGTTTTTTCCGCCACCAATTAGGATTTCTTTAGGTGAGACATTATGCCAAAAATTATTTTATTCTAAATGTGTTTTAATGGGAAAATAGGAAAAATGTGGGAAAAAAATTAATTATATTTCAGTTTTCGGCCATTATAGTTTTTAAATAATGCATGCTACTGTAATTAAAACCCATGAAATTTATTTGCCCTTTTGTCCCGGTTATAAAACCATTTAAATTATGTCCCTATCACAATGTTTTGCGCCAATATTTTATTTGGAAATAAAGGTGCATTTTTTTCAGTTTTGCGTCCATCCCTAATTACAAGCCCATAGTTTATAAAGTAACAGTGTTATACCCTCTTGACATAAATATTTAAAAAGTTCAGTCCCTGAGGTAACTATGTATTTTTTTAATTGTACATTTTTTAAAAAAATTTTAATTACAAAAAAAAAATAAAAATTGGGGAGTGTGGGAGGTAATGAGTTAATTTTTTGTGTAAGGCTAGGTCCACACTAGACCTGGTTGCAGGACGGACACTGCAGTCCGGATCAGGGGAAGTACCCACCGTACTGCAAACTGATGAAAGTGCATCAGTTTTGCATCAGTTTCCGTTCAGGTTTTTCCCTGACAGAAAATGTCTCCATCATTAGGAAGGAGTGGGAGGATTTTTTTGGGCCAATCATAAAGCTCAGGCTATCCGTTTTAACATCCGTTTTTTGCCTGTGGAGCTGGAGATGCGTTTTTTCATTACTTTCACTACCCCTGCGTGTATCCATGGTCCTGATCCGTTGCGTGAAAATGCAGCAGATCCGGACCTTCCGTTCAGGTTTTGAAAACGGATCCCCGCAAACGCAGACGGATCCGTTTTTTACTTGGGTGAGGCTGGCTGCTATTTTCAACATTAGTATCCGGGACTCCGTATTTCATCAGGTTTGAAAAACGCAGCCACGGATACGTTTCCGGACCTAGTGTGGACTGGCTCTAACACTAATTTATTCCTATGTAAAAAATGCTTAGGGTGTAGTTTTACTATTTGGCCACAAGATGGCAACAGTAACTTTTTGTTTATTGCGACCTGCGAGCGTCCTTCCGGACGCTTGCAGGAAGTAGTAGGAGGCTGTGAGTGTTTGTTTTTTTTCACAATGATCGCGCTGCCCATCGGAGAGCAGCGGATCATTGCGGGGCTTAGATCAACGAACGGGAATGGATTTTCCTGTTCATTGGTCTCCGGGCGAGCGGGCGGTGACGTGTTTACTAGCGGTGGGCGGCGTGTTTATGAGCGGGAGCGCGGGCGGGAGCACGGAAAGTACGGATTTCTCCGTCCCTGGGGGTTAAAATATGGAAAAAGGGACGGATAAATTTGTACGAGCGGGGGTAAAGTGGTTACAGACACAGGATCAGCAGGAGAGTCATTCAACTGGTATTATTTTAAAAGGAAAAATCCATATCCTTCTCAGTTTACGTTCCCTTTAAGTCCTCTCCTTACCCCTATACTTTGTACATTGCCCCTTTTCTGTTCCCATTCTCTCCATTAACAGATGTCCATACAGGAGGTGGCCTGACGATACTTGCTGTTCAACAAGAACTGTCCATTGCTTGCAGCTGAACAACTGAGTCCTACTCCTCCCCTATATTTTACAGCGCAATAAAATAAAATAAATGAATGGACAAGTTCGGTCACAACAGCCTTGTTCTGGCGAGGCGGGGGGGGGGGGGGGGTGGAAAGAAGGTAAAGGGTCCCCACAGCCTTGGACTACTCCCCTTCTTGCTACACCTCTTGTTCCTATGTGCTGCCAGTTATAGAAAGATTCCTCACCAATGGCATCTGTCTGCAGCCGCACAAACAAGTCTTTACATGACTTCTGTGATAATAAATCACTTTTAGGCAATTCACTGGCAGGGTCTAGTAATCTAGTTTTTATAATTACTATTTACGAACAGTGCTAAATGCAAAGGTTCAGATAATGTTATCTATTCTGCAAAATAATGTATTTATTTAGAAAGTGTAATTATTTTTAGAGGCCAATTAGACAAGTTGTCCTTGCGCATTTATTTTTTATCACTGTGAAAATACATTGTAGCAAAGCAAATGCATACGGAGTCTCAGCAGGAGACAAAATGTTATTTACAAACATTCTACATCAGCCTGCACTGTGTACTGTAGGGAATTATGAACATCTCAGTAAGTTTTCATTAGACATAATGTAACAGTTATGGTTATCTTCTGTCTGTGGCTGATTACACAGAGAATTAATTATAGAGCGTAAGTGCTGTGTAGGAAGACAAACGGGCATTGCTTGATAATATACCGGTTCACCTACAAGATGGCTTCTGACCATTTTCATAAGAGGGATTACACTTTTTAGATCTCTCTTCTTTATTGATACCTTGCTCAGCGAATCCAAAACTGACCTTAGATTGTGTAGGGACATGAGAGCTTAGCCCCTTTGAAGAACGCCATTGGCCAAATTGCACCAGTGTTTACTGCGCTCGTTTTGACAAACTAGTTGGAGCACATGCCCAAATCAAGAATTCTCGTTGGTTGCTCGGAGCAACTATACATTTTGCACCTGTTTTGTGGTCTTGTTAATCTGTTTGAGCAAACTCTGCAATATGATGTGTAGGTCATTAGCAGCATTACATTAGGACACATTGGCTAGATCTCAGTGGTTTTACTCCACTGAGTACCCCAAAACAAAGCTCCCCAACTACTCCATCCCTAGTGCCTCTGGTTTGCTATACTGGGCACATCTTAATCCCACTAGATCTCCTCATCCCTCTTAAGGTGCCCATAAATGGTACAATCTACTGAAAGATTGACCAAAATGATCAATCGGATTGGGTAGCATTATTGGTGACAATCTGTGATGAATGAACCTTCTCTCAATTGCTCCGCTGATCTGAATTTCAAGTTGATTTTAGTCTGATTAGATTGCTAATCATTTTCCCCACCAATGGTGGGCCCAACTGATAAATTTCAATTGGTGGCAATGATTAGATGGTCAATGATTTGGGAAATTGGATCATTATTGGGCGCCTTAGACAGTGGTTAGTAATGTGAATTTGAGCAGGAGGTGCATACATTTTTTTTAATTTACTTTCTATACTTTATAATTGGCAATCTTAGCAAAAGAAGAAATGTTTTTCAGCCTAGGAATTGGGCAAGCACAAAGTGTAAAGGCACACACATAGACACAGATTTGATACTGCAGTGTTCCAATGGTGTACAGATGCATAACTAAGCAATAGCCCAGTGATGGGATCTGTCTCTGTGAAGGAGGGAGACACGATTGTTAGTCACACGACAGGCACAAGAGCTTTTGCAGAAAGGACAAGGAGAGAAACAATGGACTTGGCTGCTGATTGCCACATAAAGATCCAGCATGTTATATCATTAGTTGACCTTGAGCGACATCTAAACACATGCTTCATTCTCAGCCAAGACTGCCACGACCAGCTGTCTTGGCCAAGAACAGTCTAGTATATGTACCAATGTTTTAGACACATGGCACGTGGCTGTAAGATTGGGGGAGAGGGTATTACAGTTTACTTTGCCTGTGGCACCAAATAGGTCAGAAACGGCCATGGCTAGAATTGTGTGGGCAGGCTGGGATTAGCATTCCACAGAGTTGCACCCCATACATTATACATACATTATGCAGGTTAGGCATATGCTGTTTTTAATTTAGAGGTAGGGCCCCTACCACTGAGGATAACCTCATCATGGTGGGAGGGTCAAGCAATTGGTAATTTGCATGCAAACTATTATGGTGCCCATACATGGTACAGTTTTTTTTAAATCCAATCTTACCATTTCTATGTAGTATAAGGGTAAATACAGTGAATATACTGAAAGGATAATTTAGGCAGTTCCCTTATATTACATAGAAATGGTAAGATTGGATGAAAATAATTGTACCATGTATGGGCACCATAATAGATTGCATGCAAATTACCAATTACTTGACCCTCCCACCATGATGAGGTCCTCCTCTGTGGGAGGGGCCCTACCTCTAAATTAAAAATGGCATATGCCTAATGTAATGAATAGCGGAGATGCCGCCGCATGGGAGAGCGGCATGGCGGCTATCTCTGCGTCCCAGCCGGCGACTGCTGTTGCGCAGCATCGTGATGCTGCCTTGCCTGGTCCTTCTAGTGCACACAGATGGAGAACTACACCAGGCGACAGGACCTTTATGCTGATAGAAGAGGAGTCAGCTGATCATGCCGATCAGCTGATTCCAGCTATGCTCCGGATTGGCTGAGTGACAGGGTGGCGCTGTGGAGCGCTTTTAGTATATATAGGACTCGCTTGTCACTTGCAAGTTGTCTGCTGTTGCGAACATATACGTGTGAGCGCTCAGACCTGAGTCAGATCCCACAGTGTGTTAGTGTTATGGTGTGGTGTTTTGGTGTACACACTCAGAGTTTTCTGATTATTGGTGATCCGCAGTATCACCAGTAATACAGATATATTTGATTATATGGTGATCTGCGGAATCACCAATAATACAAATATTCATACGTACTCTGGAAAACACAAGGTACAGATGATAAAACTTGTGGAAAATACACCACACTGACGTTAACTCAGAGGGATGGTGACCTCTGGAAGGAAGGGCAGTGTGTGCGATTCTGCGACTAGGATAAGAACGCAGAATCTCGTTCCTCAACAGCAATGATATGCTGAGGAGTTACTGAGTTCCCCACAAGTAGAACTCAGCAAAGTTAACCCTTTAGTGGACGAACCACTAAAGGGGGCGAAGTCAAACGGAAAATGGTTCAGTATCAGAACTGGCAAGGAAGTACCGAATCGACAGACAGAAATCAAGATCAGAGGTCAAGCCAAGGTCAGTAAAGGAAAATCAGATGGGCAGAGGTACAGAATCGAGAAACACAAGAGTAGTCAGAAGCCAAGCCAATAGTCGGTAACGGTACGGGCTGGCGAAGTACAAAATCAGGAGACAAGAGAATAAACAGGTAACAGGTAAAAGGTCATACACAATATACAATGCAATTGTACTTTAGCCTATCAACAGAATCTGGCGATGGCCTGGTGCAAACCAGAGGAGTTTTTCTGAGCGTTTTGAGTTTTTAAATCTTCTGCTAATGTTATCCTATGTGTCTGTGCACACTGGAGCAATGAGGTTTTGTAAAAAAACCCATAGAATTACATTGGGAAGCGCTTTTGAAACCTCTAAAAGCTCTTCCCAATGTAATGCTATGGGGTTTTTTACAAAACCTCATTGCTCCAGTGTGCACAGACACATAGGATAACATTAGCAGCAGATTTAAAAACTCAAAACACTCAGAAAAACTCCTCTGGTGTGCCCCAGGCCTAAGTGTGGATCCCCAGCTCCAGCTGGTTCTAGCACACTTTGGGATCTAACTAGGGTCTGAGTGCTAACACACAAGTATTCGCTGACTGCAGACAACTTGCAACTGACAGAATGCCTGCTTTTATTCTGTGCTGGACTCAAACAGCCCATCCAGCCATTCAACCAATCGCAACATGGCTCAAGGACCTTGCAGCACAGCTCAAGGACCTTGCTGAGGTCAGCTGACCAGCTGGTCAACTGACTCTCCTTCTAAGAGTATAAAAGGCTCTACTGCACACGCGCGCGGCCCCTACGGGGTCCAGACTGTCATGAGAGGTGCCTCGGCGAGCAGCATGCCATGAGGCCTGTGAAGGTGTTCCAGGGAGTACATTTGAAATCGGCACCGGTAGACTTGGGCGCAGGATACAGCAGTATATGGCTGATCCTGCTTCTGCACAAGTCCGGGCCAATTTAATTACTATTTCCCCTCCAGGCCGCCATGGATAGTGGGGGAATGAAATAATTCGGCTTCCAGCGATTGCTGGAGGCCGAATTATTATGTTTTTAAGCAACCTCGGCTCCGTCTTCTGACAGAGCCGACGTTACTCACTGAGCGCTGCAATAGGAGTGATTCCTGAAAAGCACTGCTCCGGTTCCAGGAGTGCAGCCTCGGCATGGAGTACGCCAAGAGGTCTGCGACTGAGCGGTGGATCGTGCTGCCGCTGCGGACATGGACGTTTCTCCGCGTTCCGCATGCGACCATGCAGGCGGTCACGTTGCTGATGCGGACGCGGACAATCCTCCGCGTTCAGCCTGCTGTTGCCTCATTACAGTTAGAACCAGCCGGAGCTGGGAATTCACACTGAGACTAAGAGATTGCTATATTGTTACTATCATCTGTTAGACTAGTTCCCAGGTGTTGAGACCAAGGACCTCACACCTAAGACTAGGATTGAGGGCCCATTTCCACTATCGCGAATTCGCATGCGTTTTTCGCATGCAAATTCGCATAGCAATACAAGTAAATGGGACTGTTTCCACTTGTTAGGATTCCTGTGCGTTTTTCTGTGGAGAAAAAATTCGGATGGCAGAGCCATCAGATTTCGCATACCGCATACCGCTATGCGAATCGCATACAATGCATTTAATAGGAAATTTGCATGTGGTTTGGGTATGCGAATTTTCATGTGAATTTTCATGTGAATTCGCATAGAAACGCATGAAAATTCGCATACACCCGCATGCGAAATTCGCATCCGCATGCGAATTTTTACCGCGGCGATTCGCACCGCACAAGTGGAAATGCAGCCTGATATATATATATATATACTGTTACCTGTTATGACCTCTGGCTTTCCTGACTACTCTCCTGTTCTCTGATTCGGTACTTCCATCCATCTGATTACCTGTTGCCAACATTGCCTGTACCTGGATACCGAATCAGTCTTCCGCTTCTGTACTTTGTCTGTCCGTGTGTTGCCGACCTGGCTTGTCTGACCTTTCTGGCTGTCACCTAGCCCCTGGGTGGTCAGCCTTACTGTATACCTGTGACGCCTGCTCTTCAGGTGGTTATTAGCTGCCATATCAGGCCTATGGTCGCCAGCTCCACTGGAGACCATCGTGCAGCACAGTCAGTGGGTCTCTACCTATCCAAGGTCCACTGGCTGCAGTACAGTGTGATTACCTGCCTCTCAGGGAATCCTTGGCTGCAGTACAGTCTGATTCCCTGCTCTTCAGAGAATCCCTAGCTGCAGACCAATCATCATCAATATTACTTTAGACAGTGATTCCTGCTCCTCAGGTATCCACTGGCTGCAGTACAGCCTGGTTCCCTGACCCTCAGGGAATCCTAGGCTGCAGAAGTGTTTGTATCTCCCGCTTCTCGGGAGACACTCTCTCCCGCTTCTCGGGAGATACACTCCAATTACTGTTGCACAAAACACTATATCACATTGGGTGTCCTGTGTCTAGCTATACTAGTATTATTGGTGATTCTGCAGATCACCACATAATCAGGTATAGCATCTGTATTATTGGTTATACTGCAGATCACCAATAATCAGAAAAATCTGTGTTGCTGACACCAATCGTTACACCTAACCTGCATAATGCATCTCAGCACATTTTTTGAAATGCATGATTTGGCTATGTTTTTTGTAAAATGCTATTATTTTTCTTGCAGAACATGTGGATGAAACTTTTAAGAGGAAAATGCACAAAGTAAAGTTACATAAAGCTAGTGAGTATTAACACATGTTTAATATATAGTGTGGGAATTAGGGTACAATGTGAGAGGGTTCACAATGCATCCTACCACCTAAGCTCTCCCTACCTCACACTAGCAATATTAGTCTTGTGAATTGCATTTTTGAGCCTTATGACTGAGACATTGTATTTGAAAATTAAACACCCTTTCACATAGCCAGACTCCTGCTCTCTGTTTCTATCAGAACTATCTGTTTATGAATGTGTCCTTTATAGCTTATGAGTCTGGATCCATACACTGCTGTGGTGTGATATGCGAGGTATGACAATGTTATAACATAATGACCACCTGTAAGCCATCTTGACACACCTAAACGGCGTTGGCCATAGGCCATAATGTGAATTACGCCTATAATGGCGCTCAGACACTATTTTGGGTGACTGAGCCAAAATTACTTTTAAAACCGTGTAATTCGCATGCCAGAAATAGCTGGCAGCCAAATTACGTCTTTCCCTCAGTCCATGGCGACCAGGAGGGGGAATAGTAATTAACGCCACCGGGACTTGCAGGAGCAGGGTGAACCATTTTTCGGTTTCAGCCTGCGCCCAAATTTCACGGCACTGTTTTTGCATCTATGCTGTCACACTTCCTTTACATCATAATTTTAGTCACAGTAATAACAGGTTCTCTTTCTCACAATTCCTTGCAGTCTTCATAGGAATGGAATGTGTAGCTGGAGATTGTTCTTGCTGTCTTGTAGGTAAGATTACACAGTGTATTTTATGAGAGTAACTAACCTTGAGTTGAGTTGAGCGTTGAGTACAACGCTATTAAGCTTACCTACTTAAATATGTATAGATATTAATTTATTCCGTTTTGTATTATCCATTAATTTGCTTGTGTGACAGGACCCAATAGGTGGTGAAGGAATAATTATAATCTGTAATTCATTCCAAAGTGTATATCCGACTGGTCCAAGCCTTCTTTGGGCAGACAATGCTATACTTCAGTGAATGTCTCCTGTACAGTTAATAAACCTATGTTATGCTTCCAAGAGACTGACTGGTGATATTTTATAATAGTGACTTTGTTGTTTATCCAAGCTGCAAGTTTTAAATTTGTATTATACAGAGTATTGAGTTTCCTCTACTTTTTGATTACTAATCATATATGATACCACAATCCTTATAATATAAGTCCTAACAGTACAGTGGCCAGTCAAACTAAGATCCATAATGTGTATATACTGTATATATATAAATCATAAAAACCAAATTTTCTGGATAAATATGTAAAATTTTAATATATATTTTTTAATTTGTTACTATTTTTTGTTATACAAACTTAAGCAGGTATGTTTTATCATATATAATTGTCAATGTATTGTAATGAAGTAAAATAAATCAAAATGATCACAGGTCATAATACATTTTTTCCCCACCGTAACTTATAGCAGTATAATTGTTTCTGTATGTTTAATGTTTTTCAGTGTCTTAAACCGTGAACAAAAAGATTGTAAAGTAAAAAAAAAAATCTGTGTTGTGCGCTCAGTGGTGGTGCAAAGCTATCCAACCTGTGAGTTTCTTTATCAATGAAATAAACATACAACTTTTTGGCTACATCTGTCTGGTGTGATCACTGCTAGTGCAACCACTCTTGGCTTTTCAGAGTCAAAACCGCAAAAAAAATAAAAATTGAGAAGTGGTGATGAAATCTGCCTTCCTGCCTTCTCATATTTGTCACTACTATATAAATAGAAAAAAAAAAGCTTGAGTAAAGTTAAAAACTGTGATAAAAAGGGAGACATGTTCTTCACTGTCTTACTAACAGCCACTGTAATGTTTACTTACAGTATTTGTTACAGATCAATACATTCTATAATATCTCTGTCTTATACTTCGTTATTTTTGTTTATTTTTGGATTTACATTCCTTTGTAGCTTTATGACGTTAGACTATTTTCTAATCCAAACATGGTATATGATTAAAAAGAAAAGAAAAAACAAGTAGATTTGCTATTGTTAGTGTTAAATGTTCATGTCTTTGATTCCCACAGACAGCAAGGTGCATCTGTCAGGCTTTGCCTCAGAATATGCAGCAAATACCAAGAGTGGAAAAATACAGCTTTTACAGCACAATAGTCACACCATGCCCATGTTTGTATCTATCTGGAGATTAAACTCTCTAACTTTGCTTCATGCTGTTCGGGACGCTCAGTACGGGAGACATCCAAAAACACATTTTTCACAAACGTAATTGTGGCTTTGCTTTGTCCTTTGTGACTAAGAACAGCCCTGCCTTTCCCTATCTCTTTTACTTTCAAACAACTGGAGACAATGTAATATACATTTAAATTGCTTTTGTGTCGCACCAACTAATTTGGCTACTATAAGAACACAAGAGAGGAACTGTGCTCCTCCAAAATGTCTTTTGGATAAATGAATTGGATGCTGTATACCAACTGGAGATAATAAATAAAGGAACAAATGGAAGTACTGCTCACTCTGACAATGCTCTTTTTTTCTTTAGCAGACTTGTGGTAAAGGAAAGAATTGTGTTCTACTCTTACATTTACAGTAGTCCAAAAGAAGAAATGATGATCTAGAAATCCTGAATGCGGAACTGAGAGAGACTGATATCTTGAAAAACGAATACACAAGTCCTTTGTCAGGACCAAAGGCATAGCAAAAGCCACAGCAGCTGCTATTTGACCAAGGAGCAGGGGGGCATGTAAAATGTCTGTTCAGATGCTTGCTCTTCCCACAACATGTATCGCCAGTACTTCCTACCTCCGTCAAGTGGTGTGAGTTAACTGACTTAAGGGGCCCATACACTGGCTGATTTCGATCGATTTCAATGGATTTGATCTGTCTGACAGGATGGAAGATCTAGGTTGATCTGCTGCTGGCAGCAGATCATTGCCCAAAGAGTTGCATTGGATCTAATGGTCCAATAATGCATTTAGATAGATTTCCAATAGATTTCATTCTGAAATCTTTTGGAAATCTGTTTGTAGTGTGGCACACATCAGATTCCTGTCAGATTTGACTTGACAGGCATCTGACAGAAATCTATCTGATGGTCGAATCTGCTGAAAATCTATAAAGCTGGCCATACACTGGCCCAATTTGCTGCCGTTCGACAGCAGATTCGATCACTGGGATCGAATCTGCTGCCAAAACGCACCAGCCGATCCAATTTCCTCCAGAAATCGGATCGGTCCGTCGATTGCGCCATGAGGGAAATTACTGTCTATCGCCTGTGGGTAGGGAGCGCGTCGCTAATGGCGGCCGATCCGATACAGGTATACATTACCTGACGCCGGCTCCCGGGCATCTTCTCCGCGCTGCACCGCTCTGTTCCTGCTCCATCCCAGCGTACATTAACTTCCTGTGTCACTCCAGGGACCAGGAAGTTCAAATAGAAGGCGCTCTATTTGAACTTCCTGGTCACGGAGTGACACCGTGTACGCTGGGATGCGGTGCGGGATGCTGGGATGCGGTGCAGCGCGGAGAAGAGGACCCGGAGCCAGCTTCAGGTACTGTATAGAGGGAGGGGGGGGGGGGGCGGAGACAGGCGGCAGGAGCAGCTCAACAGATTGTGATCGGTTTCAGGCTGAAATCGATTCACAATCTGTTTGCAGTAAAGGCAGCCATACGATCCCTCTCTGATGAGATTCGATCAGATAGGGATCTGTCAGTTGGTCGATCTAATGGCAAATCGACCAGTGTATGGCTACCTTAAGTTTATGGCCACCTTAAGAAGGGCTTTAAAGTGTACCAGATATGATCTAAAGTAAATGTTTTATACGTACCTGGGGCTTCCTCCAGCCCCATCCGCATGGATCGCTCCCACACAACAGAGAAGGCTGAGGACGGCAGCATGGGTGGGAGCAATCCGTGCGCATGGGGCTGGAGAAAGCACCAGGTATGTATAAAACTTTTACTTTATATCATCTCTAGTTTCCTTAAAGACAACTGAAGTGAGAAGAACATGGAGGCTGCCATGTTTATTACAATACCAGTGGGCTTGTCAGCCCTGCTGATCAATTTGGCAGCAGTAGTGTCTGAATTATACCAGAATCAAGCATGCAGCTAATCTTGTCAGATCTGACAATAATGTCAGAAACACCCGATCTGCTGCATGCTTGTTCAGGGTCTATGGCTGAATGTATTAAAAGCAGAGGCTCAGCAGGGCTGCCAGGCAACTGGTATTGCTTAAAAGGAAATAAATATGGCAGCCTCCATTTCCCTTTTGCTTCAGTTGTCCTTTATGTAGTGCTTGCCCACTGTTCAGCTCTTAATGAAGCATTTGTTTACAGCTGGCTGAGGGGTTTTACCCCTTGAGCACCCGAGCAATTTTCACCTTTCAGCGCTCCTTCCATTCATTCCTCTATAACTTTATCATTACTTATCACAATTAAATGAACTATAGCTTGTTCTTTTGGCCACCAATTAGGCTTTCTTTAGGTGGGACATTATGCCAAGAATTATTTTATTCTAAATGTGTTTTAATGGGAAAATTGAAAAATAATAAATGGTTTCCCACATTTTTTCCTGTTTTCGGCCTTTATAGTTTTTAAATAATGCATAAATAATGCATGCTACTGTAATTAAAACCCATGAAATTTATTTGCCCTTTTTTGTCCCGGTTATAAAACCGTTTAAATGATGTCCCTATCACAATGTTTGGCGCCAATATTTTATTTGGAAATAAAGGTGCATTTTTTTCAGTTTTGCGTCCATCCCTAATTACAAGCCCATAGTTTATAAAGTAACAGTGTTATACCCTCTTGACATAAATATTTAAAAAGTTCAGTCCCTAAGGTAACTATTTATGTATTTTTTTTTTAATTGTAATTTTTTTTTTAATTACAATTAAAAAAAAAATGGAGTGTGGGAGGTAATGAGTTAATTTTTAGTGTATAACTAATATATTTGTATATGAAAAATGCTTTAGGGTGTAGTTTTACTATTTGGCCACAAAATGGCCACAGTAAGCTTTTGTTTATGCGACCTGCAAGCGTACAGGAAGTATGCTTGCAGGAAGTTCAGGGAGGCTGGGAAACGTTTTTCTTCACAATGATGCGCTGCTTCTCGTAGAAGCAGCTGATCATTGCAGGGGGCTTAGATCAATGTACGGGAAAGGTTTTTCCCAAATATTGATCTCTGGGCGAGTGGGCGGCAGCGTGCACAAGCGCAGGGGCTGTGCGGACAAGCGAGCAGGAGCGCGAACAGCGCCGGAAGTGGCGAGAGGTGCGGATTTCTCCATCCCTGGGGGTGAAAGGATGGAAAAAGGGACAGAGAAATCCGCACCGCTGGGGGTAAAGTGGTTAAAGGCTCCATACAGAGTGAGCCCATTAAAGCTTTATAGGACATTTGCACTCAGTTCAAAGTGCACTGACTGGCTGTGGATGACTCATTCTAGATGCAAATAGGATGGGGCAATTTATATCAAATATTCACATACTGTATAATGGCCATACTGAAAAGTGCAGTTTTCATTATGGCCACTAGATGGAGGTATACGTGAATCGTGTATTACTGAACATTGGGACACAGTGAAATGAAACAAAATGCTGTAAATATTTGCAGCTGGTTGATGATTGAGAAGCTATGAGTGGACAAGGTTATTTTGATTACAATTGCCCCAGTAATACACAATTCACGTACACCTCCATCTAGTGGCCATAATGAAAACTGCAATTTTTAGTGAATTTGATATCAATTTCCCCATCCCATTTACATCCAGGATGAGTCATCCACAGTCAGGATATTTGCATACAGCTCAAAGTGCACTATCAAGCTCTAATGGGCTAATTCTGTATGGATCCTTTAAATATTACAAATGACTAGTCCTCTCCTCCTTCTCATGGGGGATTTTTTTTTTTTCTAAATGACGGACTAGTCTAAAACCGCTCAGATCTGTAAGGGGTTTACTGCCTATTGTAAACATTGGGGGGAAAAAATAATTTAGAGTGCATTTTACTCTGCAACATATACATCTTATATGTATGTATGTTACATTTTACAATTTTCTGCAATAGTGGGCCCAGTTAGCCTTTCTATACTGGTTCTATACTATGGGCTTGATTCACAAAAGAGTGCTAACTGATCGCACGGCCGTTTTCACGCACATTTTTGCATTTTGCACGCAACGATAATGGTTTACTCGCAAATGCGAATTTCTGTGCGAAACCGATATTGTTTGTGTGTGAACATTTGTGTTTTTGAGCGCAAAACCATTATCATTGCGCGCAAAAATTCACAATCGCGTGAAACGCAAAAATTGCCACGAAAACGGTCATGCTAACAGTTAGCATTGTTTTGTGAATCAAGCCCTATGTGTTTACTCAATGGGTGCTCGGCCTTCTCAGTGTGCACATTTTTGCACTCTTCGGTATGCTTGACCACTTAGAACAAGTAGCATAAAGTTGTTGTTCTTTTTTACTAACATGTTGGATCCTTAGAACATACAAATGTCTTTCTTATAAACCTAGATGGCTGTTTTCAACAAACATTAAAATTCCCCCAACAGTTTACACTTGATAAAACCATTTCAGACACTGCACATCAATAGTTCTCTTTCATCAGCACTGTTTAGCGAGTTATTTACCAATGGAGATATCTCACTGACACAGCACATTTGATCACACATTATTTCTGGTTCTGTTCATTCATTATTGGTATTGAAAATGTGTCACTTGTAGCATGAAAGAGAAAAAAAACACATTTCTGGTAGGGTTATCAAAACAAATTACCTCATGTAAGGTAACTTACCTCATGAGGTAATGACATTTATCAATTCTGGTGGGTTTTAGTCACGAATTACCTCATGCGGTAAATTATGAGGTAATTTGTGCAGTAATTTACCTCAAATCAGAATTCTCATAAAGAAAAGGCATGTTGGCACAAAATTTACCGTTTAGTTTAAGAACTGTCTGTACCTGGTCTTATCCTAATTTCTGTAAGAAGTCATAGATGAAAATGAGAGAGCGAGGGCCTGAGGTTAGAGTGAGTGTTAGGGATGATCAATGAGATGCAAATGTTTCTGAGTTGATGCAAGTTTATGCAAATTTGTATGCACATATATGCAGCTTGAAAATGGACCAATCAGTTTAAACCCAGGTGAGTGTGGGCCTGAAATGAGTGAGAGTGCATTGAGTGAGGGCTTGAGGTTAGAGTGGCGGTGTTCAGAGTAATGGCCTGAGGTTACAGTGAGTGTGCGGAGAGTGTGGACCTGCAATGAGAGTGAGTGTTGAGAGTGAGGGGCTAAGGTTAGAGTGAGTTGTCCCAGTATTGGTTAACCAGCTATAGGTGCCACAGTAGAGGTAGGCCTGCTATATGTGCCACAGTAGAGGTAGGTCTCCTATAGGTGCCACAGTAGAGGTAGGCCTCCTATAGGTGCCACAGTAGAGGTAGGCCTCCTATAGGTGCCACAGTAGAGGTAGGCCTCCTATAGGTGCCACAGTAGAGGTAGGCCTCCTATAGGTGCCACAGTAAAGGTAGGCCTCCTATAGGTGCCACAGTAGAGGTAGGCCCTCCTATAGGTGCCACAGTAGAGGTAGGCCCTCCTATAGGTGCCACAGTAGAGGTAGGCCCTCCAATAGGTGCCACAGTAGAGGTAGGCCCTCCTATAGGTGCCACAGTAGAGGTAGGCCCTCCTTTAGGTGCCACAGTAGAGGTAGGCCCTCCAATAGGTGCCACAGTAGAGGTAGGCCTCTCCTATAGGTGCCACAGTAGAGGTAGGCCTTCTATAGGTGCCACAGTAGAGGTAGGCCTCCTATAGGTGCCACAGTAGAGGTAGGTCTGCTATACGTGCCATAGTACAGATAGGTATAGGGTTAACAAGTGCCCCTATAATAGGTGAATTTTTTTTAAACCCCGTCCTCCTCACTCCCAGTTTCCCACCCTCCTCACTACTGGTGTCTCCCTCTCGATTCCTACTCCCCCCCCCCCCCCCCCGTCCTGATTCCCCTGTGCCGCTGGGAGATGAGCATCGGTAATACTATTCACCGACATGGCTCTCTCCAGCGTTGATAGCGCACCCTCCTCCTGCTCTGTATAGCTCCTAGCTGCCGTTCACTCTATCGGGGATGCGGCTTGATGACGTCATCAAGCCGCACCCCCGATAGAGTGAACGGCAGCCCGGAGCTATACAGAGCAGGAGGAGGGTGCGCTAATAACGCTGGAGAGAGCCATGTTGGTGAATAGTATTACCAATGCTCATCTCCCAGCGGCAAAGGGGAATCGAGTGGGGGCGGGGGAGAGGTCGGGAGGGAGTGTGTGCACGAGAGGCAGCAGTGGCCGGGGGGGGGATTGGGAGGGAGATTAAACATTAAAAAAAATATTTATACTTGCGCAACTTTGTTAAAAGCCTCCTTCCACTATCTTGGTCTCCCATCCAAGCCGATCCCTCTATGCTCTGCGCTCTCTGCCTGCAACATGGCACATGTTGCAGGCAGAGAGCGCAGAGCATAGTCGGGAAAATGCCGCATTTATTTAACCGATTTCCGTATGGCTTCTCCCTCTCTCGGTAAATTACCAAACGTCACTCGCAAGCGGGAGAAACTACCAGAATTTTTAAAAAAATAAATAACGAAAGTGGTGCTTTCCCGACAGTTATTTTTGTACTGCTCAGTTCTACCAGAATTGAGCCCATTTTGTTGCCTCACACACTGAGAATCAGTCATGGCACAGAATTTTCCTGTGGCAAGAGAAAGTCTCCTGTTTCACTGAATCACTTAGATAGCTTTTTCCACTTTATTTTTCTGTTTCCCAAGAGGAAATAGTGATAACAGTGTTTCATTTGTGTCCTTTTCTGTGAAGTATGTTGGTTTACAAAGTAATTATCTTCCACTTGGCAAGGAGTTACCAGTCTTTAGAAGTTGTGTGGAAACATACACAAGTCCTGTAATTACACTTGCAGTTAGACTTGCCATCAAGCTGGGAGATCTCGCAAGTCTGAAAGTCAGTTATCAATAAAATTATTCTTACATTTTTTTTTGATCAAACACACGCCTGACTAAAGTCAGCTGAGGCCGGCCAATAACAACCACCTCAGCTGTTTTTTAGGGGTGTGTACATCAGTCCCCGATGCCAACCCGCAAGCAGTCTGCCTGGCGGATCAACTCACCCCAGCAACAGCCAATCACATGGATGCCGCTCCCCCGCCCGCCTCATGATGTCACGCACATGCTGCTCCTCCTCCCTGCATAGCAAAACACAGTGCGTCATCAGCTATACACCTTACACTCATCTGTGTAGCCCGGCCCATTGATGTTGCCCAAGGGGTTCGGGTCCCAATCCTCGATGGGCGTCATCCATCAAAGGTGTGTATGCACCTTAAAAAAACATTTCTGCACCATTTATATCTGTATTATAATTCAGTCTCTTTACCAATACATATATAAATGCTGGGGATTTTTCCACCTCTTGGATTTGGATATTTGGTGAAATGTCTTTTGCGATATAAAGGGGGAAAAAAGTTATGTTGAATAGAATGTGGTAGGTGTGATACAGTAGAATTGTACCTTCGAAATAAAAAAAAAAAAACATAGACAATGGGAGTCCAGATGGTGTAGTATGTTAGCGTGTAGTAAAAAGTAAGCAGATCAAGGATTGGTACTCGCAAAATAAGGCTGCAATAGGGGCAACCAGCCAATAAGGTAGGTGGAGAGTACAACAGTCTCGACTTGGGTATCTAGATCTCTCTACGTGTGGTCACATTCGAAGAAAAAAAGGGGGAAACCCTATACACGACACCCTGGTGTGCCAGTAGGGTTACCGTCCTCCAATGGAGTTAAAAAGATAAAGGGGAAAAAGAGGTGCCCAAAGGTAATAAAATGTATCCACACCAATAAAATAAATGAGAGGTGGCTTGCCTTAAAGATGACACAAAGAACAATGTAAAATCTTGAAATTTTAATTTGCACTATGGCAACGCATTTCATGAGTATACAAGACTAACTTCCTCAGGCCAAAAATCAGTGCCAGCTGTATCTTGGCATGAAGATATATTTTTAAGGGCATTGATTTGCTTTTAATATGACTTTTACAGTTTTACTTGAAATTTTATCCCGCTTTAACCTCAGCAAGAACAAAAGAGAATATAAAATAGTTTTTCCTTCTGAATCAACTTCACTATCTGACATAATAATGCTAGCATTTGTATTGCACTTTCCTGTCCTGTTGGAATCAGAGCACTTGAGAGCTGCAGCCAGTGGCGTAGCTAAGGAGCTGAGGGCCCCGATGCAAGTTTTACAATGGGGCCCCCCAAGCACTTTATACATAACAATTGATACTGCGCACCAAAACCTGCCAATGGCAACTACAGTGTCAGAGGTGCAAGAAGGGGATGGGGAACAGCTAGTTAATGATTACCACTATTCAAAGTATCTATAGAAGTGATTATTATGAGCACAGGACCAATAGAGAGCTAATACTGCAGTTGAAGGAAGGCCTCTCGTGGCCCCTCTGGCCCAAGGGCCCCGATGCGGTCGCAACCTCTTCACCCCCTATTGCTACGCCCCTGGCTGCAGCTGCTAATTTGATTCAAAATTCTCATTCAAACTTCACATCAACAAGTTCTCTTGTCAGCTCTAACTAAAAACATCTCATTAACCAATTACTTTCTAATGCTGGCTGCAAATGAAATGCAGCACGGTGGCGTAGTGGTTAGCTCTCTCGCCTTGCAGTGCTGGGTCCCTGGTTTGAATCCCAGCCAGGGCACTATCTGCAAAGAGTTTGTATGTTCTCTCCGTGTCTGTGTGGGTTTCCTCCGGGCACTCCGATTTCCTCCCACATTCCAAAAACATATGGATAAGTTAATTGGCTCCCCCTAAAATTGGCCCTAGACTACAGTACTTACACTACATAATATAGACATATGGCAATGGTAGGGATTAGATTGTGAGCTCCTTTGAGGGACAGTTAGTGACAAGATATATATATATATATATATATATATATATATATATATATATATATATATATATATACACACACTGTACAGCGCTGTGTAATATGTCAACGCTATATAAATACTAAATAATAATAATAATAATAATAATAATATCTTGACTAGACCAATGTAACAGCCTTTTCTACTGTCTACCAATGAACTGGCTAGCACTTGGTCTACCCATAACCAAGTGGTAACTCTCCAGTCTATCCTGAACTTTGCTGCTGACATGTCGCGAACCTCCGATTTTTGGTTTGCGAACCCTGTTCATGAACTTTCGCGAACCGTAATAGACTTCAATGGGGAGGCGAACTTAAAAATTTTGAAAAATTTCTGCTGACTGCAAAAATGATAGAAAAGATGTTTCAAAGGGTGTAATACCTGGAGGAAGACATGGTTGAGTGAAATACACTTCAAAAGTCCCAGAAAAAAATCTGGATTTAATACTAAGCAGTGTTTTAAGGTCAGAAATCTCATTGAATGTTCAATTGCAGGCCTACACTGCTTTATGACACCAGGAATCCCTCTCTCCCTTCTGCCTTTCTCCCTCTCACCCTCCTCCCGGAGGGAGGAGGGTCTTGTCTTCCAGGGAATTGTAGTATTTCAAAAGCCAGCTTACATACCTTGGCTGGGAATTGAACCCAGGTCTGAGTGCATGGTAGGTAGCTCACTTCACCACTATACCACCACCAACACTACATGCTAAAGCCAGCCTAGCATGTACCATTATGATCAATCCATGAGAAAAATTAGCTTGCTTAAGGATTTGTAGCATGTCAAAAGCCAACTCACATTGGCTGGGAATAGAACCCAGGTCTGAGTGTGTGGTAGGTAACTCACTTAACCACTATACCACCACCAACACTACATGCTGAAGCCAGCCTAGCATGTACCATTGTGATATATCCAAGAGAAAAATTAGCTTGCTTAAGGATTTGTAGCATGTCAAAAGCCAACTCGCATTGGCTGGGAATCGAACCCAGGCCTAGCACTCTGTAGGCTGCTATCCTAACCATTATACCACCAACACAACACACTACAATGCTACATGCTGAAGCCAGCCTAGCATCTACCATTGTGATATACCCAAGAGAAAAATGAGCTTTCTCTCTCTCTAGGACTTGATGCCATTAAAGTGAATTTTCAGCTCAAAACCATCAACGGATACCGGCAGAATTTCACAGGCAATTTCGGAATTCCGCCAGATTGAAAAAGCAATTCCGTTCTGACCAAACGGAACGGAGTGACCAATTTCTGTCTAAAATTGCGGAAAATACAATTCCGCGGAAAGCGGTGACCATCCCTACGAGAGAGAGAGAGAGAGAGAGAGAGAGAGAGAGAGATGAATCTACCTGGCTATCTGGGGTTCTCTTCGGACAACTGTTGAACACAAAAGGCAAGGCCATGCCTGGGTGGGCTTGAACCACCAACCTTGCAGTTAACAGCCAAACGCACTAACCAATTGTGCCACACAGACTGTGTACCACAAAGACTGTGCATCCAGTTACTGTTGAATGACTTTTGGAGGGAGGAAGTAAGTCTGCTCCAAGAAGTTTCAGCATGTAGTGTTGGTGGTGTAATGGTTAGAATAGCAGCCTACAGAGCGGTAGGCCTGGGTTCTATTCCCAGCCAATGTGAGTTGGCTTTTGACACGCTACAAATTCTTAAGCAAGCTAATTTTTTCTCTTGGATTGATTATAATGGTACATGCTAGGCTGGCTTCAGCATGTAGTGTTGGTGGTGGTATAGTGGTTAAGTGAGTTACCTACCACACACTTAGACCTGGGTTCAATTCCCAGCCACGGTATGTAAGCTGGCTTTTGAAATACTACAATTCCCTGGAAGACGAGACCCGGGAGGAGTGAAGGAGGGAGTGAGGGTAATATAAGGAATAACAATCAGCTAGGAACAAGGCTACAAGAACCTAACTAAACTCTCCCTAGCAGAGTCCAATCAGCAGCTGTCCCTTAACTAATTACTGTAGGCAGACGGGTGAGTAAAACGACAGGAGAACCTTGCCTTTTATAAGGGGGGGGGGGCCTCCAAGAGTGAGTGTAGTCTGATTGGTGACAATGTGCCTACTGACTGAGATGTAGAGGGTCAAAGTTCTGCTCAATGGAGCATTATGGGGCGAATCGAACTTCCTCAAAAGTTCGCCTTCGCCGGCGAACGCGAACCACCTAAAGTTTGCCTGGAACCGTTAGCGGGCGAACTGTTCGGGGCATCTCTACTGCTGAATTCATCCATCTTCCTTTCTGGTATTGAGATGTTGCACCTACTGTCAGTCTCAAATACAGCAGCCAGTTCAAGTTTCTAACTTGTACCTGCAAAGTCCTCTCCATTCTGGCTTTACCATGCATCTTTACACTAGCTTTCAGATGCCACCCTACATGCAACCTTCGCTCTGCCAGTGATCATCTCTTCTCTAACTCACCTTACTCACATTTTCCCATTTCCACACGCAGGGTTTCTCATGCACTTCATCAGACCAATATAACTCCTATGGCACTTGCCAACCTTTGAAATCTGTAATGTAACCTACAAACTCATTTGCAGGCAAATAACTTTATCTGACATAAGCCATTTTAGCTGAAAAACTAGCTATACAAATGATTCTAGCATTTAGCCGACCATTAATTTCTACACAGTTTAATGTACACACAGTTTTATCGTAGGCCCGGTTCACATCTGCGTTTGTTTGCGGAGCTGGCCGTACGGATCCGCCATCAGGATCAGGTAAAAACAGTCAGTTTTAAAAGCCAGTGTGCTGTAAACTGTCAGTTTTCTATTTGTTCTGATGTACCTGCAAAACCTTCCGTTTCTGTTCCACTGACCGAAACGGTCTGGGATATTGGGTCCTGCTGCATTTATGGAACCGTACAGGGCCGGATTTGTACTTCCCCCCCCCCCCCCCCCCCCCGCCACCACCACCACTACCAAAAAACATTCTGACCAACACTGACTATCGATCATTGGTTTGAATGGGCTCATTTCAGTTGTGCTGCTCTGCCTCCCATTCAGCCAAGAATCAGAGGATGCTCTGTCTGCTCAATAATTCCTGCAATTTGTGCTCCTGCCCGAATGTGCAAAGCAGCCAATAGTGTTCTGGGAATGCATACTTGAGAAATGACGCTGATATATGTACTTGTCAAGAATGCATAACACTATACTGGCGTTGGTTGCTGTGCACATCTGGGCAGGAGCAGAAAATTTGCGCAAGTCGCAAGTGGCCAGAGCATGCGCTGCTTCTTTGTCCTCTGTGAGACTGGCTGCAGTCGGAGCCACAAACAGGTGACAGGGAGCGTGAGTGGCCAGAGCATGCGCTGCTTCTTTGTCCTCTGTGAGACTGGCTGCAGTCAGAGCCACAAACAGGTGACAGGGAGCGTGAGTGGCCAGAGCATGCGCTGCTTCTTTGTCCTCTGTGAGACTGGCTGCAGTCGGAGCCACAAACAGGTGACAGGGAGCATGAGTGGCCAGAGCATGCGCTGCTTCTTTGTCCTCTGTGAGACTGGCTGCAGTCAGAGCCACAAACAGGTGACAGGGAGCGTGAGTGGCCAGAGCATGCGCTGCTTCTTTGTCCTCTGTGAGACTGGCTGCAGTCAGAGCCACAAACAGGTGACAGGGAGCATGAGTGGCCAGAGCATGCGCAGCTTCTTTGTCCTCTGTGCGACTGGCTGCAGTCAGAGCCACAAACAGGTGACAGGACAGCTCAATGGAGAGAAACAGAGAACAGGTAAGTAGCAAACATCCTGTCAATACCCACTTTGGATGTTTGGTTGTAATTTAGAGCGGACCTGAACTCAGAACTTCCTCTCTGCTTTAAAAGATACACAATAACATAATAACCTTTAAAAAAAAACATTTCTTTGTTACAGCTGATACAAATCCTGCAATAAATCGGCAGTGTCTACTTCCTGCTTTCATGGAAGCAGACATATTGTTAACATCCTGTGCTTTCAAATTAGCTTAGATGTTGTGGCAGTCAGGGGACACAGGAGAGATCAAATTAGAACGTCAGATTAGACACAGATGAGGGGGAATTACACAGGCTCTCTAAAAAAATACAAGGTAGATTTTCCTATGTTTTCCTTCTGTCCTGTGCAAGAGTTCAGCTCCACTTTAAAGCATCTGAATGATATTTATTTATATTTGAAAAATCTATGTATCTCTTTTGAATGTTGAAAGTACATATGGTGGTTTGCTCTAACATATTGACAGTATACAGGAACAAAGTCTGAAGAAGGCTTATTCACAGAAAGATTACTTTTTTTCTTTTAAGCCAATAAATTGTATCATCCTCATTTAAAACTCTCTGCTTTCACTGTGGCTAAAATGGTACAATGCTTTACTGCTACAGGAAAGGAGAAGGATGCCAAACTATACAGACTAGCATAGAGGTAGTAACAGCTCAGGTGACAGTGACAGTTTAGCAATGAAAGGAAAGCAAACAGCATTTTTATTCCTCTCATAGATGGTAGGAACAGAAAATGAGTCAGGAAAGAGTTAACTGAGACCACTGCTGGCTAGGAAGAAAAAAAACCCTAAAGCCAAAAATTTAAGTAGACTAGAGATAAGAAAGTGTAATTTACAGCTGATGGGGTCAGTGTTACAACTGTGAAGGAGAAAGTGAAGAAATTAGCAGGGTTCACTGATGTCTTTGAATGCCTGCATTAAAACTCAGCGGAACTTAGTTCTATCTGCTTTGTAATGTAAATCCCTGGTATTTCTCACATCAACTTGTATGATCATGATAAGAGGAATTGATCATCAGATGAGGTGACAGCAGATGTTGATTGAGAGAGAGACTTGCTGGAATTGGGGAACTCTGGAATTCAGCTATTAGTGCAGAGCAGGGCGCTGGCTGGCTGCGCTGCGGGACCAGAAGAGGTGATTAATTTTGACATATGACCTCTTCTCTCTCCAAGTCATGCCGCCCTTCTTATCTTATCTGATTTTATCGCCTTAGGCCGTGGCCTTTGTGGCCTTTCCAGAAATCCGGCCCTGGAACCGTACGGCCGGTTCCGTTGGTAAACGCAGATGTGAACCGGGCCTTATGTAAAGTTTAACTACAATAACCTCTCGCATTCAATCATTATTCCCTTCTTCAAACTCAAAGGGTCAGAGTCCTCTCTTCGTAACTTGCTATTGCTGTATTTACCACATTCTTGTGTATGTATACAATCAAGTACAAGTTCAATATTAATATAAACTAGTCCTACACCAGAAAGGTAAAATTCAAGCACAGCATCTAAAAGTTCAGATAATGGTCATAGTGAACCTGTAGTATACCTGTAGTACACGTAGTATAATATACCCTGAACAAGCATGCAGCAGATTAGGTGTTTCTGACATTGTCAGATCTAACAGCATTAGCTGCATGCTTGTTTCTGACCTAATTCAGACACTACTGCAGCCAAATAGATCAGCAGGGCTGCCAGGCAACTGATATTGTTTAAAAGGAGATACATATGGTAGCCTCCATATCACTCTCACCTCAGATTCACTTTAAACACAAGTAAACTTATATAACATAAAGCAGCACTCCACATTTCCATAAAGGTTGATTATACCCCAGGAACCCAATTCCTGTTAAGTAACGCTAGTTTTCTCAACTCTAACCCTGTACAGCAGGGGTCTCAAACTCGCGGCCCGTGGGCCATTTGCGGCCCTCGATACAATATTTTGTGGCCCTCGCCGGCAAAAGCTTCCTTATAGTTCGCTTCAGTGCTCCCAAGTAATCCGCCGCATCCCCGCCGCTAAATGAGGACTGCAGAGCCCCTAAATCGCCTGGGGGGCAATCCGCCGGCATTTCCTGGAAGGGGCAGAGCTTTCAGCTTCAGCTCTGCCCCTCCTGATGTCAATCGCCGCCTCTCCCCGCCCCTCTCTGTGAAGGAAGAGTGAGAGGGGTGGGCAGAGGCGGCGATGCGCTGCGATTGTGAAATTCCTTATGCGGCCCAGCCTCATCCTGACTTTGCCTCCTGCGGCCCCCCAGGTAAATTGAGTTTGAGACCCCTGCTGTACAGGGTAACTAGGGGTTGTTTTATGACGTACCATCATATTTTGTGCCACTGTACAAAGTATGACACAAACATATGTACATAAATACAGACGTGTACATGAATGATATGGAGTTGCTAGGCTGGTAGACAAGATAAATGTTACAGCAGAGAGTAATGCATGACAACTAACTAATTGCCCAACCAATATCTACTGTTTTTACCGATTTACTGACTTTATCAAATGTATAAATATACTTCTGGTGTAGTATAGTCAAATACTATCAACCTCCACCCACCCAAATAAATATTTTTTTATCTTTTCTCTGTTCCTCTTTTTTTTTCTCTGTCCTTTCTATGACTTTGCTATGACCTGTCAAATGGCTTTGTTATTCAATCTACTGTTCCTTGCTGGATATAAATGAAACAAATTGCTTGTAATATTGCATGCATTATGCATTGTGAATTGTCATATTTGAGATATTTACCATTTATATTGTCATTGTATCACTTTAGTAATTACTTTGTTGTGTGTGCACTAAAACCCCTTTGTGATTTGACATTTGAATAATTATTAAATAGTGTTGAACTGGTTTTAGGTATTTTACATTAATGTGTGCTTTATGACTGGATGCCATAGCCCATACCCTGAAATGTGCTTGGTGGTTTAAAAATACCTTGAGACAGAGATGAAAGGGTCAATTGGAATCATTTATATATTTAATGACTGATATACTGAAACTCAGTGGAAAAGAAGATGAAGCACGAAATATATTCTCTTCAACAGAACTGGCAGCACGTGCAGTGGTCTAAGCAATGCTCGTATAAAATATGTGAGGCATTTTATTGTGTAATGATAAATATGTATGTACATAACACCTCCTGTGTAGTACAGCATGAGGCCCTTGTGTTAACAGCACAAAGTAATCTGTGCCTAGAATGTACTGCCAAGCACTACTCAGAAAATAAATTGCTGCACAAGTATGTACATACCCTAAAAATGATACAATAATCAAAATAAATGAATGACTCATCATTCTATAGCACCTCTTTTCAGCTACAAAACAAATCCTTGAGTTTAAGGGACCTGCTCTATCTACCTATACACACCACTATTTTCTCTATCTATACACAATACTATTTCCTCTATCTATCCACATCACTATTTCCTCTACCTATATACTGTACACCTCACTATTTCCTCTATGCACCTCACTATTTCCTCTATCTATGCACACCACTATTCTATCTATGCACACCACTATTTTCTCTATCTATACACAATACTATTTCCTCTATCTATGCACACCACTATTCTATCTATCCACCTCACTATTTCCTCTATCTAGAAACATCACTATTCTATCTATACACAATACACATTAATATTCTAGCTATACACAATACACATCACTATTCTAGCTATCTACCTCACTATTTCCTCTATCTATACACATCACTATTTCCTTTTTCAGGAAGATTGACAATGTATCTGTCCTTTAAAAATGGCACACAACATGAAAATTGGAGTTTGCATTATATTGCCTCTCATAATCCACATCTTATAAACCTATCGGTCACTGGGAGACTTATTACTCTCTTTGCTGAGGACTTAATTATAATCTTACTGCAAAGAGAGGAGCAGCAGGCGTCAAGGATAAATGAATGATTCATGCACGGTTTGACAGAACAATATGAACCATAATCACATGAAACCAACATACGGGAGTCTCTTCAATATGTTTGCCCAGTTAATAGTTTAACTTAATCTGATTTTCTTTGGGGTTGCTGACCTTAACAATGTAGGTAATATTTAAGAAAGGAATATAGAGTTAGTATACTCTTGAGTCAACATAGATCTTCGTGGTTTCTAGGCAACCGTGCTCCTTACATTCCTTTCTTTATAATTCGGCAAATATGCCTGTCACTCTGCGCAGCAAAAGCTTGATCTGTACTTTCACAGAGTAGCATATAAGAACTCTCGGCAGCTATTTATACAGAATAATATCACAAGAGTGTAAAAATATAAATGGCTTTTTTTTTATTATTTAAAATGTTGTCGCTTTAAGTATCAAAGCATTCTATATAATTCCATAAAACCTACTTAAACTGAAAAACGCAAGGACAATTCTGAAAATGATGCTGATTATTAGTATATAAATATTACCTTTTCTAAAATGGCTTTACAGATTGAAAAATCCTTTGTTTAGCTGTGCTTTCAGCAGCTATGTACGTATCCATACGGTCTTCGGTCTGTTTCTTCCTGTTAGCAGAGATGGGTTTTTAAAACTGACCACACATAGGTATTCACAAAACTACGGTAATGTGAAAACAAAAGAAAGGTAATGTGTACAGACAGCCAGGGGTGCTCGGATAGTACTTTTTAAAATCCGAATTGATCCGGATCCAAATATCCAGATATCCGGTTCGGATATCCGAATCTGACCTTTTAGATATCCACGTGAACGCGGATATCCGGACGCATTATCCGTGGATATCCGACCTATTTGGATATCTGGATAAAAAATCGGAAGTGCTCTTTTAAATGCTTCCAAACCGTTTTGGAAGGTGAAAAACACCCACTCCACCCTCCTCCTCCTTCTCCTTGTTCATGGATCTTGTCTTCCAGGGATTTGTAGGATGTCAAAAGCAAGCTCACATACATTGGCCAGGAATTGAACTCAGGCCAACTGCTTGGAAGGCAGCTATGCTCACCACTATACTGCCACACAGTGAATGCTTTGCTGTAGGAAAAAGTGGTGTTAAACTTCTTGGAGCAGGCAGACTTACCTACTTCCTCCAAAAGACACACATACATCCCCATAAAATTATTTAGCAGCAACTGTGTGCACAGTCTCTGTGGTGCAATTGGTTAGTGCATTTGTCTGTTAACCGAAAGGTTAGTGGTTCAAACCCACCCAGGGATGGCCTTGCCTTTGTGTTCAACAGTTGTCCGAAGAGAACCCCAGATAGCCATTTAGCAGCAACTGCATGCACAGTCTCTGTGGTGCAATTGGTTAGTGCATTTGTCGGTTAACCGAAAGGTTGGTGGTGGTTCAAACCCACCCAGGGATGGCCATGCCTTTTGTGTTCAACAGTTGCCCGAAGAGAACCCCAGATAGCCATTTAGCAGCAACTGCGTGCACAGTCTCTGTGGCGCAATTGGTTAGCGCATTTGGTTCTTAACCGAAAGGTTGGTGGTTCAAACGCACCCAGGGATGGCCTTGCCTTTTGTGTTCAACAGTTGCCCAAAGAGAACCCCAGATAGCCATGTAGAATCATCTCTCTCTCTCTCTCACTCTCTCGGACTCGATGCCATTGAACTGAATTTTCAGCTTAAAACCATCAACGGATACCGGCGGAATTTCACAGGCAATTTCGGTATTCTGATATGACAGTACACCTGATTGGCTGACTGGCATCTGCTGGCCAGATAGAGGCAGGATATTGCTCTAGCTGGAAGTTAGCAATTGTGTTTGTTGCAGTTGGCATTCAGTTTAGAGGTGGTGGGGTGAGTTCCCTGGAGGTGAGAGGTCCAGGGCTTGCCCACACTTCCCTCTAGGTGTCGCATGGTGGTTTGGGGGCCCCAGCGAGTGAGAGAGACCTGGGGCCCCTGGGCTGCCATGTGGACCAGTGTTTGTGATTTTAAATTTCTTTTTTGCAGCTTCTAGGATGCGGTTGACAGGTGAGTGGTTAGGGAGGGGACCGTGTGGGAGATGTGCCTACACGGGGCGTCCCTGTAAACGATGCAATTCACGATTGCGTCCAACCGAAGCCTCCCACCTGAATGCTAATTTATGTAATTCCTGCTAGATTTGGTACAGCAGACAAAGGGTGTATGACAGTACACCTGATTGGCTGACTGGCATCTGCTGGCCAGATAGAGGCAGGATATTGCTCTAGCTGGAAGTTAGCAATTTTGTTTGTTGCAGTTGGCATTCAGTTTAGAGGTGGTGGGGTGAGTTCCCTGGAGGTGAGAGGTCCAGGGCTTGCCCACACTTCCCTCTAGGTGTCGCATGGTGGTTTGGGGGCCCCAGCGAGTGAGAGAGACCTGGGGCCCCTGGGCTGTCATGTGGACCAGTGTTTGTAATTTCGGTATTCCGCCAGATTGAAAAAGCAATTCCGTTCTGACAGAACGGAATGATCAATTTCCGCCTGGAATCGTGTAAAATACAATTCCGCGGAAAGCGGTGACCATCCCTACTAGAGAGAGAGAGAGAGCTGAATCTACATGGCTATCTGGGGTTCTCATCGGACAACTGTTGAACACAAAAGGCAAGGCCGTCCCTGGGTGGGCTTGAACCACCAACCTTTCAGTTAACAGCCAAATGCGCTAACCAATTGTGCCACAGAGACTGTGCATGCAGTTGCTGCTAAATGATTTTATGGGGATGTATGTGTGTCTTTTAGAGGGAGGAAGTAAGTCTGCTCCAAGAAGTTTAACACCACTTTTTCCTACAGCAAAGCATTCACTGTGTGGCAGTATAGTGGTGAGCATAGCTGCCTTCCAAGCAGTTGACCTGGGTTTGATTCCTGGCCAATGTATGTGAACTTGCTTTTGACATCCTACAAATCTCTGGAAGACAAGATCCATGAACAGGGAGGAGGGTGGAGGATGAAGTTTTACTTTGTAATCGATTTCAGATCCGGATATCTGCAATATCCGCGGATATCCGTATCATGAGTCCAAATATCCGCAGTTAGCTATTCGGATTTTTTTAAAACAAATCAGAATCGGATAGCGTAAAAAAGTTCGGATATCCGGGTTACCCAGATAACCGGAATCCGGATGAGCATCCCTGCAGACAGCACACATTGGGGTTGCTTCACAAAAGCATGATAAGTGCTATCATGGCAGTTATGAAGAGATCTTCCGCACGCGAAGGATGGCGTACCTAAAGCATTACGCTGTGTGATAAACGAACATTTGCGCACTTGAAACACCCACGTTGTGGCGCGCAAACATTCGTTTATCACGCGGCGTAATGCTTTACACATGCAAACCTTCGTGTGCGGCAGATTATGTGATAACTACTGTGATAGCAGTTATCATGCTTTTGTGACTCAACCCCATTAAGTTTATAAAGATTTACACAATTTACATTAGTGCGTTTGTATTTGATTTCGCATTGCGGCAGAACACTTGTGATTCCTCAAGTGTGATCCCTGCACGTAATGCTTTCCCATGGAGATTAGTGCACAAGTGTTAAAATCTGCCTTTCTCTGCATACGGTGGAAAAAAATACCAGCTTTGCTGCTGCTTTTTTTTCTTCTTTTTTTTGCTTCCTATTTTTTTATTTCTATTGCCCATGATCATCTGCTGTCAGCTGAAGTGTGCAGTTTTCCAATGACTGAAGTGTGATCCCTGCTTAAGTGGTGCTTGTTTATTGTGAGTTATGCAGTTTGCGTTACCTGCAACATAAATTGTGTAAATCCCACTAAACTTAACATGCGCTACACATGAAAGGGGTCCTATGGCAAACAAAATGGTAACATTCTAAATAAATGTTTTGCTTCGTCTGTAGCTGTCTTGTGTAGTAGATACTATAATCTGGCAGGTAAACCTCCTCCCAATTGTGGAGTGCTGCAACAAACTTACAGATTCACTGCTCGAAATTACACCCAACTCACTCCTTCGCACATCATCACTACAGAGCATAGCACACGCAACCAATTTTGGACAATGTATTACTTCCTAAAAGTATAAGAGCTTACAATCTGATCATAGTATTCAAAATCTGTTGGCCCTCATACTACATGGAGGTGATAAAACTGTTCAGTGTTTGGCCAATCAAAATTGAATTTGTGTATGCACCCAAGTGACCCTGCCAATAAAAGCTGAGTATTAGTACATTTAAGCATTTCTCTCCATAGTCCCTCTTTAAGTTCACTGTTCTTTAATGATGACATTTTGGACAATGTAATCGGGCACGTTTTGTTACTTTTTATTTTGTGCGCAGCATCACATGGTCACACCTCATGGACCCACCCAGCAGCTGAATCCAGAGAAGAAGGTATGTTCTACTGCAGTTCCAAGCACATATGACTCATAGACAAGGTATTCAAAGCTCAGCTTCAAAATTGCTTGTCACATGGCTGCAGAATGCCAGTAACCGTTTGTTCAGCAGCATTAACATTAAGCTTTCCTTCTCCCCCCATCAATTCCTCCTACCCAGAAAGCAACAGCTGTTTGCTGCTTCTATCTGGCACCCAAGTTATTCTTTCTGAAGAATGTTTGCATCTGTCAGTTATTTCTTCTCTCACTGCACTGTTTGTCAGGTGACTGCAGAACACTGATAACTGTTTGTTCAGCAACTTTAACATTAAGCCCCCTGTAATTGCTCCTACTTGTATTTTAAAGTGTGATACTACTAAATCAAAGGAACTGAAAACTTGTAAAAAGATATAAAATAGGTGGTTATGTGGAGACATATTAAGAAGATAGTGTGTCTAAAATAAAATGTTTCCTTAATTGATTATTGAAATGGTTGTTACTTTCCATATAACCCTAGTATATACCACAGAATGGCTTGATGGCATATTTAACACTATCGCCTTTGATGTAAGAGACCAGGATTCAAATCTTGGTTAGAAACAAGATGACATACTTAGTGTGCTCTTAGGGCCAGTTTCCACTAGTGCGACGCGATTTCGCCGGCATTCCGACGCTTATAAAAACGCATGCGGGTGCGTTTCCGCATGCGTTTTACCCGCGATTTCGCGTGCGATTTCGCATGGCAGGGTGCCATGCGAAATTAACCATGACACTGCCAGGACAAAATAACATTGGGAAGGGTGCGAAATCGCACGCGAAATCGCGGGTAAAAACGCATGTACCAAACGCATGCGTTTTTACTATTAAATACATTAGCGGCGATTCGCACGGATTCCCGACGCAGGCGAAAACTGTGGGTCCCGCCGTGCAGATTCGGCCCGCTGCCAAATCGCTCCCGCACGCCGCACAGGTGGAAACAGCCCCATCCACTAACATTAGCTATGCGAATCCGCATGCAGTGCCCGCATGCGGATTCGCCCTAGTGGAAACGAGCCCTTAGTGGCTGCAGCTCTCAACTGCTTTGAGTCAGACAGGAGAAAAACTCTATACAAATGTTGCTTTCATTTCATTACCATGAAGATTTTTTTATGGAAAAGTAACAGTTCACAATATGGATATTAGTATAAAACACATCAGAACTTAGGTTCCATCTTGTAGCATTTAGATGTTAAAAATGACCTGTTAAATTGGGTAACACATGTGGCCAATATTCTACTAGTTTTGGTGCTCTTTCTTTACCACCCAGCTATACCTGAATGACTACATTCTTCTTTTTAATACCTAACCCTAACCTTCCCCCAAGTTAAACCCTTTCCCTTAATATTAAAGTAAACCCAAGGCAAACTTCAGGCCAAAATAACAGATACTTACCTAGGTAGTGGGAAACGAGAGCATCTCTGGCTTACTGTGCAGGTATGGCTGTATTCGCATAGGCGCAGTACAGCCTGACTTGTGCATGAAGAGAAGCGCGGTCGCAATCAGAAATCTGGCAAGTTATTGTCTGATTTCTTTTGGTGGTCCGTTTGCAGCAACGGTGAGGACCAGGAAGACGTGGGAAGCTTCTGCATGATCCAGAGGTCTTCCTCTCCTAAGGTATCTACTTTTTCCCCTTAGGTTAACCTCATGTACACTTTAAGTCCTGATGTTTTACCCTAGCCCTCAATGTTTGTTTTGTCCAAATACCTAGCCTTATCCTTATGTTACACTAGCCCCAGAATTGGATGCTGTGCTACCAAATGGAAGTCACCATCTGCCAACAATGTATCACAGCTAGTTAATTAACAAAACCTGTTGGCTAATCAGAAGCTAGTAGTCTTCACTTGCTAGCACGTGTTCCACTTCTGGATCGGCAGAAATTAGCATAAAAAAAGTATACAGTGCTGTTATGATTATCGCAAACATGGATCACAATGAAACTTCTTTCTTATTGCTTTATAAACACAATTTATGCAAAAAGTATTTTAGATATAACAGGCATTAACTTTATTTACATGTCACAGAATATACGTTTATAATTATATACATACAAAATGTCCCAAAAGAAACTCACTGCAATGAAAAACACGTGTATCATTTTTTGTGTAATTAATAGCACTTTAATAACATGGTGGCTTACAAGTTTTTCAAGTAGAAAGGGTGGACATTTTTATTACAAATTAAAATAAAACTCTGTAAATAGAATTTACTTATATACAAGAGAAAATGTATATACAGAATGCAGTTTTACAAGAAAAAACAAAACAAAACAAAACAAGTAAAAAGTACAGCATGCCCTTGGCCCAAAAAGGTCAAAATAAAAATCGTTTTACACAACTTCTACAAACTCAGGAATGTTAATGATTTTAGTTTAGATACTAGGCTGTTTATTTATTTTTTTAACATAAAATTACATAAACTATATAAACTCCTGAAAATAACATCTTTGTATGTCATCACTTCAGCATTCAATATTTCTAACTTGTAAAAATAACACACCTAAATCTCCCAGCTCACAAGAATATTTGACATTCACTTGGACTGCGGCTTCTCTTACAAAAGCACTCTTGTTGCTTTTTTTTTATTCACCAAACCATTTATTACTTTCTTCTCTTTTAAACTGGGAATACATCAATCCACATATATGTGCTGTAATGTTATCAACGTCAAGAGCTTTTCAAGATCCTTCAAATGACCATTTCATTACTTATTATCTGGGCACTTGTTTCGGTGCTACAGCGTTAATCAAAGTGTTAAATATGAAAACTGCAGATTTAAAGGAGGTATCCTTTTTCACAATGTACACTTTTCAACTGGAATTAAAGGGGCACTACAGCAAAAAACTGTAAAATTTAAAATATGTGCAAACATATACAAATAAGAAGTACATTTTTTTCCAGAGTAATATGAGCCACAAATTACTGATCTCCTATAATGCTGCCACAGTAGGCAGTAGAAATATGACAGAAGTGACAGGTTTTGGACTAGTCCATCTCTTCATAGGGGATTCTCCTCAAGGCTTTTATTCTTTATAAAGATATTCCCTAAAAAGGATTTAAACAATGAAGCTGTCCAGCTTCCCTGCTCCCTACACAGTTTTTTTGGCAGTTGGACAGAGCAACAGCCATTCACTAAGTGCTTTTGAAAATAAATATATCCCTGAGAATCCCCTATAAAGAGATGGACTAGTCCAAAACCTGTCACTTCTGTCAGATTTCTACTACCTACTGTAAGTGACAGCAACATAGGAGAAAAGTAATTTATGACTCATTTTACTCTGGAAAATGTACTTCTTATTTGTATATATTTGTACATATTTAAAATTTTACAGTTTTTCGCTGTAGTGCCCCCTTTAACTAGCCTTCAGTTTTTTTTTCAGTTATGAGAGAATTCAATTTTAGGTCTGTTTGATAGGACCAAGTCAGGGATTGTGGCCTAGGTTGGTTAAAAAGAATTTACTTAAATTTTAGGTTTAATAATTTACTAAGATTAGAATAAAAATAGGTTTTTACTCATTTTAATCAGAAAAATATAAAAAACAAAAAAAATTCAAAGCTCCATCTGTTGGTTTGACTGGGAAGCTAATTAACAGAATGAATAATACAAGCTTTAAGAATCTCTTAAATTCTTTTAATGTGTTTTTTTCTGAGAATTTGCAAAAAAAATGTTAGTAACCAATTTTTAGCTAACATCACTGCAATATTGATATTGAATAAGCAAAGATATCTCTACACTACAGTATACGCGTACGTTAAAAAGGGGCGCTGGGAAAAAAGGGCGCCGGGTTTTTAACGATAAGCATGGATAACGTTTAAAAATGTATTGTACTGTATTTCGTTTAAAATTAATGTTTTTTAAAGTTATAAATCATTAAATAATGTGCATTAAATCGGCAATTGTAAAAACGTTAATCTTTCATTTAAATACTGAAACGTATAATAACGTTAAAAAAAAAAATTACTAAGTAACCCTCCCTGTACCTACCCCTAACCCCTAGACCCCTCTGTTGATGCCTAAACTTAAGACCCCCCCTGTTGGTGCCTAAGTAACCCTCCTTGTACCTACCCCTAACCCCTAGACCCCCCTGTTAGTGCCTAAACCTAAGACCCCCCTGTTGGTGCCTAAACCTAAGACCCCCCTGTTGGTGCCTAAACCTAAGACCCCCCTGTTGGTGCCTAAACCTAAGACCCCCCTTTTGGTGCCTAAACCTAAGACCCCCTGTTGGTGCCTAAACCTAAGACCCCCCTGTTGGTGCCTAAACCTAAGACCCCCCTGTTGGTGCCTAAACCTAAGACCCCCCTGTTGGTGCCTAAACCTAAGACCCCCTGTTGGTTTTTTCGTTTAAAAATAATGTTAAAAAAAAATGTACTGTTTTTCGTTTAAAAATAATGTTTGAAAAAAATATTGTACTGTTTTTCGTTTAAAAATATTTAAAAATGTATAAATCATTAAATAATGTGTAATCATGAGAAGCAGTAATAAAACATTAAGTCTCCGGGCGCCGCTTTTAAAACGTTATTTTTCTCCGGCGCCCTTTTTTCCTATCGGGCGCCCATTAAACGATATTTATTATAGGAGTGAATGGCGGCGCCCGATTTGTCCACTAGCCTCAGGCGCCCGAATTTACTGTTACCACAGTATACAGTCTAACCCACACGATTTCTGCAGCATTATTGTTGAACAATGCACATCACTAAGTAACTAATGCAACAGAGGCCCCTATTCTATTAACTTTTCTCATGAGTTTTCTCCAAGGAGATATTTTCAAACCTTGTCATTAAAATACCTTTAAAGCTCCCATCAAGCAAGAAATTACTCAAAATGAGTTTGATATTTGTTTTATCTACTTTATAGTACTTAAATTCTTATGTGCTGAAAAGTGTTTTTTTTTTTTTTTAAGAGATGAAGAATGGTCTCCTCCTGGTTGTTAGCCTGCGCTGCTCAAGCCAAATGCTCAACACGTTTTGGGTGGGGTTAGGCTTTAAAAAATACACCCACTTTATTATGGTCAATAATAACCTACATGTGTAATAATGAGGTTGACGCACTAAATCCTGTTAAAATTCCCTGTGCACACAGCAATTTTACCCATATTTATGCAGGTAACACAGTGGACTTGATTCACTAAACCGCGATAAGTGATATTACGGCCATTTTCGCATGCATTTTTGTGAATTTTCGCGCAAAAACGGCCGTGATATGACTTATCGCTGTTAGTGAATCAAGCCCAGCGTCTGTTGTGATGAACTTGCATGAAGTCAAATGTTCAACACTGTACAGCACTCAGCAACTACTATTGCTTTAAACGGCATAAATTACACTAATATGTACCATTAAGTGTTATGCAGTTCCTCTGATCTTATCACTTTTATATGCAATCTCTTGCTTCCTCCAAACCACAGAAAAAGACATAAAATGATGGCAAAATAATGAAGTCTTGTATGAAATCAACACAACTTATAACATCCTGAACTCCCCTTAGGTGCTCGGTATCGGGATATCCATATTCAGGCCTCTTGCACACTACGGGTTGATTCACAAAGCCGTGATAACTCTTAACATGGTTGCGCTAGAGTTTTGTGCAGTGCAGGGGGCAGTGTGGAGGGGGCCTCAAATGCATGCAAAAAGAATTTGAATATATTCACCCACAGTAATGGCTGACCCAATTAAAGACCAGCTTCCAGCACTTATGTTGTCCTCTTAATGCCGTATCGGCCTTCTATAAAATAATTTCTGAAATGCTCCTCCTGAGTGCAGTTTCTGTACAGCATGCTCACCGCTCTCCTTTATCAATAATACGTTTAAGAAATAAAGATTTGCAAGGGAAAGAAATGACCACCAAACATGACGATCCTTAATACTGGCTCTAGTCAATACACTCGACAAAGCTGAAAGACAATTGCAATAAAAATGCCAGATTTCCTATCACAGCATCACAGTTATTGTCCTGTAACCAAATGAACATGCACAATTTTGTATGATATTTTTATTGAATTCTTAAAATTGCATTGCTATTTCTTATTCATGTTTGTTTCGTAAAATACTTACATAGTCAATATGCAGTCCCTATAATGGAAAAGATAACAGAGTGCAATGAGTGACTGCTGGGAAAGTTATGCAGTTAAAAACAGACGACTGACTACTCTAACAGCATGTCCACAGCTTTTAAAAAGTGCTAAAAAGCCTTTGAGAGAAAAAAAGAGGAAGACTTTGCTTGTGTCAGGGCAAGTTCACTTCACAGGAGAAGCACATTTTAAGCTATTTCTAGCATAACTGTGATTTCAGCTTACTGATTTTGAAACTTTTAACTGCAACCTGGATAACTAATGAAAATTATTATTAAGTATTTATATAGCACTGAGTCTGAAAGCTTTTACTAGTAGTATTACGAGTATATATAGTTGTTTCACTAGCTGTCCCTCAGTGGGGCTCATTATGATTGACCTTTGTAGTCTAGGGCCAATTATTAGGGAGAAGCCAATTAACTTATCTGTATGTTTTCAAAATGTAGGAGAAAACCGATGCAGACAGGAAGTAGATACAACCCCCATGTACTGCAAGGTGACAGGGCTATCCACTACGTGCTGCCCTAAATAAAATGGTGATTTTGCTCCTGGAAAGAGAGATGAGCAGACAGCATAACTTTTCTTTGTAATCCTCGTCTTTAAAGAGTAGATACATACTTGCTCTACTTACATAACATATGTATTGCACTGTCCACGTTTTGATTTTAGTGATCTATAGTAAAAAAAAGAGAGGATCCTTCTTAAGCTCAACACACGCCATACAATCTTGGTTGTTCAATCTTACCATTTTCATGTAGTATAAGAGCTTATCCAATCTATCATCCAAGGTATATTCAGTCTGTTGGCCCTTATACTACATAGATTTGGTAAATCTGTGCAACCAAGATTGTATGGTGTGTGTTGAGCCTTAGGATTCTCCATTTTAACTGTGTCTATCTTGAAGCCAATCCTGATGCCCTTTCCTCCCTAAGGCCCCGTTCACACTGCACGCATTTCCAGCCGCGTTTTGGAAACGCGTGCAGGTGGCCGACACGCACGACATCAGACAGTGCATAGAGTGCACTGTCTGATGTTCACACTACATGCGTTCTGGACCTGTGCGGTCCGGGAACGCATGCTGCACGCATTTTTTGCCAAAACGCGTGGCTGTCCCATTCACTTTTCAGTGATGGGATCAGCCACGCAATGCATACAAACGCGGATGGCGTGCGTTCGTACGCGTTGCGTTCCACATGCGTGCCCGTCCGCGTTTGTAATGTGAACGCGGCCTCACTCTCCTCTGCCTGATTGTGTATGCAATGCCCGCCCTTCTCCTAGTCTTCTGGCACTGCCACACAGTTCTGCAATAGAAAGTGTATTGTCTCAGCATGATAAATATTCAACCAACCAGAGAGGAACAGAGGTGTGGCAGGGGAAAACAGAGGGGTAAGAGGCTTCAGCCAATCAGGCTGCATTAGTCAAGTCTGAGAAGAAAGTAAAGGAGCAAAAAAAAAAGACAACCCCCAGCATGCCCTCAACTTCCTTTGTGCGGCAATGTACCAAATCACAGTCAGGTAAACTGGGGAATGATAATTTATCAACATGAAAAGTAATAGTGAGTTTTAACTTTTGGATTGCCTGGTTAGCATCCTTATTACTTGTTTACAAGATAAAAAGAAAAAATTGATTTTGATTTTATGCCTGACAGTTACACTTTGATGCCATCCTCTTGCTTTCAGTTTAACCTTAGAGCAAGAGCATACTAAAATCAGATTACTTACTGATCACAGAAATAGATCCAAATGTTGCTGTGTCTGACCTAATTCACTACTTGATTTGGACTTCTGATTATATCCATATTAATATAGTATGCTTCACACCTGCGTACAGGCAGGGGATACATGTTAAAGGGAACCTGAGTTGAGGGACATGGAGGCCGACACAATTAGTTCCTTTTAAACAACGCACATTTATTGGCTGTCCTGCTGATCCACTGCCTCCCTAAACAAGCATGCAGATGAAATGTTTCTGACTAAAATATGTCAAGATTAGCTGCACGCTTGTTTCAGGTGTGTGATTCAGACACTACTGACCAGCAGAATACCCAAACTAACAGAAGACACAGCACACCACTGGCTGCAAACAATTTTGCTGTATTTGGAAAAAGTGCACACTACATGTTGCGGATATTACATCCTTCTTCAGGTGTTAAACATGTTTAACACCTGAAGAAGGATGTAATATCTGCAACATGTAGTGTGAACTTGTTCCGATACAGCAAAATTGTTTGTAGCCAGTGGTGTGCCGTCTCTTCTGTTCATTTTGTATTTCCTAAAGCCGTAGGCACAATCCAGCTGAGACAAGGCACCGGCAAAGCTACAGGTTTTATATACCTTTTTACACGTGTGCTCCAGGCATCTACTGTGTGTGACTACTGTACTGACCAGCAGGACTACCAGGCAACTGGTATTATTTAAAAGGTAGTAAATATAGCAGCCTCCATATGTCTCTCACCTTAGTTCCTTTTAAGAAGTAAAGTGTTGCACCTTACCACATCCCACAAGTCTATAACTCCAGAACCAGTTGCCGGTGACAGACCCCTGCAGGGACACCACTCCTACACAACAGAACTATAAACAAAACTTGATGGTGGCACACCATTTTATCCCCATTGAGTTGTCTCTCTGCTGAACAGTCCATTCTGTTTTTATGAGGAGGGGTTGCTGGAGGATCAGAAGGTAAGGAAAGACTCACAGGCAGCTTAACGTGCAACAGTGGTATGAATAGTTGGTTCTAATTCAGAATATTGGCAGTGCAGGGGTTGGCCACATCTGGGGGCACCTCTACTAACACTAGGTTTTCACCCAAAACAATAATGTACCATCAAGACAAACATCTTGTATGTATGTTGCTTAAAGGACAACCGAGGTGACATGTGACATGATAAGATAGATATGTGTATGTACAGTGCCAAGCACACAAATAACTAGGCTGTGTTCCTTTTTTTTCTCTATCTGAAAAAGATACACATCAGGTATGCAAGTGACAGTTTCTGCTGTGTTGTGACTGGGTCAGACTATAGTATAACCCTCACTGATAAGTAATTACAGCCATAAAACACTTTAATGTCAGTAAAAGTCTTCTGAGAGCAGGAAAGAGATAAAAAGGGTCAATAATTCATAGTTTTGAGCTCTGACATACTTCAATGAAAGTGTAATTGAGTAGAGACAATGAAATAGTAAAAATGTAAAAATTAGATTTAAATATAAAATAACTTCACAATTTAGAGAAAAAGCCATCCATATAGCAATGATTAATACTCATAACAACTAGAGTCCATAGAATATGAACAATTTTTTTAGGGACATATCCCTTCTAAAAGCAATTAAAACATAACAAGGGTTGTGGCAAAATGACACATACAATAATGGTCATAAAACACCATGACCATTATGACCATTATTGTATGTGTCATTTTGCCACAACCCTTGTTATGTTTTAATTGCTTTTAGAAGGGATATGTCCCTAATAAAATTGTTCATATTCTATGGAGCCTAGTTGTTATGAGTATTAATCATTGCTATATGGATGGCTTTTTCTCTAAATTGTGAAGTTTGATACAAATCATCCATGGCACTATATGGTATCACTGTTTGGTTCAGTTTTGTTGTCTTGCTTTAAATATAAAATAAAACTGGGATAACAAAAAAAAAGTCATTCTTAGGATACTGAGGATTGATACAATTGCTTTTCTCATCAGTTTATTTTCACCTCGGATGTCTTTTAAAGGACAACTGTAAAGTGAGTGATATGGAGGCTGCCAAATTAATTTTTTTAAACAATAATAGGCCAATCTACACCTCTACCCGCCCATCTCAGTCTTCTTTCACTTCTTCTGGGCAGAAAAATCTGCAAGCTGAAAAGTCGTAGATTCTATTTCGGGGATTTCAGAGGCAAAAATGACTCGTTCTGCTGCGGGGATGCAGAGAAACGACTTGGATTTTAATGTTGAAGATGGCTGCACAATGAAAAGAGGTAAAGTAATCCGCTTCAGACTCTCTTTAAGCTTTATACAAGAAATATCTGAATGCATAGTTGTCACTTACTAGGGCATGTACATAGTATCTGTAGGAGGTTTCTGTTTGTCTTATAGAAGCCAGCATCACTGGTTTATAGTTTACCCTGCCCTAGTAACTGGATGAAACTGACTGCCTGCTGGGAAACAGAAACGTCTTACAGGAAACCCTTGGTGTTTTTTGAATAAGCAGTTTGAATGCGCGGTTTTGTCGTAACTCTCTGAGTTTTTGAAAACTGCATTGAGAACACATGACCCCTGACCAATACAGAAAAATAGAAATTGTCGAGAATCAATAGGAACTGCATAAGCTGCTATCAAAATCTTGCACTGGGTGTATATTTAGGAAGAGCAGAGCAAACTGCATTAGCTCTGCATTCTCAGATTTCACAGACAACAAATTAATCAAGAAATCATTTTGTAGTTCAAATTTAAACTTAATTAGATGATTTAAATAAAACAACATGTATTTTTATACCACTTCTTATTCATATATCAGATCTTAGTAACTTTATTACACATCGTGGTTTACTCTTGCCATTATTGGAGGAAATTTCCCATTTTGCATAACAGTAAGGAGAACATATTTTTCTTAATTCTCTGTAATTAATGTTAGAGGCTTTCTATGCAATATGCAAGAGCGATTACACACATTTCTACTTTTCTTTTGTATTTCAATGTAACCAATCTTACACAGATTTTTTTAAGCATCAATTTTTTTATCTTCTGAAAAAAAAAGTCATCTTCCAGGTGTGTGTTATAAAGAAGGCCCCCATACATGTTAATATGCTATGCAAGCATAAAATCACCCTTCTTAGGGATTTCTATTTGTTAATTGGCACATTAACAAGTATACAACACTTGGCCAAGCATACTGGTAATGGCTCTGAGCAGAGAAGAAGGTCTACGTCTGGCATCATTTATCTCAGTGATCAGTAAAACTGATTGGGTGTGGTTTTCCAGCTTGTTTCATCAACCCTCCTCCCCAACAACAATGTCCAATAGTCATTTGTTACTCTACCCAACATGAAAATATTGGAGAACATGACTGTTGCCTAATGTCATTTAATGTCTATAAAGGCCTTGTTTTTATTTTTAGCAAAGTGAACTTTACTCCAACTACATGCAAAGTGGGTTTCTTTGTTATTTCATATGTTTTGCAAATTATCCAGTATCTTATGTAAATGCAGGTTCAATTCACCAAGAATTAAAATCCATCTCCAAGTACAACATCGCAATTAACCTGTTGGGAGAAATTACAATACACGCCTGTCTCTTCAGTAATTCAAAGATCCTCTACATTAGACCCACAGTGGCAGCCAGAAACCTATTCTAGCTCAACTAAATTCTCTCTCAAGATGTGTGCTGCTTCTCACCATTGCTGACAAGAGGACTATGGGAAGTTGCTTTGATTGATGGCTGCTCCTATATGCCTACTTTCCTCTAGTTCCAATGGCCAGAAGTGATGGCGCCTGCGAGTACAGACTGAAAGGGTAATACACTGTGAGGGCAAATGAAGGAGTTTCATCTGGGGTAATAGCACCTGAAGAGCAGGACCGAGGACATCTGGAGGCCTTAATGGAGAGATAATATAACCAGAAAGGCAATAAGGCTATATATATATATATATATATATATATATATATATATATATATATATATATATATATATATATATAGCCTGCATTGAAGTGAACCTGAACCGAGAGGAATATGCATGTATTTATTTCCTTTTAAACAATGGCCTCAAGTCACTAAGCTTATCTCCTGTCTTTAATAAGGTTTCTAGAGTGATCAACATGGTGATAAGGCCTGTAGTATTGAGGAAACATTTTACCTCAGGCAAACCTAAATTTAACTCTTCTGTCTTTAAGTTAAAGTGAGATCTATAAAGTCAACTCTTCAATCTGTTCGGTAGGGGGGGGGGGGGGGGGTGGTAGTGGTAGCCACTTACATGGCGCTTCCATCAGCCCCCAATAGCAGTAATGTCCCACGCCGTCCTCCTCCGATCCGCCGTTCCACGCCGCAGGCCCCGGTCTAACGCGGCACTCCGTCCAACTATGGCTGCGCGGCCATGCCCGTGGCCTGCTCGCTACTGCCCGCTTCATCGGAAGCTTACTGCGCTGGCGCAGTACAAGAAAACTCTGTACTGCGCATGCACAGTTAATTTCCGAGGACACGAACGGCAGCACGCATTATTCGGCTATGTCCGACGAATAATGCCCGGTGATGGGGAATGGCGGATCGGAGGAGGACGGCGTGGGACATTACTGCTACATGGTGCAGATAGAAGCCCCAGGTAAGTGACGGTTTTTATACTCAGGTTCCCCTCACAGAACCCCTTTAAAATAAACACAATTCTAAAGTTAAAGACAGGCTGTTAATTAACTGCATGTGAAAATAACTACAGAGGAGGTAACATAAGGACTGAAATGATAAGATAACGCTCTCACAGTGAAAACTTATCTCTACACCTTAATAAGGCAAGATCGATGTGTTTTCACTTGCGTTATTATCTCCAGCATGATCTTAGTGAATTGAGGCCAATATCAGTTGCTTGGCAGCCCATCTGATTTGTTTGGTGACACAGACTCTGCAGTGCATTGCCGAGCGGAACAAGCAGTACTGCACAGGAGGCATCCGCATTAATGGTATGGCACAAATGCGCCGATTGGATAAAGATTAGAGATGTACTTTCTCTCCAGCAGGGAGACTGTTCAGGTGCGTGGAGCTATGCATATTACCCTTTTGCTGCAGTCTGCCACAGGGTAATGTGCAAGGGGAAATGGTGAGATGTGATTTTCTTGCCCCAGGCTCTCCTGGTGCAGGACAATCGCACCGCACCATGGGCTTGATTTACAAAACCGTGCTATGTGTTTAGCGCGCAATGTAATGAACGTGAAGGTTTGCACACGTAAAGATTTACATGTGCGCACTAATGTGGCAAAGTGCACGCATTAACGCGTGACAACCTTCATTACCGCGCGCATGTAAATCTTTACGCGCGCAAACCTTCACGCACGTTATATTGTGCGCTAAACGCATAGCATGGTCGTGCTATGCTTCAGCAGGATTTTGTAAATCAAGCCCCATGTGTGAAATTAGCCGTAATCAAAGAAAGCTTGACATTATAGAATATTTGGCCTCAGTAATTGTTCACCCTTGCCCTAATTAATATTTGTCTAAATATCATAATTCACAACTCGTAAGGTATGATCAGTTGTGATCTGTATGTGACAAGTACAATCATTTCATTGGAGAAATAAAAAAAGAAAAAAATCCTGTTGTTGGTCAAAAAGGATAATTTCCAATCAATTATTTCCAGTTCAACAAGTTGGTCATATTTGAGAACAGTTTATAAAAAATAATGTGGACCTTTAGGGTAAAGGGTTTAACGAAGTCACATTGGGGCAAGATATATGGTTGTGTGGGGACAGTGGTTCTCCGTTCAGACGACTGTGTCAATGATCCTCTTTACTGCTTTCTGGTACACAGATTGTGGTCCTGAATGCAGGAAAATGCAGAACAATCTCAGTATTGGGTGGGTCTGAGAGGAGCATTTTGCTAGAATCATGAAGGAACACTGAGTGTTCACATGGAGGATAAAGACAATAAGAATACTTAACAAAAGTACTAGCCATACCCCATTTTATTCACAACAAGATTTAGCTACAAAGCCACTTTAACTGCAAATGGACTCTTTAACAGACTTTTAGACTTTATAAAAAATTCAGCAAGAAACACTATGTTCCTGTTTTCATGATTTCACACTAGCAAATGAACCTGTTACTGCTATAAATCTTTGGTCTTTTAATTTAGATAGTTAGAAAACTTGCAATAAAACCCCTTGAATATAAATAAATTAGATTATTACCATCTGGACTACGAACATACAAAAAATGAAATGAAATTACCGGTATATGATAAATAGTAATTAATCTGTTTGGCCTCAATGGCCTTCAGCACATGATGCTCACATTTTCCAGTATCGTGTAAAATGGTAAAATACTTAAAATTCTCTAGCCTGTTACAATGCTGTCAAAAATTATTTTCAAAGCTTGATGCAGGAGTGAATAAAGCAAACGCATTTTGAGTGTAAGTGTCTATTTATAGAGCAGCACTGTGACACAAATCCCCAGAGCTGTACAAGCAATGTACATGGCACTACAGGAAAATATGAAACGAAATTGATGCTTGGCATGGGTCTGTGGCATCAGGCAGAAAACATAATCGCATCAAGGCTAGGAGTAATGGCTGCGTCTTAAGCAGTTTGTTTTCTAATAAGTTCCTATTTGTCACAATGAAGTACTACTGAAAGAGAACAGTAGCAAATACAATGGTTTGTACCATGGCCTTGTTGCTAAGCTTCATGTTAGCACATCCTCCAGTCACTCAGATTTAAAGGGAATGTATAGAGTTTTTTCTAGCATGTATTTGACTTACTATGTTTAACTCAAAACATATCAAATATTATAAATGTTTATAACTCTACCTCCCCCAGTAAGGTTTTATGAGCAGAAGAGAGTGCTGTTATACTGGTGGAAGTAAAGAAGCATCTAACATGAAAAGGCAAAGTCTACAGACTTGGGATAATGAGGAGGCTTATTGATCTGTACAGAGCTATCCTTTCTTTACTGCATTGCAGCAAAAAGTGGTTTCTTCTTAAACATGCATTGCCAGTCAAACCAGCAAGTGGAGGTCTAAAATAAAGGATTTTCTTATTGGATATTCATTATTTTCCATATTTATACAAATCTCTTTTAGTATTAAACCAAAGTTATAAAATAAATAAAAGAAAAAAACAAATCACTACACATTATCTTTAACTGCAAAAGAAGCCTCCTGCAATATATTAATCTTCAGTGAAATATAGACATTTACAACAGTCAAATAATCATTTCCTACTGATTGGTATAAAAGTAACAAGTATAATAAAAAGGGCACAGCTATATCAAAGCTTTCATTTTAAGCCACAGATCATTTGACCCCCGACTTTCAATATGAAAGATTATAAGATTTGCCAAAAGGTCAGACATGCCAAAATATTTGTCTCTATATCCAAAATTATAAACCAAAATCAGGTTGTTTGTTAGGATCTTTTATAGGACAGAAAGTTATTCTTTCAGATAAGTGAAAAGGTGGTGGTACTGTTTTTTTTGTTGTTGTTTTTTTTATTGTTTTTTTTTTTAAGAGGTGGAAGAAGTTTTTCATCATTTGTTTTTCTTTTTTTTTTTCTTTTTTTAAAATAAAACCACATGCATTGCCTAAAAAAGTTAAAATATGTTAAGTTACACAGTAATCTGGTGATTTACTGCTAAACTGCTTAACATCTGATGCCTGTACAGGTCTCTCTCAACATCCTGGCCTGGTCAGGAGAAAGTATGTGGACTGATTGAACTTTCCAGTTTGATTGATATTATGTTCTGAGACCGGTTAAGTTATGTGTTGTTGCTCTCCCTCGAAAAGTCTTTCAAAACAATGAGCGAGCTCGAAACACATCTTTCTTTCCAACTAGCTAAATGGTATTTGGACCATACTTTATATGACGACCACCTTAAATGTGTACTCAACTTTAGATACAGCAAAACACATTAAGGATTTTAATTAGCATATTGTGCATAAAATGCCATTTTCACTCTTTCTATTTGATGGCACAGTTTGATAGCTGGTCCCAGTTTCAGTTCCATACATTCCTGAACAGTGGGGAGAGTCAGCAATAGCAGAGCTTGTCCATCAATATCCTGAAGAATAACAGAGACACAATAATGAATACAATGATCAGGTTTGAATTACTGTGGTAGAGAGGTTTTAGTTAAGATGTCATATGTAGCATTTTTTAAATCCTAAAAAAATTATCAATATACTTTATACCTGTTGTCAGGTACTGAAGAAGCAGAGATTCTTTTTTTTCAACGGTTGTATCTCTAGTCTGGTATCTTTGACATATTTTACTAACTTCCTTTCCAGACTAAAAGCAAGAAATGAGGAAGATTTCTGAGTGTAGAGTCAGTGATATGACCCATATCCTCTCCTTATCCATTATGTCCAAAACTAAACTGAGGCTTTAAGCCAACAGGGATTGTGTTGAATTGTGTTCATAACACACGTTCAATTGCTGGTATAAACACAGGTAAAACTACAGTAAGATGGTGCATGGCAGTTTAGGGAACCAGGGCTGATGAGGCCTTATAGTTTAGGTAAATTGTAACTATCACGGACATACTGTTTCCATTGCTGCAATGTGGCCAGAGCCCAATTCAAGTTACAGTGACAAAAGCAATGCTGCATCAGCCTGTTCTTACATCATACTAGTATATTTGCAGTAGCTGAAAACTAATGTTGAACTGATCGATTTGTCGAGTGTGGAATTGTGTAAAGTATCTGGCTGATCCATTGTAAAGAAAAATCACCTTGGATGTAGCATTAACCAGCATAACACTGGACAGATTTATTCCTTTAATGGATGATAAAGAGGTCCTTAGACTTTGTTTCCATTTCACTAAAATGCTCATTCACCTCTGAAAGTCAGTGCTCTTTCCAGTAATCCAGTGATGTGTCCGGGGTAATTACAACTCTTAAAGTGGACCCAAATTAAAAATACAAGATTTCAGAAATAAAATCTATTTTCTAAATTATAATAATAAATAGCAGCCTTTTTTCAGCTGCATGATGACAAATATAAAATATTTTACATTTATTGGAGGAACCCCTCCCTTCCTTTCAAATTGCCGGGATTTTTCCGGCAAACTGGTGAAGTAGGAGGTGTCCGGCAATGGAGGAATTGCTAATGGCTGCCCCCAGTATAACCCTAGTTATGAAAAGAGAAGGGTGAAAAGCATGCACTGAAATCATCATAGGTTTGAAGGAGTGTTTATTTACCTCTGTATGTGTCAGAGTGGTGCAACTAAATATTTTTAATTAAAAAAATGTTTTGTTTGGGTCCGCTTTAAGTGATAAAGTAGGGTACAATCATATGGATTCCACATGTTATCATAATGACACATGAATCATGTGATATGAACATGACGGGAGAATTTCAGTGAACTGGTAAAGGGTATTTTGTACCCCTCTCTAGTTCACAATCACAAATAAAGAAGTACAACTCATGTAGTGCTAGTTCTATCAATGTTAATGAGTGTAAATGCATTTATAGTAAGGGAAATGTTCACATACCTGTTCTTGAAAGATTTTTGCTAGTGCTGCACAATCTGTAGATTTTATAAATTTCACCACATCCATTACTGTCCATTCCAAAGGATTAGTATCTAAAACCAAGCATTCCTCTTCTTCCTGTTTTTTATCCTGTGCAGACAAAAATAAGCAGACAATGTAACTTTTTTTTGAAGGTAAGTATTTCTGTTCCTAGCTATTTTATATTAACTCTTCTGGCATATCGGATTCGTGAGCAGAGAGATGAGGGAGTACATTTGTTATGGCAGAAAGATTGGCTCGCCAGAGAGACCTCAAAAAGTGCTATCAATTAAAGAAAAATGATAGTTAAAGGGAACCCAAGATAAGAAGGATATGGAGGCTGACTTGTCTATTTCCTTTTAAATGATGCACATTGCCTAGCTATCCTGCTGATCTTCTGTCTCTAATACGTTAAGCCATAAACCCTGAACAAGCATGCAGATCAGATGTCTATGACAACTCTGAAAATATTAGCTGCATGCTTGTTTAAGGTGTGTGATTTAGACCCTACTGACCAGAAAGATCAACAGTACTGCCAGGCAACTGGTATTGTTTAAAAATGGCAGCTGCTATAGGTTGCACCCATAAGGTTCCTTTTAATTAGTGATTTAGTGAGAGCAATAAAATGGCTTCTCATCAATATATAAAAACATTACATTAAAAAAAAATTGCTAATATAACACAGCAGAAGAAAGGAATATACAGCCACAGTATATTGCCTTGTCTACACACCTTCGGCTTAATTCACTAAACCGTGATGACTCATACCACGACTGTTTTCGCACAATTGCGAGTTTTCACATTTTCGGTAGTTTGCGCATGAAAATGGCCGTGATATGAGTTATCACGGTTTAGTGAATCAAGCCCCTCATGTGAGGGTCTTCCCCACGTATCTTTTTTATTAAAACACCAACACTATACTAACAAGGTAACAACCACAGCAGGAACTCAGTGTGTGCTGCTGCACTGCAAGGAAAGGCATTTGAGGGCTGAATGTGGAAGTGGGATGATAGTTTTGGGGCTTGGTCTGTCATCTTTAAATTACAACTTGCATTAGAGCTATGAAGGATGTCATATTATCATATTGACTTAAAGAGAGCCCAAGGTGGGCTCATAAATGAAAAAAAAAAAGTAGGCTACCTGATCCGCAGGGCTGAGCTGATCAGGTAGCTGCAAAAACTGCCGCACCCCGCCACTTCCATGGGCCGCAATGGTCCACTTTCACTTTCGTGGCCTATAGGTCACAATGCTGCACTGAGAGACCGTGTGTCTCTCACAGCATGCAGGGTGACTGGGGAGCGATGGGGCGTGGCCAGGGAAGAGAGCTCCCCAATGGCAGCTCAGGAAACGCTGCAGGAACGCCTCTAATGGGTGTTTTGAACAGGGAATTCCTCTCCTCTGTGTTTACCTCCGAGTTAAAGGGGAACTGAAGTAAGAGGTATACGGAGGCTGCCATATTTATTTCCTTTTAATCAATACCAGTTGCCTGGCAGCCCTGCTGATCCTCTGCCTCTAATACTATTAGCCATAGCCCCTGAACAAGCATGCAGCAGATCAGGCGTTTCAGACTTTAAAGTCAGATCTGACAAGACTAGCTGCATGCTTATTTCTGGAGTTATTCAGAAACTACTGCAGAGAAATAAACCAGCAGGGCTGCCAGGCAACTGGTGTTGATTAAAAGGAAATAAATATGGCAGCCTCCGTATACCTCTTACTTCAGTTCCCCTTTAATCTTGGGATGCTGTAGCGCGGCGGAGGGGGGGGGGGGGGCAGAGAGCGGTGGTTGGGGGACACCGAGGCATGTCCGGAGACCTCTGTGTCCCATCTGCCCCCCAAAGATCCACCTAAGGTTTTCTTTAAAGCACACCTGAAGTGAGATGAATATACAGGCTGACATATTTATTTTCAAATTGCAAATTACCTTGCTGACCTGCTGATCCTGTGCCTCTAACACTTTTAGCCATAGACCCTGAACAAGCATGCAGATGAGATGTTTCTGACTGAAGTCTGACTAGATTAGCTGCATGCTTGTTTCAGGTGTGTGATCCAGATACTACTGCAGCCAAATAGATCAGCAGGTTGCCAGACAACTGATATTGTTTAAAAAGAAATTAAAATGGCAGCCCCCACACTTCCTTTACTTCAGGTTCCCATTAATTCTAAAAATGCTAGTTTTGTGGCTGTTATTCTGACACTCTCCATCTAATACTGTATGAGCCACTCCCCAGGAGATAGCACACAGGTCCTGATCTATACACTTGCTAGGGGTTTGTGGTTTAGAAAATACTCCAGCCAAAGGATCAGTATTAAAGCTAGGAAATTAGCAGTGTTAGAAGGGGTTTCCTGCTTAACTCGCTAATGCAAGGTGTACTTTAAATAGTAAGCAATAGGATGCTTTAGAATATAGCTAGGGATAGTCTCATCTTATTATTAGCACGGTATAGAGCTTAAAGTGCCGATAAGGAGTGCAAATAAAGCCTTACAAGTACTGCTCTGACAAATAAATCTCAAAGCCAGGAATCTCACGTTTTTCCCAGCTGTAGCTTTGTCTTCCTCAGCACAGGAAAAGGAGCGTGTTTTCCTTTCTCTCCGGGGTCTCTCCGTTATAGGCGGCTTCTCACATTCTGTGCTGTTCCTCAGCGTTACAGCTCTTCGCGGACGTACAGAAGGAACTTCAACAGATGAAGTATCAGTATGATCATCACGTAACTCCGAACTGGTGTCCTCGCTTCCCGAGTCGTCTTCAGCTCCATCCTCTTCAGCACTTTCCTGTAAACAGATTAGAAAATTCTTAGTCAGTTGGAACAGAAAATCTGACTGAAGCGTTATCAGTTATAAAATGCTTCTGTAGTGTGGTACTTGCCCAAGTAAAACTCAGACTGTCATGTACTGCATGTAGCTTTTTTAGAGAATTTCTTAAAGCACAATCCTGAACTGAAAATAGCTCTAGACAGATTACTGATTACTAAGCAGTACCCAAGAGATACATAAATGTATCTATCCTCCTATCTCTAAATATGATTTTAAAAATCTCACAGTTCTTTTTGTGTGTTTAAAAGCTAAAAAAGGCAGTTTTAATGTTTGTATTGTTCCAGCTAAATTCAGATGGACGTCTGAACCAGCTGCCTGCTGTACCCAGGTGGTGCTTCCTATCAAGCAGCGGTTTTCATTCCCGCAGGAGGACACGTAAGCGTGGCAGTAAACGATACTACTGGAAGCAACTTGTTTAGCTAAGCACCGGGAAGATGATGACTATTCTCGGGATCAAATCGCTGCGTTTGCGTAAATGATGGTAAACAGCAGTAAGCAATAGTACTGTCGGCTGACCATTCATATCCAGGTCCGTTTATGTAAACCAAAGGGTCCTGTAAAGAATCCAAATTGATTATTACATCATTATCTTCACACCTATAACAAGTATAGCCACACAAAAAACCCCAACCTGATCTGAAGAATAGTCCCCTGTATTGCTGGAAGGGAAGGTTAGTAGTTGGGGCTCTCCACAATCGCTGTGGCTGCTCCCCTCTAGTTACGCCCCGTCACTCTAGCTTTCCCTTAGATGAAACAATCACTCATAACCATTTGGCATGACAATCTAGTGTGTACAGGTGTGCCTTGGTGCTGTTGAAGTGATCATTAGTGACCGGTTATTCTAGATAAATCATGTCAATGCTCTACTGTTCTTTTGAGAATATTAAAGATCCCATAGCAGGGTGCCATACGCTTGTACACCCTCTCCATACAACAGAAAAGAATCCTCAGCAGAGAGCCAAGCAGTATGTCTCTACAATGGCCTTTCCAAACTATTTTTTTTAAACAGGGTTAGATGTGTGAAAATAAAAATATCCTTTACAATTAAGCAGGTATGCTTTTATAAATTAGAGTGCTAGCCACTTATGTAGTGTGATGTATGGTGTTTTTAATGATATATGAAAAGAAGTACATTGGTACTTTACAATATTATTGATAACTCATACCTCAGCGGAGCCAGCGGGACTGACATCAATCACTGAAGTGCGCCTCTTTTTCTGCACAAAAATGGATTTTCTCCTCTTCCGTCTTCTAACTGGCTTTGCCTGGCTGTTGTCTAAAGTGTGCTCTCCAACAGGTGGTTTAGATATTTTTTTGCGTTTTCCATAATAATAAGCTAGGAATTAGGAAACAATACAGATGGGTTTCAAGCATCAGAAATAAATATTATGTACATTAGTAGCTTACACACTCTGATCAATAGTAATCATATGCACAATGATAGCGTCATACTAAATTTAAAAATAAAAGGATTTTAATTGTGAAAAAATAAATAAATAAATAAAAGGATTGAATAACAATACTTATAAACTGTAGACCGTGGAATGGATGTGTGTGGTGTTCACATGCCTTGCAGTAAATGCCAATATGTTATACCACTTTCATCGGGAAGTCTGGGAAAATTGTAGAAAATTACATGTTGGACCTATATATTGCAAGAAAAATTGTTGTGCTTTTGTTCAGCTATAAGCTCTTCTATTTTCCTGGAAAAGTTGTTAAACAAACAATTTCCACACCTCCTGTACTGTAATAACAAGGGGGAAATACTGTGATTATGCTTTTGTTGTCAGCTGATGGTCAACAAAACGACAAACTTAACTACTTTACCCCCAGCCGTATGGATTTCTCCGTCCCTTTTTCCATCCTTTTACCACCAGGGACGGAGAAATCCGTACTTCCCGCGCTCCCACCGCTGCTCGCGCTCCTGTTTGCTCATGTGCGCACTCCCGCTCGCCCGGAGATCAATGATAGGGAAAAACCATTCCCGTTCATTGATCTAAGCCCGAAATGATCCGCTGCTTCTATGAGACGCAGTGCAATCATTGTGAAAACAAACAAGCTTTCCCAGCCTCATAGCACTTCCTTCCGGACGCTTGCAGGTCGAATAAACAAAATGTTACTGTGGCCATCTTGTGGCCGAATAGTAAAACTACACCCAAAAGCATTTTTCACATGATCCGAGTCGGATATCCGACTTCAAAATTTTCCCATTCGGATTGCAAATCGGATATCCGACCACAGTATCCGGGCTATCCGGGCAAATTCGGTATATGAGGCATGTAGCATCATTATTTTGTAAAGAGGAACACTAATTGATGATGTGGGGACTTAAAATCCCCCTCCCCCCCCCAAAAAAAAAATAGCTGTAAATTAACATCAGGCCTAGGTTCCAGACAGCAGTCGTGCAGCCCACATTATGTCCAAAGTCCAACCGCACAACTGGGACATGACAGTTTTCACCCCAGACACCTCCAAAAAATTACGCAGCAATTGTGTTTTGGGTTAAATATAGGTGGTATCAGTGACCTGTGACACCCTGGCGGTGGGAGCTGCACAGGCAGCAGGAGCAGGGCAATGCAGCAGCAGCAGCAGGTGTAACGTGTGCCAGGAGCATGCCGGATGTGGCACGTGCCAAGTGCCAGTCAGACAGCAGAGGAGAAGACACTAGTGCACACTAACTGTCACACTGGCACTGCTCACAGCACAGCAGTTCTGTAGAAAGCTAACACAGTAGTACTACTACTCTAACAACTACTAGCACTGACTGCAGTACTACAGTACTAACTAAACAATAGAAGAATCTAGCTAAACAATAGAACAGGTGTGACTAGATTACAGAGAGCAGATACAGGACAGGTATAGCAGTAAAGCTGAGCCTGCTAACTACAAAATAGTACAATAATCTATCTAACACAGAAGTAGTACAGTAGAGTAGGACAGGTGAGAGTACAGGTAACTAGAGACTAGAGCACAGAGCAGGGCAGGCTGCCTTGCCTAGGCACAGGGCCTAGCTGCTGGCTGCAGCTGCAGCAGCCCCAGTGACAGTCTCCCTCCCTAGTCCCTAATCACACAAACTAAACTGCCTAAAATACAATCTATTTACAATACAAAGCAACACAGGTGAATATCAAGTGTTGGAGTGTAAAAACGCTAAGTGTATTGAACAATAAATGCACTTGCACAGACAAAAAGCACTGGAGCAATCTCTCAGTACAGGCAGTCAGTAAGTCGCAAGCAGGATGAGTGAGGCAACATGGCGCCCGCTATTTATAGAGTGGGGCTTGGCCAGGCTCCCCCTCTGTGATTGGCTGCAGTCAGAGGGCTGGGAGCCCTCTGATTCACTTGGGAGAACTCGAGGTGACGTCTGACGTGACGCTATCCGAGCGGATGACGCTATCCGAGCTCGGATAGCTAGGATATCTCCGGATAACTGATTGCTATCCGAGTGCGCTCAGATAGCACAGCCCGGATAAATAATACTATTCGAGCTCGGTATTCGAGCTCGAATAGTGAAAAAAGAGCTAGGATATCCGAGTAACTCGGATATCCGAGCTCGGATGAGCATCACTGATTAGGGGCTTGATTTACAAATCGGTGTTAACTGTCTGTTTCATTTATCCAATCAATTTTGACATACTACACCATATTGGGCTCTCGATTTCTCTTCAACTTTAACTGTTATCACGGTCGCGCTAGCACTATAACGCGTAAACGCAAATTCGTGCGCAAAATCGCTGCCATTTTTGTGTGCGCAAATTCACGTTTGTGTGTGCAAACGGCTGCAATTTCGCACACAAATTCATATTTGCACGCGAAAACGTTATGCACGTTATAGCGCGCGCAAAAACATTAGCGCGGCCGTGATAAGAGTTATCACGGCTTTGTGAATCAAGCCCTAAGTCTTCTTGTTGTATTTTAATGTTAAACTTAAAAAGCCTTTATATGGGTTGTAGAGTCTTATAAATAACTATGCCCTTGTATTACAGTACTTAGTGGAGCCAGGCCAGGGGAGACACTCAGGTTGGCTCATCACAGACAGATGTGAGAAGTTTTGGAGAAGCTGTGGGCGAGGCTTGTTTAGTTTATAGGGAATAAGAGTATTAAAACCAAACAAAAAAAGTATTTGGCTTGAGGAATGCCCTATAAACTATATGTAAGGAACACAATTATGCAATGAATAAAATGTAAACTCGGATCCACTTTAATGCTGGGAATACACGGTTCATTTCTGAGGTGATTAGATGGTTTGATAGATAATTTTCTACATGCCGGTTCTCCCTTTCGATCCTTTCACCACTTGATTTCTGAGAAACGAGTGGAAGATAAGAGAATCGACTGCAGAATCGAGTGGCAAAAACAACCGAGAGGAGAATCGAGCGCCAGAAACGAACCGTGTATTCCCAGCATTACAGGTCTTGCTGGCTGTAGTAGACACATAGGGCTAATAGCTGTAGAGAGGAGGGGTATATTGCAAGCACACCTATGCAAATGAGCTGGTCCACTGCTCCCAACACTGTCAGTAAATGAAAGGGAATTTTTGATGACACTTTTATAACATGAAAGGAAGAGATAAGCTGGGGAAGATTTACAGTGCTACTTATGAACACCTCCCAGTTTAAAAAACATGTTTGTCAATAGTTGCCCTTTAAATAATGTCACTAATGACCTATTTATTGCTTGCTTGACACGTTAGGGTTGAAGCATAGTCTGAATTGTTGACAGGCATACCAGCACATGATCCTTTCTCAGTTTAGTTAAACACGTTCTAAAAACTGGAGGCCAAAAAGGTGTGCGTGTGTTTATCAGGTTACTCTAAGCAGTGGCGTAGCTAAGGAGCTGTGGGCCCCGATGCAAGTTTTACAATGGGGCCCCCCAAGCACTCTATACATAGCAATTGATACGGTGCACCAAAACCTGCCAATGGCAACTACAGAGTCAGAGGTGCAAGGAAGGGATGGGAAACAATTTGTTAATGATTACCACTATTCAAAGTATCTATAGAAGTGATTATTATGAGCACAGGACCAATAGAGAGCTAATACTGTAGTTGAGGGAGGGCCTTTCGGGGCCCCTCTGGCCCAAGGGCCCCGATGCGGTCGCTACCGCTGCACCCCCTATTGCTACGCCCCTGACTCTAAGATTTGTGAAATGATTAGGGTTAAGTTTAGTTTGAGATTTGTCTTTTTTGTAACGTATTTCCTATGTGTTCACAGAGAGTTAAAGTTAGCTATAAAGCTTATGTATGCCAAAATCTGCTTAAACTCGACCACTAATCCCATCCAAGTGTGTTATAAGGGCTACAGGTGGCTAATGAAATCCAGTATGCCCACAGAGTGACAAAACCAACACAAGTATTCCATAGAAAACAAGATTTAGCTTGTAATCCAATGTCAATAAAAAGGAAATAGTTTCCTGTGACTGTAACTGTTTGTTGTGTTAATGCACCTGTCATACAGCTGGAGATGATAAATTAATTCCAAACAACTATTCCAGTGTAACATTACAATGCGCTGCACTGCGTCATTCCACAAGCATGCTATAGTACTCACTGTATTTGGTTTTCGTATGTATGGAGCAGTTTTCTGGACACACTTCACTGACCAGCAATGAACTGAACAAATTTGGACAACACTCCAGCTTTGCACAGACTTTCCTGCAGAAGTCTGACACTTGATCAGACGTGCGGACGATCTTCACAATTGCCCTGTAAGTTTTCCCTTTGTATCTGTAGGGCACAAGGAAAGAGAAGTACTAAGCATAGATTTTCTGCAGTCGCACACCTGTGTGCAGCTCCTTCGAGACCCATTTTCACATGGCTGGGATTTCACATAATTGGCAATTATATCTCAGATCAGTAGGCAGCTTTACAAAGATCACATATGGCAACACAGGTGAAGACAGTGAATTGGTTCTGTAACACTAGACCAATTTTCTCTGATTATATACCTGATTAAAAAGTCCTCCTCATGAAGTGCAACAGCAATAGTGCTGTCTGTGCTAGTCTGCCACAGTTCATAGCACAACACCAGCTTTATGAATGATATTAACAAATCGTAACATAAAAAGACAGGCATTAAAGAGAGGCAGTGTATTGAAGAATAACAAACAGTAATGTAAACTCACCACAGTTACTGCAACTTGAGGGTAAGAACACACTAGGCAGAATCGCATATGTAATTTTAATAGCACATAGTGGAAAACACATAAGTGATTCTGCCTAGTGTGCTCCTACCCTCAATGTTTATTGCGCATTCAAATGCTTTATTGAATACATCCATGACAATGGTCAAATTATCAGCACTGGATTTCAGCTGTATTGCTCCCCTCCCTGCACCACCCCCTTCCTTGACCTTCTTCCCCCTTCCTAGTCTCTCAAAGGATCATTTAAAGTGGAATACCTCCACCGCCATCTTTTCAGCTGCACACCTCAAGTAGTACAGGAGTGAGTGTGACTCTAGCCTTTGTACTGCTTGACTTTACTTGCTATGGGTTTCCATTACTTCAGGTCCAGAATTTACTTAAAGAGACTCTGTAACATCCAAAAAACCATGAGAGATACTTACCTCAGGATGGGGAAGCCTCAGGGTCCCAAAAAGCCCCCCCCCCCCCCCTGTAGCTTCAGGGAATCCATCTCTGGTTCCCCCGAGTCCTCCCTTGAAAAGCTTTACAAGGCTTGATATATTTACCTCTCCGTGATCCAGCGCAGGCGCAGTATCGGCTCTTCATTCAGGCTAGGCGGAAATAGCAGTGCCCAATCGTATTCACTCTACCGAGCAGGTGAAAAAGGACTTGCACCTGCGCAGTAGTGCGGATCGATCGGGTTCAGCTATTTCTGCCTCAACCTGAATGAAGAGCGGCTACTGCGCCTGCGCTGGATCACGGAGAGGTAAATATATCAAGCCTTGTAAAGCTTTTCAAGGGAGGACTCAGGGGAACCAGCGATGGATTGCCGCACTTTGGGGGACCCTGGCACTTGAGCGGAGGGACTGAGAAGGACGGGGGAAGCCTCGTTAGGATGCAGAGGCTTCCCCCTCCTGAGGTAAGTATCCCTGAGAGGGATTTTTTTTATTACAAGTTTTCTTTAAAGAGAACCAAGTACTAGGGCTGCTCAAATCCAATCCGGGAGACATCCGGATAGTTGCTATCCGGATATCTCCCAGTAAACATGTGTGGGGTGGGCAGGGGGGGGGTCAATCTTACCTGTCTGACATCTTCTTCGTCCGTCCCTCAGCGCCTCCCACGATGCGCTCCACGTGATTACAAACACTTCCTTCTTCAACCCGGAAGGAGGAAGTGTTTGTAATCACGTGACCGCCGCTTGGACCGCATTGTGGGAGGCGAAGAAGACGTCAGACAGGTAAAATTAACCCCCCTGCCCACCCCGCACATGTTTACTGGGAGATATCTGGATAGCGACTATCCAGATGTCTCCTGGAACGGATTTGAGCAGCCCTGACAAGTACCACTTTTTTTCCTGGTTCCTAATAGCTCTAGGAGCTGCCATGTTCCCCCTTCCCTTTTAGTTGCCCTTTATTTTTCCAGGTTAAGGGGTGAAGATAGCATGTGACTTCTCTAAACTCTTTGAAGCACAGTATCCTATCCCCCTCCCCGCTGGTGAAAGCTTTTGTTTGATCTCTGCTTGCGTGCAATAAAATAATTGCATCAGTCCTTATCTGCCTAAAACTTCTATGGTCTACCAGGACTCAGAAGTAAGGTAATAAAACCCTCTGCTAATCTTTTAAATGTGTCTGTTTTATTTCAAATACCCAATTGGGAAGAAGAAGAAAAATAAAATAACAGAAAGGTTCAGTTGCCTAATTGAGCATTAGAAGTGAAAGCCAGCAAAGTAAACTGTTGCTGCTCAAAAATAATCATTTAATTAAATAAGTAAATAAAATATAAATAAGCACATTTTCTTCTTCCATGTTACAGCGTGTACCATCCTCTATATTATGTATACAGTAAATTAGCTGCAGAAGGATCATCTGACTGCACAATAAATAAATAAATAATGTATAAAATATTTAACATTTGGCTGTTTATTTTTTGTGCCCAAAACTAGCTATTTGCTATTGTGATATCTCTAAGTATGCTATATATTTATATTATTATTATATAGAATTTGAACATAATTTTAGGTCATTTTGATTTTCAAATTTAAAACCAGTTGCAACTAAATAAACTAAACTAAAGTAAATTCAGAAAACATTGTAAACAAGAATATGTGCAAATCCTGGCGTTTGTTATAGCAACGCATAAAATATGATAATACTTCTGCATAGATGCAGCTCAAAGACACATGATAATAATTACAAGGAGTATATTTAATTTAATCACACGGAGTATATTTAACACTGTTATGTATTTAGTAAAAGAAAAAAACTCTGAACAATCATAAAAATCACCCAGCTGTCAATTTGATATTGCTCGTCTAAAGCCAGCTTTCCTAATAGATTGTAAAATCGTACTGGTTAGTTGCTGTTTCCTCTTTCTTTATAATGAAGTGAAGTGCAGATTTAGCTGAAAATGGTCACTTCAGGGCTTAGTAAGTGATCTCTTTAGTGTTGCTAGGAGATTAGAATTTACTCAATAAACCCTGTCCAGATGATAAGCTCCTTACAGTATGCAGTGTGACTCACAGTAATGATTTAGAATCTAATTTAGAAATGCAGCCTTTATTAAAGGCTTGAAACAAAGCTGGACATAAAAAATAAAGTGAAAACAATCTTTGCATTGCTCGGTTAGTTTTGTCTATGCTTAAAGCTCAACTAAACCTAAAATTGAACAAATCAACTTGTAATAAAAGTGAAGAAGTTAATATAAACAGTGTACAGACTTAAAATGCTGCATGGAATAATTTTTATCACAGGCCAAATATAGCTGGAACTGCTTTACTCTCTCACCTGCTGGGTCGGAGGGTCAAAATGGTCAGTGGAAGGACAAAAGGATTACATTTGTATTAAAATAATCAGTGGCGTAGCAATAGGGGGTGTGAGGTAGTGATCTCACCGGGGCCCTTGGGCCACAGAGGTCCCAAGGGGCCCTCCCTCGCCCACAGTATTAGCTCTCTATTGGTCCTGTGCTCATAATAATCACTTCTATAGGTGCTTTTATTAGTAGTAATCATTAACAAACTGTTCCCCATCCCCTCCTTGCACTTCTGACACTGTGGTTGCCATTGGCAGGTTTCGGTGTGCCGTATCAATTGCTATGTTCCGAGTGCTTGGTGGGGCCCAATGTAAACCTTGCACTGAGGCCCATAGCTCCTTAGCTATGACACTGAAAATAATACATTTTTAAAAAGCATGCCTCCTTCCTTCTAGCATTACCCCCTTCTCCCCCATGCAGGCTGGTGAACCCAGGGATCGTGGAGCACAAGAACATGGGGCTCCACTCTCTAAGAACTACCAAATCGATAGTCCATAACACTGGGTGGGAATCTGTGAAAGAGAGGTGAGAAAGCCTCCCCTACTTTAAAAATTACCCTTGCCAAATGTAAATGTATCCAGGAAGGATCAGCACCCTAACAATAACCTCAACAGTGCTTTTAATCAGTCATCATCAAATGCAATCATTGACAATCGTTTGCTTGCAGGTTCACTTTATCAAGGCATACAGAACCTTGTCTAATGTTAAGCATAAGGAATTCATCCCCACTACATGCTGGGGAAGGTGACGGTAGGTGACGGTAACTACCTCCACATGTGGGCGGTTGGGAAGGACCGGGGGATCAATGCTGGAATCCATAAGCCCTCTGTAATAAGTAGGGGACTGCTAGCTGTCCACCCCCTTACTGCTAAATAGGTAAAGGATTATTTGTAGTACAGTGTATTCATAATTATGCACAATTCAACTTAAAAATCTTTATTTGAAATACTGATAAGAAAAGACAATATTTAATTAGAAATATTACATTAATAAAAAAAACTTATTTTTCTTTCATCTTCCATAAACTTCTATTTTCATCCGTTTCTTCTTTCTTCGTCTCTCTTCATCTTTATTTATTGCATATCCTTTTTTTTCTTCTGTTCTATCCCATACTTTGCTCTTTACCCTTTTTTTTTTTCTATCATATACTTCTATTTTGTGGCATTATCTCCTCCTGTACTTGTCTTTCTTCTTCTGGCATTTTGCTCAGTATACTTCTTTTTTCCTTTTTTGTTCTGCTGCTCTCTTGCTTTTTAAGTTCTTCCATAATTCTGCCTGCTTTTGTTTTGTTTTTTATTCTATGCTCCTGTTCTTCTATTATCTTGATATACATTTTCCATGCACCCTTTACCACAAACACTTATTAATAACTCTGTCAGCAAAGATTTTTCCTCTTTTGACCTACTGTGCATGCTCATCGGCAGGTGTGCGCACAGTGGCATCATATATGACATTGCATGCCTGACGCTCCACACTTTTATTGGATAAATGTGCAGGCAGAGTACCATCTTACTGGTGTGACGGATGGTGATCTAGAGCACAAATTACACAAGAGTGCATTGTTTCCCCACTCAGCTGTGTATGGCTGCAGTGACAGCCAGTTTGGCCTAAAAAGTTCAATAGCTCGCATTTTCACCATGTTTGGCATGTGTTGTAGCATGCCTAGTGTTTAGGAGATCATGAGAGCACTAAGGAGAGGGATTGCGATGTGTTTAGTTAATCACCCTCAGAATGTATTTATACAAAATATATATCTTTATTATTGGTGCTATAACTATTTTCTGCTCAGTATATTTTAAATGCTTTACTCCTCAGGTCTCTCGATGATCATCATCCATTAAGTAGCAGTTTATTTTAATCAGGCACATACACAGAGGCAGGAACAAAGCCATGAACATTCTGTAAATCTGTCATCGTTCCTGCACATTAAAAATCCCTCCAATAAAAATAAAATTAATTAGCTGAGCCATTTTCAGTAGAGCATCATAAAGCGTAGTTGCTGGCAAGGTTTCAAGAGGTCTCAACCAGATTAATAAAATCAAGACAACTGTAAAACGATATTGCAAGGAAAAGATCACAGATGAGTAAATCACAGATAAGATACTTAAATCCTATTACAGGATATGTCCAGAAGCACCTATTAGGAAATAGCCTTATTAGCAGTAATCAGAAGTGTTTCATTATGAATAGGTCATGGCAAATTAGTTTCATTAGCCTCCCTGACAAATCTCAATGTGGTCCATATGGAATAGACCAGCACAGGTTATGTCCACAAGAAAAGGATCAGATTGTTATGACTGTCACCCCAAGCACACTGGAAAATGCATCAGATGTATTAAATGCATATACAATATTTTAAAATGAAACGATAAGATTGATTAAAACAAAAGTGGAGAAGGCGTGACTTGTGTTACAGTCTGCTTAAATCTAATCAAAACATTCCATCTGATCTTATTTTTGCTTCACTCAAGTCCATTTCCATTTAGTTAATTACCCAATTCTCCATAATAATACTGAGCACCCCCTCCCTGTCCCCTTCTGCCCTTCATATTGGGCTTGATTCACTAAGGCTAGGTTCACAGTAGGGGGACGTTGTGTTGCGATGCAATGTTAAAGTTGCAATGCAACATTACAACGCAACAAAAAAGTGGCAACGCACATGAACGCTGCATTACTGTCGCATTAAGTACCATATTTTTTGGACTATAAGACGCACTTTTTCTACCCCAAAAGTGTGGGGAAAGGGGGGGGGGGAGTTAGTGTGTCTTATAGGCCGAATTTTAGAAGACTAATTGCAGAAAGCGCAGCGGAAGCACTTACCTATCCCACCGCATGTTCCAAGACAATCAGCAGCTCCTCTCTCTACAGTCTCAATCAGCAGCTCCTCTGTCTTCATCTTTGATCACCTCTGCCTCCAGCGCCACTGCCTCCATCCACGCTATGTCTGTCCAGGCGCCCTCTTCACTGGCAGTCTCCGTACATCCAGAAGCCCATCTTCATCATCAGCCTCATCCATCTAAGTGACCTCTTCACTGGCATTCTCCATCCATCCAGGCACCCTCTTCACCAGCACTCTCCGGTGCCCTCTCACTGCATGACCATGTGCGCCGTGGTAACACCTGATGGCAGTGAGAGGGCCAGAAGCATCACGCCGGCCTCACATCCCTGGACTCCCTTTCAGCTCCAGACTCCCGCCAAGCAAACTCCTGCAGAGAGCCCCAAACATCCTCTAAGCCGCGCACCCTGCAGAGAAGACTCCCGCAGTGAGCCCCGGATTTGCTGTCAGCCACGCACCGTTGAGTAGACTCCAGCAGCAAGCTCCGGACTCTCTGTCAGCTGCACACCCCTGTAGAGAAGACTCCCGCGGTGAGCTCCGGACTCCCTGTCAGCCATGCACCCCTGCAGAGGAGACGCTAACGTCGCACTGTGAATGTCACATAGACTTCTTATTGCAGTGCGGTAAGCTGCGTTATAAGACTTTATAATTCAGCACAGCAACATCTCACTACGAACCTAGCCTAAAGCTAAAGTTTATTCTTAGATTTTATTAATATATCTAATTAAGCTTCGGATATAATGGGCTTGATTCACTAAAGGGTGCTAAGTGTTAGCACGCCAGTGAAAAGCCCCTTAGCACATGCAAAGGCACTTTGCACGCACTAATACACACGCAAAAAAGTTTGTGCACGCAAAGTTTAGCGATGCGCGGTGCGCGTGAAACGTCGCACCGTTCGCGTGCTAAGCGTACTTTAAAGTAAAAACCTCATTTTTTGGAGACTTCAGAGTCTCTTTAAGGGTGAGCTAATCACCAGAAGGTATTCAGCAAAACTGGCATGGATTTAGTAAAACTATCTGCTGCCAGTTTTGGTCATATAAGATCATGGGTTTGGTTTCCCGAAAGGTTAGTGAAATAATGGTCACGTGATATTTTTCATTTTTTTTACAATGCCAAGCCAGCCTAAAGTGGCAACAACAAAAAAAGTAAGCTTGGTCAGCTAATATCTCATATAGAAAAAAATGAACTTAGAAATATTGTTTGTTTCTCCTTGCTGCTAGCATACAGCCCATGCACGTTTAGTTTAAAGTATCAGAATGAAGATTTTTAATCTAAAAAAGAAGCTAATCTTCTCTGTTGTAAGCAATACATCCCTTCACAGGGTTGCTTCAGGATTCACTGACCAGCTTACCCTGTGCAATAGCAGCACTTGAGAGAACAGTGCTAAGAAAAATACTCAGCGGGTTATTGATCCAGAGAGATATCTGATTGTCATTTCCTGGAGTCAGGAAGTCAGTTGCGCACTTGAGAAACAAAACTGGCAGCAGCTGCTTGGAAATAATTTGGCAGCTTGCCCCCATTTCATTTCGGTATATTCTGCCTGCTTGTAACAAACTGAACAGACTGAATTCCGTGCAAATCTTTTCATGCTTTTAATGTACAGTACTTCCAATTCTGCAAATCTCGGCTATAAAATGAGATAACAGAAATATGTTAACATCACCTATAAAGTAACAGTCGATGTGAACAGCCTGTCCCACGTTTAAATACAGGAAGCACATTGGGCTGTGACAACTACCTACTGTTGTCAACAATGTGATTTTTTGAAAATTCATAAATGCCCAAAGGGGTGCATTCTTGTTCTTTGTAATCAGTGTAATTATTTGTTGAATGCAAACGTGTGAATACTATACTTCTAAGAGTCTGCATGTGCCAGTTAATGTAATTTGTATACATCTGTGTAAATATGTCAGTACAAGGAACAGTTGAGCCAACAACAAAACAGCCCAGACATCTGTATGTTATCTGTGAATAATGGTAAAAATGAGTAAATTGTGATGGGCTGAGGTAGTAGTGCTAGCAGGTTGTGGGGTTGTTAGGAGCTGCCTCCTCCTAAGACAGAAAAATGTCACATGTAGCCTATGACAACATTAGTTAGACAGCACTGTCCATTAAACTAGAGGAGACTCCAGTGGCTTGTTGGTAATAGAGGATTAAATGGCTAGGGGTGGGATTCACAACAAAAAAGTACCATCACTATCTTGCAATAGAACAGAAAATATGAAGGCTAATGGCCCTTAATCTGAGAAAATGGGATAAGTGTTGAGGCCCTGAAATGGCAGCATGCTTGAGGGTGGTGTGATAATAACCTTCCACTTCAAAATGACATTATTAACAGAAGAGAGTGGAAACTGGACTGATTATTTGGCCTAATATGGTAAAAGAAATACAGGATTTGTGAATGTGAGAAGTTTTGGGGAGATTACTAGCTTAAGACAAGTTGCAAAGGAAATGATCATACATAAACTTAATATTTTAACTCAGCAAGGTCAAATGGTAAAATGATTGATTACTACAAACACAGGATGGCTTCATTTTTTTCCTGCTCTGGGAGACTCCGGGGAAATCTGGAATGCAGGGACAGAGTAGGGTTACTGCTGAGTAGACCAGGAAAATAGAAGTATTATTGACTGACAATCAATATCTGAATCACTTCTGACAACCTATTTTAGAACAATTATAATAAAGGTTAGTGATCCAGCTTTATGCATCCAAAAAAATAGTCGGCAGTATGGCACTTCGCCCGCTAAGTATGGCAGTAGTCCACGTACATAGAACTAGAAACAGGTTGAAATGAAGCCACGTTCCTTCAGGCATGCGAAGAAGGGCTTCGTTATCATGCCCATCTTAAAAAAGAATCACTCTGAACAAACATAAGACCTGATAAATTTAAGAACATCTATCAAGGCCAAGAAAAGATTGTTGGGTCCATTAACAAATATTCATGGGCTGGAATATACAAAAGTTGAAAGAAGATCAAAAAGAGATTGAAATATATAGATGGATGCAATGGCTGGTGAAGGAGAGGCTGCAATTAACCACGGTGACTCCAAAAAGCAATTGTGAATTACCAGAATTTCATATATTAAAGTCTAGAAAAACTTGACCTGTGAAAAGCTAGTTTGCAAAAGATGGGTGGAAAATCCTTACAAGAGAAAACGTATTTAGCTAGGGTACGGTAATGCAGGTCATGATGATTGCACAGCATGTGCTACACACTTGTGTACATCTACATAGTGAATATGCCCATAACAGTCTTATATCTTACTGCATAGTCAAACCACTGAGGAGGAGATTTAAAGGATACCAGAGGTGACATGTGACATGATGAGAGAGACATGTGTATGTACAGTGCCTAGCACACATATAACTATGCTGTGTTCCTTTTTTTCTTTCTCTGTCTGAAAGAGTTAAATATCAGGTATGTAAGTGGCTGACTCAGTCCTGACTCAGACAGGAAGTGACTACAGTGTGACCCTCACTGATAAGAAATTCCCCATTTTATCTCTTTCTTGTTCTCAGAAGCCATTTTCTGCTAGGAAAGTGTTTTATAGTTGGAATTTCTTATCAGTGAGGGTCACACTGTAGTCACTTCCTGTCTGAGTCAGGACTGAGTCAGCCACTTACATACCTGATATTTAACTCTTTCAGGCAGAGAAAGAAAAAAGGAACACAGCCTTTTTATTTGTGTGCTAGGCACTGTACACAGGGACGGATCAAGATCAAGTTGCGCCTGGGGCAAGGTCAGGTTTTGGCGCCTAAAGGTCAGGTTTTGGCTCAGGTTTTGGCGCCTAAAGGTCAGGTTTTGGCTCAGGTTTTGGCGCCTAAACTGCCATTCATTTTGCCGCCTTTTTAAGAATTCAACAAACTGCGCCTGGGGCAAGATACCCGCTTGCCCCCCCCCCCCCCTAGATCCGTCCCTGACTGTACATACATATGTCTATCTCATCATGTCACATGTCACTTCGGGTATCCTTTAAGAATCCTTAAGACAGGTATTTCTATGTAGCCTCACCTAACAGTCTACAGGTATATTGTCAGTTTTATAAATGTTTCCAATAGTGAATCTTTACTTTTACTAACCAACTATACAAAACAGAAAGCCATCATTTTCTCATTTCAACTACAATTATTGTTAATATTTAATTTTAATGAATTTAGCATGTTCTAAAAAATAAACCATTATCAATGTGAGCATTATTAATCAGTAAGATCAACCTGTATAGGTCTTTTTTGGAACCACACAGGTGATTACATAGCTCTCTGGTCTCATAGTTATTGCTCCAATCATTTACCATTTGGGATAGTTCTCCTGCAGTGGCATAGCCTAAGAGCCAGGGACCCCAGTTAAAATGTAAATCTGCCCTCTACAGAATGTAGGTAGAGATGTTAATGTCAATAATTATTGCTACACAAAGCACACATAGAAGTAATTATTAACACTATATGACTACTGAAGAGCTAAAGCAATGGCTGAGGCAGAGCCAAGGGTGGGGTCCTTTGATCAGGAGATTGTTGTGGTCATGCCCCCCAAATCTCCTATTCCTACGCCACTGCTTAAAGGACAACTGGCTATGGAGGCTTCTTCTTCTTTCTTTGTGACCGCAAAGCACACGTCCAGCAGCAGTGGCATCAGAGATCTCAGGCAAGCTGGTGAGAACGTTCATAACCTCGAAAGGTACGCTTCAAACTGACAGTTTCTTTAAGGGGAGTCGCGCATATTACTTTACCTCTTGTGACAAAAGGGATATGGAGGCTGCCGTACTTATTTCCTTTTGAACAATACCAGCTGCCTGATGTCCTGCTGATCTTTTTGGCTGCAGTAGTGTCTGAATAACACCTGAAACAAGCATGTATCTAATCTGGACAGATCTGACAATAATGTCAGAAACACCTGATCTGCATATGCTTGTTCAGGGTCTATGGCTGAAAACATTAGAGGCAGAAGATTAGCAGGATAGCCAGGTAACTAGTATTGTTTAAAAAAATAAGTATGGCAGCCTCCTTAACCCTCTCGCTTCAGTTGTCCTTTAATGCTGGGAATAAGCATTATTTTTTGGGCAGATAGATGGCTCGATAGATCATTTCTGACAGCTCAGATCTGATTTAGATAATTTTTCTGAACAATTTTTTCATAGAAGTGAACGGAAATGGTTCAGAAAAACGATCAAAAGATCGAACGGAAAAAGCATTAGTCTTCAAAGTTTTATTGGACTTCAAGATTATCACCCACAGCAGTTATGAAGATTTGGTCATGATGGCACCAGACAAATGACACTTTCCTGTTCCATACCAGTAAGGCCTGTATAACAAGAAATATATACTTTTCTCGTAAACAAATCTGTTAACCAAAATTTATTTCTAAAGAGAATTACTGTTTCCAAATAACAATTCTCATCATTTAAGGTGACATATTAAAAATGAGTTGTATGTTTTATTAGTGGATTACTTACTTGGCTTTAAGTGTTTCTTCCTGGAAATTCCATGATGTATCTTCCACTAATTGAAGTTCTCGAAGGACCCGTCCAGGTTTATAAGCAGCATTAATTATCATACTGAGGACCTGCCACAAATTTATAGTGAGTGAGTAACTATACATCTGCCAGCTTTAAGTTATGAAAGCATTTATGTAACTATGTAACATTTAGAGAACAGTGAAATAAATGAATATTTTTCATCTGAAATAGTTTTGCTGTAACATTGATTTTGCATTAAACAGTGAGATCTCTAGTGAGAATGACCATGTAATGGACTTTTCAAATTTGGAAAAATAAACCACCGAAAATGTTCTCACAGTTTAAAGTGTACCTGAGACGAGAAGCGTTTCAAGTACCATACTTACCTGGGGCTTGTTTAAAGGGAAGGTCCTGAGCAGTTTCAAAATAAAAAAATCCACTTACCTGGGGCTTCCTCACTGGTTGCTCTGACATAATCCGAACTGTTCTGCACAGGTGCAGAACTACTGCGCCTGCGCAGTACAGTCCGGATGATGTCAGTGCAACTCTGAGAGCCGCTCGCACAGGTACAGTGGACATTCTGCGCCGGAGGGGACCCCGGGCAATTGGCGGTCTCTTTCGGCTTCTCATCTCAGGTTCTCTTTAACCTCCTTCCGACTGCCTAATGCTGATTAGCGGTGGGAGGGAGGCAGCTACAGGACCGCCTAACGGCGTCAATTCCTGTAACTTCAGATTAGCGGGGATCGCGCGCGCATCCCTGCTTGAGTGATGGAGCTCTGCTCCGTAAATAGCCTGCCAGCTGCAATAGTTCCTGACAGGCTGAAAACAAAGTAAACGGACACTTTTTAGTGTTGTACAGCTCTGCGACCTACCGCAGTGCTGTACGGGGGACAGCTCTGTCACTGAGCTGTCCCCTCGAGTGGCTCACAAGATGATTTCTCTCATAGGCTGATGCCTATGAAAGGTGATTGCAATGATTGTCTCTCCGGGAGGAGGGAGAGAGGGTGGGAAGGTAAATTAAAAGAAAACACACAGTTTTATAAAAAAATATTGAACAATAAAATTAATTTAAAAAAAACACTAAACGTCGCAGCCGGAATCGAATGCCACTAACAGAAAGCTCTGTTGGTGGCAGGAAAAGGAGGCAGGATTCATTTGGCTGCTAAGTTATAATGCCCTGCAATAAGCTGTTAAATCTGCAGAGCACTGAATTGTAAAAAATAGCCTGGTCACTAGGGGGTTGTGAGCCTGTGGTCCTCTACTGGTCAAAGAGTATATTTTACAATGAAATGCTATGTATAAATAAATATCATTGCTGCACAAGACTTTTAGTAATTTATTAATAAATAAATAATTCAATTTAAAGCCAGATTTAAGTTTCCAAAACTGATTTTAGCTTAAATATTTTAGTAAAAGCTTAGAATCAGCACTCTCACTGCAATGTAGACTAGCCCAAAATTGCGTATGTGTAGCACCGCCACCGTTTGAGCTAGGCGCTGGGTGGTGCCATTAGTAAAAATATTGGTAAACAACATTTTACTACAGACTAATCCGGCCCCTATTCTCATGCAAACCCTCCTTTCCTAGTGCCTACCACTAAAATCCACACCAAATGTCTAACCGTAACAGAAGAACCCTGTAAAAATGATTAGATGAAGCAGAGGTTATTTCTGATTGTTCTGATTTTGGGGTGACCAGATAGTAGTGATGATTGTAACCTGCTAATTAAAATTATTCAAAATTTCACATACATTTTTGCAATTACAGCCATACGTTATTATGATTTGGACATTCAATTAATTTTGTGTTATCCGCTCATAATGTAGTGTAATTTTTGCTTAATTTCGTCCTGACTTTAGTGGTTAATAGCAAAGCCATATAGGCTATCGGCAACAACATTTCTACATATATTAAGGGGAATTTTGTTCAAAAAGACCCTGTAGTTTTTGAGAAAATAAATTTTAAGAAAACAAAGGAAAAATGTTTTGAAAATCAGAAAAAAATACAGTTTAACAACCATTTTTGATAACAAAAAAAAAACTTTTTTACATTGTTACCACTATTGAATATACATAGCAATTTTGGTGATGATAATACGTATGGGGGCTTTGTTATTAACCGCTAGTCAGCACAAAGTTACGCAGAATTGTGAAATTATGGTTGCAAATTTAATTTACCAACAAAATTATTTATGATTTTTCCCAAATTTCACATTATAATTTTACAGCTTAATTGCAAATTATGATACAAAATTATGTTTATGCGAACAGTGTGCGCATCATTACCAAATAGTGCTATAAATCTTCATTCCTATTACTGGACACTACAATGAGCTGGGAGTATTGCATGAAGAGACTGCCTACAAGCAGTGTGTGCAGTGCATTGTGGGAATAGGGAGACTATGCCACACCTCCTTTACAAGGCACCCTCACTCACTGCAGATGGCTAAAGCAAGCTTGTGTATGAGTTTAGGGGAGTTCTCTTTCTCCGCCAACTAAAAAAGTTTGGTATGGCCCAAAAACTTCTGACAAACTTCTACTCCGCTACAATCGAATCTGTCCTATGCTCTTCCATCCTGGTTTGGTATGCCAGCTCCTCTGCCAGCGACAGACTCAAACTGCAGAGGGTCATCAGATCAGCGGAGAGGATCATCGGGAGACCCCTCCCCTCTCTGGACCTCCTTTACCATTCCAGGCTGTTCTCCAGAGCATTAAAGATCACCAATGACCCCTCGCACCCAGGCCATCGCTTCTTTAGTCAGCTCCCCTCGAGCCGGAGACTCCGGTTCCGGTCCATCTTCACCAAGACCTCAAGGCATAAAAACAGCTTCTTTCCCTCGGCCGTCAACCTTCTGAACTTCCCAGCCCCACACCACAACACCATGCCGGCACTTAGGCACTCTACACACAGATAGACGTCGCTCTAGCTCAAGCTGACTTTTTTCTGGCTGTTCTTTTTTGGATGTTTTTTTGGGTTGTAACTTATGCTACATTGTCTCTCTGCAAATGTTGTGTTCCTTTCTAACTGCTTGATTTGACCTGTATCTGTATCTATATCCTGTATCAGTACCCTGTACGTGCCAAGCCCAATTCTGGGCACGACCCAGTCGTGCTTGGCGATAATAAAGATTCTGATTCTGATTCTGATTTACGGTTTCCAGGTTTCTTTCTCCTCATTTCCAATCTTTTCTTAATGAGTAAACTAAAAAAAAATCAATTAGATCTTATCTGCTATAAGGTATATTATATATATATATATATATATATATATATATATATATATATATATATCATAAGCCCAGCTACACTGTGTGTTGTCGATAAATGCCTGTGGTATGCAGGTCTTAGCCTAGTCCCTAAGCCAAGCATGAAAGGGGGCTGTAAAGTATTCATGAATCAGTCTGTAATGTAAAAAAAAGTTAATTTATGTGCCAATCATACTAATGTCTTCATTTGTGCGCATAAATAGGCACTAAATCAATGCAAAAACCTTGTGCAAGGATATCTTTATGTATTTAGAGGTAAAGTGAGGGGAGCAAAATCCATAATAAAGGATAAAAAAATATGCCTTAATAGCGCTAAATCAGCTTTTTGAATCAAACTATTTGTCTGTGCTAAATGAAGCATATGCATTTTGTTCTGCAATGCTGCTGTGTTCCCAATGTGGTGTATGAACAAACTTATAAATAATACAAGGTTTCTTTTATGAATTTTGTTACTGAGTGGAAGGAACACATAAAAGGAGGCATGTTCACTTTACGCTTAGTAAGGTCATCAATTCCTTTGTGTTCAGCTAGAACAATGAAGGCTGTTGATTTGTTAGCAAGGATTTGTTTAGTTTATTGGTAAACTGGTGACAAAAGTCCATTATGCTCACGTAAACTTCAGGCCATTCATTGTAGATGGCTTGTCCTTGGTAGGTTATTAAACATAAAACTGTGTTTTCTGAATGTTTGAATAGGTTGCTGTAGGGCACGCATTGCCGAGTGTACGAAGAATACAATATAACATTTGAGGGCATGCAGAACAATAGGGTCCTACCTTTTATTTTCTGAAATAGACTAAGTTAATTATGACTTTATTCATTGTTCAGTGTACACAAAATAAACAATACCTATATAGGCCCAGTTTACATTACCTCCATTTTTCAATTTTTTTTTAAATTTATATGCAATGTTGGCACAAATTAGATTTTGCAAACGTGTTGCACTTGCAAGTCAAAGGGATCATTCCCATCTAATGTATTTTTCCATTTATAAAACAAAAAACTTGGGAGTTAATTGCTTTTTATATAAAATCCATAATTAGACGCCAAAAAATTGTTAAAAAAATGTGTAAAAATTATGTATGTTATGTGTTAAAAAAAGCACACCTAGAAGAAAAAAAAAGTGTGAATGCAGTTTGTAATGTAACAAGGCCTGAGCCCTAAACCACTCTACATTCCAGTGCCTTGAGACAGCAGAGACAAGGTACCAGTACTTAGGTGGAAAGAGAATGAGTAGGACAGTGTTTTCAATATGCCAGTACAGTACCTGCCAAGTATGTTTGATCAACTGAAGAATATAATTTCTAAGGGTGTTGCAAGCTCAGAAAAATGGATTGTCAGTTTTTGCAGAAATTCTTTTTAAGAGAATGCATTGAAAATGTGATTAAAGTAACCAGTGAGTGATCTGTAAATTTTGAATAGGCTGGTTGTGATCACTTCTTGTTTAACCACTTCCCGACCGCCTAACGCACAGAGGCGGCCCGGGAAGTGGAGCCCTGAAGGACCGGCTCACCCACAGAGGCGGCGGTCCTTCTAAGGGCATGGGCGGAGCGATCGCGTCATCCGTGACGCGATCCTCCGCCGGCACCTGTCACCGCTCGCTCGCCGCAACATCCCGCCGGCTATACGGAAGCGCCGGCGGGATGTTAACCCCGCGATCGCCGCATACAAAGTGTATAATACACTTTGTAATGTTTACAAAGTGTATTATACAGGCTGCCTCCTGCCCTGGTGGTCCCAGTGTCCGAGGGACCACCAGGGCAGGCTGCAGCCACCCTAGTCTGCACCCAAGCACACTGATTTCTCCCCCCCCCTGCCCCAGATCGCCCACAGCACCCATCAGACCCCCCCCCCCCTGCCCACCCCCCAGACCCCTGTTTGCACCCAATCACCCCCCTAATCACCCATCAATCACTCCCTGTCACTATCTGTCAACGCTATTTTTTTTTTATCCCCCCCCTGCTCCCTGCCCCCTCCTGATCACCTCCCACCCCTCAGATTCTCCCCAGACCACCCCCCCTGTTTACTGTATGCATCTATCCCCCTGATCACCTGTCAATCACCTGTCAATCACCCGTCAATCACCCCCTGTCACTGCAACCCATCAATCAGCCCCTAACCTGCCCCTTGCGGGCAATCTGATCACCCACCCACACCATTAGATCGCCCGCAAACCCGCCGTCAGATTACCTCCCAAATGTATCGTTTACATCTGTTATCTTCTCTAAACACCCACTAATTACCCATCAATCACCCATCAATCACCCCCTATCACCACCTGTCACTGTTACCTATCAGATCAGACCCTAATCTGCCCCTTGCGGGCACCCAATCACCCGCCCACATGCTCAGATTGCCCTCAGACCCCCCCCCCTTATCAATTCGCCAGTGCATTAATTACATCTGTCCTTCCCTGTAATAACCCACTGATCACCTGTCAATCACCTGCCAATCACCTATCACCCATCAATCACCCCCTGTCACTGCCACCCAACAATCAGCCCCTAACCTGCCCCTTGCGGGCAATCTGATCACCCACCCACCCCAATAGATCGCCCGCAGATCCGACATCAGATCACCACCCAAGCGCAGCGTTTACATCTATTCTCTCCTCTAAACACCCACTAATTACCCATCAATCACCCATCAATCACTCCCTATCACCACCTGTCACAGTTACCTATCAGATCAGACCCCTAATCTGCCCCTTGCGGGCACCCAATCACCCGCCTACACGCTCAGATTGCCCTCAGACCCCCCTTTATCAATTCGCCAGTGCAATATTTACATCTGTCCTTCCCTGTAATAACCCACTGATCACCTGTCAATCACCTATCAATCACCCATCAATCACCCCCTGTCACTGCCACCCATCAATCACCCGCTGTCACTGCCACCCATCAATCAGCCCCTAACCTGCCCCTTGCGGGCAAACTGATCACCCACCCACACCAATAGATCGCCCGCAGATCCGACATCAGATCACCACCCAAGCGCAGTGTTTCCATCTATTCTCTACCCTAAACACCCACTAATTACCCATCAATCACCCCCTGTCACTGCTACCTAACAGATTAGACCCCTATCTGCCCCTAGGGCACTCAATCACCCGCCCACACCCTCAGAATGCCCTCAGACCCCAGCCCTGATCACCTCGCCAGTGCATTGCTTGCATCTATTCCCCCCTCTAATCACACCTTGAGACACCCATCAATCACCTCCTGTCACCCCCTAGCACACCTACCCATCAGATCAGGCCCCAATTTGCCCCGTGTGGGCTCCTGATCACTCGGCCAAACCCTCAGATCCCCCTCAGACCCCCTTCCGATCACCTCCCCAGTGCATTGATTGCATCTATTTTCCCCTCTAACCACCCCCTGAGACACCCATCAATCACCTCCTGTCACCCCCCTAGCACTCCTATCCATCAGATCAGGCCCAATACAACCTGTCATCTAAAAGGCCACCCTGCTTATGACCGGTTCCACAAAATTCGCCCCTTCATAGACCACCTGTCATCAAAATTTGCAGATGCTTATACCCCTGAACAGTCATTTTGAGACATTTGGTTTCCAGACTACTCACGGTTTTGGGCCTGTAAAATGCCAGGGCGGTATAGGAACCCCACAAGTGACCCCATTTTAGAAAAAAAGACACCCCAAGGTATTCTGTTAGGTGTATGACGAGTTCATAGAAGATTTTATTTTTTGTCAAAAGTTAGCGGAAATTATTTTTTATTGGTTTTTTTTCACAAAGTGTCATTTTTCACTAACTTGTGACAAAAAATAAAATCTTCTATGAACTCGCCATACACCTAACGGAATACCTTGGGGTGTCTTCTTTCTAAAATGGGGTCACTTGTGGGGTTCCTATACTGCCCTGGCATTTTAGGGGCCCTAAACCGCGAGGAGTAGTCTAGAAAACAAATGCTTCAAAATGACCTGTGAATAGGACGTTGGGCCCCTTAGCGCACCTAGGCTGCAAAAAAGTGTCACACATGTGGTACCGCCGTACTCAGGAAAAGTAGTATAATGTGTTTTGGGGTGTATTTTTACACATACCCATGCTGGGTGGGAGAAATTTCTATGTAAATGGACAATTGTGTGTAAAAAAATCAAACAATTGTCATTTACAGAGATATTTCTCCCACTTAGCATGGGTATGTGTAAAAATACACCCCAAAACGCATTATACTACTTCTCCTGAGTACAGCGGTACCACATGTGTGGCACTTTTTTACACCCTAAGTACGCTAAGGGGCCCAAAGTCCAATGAGTACCTTTAGGATTTCACAGGTCATTTTGCGACATTTGGTTTCAAGACTACTCCTCACGGTTTAGGGCCCCTAAAATGCCAGGGCAGTATAGGAACCCCACAAATGACCCCATTCTAGAAAGAAGACACCCAAAGGTATTCCGTACGGAGTATGGTGAGTTCATAGAAGATTTTATTTTTTGTCACAAGTTAGCGGAAAATGACACTTTGTGAAAAAAAACTATTAAAATCAATTTCCGCTAACTTGTGACAAAAAAATAAAAACTTCTATGAACTCACCATACTCCTAACGGAATACCTTGGGGTGTCTTCTTTCTAAAATGGGGTCATTAGTGGGGTTCCTATACTGCCCTGGCATTTTAGGGGCCCTAAACCGTGAGGAGTAGTCTTGAAACAAAAATGACCTGTGAAATCCTAAAGGTACTCATTGGACTTTGGGCCCCTTAGTGCAGTTAGGGTGCAAAAAAGTGCCACACATGTGGTATCGCCATACTCGGGAGAAGTAGTACAATGTGTTTTGGGGTGTATTTTTACACATACCCATGCTGGGTGGGAGAAATACCTCTGTAAATGACAATCTTTTGATTTTTTTACACACAATTGGCGATACCACATGTGTGGCACTTTTTTGCACCCTAACTGCGCTAAAGGGCCCAAAGTCCAATGAGTACCTTTAGGATTTCACAGGTCATTTTGAGAAATTTCGTTTCAAGACTACTCCTCACGGTTTAGGGCCCCTAAAATGCCAGGGCAGTATAGGAACCCCACAAATGACCCCATTTTAGAAAGAAGACACCCCAAGGTATTCCGTTAGGAGTATGGTGAGTTCATAGAAGATTCTATTTTTTGTCAAAAGTTAGCGGAAATTGATTTTAATTGTGTTTTTTCACAAAGTGTCATTTTCCGCTAACTTTTGACAAAAAATAAAGTCTTCTATGAACTCACCATACTCCTAACGGAATACCTTGGGGTGTCTTCTTTCTAAAATGGGGTCATTTGTGGGGTTCCTATACTGCCCTGGCATTTTAGGGGCCCTAAACCGTGAGGAGTAGTCTTGAAACGAAATTTCTCAAAATGACCTGTGAAATCCTAAAGGTACTCATTGGACTTTGGGCCCTTTAGCGCAGTTAGGGTGCAAAAAAGTGCCACACATGTGGTATCGCCGTACTCAGGAGAAGTAGTATAATGTGTTTTGTGGTGTATTTTTACACATACCCATGCTGAGTGGGAGAAATATCTCTGTAAATGGACAATTGTGTGTAAAAAAAATTAACAATTGTCATTTACAGAGATATTTCTCCCACCCAGCATGGGTATGTGTAAAAATACACCCCAAAACACATTATACTACTTCTCCTGAGTACGGCAATACCACATGTGTGGCACTTTTTTGCAGCCTAACTGCGCTAAGGGGTCCAAAGTCCAATGAGCACCTTTAGGCTTTACAGGGGTGCTTACAATTTAGCACCCCCCAAAATGTCAGGACAGTAAACACACCCCACAAATGATCCCATTTTGGAAAGTAGACCCTTCAAGGCATTCAGAGAGGGGCATGGTGAGTCCGTGGCAGATTTCATTTTTTTTTGTCGCAAGTTAGAAGAAATGGAAACTTTTTTTTTTTTTTTCCTCACAAAGTGTCATTTTCCGCTTACTTGTGACAAAAAATAATATCTTCTATGAACTCACTATGCCTCTCAGTGAATACTTTGGGATGTCTTCTTTCCAAAATGGGGTCATTTGGGGGGTATTTATACTATCCTGGAATTCTAGCCCCTCATGAAACATGACAGGGGGTCAGAAAAGTCAGAGATGCTTGAAAATGGGAAAATTCACTTTTTGCACCATAGTTTGTAAACGCTATAACTTTTACCCAAACCAATAAATATACACTGAATGGGTTTTTTTTAATCAAAAACATGTTTGTCCACATTTTTCGCGCTGCATGTATACAGAAATTTTACTTTATTTGAAAAATGTCAGCACAGAAAGTTAAAAAAATCATTTTTTTGCCAAAATTCATGTCTTTTTTGATGAATATAATAAAAAGTAAAAATCGCAGGAGCAATCAAATAGCACCAAAAGAAAGCTTTATTAGTGACAAGAAAAGGAGCCAAAATTCACTTAGGTGGTAGGTTGTATGAGCGAGCAATAAACCGTGAAAGCTGCAGTGGTCTGAATGGAAAAAAAGTGGCCGGTCCTTAAGGGGTAGAAAGCCCTAGGTCCTCAAGTGGTTAAAGAGGCACTGCACTGACATGTAGTAGAATGTAATACATTATTTAGGATACCAATTTTTACATTACTTATCCTGCATTCCTCAGCATCAGAAAGACTTCCTATATCAATATATTTCTGTATAGTGGTATGTATCACTGCCCTCCCTGTGATGTTTAGCCTAGGCTATTTAGTTATGCGGTCGTCTGCCCCAGAGCACTCTGGGAGACCATGCGTTGTTTCTGCCCATTTTGGAACACACAACAAACTAACATTCCGCACCTTGCCAGCAGGATCTCACATCCATAAATTTAAATATGTAAATAAGGGAGAGGAAAGATTTTAAAATTGGTAAAACACTGACTGAATAATTTATAAATCAATATTGTAAAATATAAACAATTGCATTCATTAAGTTATATTCAGTAAAGTTTCTCTTTAGGCATACATAATAAGTGGACAAGCAGAATGACTGCATGATTGGGACCAGCCAAGCACAGACTTTAAAAAAAGTGTTACCTGAACAAACTGATCCCATGCTTCTCCAAGAATTATCCTAAAGAGGAATTTTACTAAATAAACTGATATCTGCTTTGGAATATCCTATTTTACATGGATCATTCCTAGAATGAATTTGATTGATGCTTCAGATAAAAGAGTTGTGACTTTTCTGACCTTAAGACAGTCTGAGTACAAGGAAAATGTTGGTGATACTTTGATATGGGGCTGCATCTTTGAAGGTTGTTGCTATAAATTATTACAAATATACCACAATATAGCTCTTATAAAGGCTAGCTGTGTTTTAAGGTCAAACAATATATCTGTTTACACCTGGAGGTGTTACTGCTAACCAAACCATCATATGACTATTAAGAGCCATTTAGGAGTCTATGGAGAAGCACTGGAAACATTACACATGATAGATAAAGTCTCCACAGTCTCATGAATGTACAAGCATTAAGTGTTATATGCTGTGTTATGCAATGTTATTCACACTTATATAATATTTTTTTTTCGCTTCAGTGTCTCTTTAAACAAATTTCTTATATAAAAATATGACGGTGTTGCCATAATTAGTCTTTGCTGTGCAGAATCACTGCACAAATGTGCATGTTGGAGTTCATCATGCCGGAAATGCTTCTAGAACTCAGCCAAAGGTAAAAAGAAATGTTACGAAAAGCGCTAATTAGATCATACATTTTAGAAAGCACACGTAGAATCGTTCCCGAGGAAAAAGTAGTATATTTATTTCATGGTTGTGTGAATCTCTGCCATTTACATCTGTTTGCGGTTTAGATTGGCAGTGTCATCTAATCACCAAGAAACAAATGATTTATATTTTATTGTTACTTGCAGCACTTGCGATTAAATCTTCTGCTATTCATTTTAATAGTTGAATAGGTAATATTTGTTACTATGAAAGCAGTACAGAATACAGCATAACTAATATTTCAATACAGTCTTGTTCTGTGTTTACATATCTCCTATATGTCATTCCTTTTTGACTTATTGCCTATGCTGTCTAAATAAGTGCAACAGAGCTACTCAGATAGGATTCGGGGTCAGGCAGGGTCTATTTCAGACAAGGACCAGTGGTGTTAATGTATCATTGCTTTGAGTTGTGGTGCTTCCAATATATTAGCAATGATGACATATTACACTAGACATTTAGCAGCACTGCTGCTTCTCTGCATAGTATACAGGGCCGTCTGAGTCACTAGGCAACTATACATTTTTGCCTATGGCGCCCTGGGTGAAAGTGGGCGCCCTCTCGCCGCTCTCTGTGCGTGTTTGTTTATTTATTTTATTTTTTTCTTCTTTCAGCCAGCCAGGTCGGTGCTGGCTGTGACAGGCAGCTCAGCCTGTGCCCGGCACCGCCTACTGGTCCGCCCCCTTCCTCTCCTCTCCTCCGAGCGAACAGCAAGCACATTAGTTTTCCCTGCATGCATGTGCCCGTAAAAAGTAGCAAGATAGTTCCCTTCCCTGATTAGAGCGCATGTCAGCCTCTTTTCACTTAGCCTCTTCACAAGCGACTACTTTTCTTCTTGCTCCGCCCCTTTACAGCCACATCAGCCCAATCAGGAGGCTTCCACTCATAAGGCGCGCCAGTTTCATGTGGGGAGTAAGGATGGGATAGTACGCAGTACGGTCCTGCTGCCACAGCTTCCTGGGGGAACAGAGCCATGTTCAGCACATATTCAGCAAGCAGTGCACTGTCCCGTGTGTGTACACTGCTGCTGAGAGAGAGAGGGGCTCTGCTTCTGCCACGGACATGTGCCCACTGCCTGACAGTCTGCAGCCCTGCAATGTGCAAGCTGTAAGTACTAAGCTGACATCTGACGCTGACAGGACTGTGCAGTGAGCTGGGACACTAGTTGTTGCTCTCTCTGCACAAACATTGGGGGAGGAGAACCTCTGATCTGTGTCCAGGGACAGAGAGGTTACTAAGACAGTCTGTAGCAGCCAGCGGTCTAGTTAGCTCTCCTCTTTGCCTGCCTCTTCTCACCCTGATCTTCTTTTCTTTCTTTCTCCCAGCTGTCTATCTGCCTCTCTGCTGTCTCTCTTTGCTTCTAGTTGTCTCTCTGCCCTTTACCTGTCTCTCTCTGCCATCTCCATCCACCAGCTGTCTCTCTCTCTCTCTCTGTGCCCCTCTGCATCCCCAAGCTGTCTCTCTCTCTGTCTTTCTCTCCCCCAGCTATCTCCCTCTGTGCCAGCTGTCTCTCTCTCTCTCTCTCTCTCTCTGCACAAACTTTGTCTCTCTCTGCTGTCTCTATCCACCAGCTGTCTTTCTCTGTCTCTAAGGCTATGGTGTCTATCTCTCTCTGTCCCTCGGCTGTTGCTCCGTGCCGTCTCTCTCTGCCAGTTCACCCAGCTGTCTCCTTAGCTGTCTCTTTTAACTGCCTCTCTCTAGTGTCTTTGCCTGGCAGCAGAAAACAAGGTTCACAGTGGGTGAGCGCAATGGATCGGGAAAGCGGCGCCTCACGTTATCTGAGTGCTGTCACATGCAGTGAAGCATACAATTAATGAAAAGTATGCTTCACTGTTGACATGCACATTTTGCTTTAACACACTACATGTAGTGGGTTACAATGCCACATGCTGTTACTGTATACTGCAATGCACCCGTCACATTGTGAATGTTGCATATATGGAGTGTTGCAGTACAACAAGCAGCATCACAATGTGACCATTATACATCACCACAATGCCCCACTGTGAACGTAGCCTTAAAAAAAAAAGTGTCAGTAAAAAATTGCCTTTGTCAGTAAATTTTTGGACTTTTGTCAGTAAAAACTAAATCGAAAGGTTGGCAACACTGCGCCTGTCACACGTGCTTGAAGGCACCATGCGTGACGCAGGGACCAACGCCGTGGTACCACCGGCTGGCTACACATGACTGCGTGCGCAGTGTGCGCACAAACTATCTGCAGAGCAGGCAGCAGCAGAGGCGACGCACACACCTCACAGTGAGTGCCATCTGCAGATCTGCTGCTCTTGATAATTTTTTTTATATGCATCCTGGCTGACCCAGTGGCCCTGATTCCATGTGTGTGTGTGTGTGTGTATAGTGTGTGTGTGTGTGTGTGTACTGTGTATTATAGTGTGTATGGTGCGTGCGGTGTGTATAGTGTGTGTATAGTGTGTGTGTACTGTGTGTGGTGTGTGTGAGTGCATGCCGCAATAAGTATATTTTAAGGTGAAACGCTCTGCTGCATTACAACTATCTTCTGGTAAACCCATGCCGCAATAAGTGTATCTTCTGGTGAAACGCTGCTGCATTATTATTTTCGGGGGTCTTGGGGGTGGGGTTCACCACATGAGGGCGGGGGGTATGGGGCTGGGGGCAATCGGGGGGGGGGGGGGGGCACAGGATTTCTTGCCTGGAGTGACAAAATGGCTAGAGACGCCCCTGATAGTATAGCACTAGAGTACCATTTACTGTTCATCATCAGCATCAATGCCTTGTGTTGTTGAGTTTATTCTACTAAGTTTGCATATGCAGCAAATTGGAGCAGACAATAAACAACACTGTGACTTGTCTGGACACTGTAACTATTGAGAGTTCAAGAAATGACCCATAGTGATGATCCTGCAACAGTGTGTATAACATTAAGGAAATTCACAATGCTGTAAATGGAAAGACCTGCATTTTTGCAATTTTCTGTGCAATATCCTTGAAGGCACATAAAATAGGCCTTCTCTGCCTCTGTACATACATACACCCCCCCCCCCCCTTTTTTTTGTAAATAGCAGAGGTTTCCTAAGATATGTGGTAGTTTTCCCATGCCAATTTGTTGCTCAGAACAAATAACCACAATTGCTTTGCAGAGAGCACAAAGCAATTTTACTGTTATCTACACTGACAAGGTAGCATGTGTTGCGCAATTAACCTGGCTTGCGTTACCTAGCTAACATAAGTGTTGTTATACTGGGAACACACCATGCAACTTCGTGTCAGATAGATCAATAGGTCAATAGACAATTTCCGACAGATCCAATCTGATTTTGATCTTTTTTCTGATCGATTTTCTGATCACTTCTATACAAATCAATCACAAAAACGATCAGAAATCAGATCAGACATGTTGGAAATTATCTATTGACCCCTCTGACGGAAAATTGCATGGAATATTCCCAACATTATGCTGGGTACACACGATGAGATTTCCCGCTCGATCGCGGGATCGATCAATTATGTCCGACATGTTCGATCGGGTTTTGATCGATACAGCCATCGATTTTGTATACTTAACATGAGTAAATCGAAGGCTGTATTGATTGAGACCCGATCGAACAATAATCGATTGACCTGGCGATCGAGCGGGAAATTGCATCGTGTGTACCCAGCATAACACATGCTTTGCAAGCAGTGCAATGCATATCGCCATAGCAAATCTCCTGTGACATAAGTAACATGGGTCACACTAATTGCACAACGTCTGCTACCTCGTCAGCGTAAGTAATGGTAAAATTGCCGTACACTCTCTGCGCACAGCAACTTTACCAAACTATTGTGAATGTGGCCCTGTAGGTCATTAAATGGTTTAAAAAGCATAGGATCTGAGTCATAATAATAAACAACAGCGCCTTTAGCGGCTGACTTCTGTTTTAGTTAAAAAATGAATTGCAATAACTAAATATATAATTAGGAGGATATGTTTTAGCCCATCCTCGAGTTTTAATTTAATTGCACAATCATTCTTGGTACGATAGCTTTCAGAGCAATGCAAACATCTTATTCAAATAAAGCATATTCCTTCCTCATATAAAAGGAAAACCACATAACCATCTGCAGAACTGAACTTTGGCTAATACCCCACAATTTTTAAAGTCCTGCTATAAAGTATAACATGCAGGCTATGCTACAACAATTACATTTGCTTTTTATTAAAGCAACACAGGGCTAACAAATTGCTCTCTACTTTACAGAACATATTTCTAACCATTAAAACGCATAGCTATAAAGCAATAAACAAAATCATATTTAGCCATAAAAACATTAGAGACTGCTCTCTTGGGCAGGTCTGTAAATTTTGGTTTATTAGTTATGCTCTGATATCTAAGTTTTCTAGCTGCTATTCACTCTGCCAAAAAAGATCAGCATTATTAATTTCTAGAACTGTACTTTCTCAAGCATGTTGTTAAGACTGTCCCTCAGAGAAAGTGACTCACAGGAAACTTATAAAACTAAGGGACTTCTATTAAACTGGTATGACAATTCTAATGCACAATAAAGCCGTAATTGTAAATTAAACATAGCTATTCCTAGATTAAAGAAAAGTGTATAGCAGATGTATTTTATTTCCTTGTTGTGTTTAGTATTAAAAATGAATTAAACACTGAAGTTATTACAAATAAGAATGCGTGAAATAATACAAATGAATGTTCAGTTTTACACAGTACCATCTGTTGGCTTAATTGGTAAATGTTTGTGAACAGTGAAAGATCTTCCCTTATTGCAAAGACCTTGCAATAGCATTACATTATTTCAGCCACAAATTGCCTAACTTTGAATAACGAGCTTAACACTCTTCTCTGTGCCCCTATAATGTCGTAGTGCATAATTACGGCTCATAATTACAACTACTCGTAAATTACGAGTCATTACGCTCAACACTATTCTGTGTGTCTTCACTAAATGCATCACATTGGCTGTTGGAAATGTTCTTTTAGGGCTCAGACACACTATAAGCACTTTTCTGAGCATTTGCGATTGATTGGCACTTTCTGAGTGCTTTTTAAAAATCATTCCCATTCGCTTGTATTAAAATCATGGTAAAATTGCGTAAAAATTTGCCTCAATCGTGTACGTTTTTACACGCCTGTGATTGTACACGATCACATTGATTTTGACCAGCATGCCAGATCCAGGGCTTGGCTGCGCTCACATATGGTGTTGCATGCTGGTTCTGGGGCCCCAGGCAGTGAGAGTTCCTGGGGCCCCAGGCTGGCTTGTGCACCATTGTTTTTAATTTTATTGTAGATTCCCATGCAGTTTAGTTAGGAGGGGGGCAGATGAGAGGGAATATCCTGCACGCTGGTGCCCCCTGCTGGCCATATAGCCATTGTCTATATGCAACTGAAACCCTCTCCAACGACTGGCTGAATTTGCTCAGCCTCTGCTTAATTGATTACTGCAGACTAGGTGTAACGTGTGTGTGCACTTCTTATTGGCTTACAAGCAGCCTGCAGGCTTTATATAAGCAGCAGAGAACTGTTTGGGAAGTAAGTATTTCCCTTTGTGTGTTTGGTAATACTGAGAAACAAAGCACATAGATCAAGTGTGTGTCAAACATGAACATGATAATTTATAATATAATGAAAAAAACAATAACAAAAAATAATATATATATATACACACACATATCTATACATAAATACACATATATCGGGGAAAATAATACAGTATATTTAAAATCTCAAAATATTATTTGTGCAACATACCTCTTTAAGAACCAACACACATTTCCCAGGACCCACTGACTGAGGTAGTTCTGCTATTCGCCCTTTATTTAAATAAGGTCCTGAAAAGCAGCGGTGATTGATGAACAACCTAGGACAACAATACTTTCCATTGCTGGTTCCTAGGTACAAAAAACAGTGTACAGGAAGGATTACAATAATGATGATGTTCTCATCAAACAGCATTATTTTTTATTTGAATATTGGCTACCAATTGGGATGATCAATGAGATGCTAATAGTTCTGAGTTGACACCGCATTATGCAAGATTTATAAGCAAATTTATGCAGTTTGAAAATGGGCCAATCAATTTCCATTTTCAAGTAGCATAGATTTTCATGCAAAATCAAATTTTGCATAATCCAGCATCAATTTGGGATTATTTGCAGCTCATGGACCAAACCTAGTTACTAAAAAATTTAAGTTTTCTTTTTTCTATGATAAACATACTAAAATCATCAAGAATGGTATAAATGTCAGATCAGAAATTATTTTTAAAGGTAGCTTTATATGATCATAAGAAGTATATTCTCTAATAATGCACTATACAATTCTTTAAAAACAAAACAAAACTAGAATAGTTCCAAAAACTAGGGACTTTAGTTCAGATCTTCATGTCTAAGTGGTTACATGGATTTGTCCAGGTAAAACAGATTTGGTGTTAAGTTTAGAATCCTGCTTGTTGCAACAATTTTCTGTCATGCACATGTTTAAAGGACCACTATTGCGAAAAAAGGTAGGCAGTTAAAATCTGACAGAACCGACAGGTTTTGGGCCAGTCCATCTCCTCATGGGAGATTCTCAGGGTTTTCTTTGTTTTCAACAGAATTTCCTGAACAGCAGTTGCAAAGTCTAACTGACAAGATAGTGTGTAAGTGATTAAGGAGGCTGGCTTGTATCTTACTAATTTTGCAGTTAAACTGCTGTTCATGAAATGCTGGTGAAAACAAAGAAAACCCTGAGAATCCCCCATGAGGAAATGGGCTGGCCCAAAACCTGTTGGCTCTGTAAAATTTAACTGCCTACTTTTTTTCGCGATAGTGGTCCTTTAATAAAAGGACTTAAAATCCTCACATCACATAAGGTAGTACAGTAGTTAAGTCAATCTCTAATGTTCTGAGTCTGAATCAATGCCGTCATTATGGAGGATTGTATGATCTCTTCATGTTTATATGAGTTTCCTTCCCCATACTAGAAGTCTACTGGTAGCCTTGCTGATGACTAACCAAACTGGTTGCATGTTATTTTACTCTGATAGGAACATTAGGAAATTAGCCTCTTTGGAACAGTTGTAAATAGTTTTCTCTGTAAAGTACTTAATAATACATTACTGCACCAGGTGCAGTATAATCACGGTCTGGGAAGTCCCAGGGCTGTGAATACTCGTTTTCAGTGGCAGGCAGCCACCGCTTGCTCCCGCATGCGCTCCCATAGCCGCCTGTTAGCAGGGAGATGAAGGAATGGGAACCCAGTTCCTATTCATTAAGCTATGTCCCCATGTCAATGAACGCCGGCATCTATTAGATGTCTGTACCATTGTATCTTCCTGGAGTTACAGTGCCACGCATTACTTCCGATTCACGTACACGAATCGGAAATAATGCGCGAGGACATCTTGTGGCCAAATAGTAAAACTATATCTAAATACATTTATTTAACAAAAATACCAACATGTACATCTAAAATTAACTACTTCCCTCCCACACTCGATCATAGTACCCAACAAAGCAAAAAATCAGCGCCAAGGGAATCAATAGTTCGATCGCTACTGAGAAAGGACAGAGTCCAAAGTCCACACATATAAAAACTAATTAAAAAGTCAGCGCAGATTGTAAGTGAATAAACTGTTTCACAATCAATCGTCTTTCACCAATGTGGTCATAAATTCTCATATCCAAGTGGTAGACCGTCACTAAAGTATTAGAGGGAGCTTACCAACTTGCTGACAACCCACGTTATAAGGTTGTATGTCTCGCATTCAGTGGAAAAAGGAACAAGGAACCACCCAGGATCCAAGCACAATATTGTTTCAGTGTTCCCATTTCTTGGGCCCCGTATGTAAGTTTTATTGAATTTTATTTATCTTTTATGGCTATGTGCTATGGTTTTTAATAAACGGGTTACACTTAGATCTACCGTTTATATGCATGTTTTACTGGCTCTGATTCTCCGGATGGTGTACCCGAACCAATATAAGGCTTTTTGGAAGTCTTGGATCCTGGGTGGTTCCTGGTCCCTTTTTCCACTGAATGCGAGACATACAACCTTATAACGAGGGTTGTCAGCAGTTGGTAAGCTCCCTCTAATCCTTTGGGTGACGGTCTACCACTTGGATATGAGAATTTATGACCACATTGGTGAAAGACGATTCATTGTGAAACAGTGGATTCACTTATGATCTGCGCTGACTTTTTAATTAGATCATAGTACCCAAACCCTTTTTTTGTATAAAAAAATACATTAAAAAATACATAAATAGTTACTGAGAAATAATGATTTTTTTTCCATTTTTTCCTTATTATTCTAAATAAAATGCATTTAGAATAAAATAATTCATAGCATAATGTACCTCCCAAAGAAAGCCTAATTGGTGGTGAAAAAAATAAGATACAGATCATTTCGTTGTGATTAGTAGTGATCAAGTTATTGGCAAAAGAATGGGAGGAACGCTGACAGCTGAAAATTGTTCTGGTCCTAAATGGGTTAAAGAAAACCTCAGTGGTCAAGTGGTTAATACTATATAGTTTTTGGAAATAATAGAATAACTATTCAAATTCTGTCTGTACCTGTTGGATCAGACTGGGGAAATGGACAAGGGTCATGAGGTATTGTCTTCACAGGCACTGAGGTTGGTAATCTGTAGAAACATAAGTTCAGAATGATTTTGTTTTGTTTTGCATTGCTGTCCTTCAGCTAAGGCAGAAAAGGGAGAGACAACCTAAATTAATAGAATGAAATAATAAAAGTCATTGCCATGTCATACATTGTATCAGATTTACCAATGCTTCCCAAGCTCAGGATCACAGAGGAAGATAATTAATTGTACTGGGATTTAGTAAACCAACCCCAGATGAGAAAGATATTTAAATAACATGCAATATTTAAACAAAATGATTAATGATACCGAGTTTTAGTTTTTGTTTTTTTACATGTATCTACAAGTGCCAAGTCCTGCAATAATTCAGTGTCTAAAACAGCAGATAATGGTGTTTGGCGTTTATCATGTAGGTAAGAGAAGATGTGAGATTTTTGTTCTTCATATGAGCTCTGAGCCACATGGATGCTATTAAAAACAGAAGGTATTCAAGGATATCATTTGTTTGTAACAGAATCATGCAGATGGCTTTATGAAGTTGCATGTTACTTGACTTTATTCAATTTTAAGACGACACAGAACAATTTAATTACAATAATTATAACTGCAGCTCTAAAAAATGTGCAAGGCTCGCCTAAATAGCTAGCGCACTCAAAATACCTGTTTTGCAGATTTCTTCCATTATTACAGGGAAATTACACTAAATTCGGGCATCGGTGATGCATTTACTGAAAATGATTTTCAACGTCTGCTTGGCATCAATTTTGCCAAGTTGACTAAATTAAAATAAAACAATATTGCCAGTGAGCTGTGCCCCTGGTACTGGTTTGCTTTCCATTCAGCTTTTCAGCTTTACAGCATCAATAAATGCAGTGTTAGAATCATCATCACAACACTAATTCCACCCTGAAAAGTTATATTTGCTTTTTAATGTTGCATGTAATGGACGGAAGTCTGTTTTATGGGCTTCTTTGTGTTAATGTCTACTAATGAAAAAGGCACTAGAGATGGAAATGTAATGCACTAAGCTATGTCTACTTTGTTAATTGTGTCTCTTTGGTGAGATTCAGACACATTCATTTGGATATGGGAACCAAGCAACTCTTTTCTTTTTAAAGATTAGGATTGTTTTTTTAATGAATCTTAAAACAAATTACAATGTAGCAATTGAAAATGATTTGCAATTCTGCTCTATATTCCCTGCACAAGGTAAATAGGGTATGTTTGATGCCATAGTTGTCATGTGACCTGCGCCCAACTTTACCAAGCCAGTGAAATGTCTATCATGGGCGTGTCCTGATTTTCACATAGTTCTCATGTGACCAACTTTCCAAAGTCAGTGAATGTGTCTGCTGGGGGCGTGCCCTATTGCAGCACGAAAAAAAAACATATATATCCAGGCACATCGCCTCTAGTTAGGACATTAAAATAAGTTATAAAGGAAAGGGAGGTGCTGAAGGGGGTGTGGCCAGAAAACAGCAAAAATCTATTAACCCTTCGCACTCTCGCATGCAAATGTTCAAACAAATGCATTCACAGATTCACTCATCCAGGCACCCCTGTTATCCCTACAGAAAAGCCGGGGTCTTAGTTCACAGAAGAATGCATTCTTATGCTTAGTCACCTATACTGCGCAGAAGTACCCAGGTAAACATAGGTGTCCTAACTCTGGCCCTGTAACATGCATAGTGCAGACATGCAAACATTCATTGCATCAAACCTATCTAGGGATTAGGAGCACACATCCTGACGTCCTCTCCTGGGACAGATAGCGCATCAAGTATCACAGTGCAAAGCACAACGTTTCGACTACAAGGTCTTTTTCAAGCACTTGAAAAAGACCTTGTGGTCGAAATGTTGTGCTTTGCACTGTGGTACTTGTAATAAATTGGCCAAGTGGCCTTAAATCCAGGTAGAGACCCAACCTTTCTGTTCTTATGTGAAGTGACCCTATGGTGGATGAGGGTTTTGACTGGTTGCCTCCCTGGTACTATAATCATTGGGTTGCCGCATTGAGATATCTTTATTGACCCAAGAATAGGCAGCCAGATGTCTCCTGCAGTATAGGTATCCAGATATAGCCAGATGTAGCCCCCCCCCCCCCCAGTATAGGTAGCCAAATGAACCCCATCAGTTTATGTAGCCAGATAACCCCATAGTATAGGTTAGTGCTTCCCACCCTGTCCTGTGCTCCCCCAGCTCAGACGGTCTATGCAAAGTATCGGGAACAGCAGTAGGAGTGCTTCTCTTACTTCCTCCATCAAAGTCCAGCAAAGTGTATAGTCCTGCCACAGCTCACCTCTTGCTCTAGTGCTTGGCATCTCCTTTTGCAATGCATGGGATGTGAGGAGATTGAGCTACCAGGCACATGTATACTAGAGCAATGCATATGTACAGTGCTTGTTTCTCACAGGGATGCCAGCAGGATTGAGCTCAATCTTCTAACATGCAACACTAATGGTGCATGTACATGATTATTGTATACACGATACAGGTAACATTTGCAAGGTCAAATAATATTTTGTCTCATGTAACTGCTTGAAAAGATGCAGTGGATATGATTTATGCATCTAATTAAGGGGGCTGATAGCTGTGAAACATACGTTAGGTGAAATAGAGTTTCTATGTGTATCGTCAAGCAGAAATTATAGTATTTTAATGAATTCACAAACTGAAATGGACTGTTCTATCTGAAGAAGGAAGTAAAAGTTATATTTTATGGACTGTGTTGTACTTTTGTCCATTTAAACCTCTAATGAAGTAAACAGAAGTAAATAACAAAGGCAAGACTAAATAAATTAAAAATAGACAAGGCACCTGGCCCGGATGGCATGCATCCTCGGGTCCTAAGGGAATTAAGTTCAGTTATAGATAAACCCCTTTATCTTATCTTTTGTGACTCTCTTTCAACTGGCAGAGTCCCAGTGGATTGGCGTACAGCCCACGTTTTCACATTATTTAAGAAAGGCAAAAAATCAGTTCTAGGAAATTATAGACCTGTAAGCTTAACATCAGTTGTATGCAAACTATTTGAGGGGTTACTAAGAGATACTATACATGACTTCATAGTAGAAAATAATCTTATTTCTCAGCATCAACATGGGTTTACTAAAGACAGGTCCTGTTTGACTAACATGCTCAGCTTTTATGTGGTAGTGAATGCTAATATGGATATTGGGAATGCTGTAGATGTGATATACTTGGACTTTGCTAAGGCCTTCGACACTGTTCCCCACAAAAGTCTAGTGCAAAAGTTGAGGATGCAAGGACTGGGGAAGAGTCTGTGTGCTTGGATAGGGAACTGGCTAATGGACAGAAAACAAAGAGTTGTGGTCAATGGATCATACTCAAAATGGGAGACTGTTAGCAGTGGGGTCCCACAGGGGTCTGTACTGGGTCCAGTGCTCTTCAATTTATTTATTAATGACCTAGTGGATGCAGTAGTGAGCAATGTTGCTATTTTTGCAGATGATACAAAATTGTGCAGAATCATCAACTCTCAGGAAGATAGTGTCATATTGCAACAGGATCTGGATAGGATGGCTATATGGGCACATACATGGCAGATGAAATTCAATGTTGAAAAATGTAAAGTCATGCATTTTGGTCGTACCAATGGTCTAGCACCATACAAAATAAATGGGAGACAGTTGGGGACATCAAACTTGGAGAAGGACTTAGGAGTACTCATCGACAACAAGTTAAATAATCGTACTCAATGCCAAGCCGCTGCAGCTAAAGCTAACAAAATTTTGCATTAAAAGGGAAATAAAAACTCGAGATGCGAGCATAATATTGCCCCTGTTTAACTCTCTAGTAAGGCCACATCTGGAATATGGAATTCAGTTCTGGGCACCACATTACAAAAAAGATATTGCAGTTTTAGAGCACGTGCAGAGACGAGCAACAAAATTGATACGTGGGATGGAAGGTCTCACTTACCAAGAAAAGTTAGATAAACTGGGTTTATTTAGTCTAGAGAAAAGACGCCTTAGAGGAGATCTAATTAACATGTATAAATACATCAGAGGGCAATATAATAGCTTGGCGGATGAGCTTTTTGTCCCTAGGCCTTCTCAAAGGACTAGAGGACATGATCTGCGCATGGAGGAAAAACGTTTTAGCCACTTATTTAGGAAAGGATTCTTTACAGTAAGAGTGATTAAGATGTGGAATGCATTGCCACAGGAAGTCGTTATGGCAAACTCTATACCTGCATTTAAAGGGGGCTTAGATGCTTTCCTTGGGTTGAATGACATCCATGGCTACAATTACTAGGTAAGGCCTAATGATGTTGATCCAGGGATTTTATCTGATTGCCATCTGGAGTCGGGAAGGAATTTTTCCCTTTTGGGGCAAATTGGACCATGCCTTGTAAGGGTTTTTTCGCCTTCCTCTGGATCAACAGGGATATGTGAGGGAGCAGGCTGGAGTTGTACTTTGTACTGGTTGAACTCGATGGACATATGTCTTTTTTTCAACCAAAATAACTATGTAACTATGTAACAGTACTCACTGTTTTTCTGGCTGTACAACTGCAATCTTTCTCTTCTTTTTCACTAAAAAATAAATAAAAATAAAACACATAAAAGTTTAGGAACACTGTTTTAGTCATAAATTAAATTGGTGTTTAAAGAATATATAACATTTTATGGGAATAAACAAGCTGCTCCTATAGCAGCTGATCTGAATGAGCACCTGAAAAGAAAGTGGTAAATTGCAAATTGATGTGTGTATTACTGATAGTTATATCATTTGTTTCAGTGAAAGGTTAGCTTTCCTTTAAAAATTTCTGCTTCTGAGCTTGTCTTCACTACATTAGATATAAATTAAAGCTACATATGAACTTACTGAATATCACTTACTTACTAATTGGTTGTTTTAAATCCAACCAATACATTACGTATTTAATACAAACATACGTTTTATGAAAACAATTTTGACACAGGTGACCTACATAAATAGGGTCCAATACCACAAAAAAAAAATTAGCTTTCATTTCACAGTTTTCTACATTTCATTTTTCAAAACAGCAAGAGAAAACACATGGAACAATTACCATAGAGTTAGTGAGTGCAGACCACACATGGCTGATATTCAATAACTTGTACCGCAGGAGACTTTCCGTTTATAGTGCACTTGGATTAGGTATTTTATGCTTTGATTTTACTTTGTTTGCAGTATGGTGAAGGGGCTTAACAATAGCTCCTGTGGCCCCGTCATTGCATGGGGGGGGGAGTGGCTAGAGGGGCCTGATCCAGTATGCAGAGTGTTATACATGACCTCTTTCTAATGGCAGGACAGGTCCTCATCACTCACCTTCAGTGTACAAGAGCTGTATAGCCAATCACCATGCAGCTTCCATCCTTGTCACAAGACATGCAGGGATGGAAGCCGCATAGTGATATGCCTGTATGGAGTTTGTACATTGAAAACCATTGAAGAGGACCCACTGTTAGAAGGAGGTAATCTCTAATTCTCAGCTGCTGGACCCCCTAGCCTTGATAGCTAAATGATGTGATGGGAAGACGCAACAAATTTCTGCAGGGGTGGGGGGCCTCACAATATAGTAATGCCCCCCTGGTGAAGTGATCTGAATAGGCTGCAATGTTTCATTCATGCCGCACTTTCAGGAACTTGCTTCAGCCCTTAGTCATCAATGAAAATAAATCTATATAGGTTTAATTGCTGCTATGGGGTGATATAGAAACATAGCGTCTCTTTTGCCACTAATTATTAACAATCCACTTCATATATAAAGCAGGAAAATCCGCTCCATATGTTGATAAGCGGTCAGCATGTACCTCAGTGCTGTGTGCGGAGCACGTGGGAGGTTTGCTTACCACATGCAGAGTAAATTCACAGCGTAGTCAGTGATCTGCAGCAGTCCTGCATGAATCATCCACTGTATACACTGAACAGTATCTCTAATTACATAACAGCTTCAGGAACTCCTGCCAATATAACTCTCCCAATTGCTCGGATCATATGGTCTTGCCAGGCTGCGTCTGCTCAAAGTGAAAAATCTGTGTGCATTACTGCCACTTACAGGAGCGCAGGAAAAGCTTAAATTGGCTGTGATACCTTGTAATTTATATCAGTATGGGATCCAAATCTGAGATCTGTTTAACGCTCCATTTAACTTACGTTTAATGGCTTAGTAATAAAAGCCAGAGAAAAGACATATTTCAAACATGCAGAGTTTGTAGAGCTTTGCACATTTTCACCAGGCATCAATGTGCTGGAATGGCTGGGAATCTCACACTAGGCTTAGCTTGTACGCTGCTGCATTGAACTCGGTTACAATTACAGGGCCAGCAGAAGTCACACTGGTGAAAGTGAGGAATGTGGAACTCTTGTTTTGGTTCTCACACTACATGTTTCTCCCTTTTGGGGGCCAGCGATTAGTTGCACAGAGCACAGGCAGCAGGAGGAATCTAAGATGAGAAATATGGTGAAAGATGGACACAGCAGGTGCCACAGGCAAAACTATCCTATCAGTCACCTAAACAGCCAGTGACAGCATTTCTTCCATGGACAATCATGACTACAGACAAAACAGATTTCATTAACTAATGTCCTCTAAAATGTCTTGACAACTTCTCAGGTTTTATTTTATGACACAGTGAAAATAGTAATAATGTAGGGGAGCTGATGAACTAATCTAAGTACAGTTAAAATCATTTTCAGCAAATGCTAAGCACAGTATTTATTGAATTCCTATACTCAGCTGCTAGTTACACAAGCAAGGGCTACCATGATGAAAGTTCAAGCAAGTCTTAAAGAGACTCTGAAGCAAGTATCAATTTACTTTTTTAACATGCAGTAAAGTTAATCAGCATAACCGCTGCTAAAACACAGCTATCCAGCAGCAAAACAAGGGGTCTTTATCCCCCAAATCCCCTTTGTAAGCTCAGGGGGAGTGCTTCCTGAAGAGGCAGAGCTAAGCCCTGTAGCTCTGCCTCTCAGCGCGTCAATCCCTGCTGATCGCCGCCTCTCCCCGCCCCTCTCAATCTGCCTTCACAAAGAGAGACGGGGCAGAGGCGTTTGACGCGCATGGAGGCAGAGCTTCAGCTCATAGCTCTGCCTCCATGAGCAGCAAAATCCACGACCAAGAAAGTCATGGATTTTGCAGGGGGGATTTGGGGGGTAAAGACCCCTCGTTTTGCCGCGGGTTAGCGGCGTTATAGCAGCGGTTATACTGATTAACATTACTGCATGTTAAACAAGTAAATTGATACTCGCTTCAGTCTCTTTCAGCTGAATATTCACCCCGCGACCCAGGAAGATGGATCCCAGCGGTGTCCTTCGATGACGAGCACTCCCTGATCCATACTCCTGTGGGCAGGTGCACATGACATCATGCAAATGCACACAATGGGTGCAAACGGGAAGTCAAGTAATCGCTGTACTTTGTCATTAGGAATCTTAAAGAGAACCTGTACTGAAAATAGGGTTCCTTGGGGGTACTTACCTCGGGAGGGAGAAACCTCTGGATCTGATTGAGGATTTCCCCATCCTCCTCGGTCCCACGTTGGTCTCTTTGGGCCGCACCGAATGTTGGCCATGGAAATATTTACCTGCCCTGGCGCAGTAGCGGCTCTCAGCTCGGGTGTCGGATCAGGCGAAATTAGCCAATCCCAGTTGGATCTTGCGCAGTCGAATGGATCCGACTGGGATTGGCTATTTCTGCCTGATCCAAGCCCGGGAGCCGCTACTGCACCTGCGCTGGAGCTGGGGAAGGTAAATATTGCAGGCGCTACAGCGCGTGCACCACAGCCTGACAATTTGTCGGCTGTGGCTTTGGAGGGGCCTAAAGAGACCACCGTGGGACTGAGGAGGACAGGGGAAGCCTCAATCGGATCCAGAGGCTTCTCCCTCCCAAAGTGAGTACCCCCTAGGAACACTTTTTGCAGTACAGGTTCTCTTTAAACATCCAATCCACCATGACAGTCGTTATCGCCCTGCATCGCTAGACATCATTTGCGTAATCACGCACCTGTACCCACGTCGCGAGAACGTGGAAAGGATCGTTCGTCACTCAAAAAAAAATCACCGGCCATCTGAAAAATCATCTGAAAAATCGCAAGGTGGGTACGGGCAAGTATGAAATAACTCTTAGCAATTCCATAAGTTTAACAACACCCAGACTGGTGCCCACGACAAGCATAAATAAAATGACGCTAATTAGAATAACAATTGCATGGCAGTCAATATGCCAGTTAATCTTATCAACCTTTTAGATTAATCAAGCCAGAGACCCATATTAAATATGCCAGGGCACCGTCTGCATGGAGTGTGTATGTTCTGTGTCTATGTTTCCTCTGGGCAGTACGGTTTCCTCCCACATCTCAAAAACATTCTGATACCTCAGTTGGTTTCCCGTTAAATTGGTCCTAGACTTGGTTTCCTGTTAAATTGGTCCTAGACTACAATGGACATATGACTATGGTAGGGATCACATTGTGAGCTCCTCTGAGGGACAGTTAGTGACAAGACTTTAAACTCCGTGAAGCACTGCAGAGGATGTCAGCACTATATAAATGCTAAATAATGATAACTGTGTAATGTTCAGTGCATATATTGCTTGCATATCCAAATCACTAAAAAAAAACAAAAAAAGAAAACAAAAAAAACAAAACATACTTTTGGGCTGCCCAATCCAATCAATTGCATTTTCAACAGATTAATATAATGCTGAAAACACAAATTGGGTTGACATTGTTTTTAGTGAAAACATACATGTCACTATGTAAATAAGGCTACATATGTCTAATAATTGCAAGAAATTGGTTTAATGCGATTCCAGTGTGTCTGTAAAGTGTATAAGGCCAGATTATGGTTATCAGATCCTGGGTTTGCTCAATTGTGGTTGGTAAGGACAGCATTTGCAATGCTATATATATCCCAGAGAATGCTCCTTGGTGTCTGTAAGCAATTGCAATAGCTATGATTGTTTATTTAATTATATGATTATTATTTTTTAATATTGTAACTAATCAGGTTTATTGTTTTGCTGCAGTTTTAGTGTTCAAGAGAGAAAGGAAAAATCGACTACTGACTGTGCTGTCTAAAGACAAAAGAATCTGCTGAACGACATTTCAGATCTGCTCTTCACATATGTTGTTTGGATGTGTGCCTGTAGTACAGTTATGGCGATATGCTGCATTCCGCACTAGAGTATTGCTGTTACGCATGTACTTACCCACCGCTCTCTGTGGTGTGCTCAGGGGGTAGGAATTTGCCTCGCACCAGCCAACAGGGAAAATATTCATAGATTCCACATCAGTAATATACTCTGGAGGAGGCTTTTGCAGACCTGAAATAAACCGTTGTGAAAATGCATCTTGTTACCTAAATATGTGCTTACAAACAATATGAATCAGCGCTTCAATATTTTTATGTTAGGAGTTTTAGTATTATAAATTCATTGCTTAACAGCGCAGTTTCTGGAATGGGGAAACAAATCTAACCAAAGGATTTTGTGTCATGGTAGAAAAGACAACTGAGGATGATAGTGTTTGAGAACTTTCTCCCCCAAGTCAAAATACTGGTTAATGAGTGCCTTTATGGCTCAGGAGTGCTCTATGTGGTCACTATAACTATAGGTCCTGAAGAATAACATTTTGCTGGGAAATATTTTACATATATATATTTTATTTCATGACTCTCACTCTATTTTCATGACTTTGTCCCTAATATGCGATGCTGTTAATGATCTGTCTAAGACCATATTTAGAAGCCTGATAATATCTATGATATACTTTTCAGATAATCATCACTGACTCAGTGGATAATTTGTAGTGATGATGCGCAAAAAAAGGAAAAAAAAGTGTAATCTGCTTTCCAACAGTGGCATTTAACAATAAGGGATGCAAAGGTTGCAACATCGGGACCCCTGGATCAAAGGGGCCCACCAGGGGCCTTCCTCCAAACACTGTATTAGCTCTTCATTGGTGCTATGTTGGTATTGATCAGTCACTGCTATCTGTGCTTGCAATAGTGGTAATATTATCAAAGTATTCTCTTCCCTGCCCTAACTCTACAGCTTGGTTATGGTGTTCTTTATCAATTATATATAGATTAAGTGAGGGGGTCCAATATAAAACAAAGGTCACACTGGGGCCAAAGGTCCTTGGCTATGCCACTGGTTTCCACTGAATCAGAAGGAAAAAAATGAGTCCATCAAAAGCAGCTGTCTTTTTTTTTTACTTATCAAAAGTGGAAAATGTGTTCCTAATAATATATATCACATATGCTTCCTCCACATGTATTAACCAGGGGGCTTAGTAGTAACCGACAAAGGCAGTGGCAAGCATACATAATAGCTACAGACCAACAGGCAAGGCGAATATTAGTTACACACTCTCTAAAAACAAAATATAAAACAACAAACAGGAGTGTTCCCTGGCATGTGACTGCATGTGCCACCACTTGCATATAGTTCCCATTATAACTATGTCTAACCAGGTACTGGTTCAATTTCCTTTCTCTCCTAAGTTTTCTTAGGACATAATTTTTCAACTTTTGTTTAAAAGAACTCTCTAGTACTCTGCAAATGAAAAAAAGTACCAAAAAGTAGGCAAAAAAGTACTTTCAAAACTATTCTGAGTATTTTCTTGTTTGCTGGTAGCTAAAAAAAACATTTTATTGACAAAATGTGCAAATATCACATGGGTGAAAACATAGGAGAAAAGGTGAATTGAATAATTAGGGCCATAATTGGGCCATTAGTTATCTCCTAGGAGATAATTTTCCTATTCTCTTTATAATAACTTTTAAGAATTTTACAATTGAACAAGTACCTAAACGGTGAAAAAGTACTATCAAAAGTATTTTGAGTATTTTCTTGCTTGCTGATGGTTTAAAAACATTTTACAACAAGCTGTGAAAATATCACTTAGGAGAAAAAATGAATATGGGCCACGGGGCCATATGCAATTCACTTTTCCACCAAAGTTATCTCCTAGGAAATAATTTTCATCTTCTCTTTTAACAAAATGTTCAGCATTTTATTCAATTGAAAAACTACCCAAAAGCTGGTGAAAAAGTAATATCTAATTTATTTTGAGTATTTATTTTGCTTGCTGGTGGCTTAACCACTTGAGGACCACAGTGTTAAACCCCCCTAAAGACCAGGCCATTTTTCTGCAAATCGGCCACTGCAGCTTTAGGGCCTCACTGCAGGGCCGCACAACTCAGCACACAAGTGATTCCCTCCCCCCTTTTCTCCCCACCAACAGAGCTCTCTGTTGGTGGGGTCTGTTTGCTCCCCCAGTGTTAATTTTTTTTATAAATATTTATTGTATTTATTTTTTTATACATTTGCCCATGTAATTATTTTTTTTAACTCCCTCCCCCCAGTCAGCCATTCACCACGATCGGCTGTCATAGGCTTCAGCCTAAGAGAGCTGTCGCTCTCCTGTGTCCCAGGGGGACAGCCGTGTCACACGGCTGTCCCCAGTACAGTGCTGCTGTAGATCGCAGCGCTGTACAATGTTTATAGATGGGGAAACAGTCTCCAACGCCGCTGGGAGACTGAAGGCAGAGCTCCGCCTTCCAAGCAGAGATGCGCGCACATCGGTGCGTGCAATCTCCTTCTAGCCCCATAGGAAGCCGTTCACGCCAATCGGTGTGGAGCGGTCCTGGGGCTGCCACCGTGTTCACGCCAGTTGGCGTGGAGCGGTCTGCTAGTGGTGTTTTGTGATAAATTGTGAAAATATCACCTAGGAGAAAACTCTGGATAAAAAGTGAATTGCATAGGGGCCACTGTGTCTGTTCCAAAGTCATGGTCCAATAATTCTCCACAGTTATTCAGTAAAGTAGTGTGCAATTAATATTTCTCTTACCTCTGGGCTAAAAAAAAAAATCTTATTTATTACTTCTGCAGAATTTGTTTTTACCTGTCTATTTATAGCTAATTTGTTATTAGACAACTATCATTTTTGATGTTATGTTTCATCAGTGTAACATGTCTATAAAGTCAGAGAACTTGTTGATTTCCCCTTTGTCAGTGAGCACTGAGCACCTCCTTCTGAGTCATTTATAGCAAAAGTACAAAGTCATCCTTAAAGAGGAACTTCAGCCTAAACAAACATACTGTCATTACCCACCCTGGCGTTCTATTGAGATCGCCAGGGCGGCTGCGGGAGGGTTTTGTTTTAAATTAAAAAAAAACTATTTCATGCAGCCAACTGAAAGTTGGCTGCATGAAAGCCCACTAGAGGGCGCTCCTGGAGCATAATTCCGATCGCCTCCAGCGATCAGAATTAACAAGGAAGGCTGCAATGAGCAGCCTTCCTTGTTTGGCTTTCCTCGTCGCCATGGCGACGAGCAGCGTGACGTCATGGACGTCAGCCGACGTCCTGACGTCAGCCGCCTCCGATCCAGCCCTTAGCGCTGGCCGGAACTATTTGTTCCGGCTGCGCAGGGCTCGGGAGGCTGGGGGGACCCTCTTTCGCCGCTGCTCGCGGCGGATCGCCGCAGAGCGGCGGTGATCGGGCAGCACACACGGCTGGCAAAGTGCCGGCTGCGTGTGCTGCTTTTTTTTTATCCAAATCGGCCCAGCAGGGCCTGAGCGGCACCCTCTGGCGGTAATGGACGAGCTGAGCTCGTCCATACCGCTAAGGTGGTTAAGTTACATTAGTTATGTTTATTAAAATAGATAGGTAATATAATCTCTTACCCATCCCATTTTAAAGGAACAGGAAAATGTTTGATTTTATGAGGGCAGCCATCTTTTTGGTTGAAAGGAGATGACAGGGAGCATGAGACACAGTCTCAACTGTCCTGTGTGCTGATCACCCCTCCCAGTTGCTAGGCAACGTGAACAACAACATAGGAAATCCCATCATGCTTTGCACAGCATCAGGGAATAAAAGCATGGGCAGTTTTCTTTGATAGGTGGAGCTTAGCTAAAAATGCAGCTAAAATGATGCTTTGGTAAGAAAAACAAAGTTCTGATGCTGTGAAGCTGTTAAAGAAACACCAAGCCTTTTGAGTTCTGCTGAGTAGATTATTAGTCCGGAGGTTCACTTTAACTGACATAAAACTCTTAATAAATGTAATTAGCAGACTGCATTTCACATGGCAAATTGTCAATTCTGTACTTTTTAACTTTAAACAAAGCAAAATAGGAATGCCAGCTTTCTATACCCTTAACAGGCCATGCCTTTTCTGAATATTTGCTCAGAAATTCACATTTCTACAGTTTTCTTTTATCTTCGTTTGAGAATATTAAGAGCCCACAGACAGTATTTATCTTCGGTGCAGCTCACTAATCTGCAATTTGCTGTAACCACAGTTTCCTTCCTGTATGAAATGTTTTGGATATATGATCACTGTTTAAAAAAGGGGCTTTTTTTGTAATAAGCCTATACAAGTTTAATAAAGCCAACACCTACCTTCAAGATGGAGCCATAGTAATCTCCCTTTTACTTTGGTCACAGAGGCAACACAAATTTCTGATGGATCATTCGGGTTAACAGCCTCCAGCTTCATGTTTTTTGTGAAGCCCCGAGAATTAGTCATCTGAAACAAAAAACGAAGACACGCAACTAGTGAACACAAACAAAACTCCATCTAGTAAACAGTTTTATTTCTTCTGTAAAATGACAATTGGAAGCAGGACAAACACTTCAGGGAAAGCAGGAATTATTTTCCCCTACACTGAGGCAGGCAAATGCAGGACACAGACTTCCTACATTTATATTTCCGGAGAGAAATTTAAAACATGAATTAGAAAACCTACAAAGCACAAATAAGGAAATAGATAGCAGACCTTATTTTCACCCATCATGTATGTACATTATTGCAGTTTAGGAAACACTTTAAAAAAAAAAAAGATTTGCGTTAAAGAAATTTCATAAATGAAATACTAAAACAACTCCAGGACATCGATGTAAATTAATAATATAATAAATCTGTGATTCATACCTGTCTCTATTATGGTTGTTCAATCTACCTAATGATACTTGCTCTCATATCGACACGACCATGGGCAGAAAAAAAGGCCCAGTCTATAGGAAGAAATGAGTAAAGCTGCGTACACATGCATAGTAACTGTCGCCCTTAACGATCATGTACTGCTTGGGTGGCAGTTGGAGCACAAGTATTATAAAGACATGCTACTCAGTACGGTTGGTCAGATATGCCGATTTCCGATTACATGGAAATTCGATTTCTGCAAATGCAGATTACAGATTCTGCAGAAATTAGCATTTTCTATTCCAATTTCTGATTTTCATGGAAAGTTGTTTTTTTTTGCAATTTTTATTATCCACTTCAGGTTCCGGGGTTTTTACTCCTTAAGGTTCCTGACAATTTTGGCATATTAGTTGTGTCGCTTTTGATACAGCCATAACTTTTTATTACCTGTGCCATCAAAGTGATATATTTATTATTTCTTCGGGAAAATCTGGGCTTTCTTGGTGTAATTTTTTTTCAAGTATTATTTAATTTCAGGATCAATTTATCAAGAAAAATTAGGCAACAATTCCAATTTTTTTTAGGTTTCCCCTTCCTAACTTTTACATGACAAGTGCCACAGTTTTAGAACACCTAAAAACACATTATCTGGCTCGTCCCGGTTAAAACAATACCATACATGCCATATTTCACCACTAGTCGGGCATGTAGCGTACCATTAACGCAAGCCTGTGCATCTGCAGTGATTGCTTGCGATCGATAGGGTTCACAGTTTGACCCCAATGCTGTATAAATGCATCACTAGGCAACAACATTTTGATGCATCTATACAGTGTTGGGTCCCCAAGCTGTCGCCATAGTGATTGCATCAGATGAATATTAAAGGGAACCTAAAGTGAGGCTGCCATATTTATTTCCGTTTAAGCAATACCAGTTTCCTGGCTATCCTGATGATCTCTTGGCTGCAATAGTATCTGAATCACACACCTGAAAAAAGCATGCACCTAATCCAGTCAGAGCACACTGATCAGGGTCTATGGCTAAAAGTATTAGAGGCAGAGGATCAGCAGGACAGCCAGGCAATGTACATTGTTTAAAAGGAAATAAATATGTCAGCCTCCTACTTTAGGTTCCCTTTAAGACCAAATATAGGTGACACAATGGGTTAATTAGTTTGGAAGGTGATATAATTGTACACACACACACACACACACACACACACACACACACACACACACACACACACACACACACACACACTATTTTTCATGTAGCTTTATGTGAATGACTGCTGCTAGCAGCAGTCATTTACGATTGTATTAGTGCACGAGCACACGCGACAGGGCGTTGGCTGATTTTAGTGCTGGACGTAAGTGTCCAGGAACCTGAAGTGGAATGTGAGACGTGAGACTTAAGGCTCATACACACGCTCAACAAAAGTCTTTTAAATGCACGATTATCAAACAACTTGAAGAAGTTGGACAACTTTTGTCAAGTAAAAGATGTGCAAACAACAAGGCATTATCACTGATCAGAGGCGACCAACGACTGATAAATCGCAGCTAAAGTCAATCCAACTGTTGGATTGACTTGAGCTGAGTCTTATCAGTCGTTGGTCACCTCTGATCAGTGATAATGTCTTGTCGTTTGCACATCTTTTACTTGAAAAAAGTTGTCCAACTTCTTCAAGTTTGATAATCGTGCATTTAAAAGACTTTTGTTGAGTATGTGTATGAGCCTCTACGTCTAGGAACCACAAGTGGTTCATAAAGTTCTGTAATTAAAAAAATATATACTTTTTTTTTGCGGAATCCACTATATTTGGTGGATGTCCGCTATTTTGCGGACATCCACATTCACATCGGAATTCTCTGATTAGCCAAATACTTTTAAGTCAGAGGTATTGGACCAATCAGAGAATGCAAAAGTTTACCATGGAAATTGGAATACCCTGGAAATTTTAGGCCAATCACAAGAATAGAATTTGAAAATACAGTAGTATTGGACCAATCAGAAAATGCAAAAGTTTAATGCAGAAATCGGAATACCAAGGAAATTTTAGGCTCGTTGAAATGGATCAGTTTTTACAATGGGCATCAGTTTTTCATCTGTGATTTCCATTACTGCTTGGTTAATGCAGCAGATCTGTAGATGCAAAATTACCGAACAGATCTGTTTCAAATAGACTGATGGGAACAGATCCTATTGATTAACATAGGATCCATTTGCATCTATTCTGTTTCAATATGCTGAATGCAATGTTTTTTTAGGACAGTTTTCTGTAAACCAAGCCTTAGGCTGGTTTCACACTTTAAACCAGCGATGCGGTGCGTCGCTTCCGCCACACCAAATCACTCTGCCAGAAACAGGCCTTTAAGAAACACTGCACTAGTATGTGGTGTTCCCTGTCTTGCCACCAGCCAAGCAGGAAGTGACGCGCGCTTTCGGTCACTTCCTGTTTCGGGGTATACGGAAGTGCACAGAAGCGTATTCAGCCTGAAAGCCTGGCCAAGTTGCATGTCCGGCCCAGCCAGGCGTGTTCCCCGCCAAACTCTCATCCCTGGGAGAGTTCTGCGCCTGCACAGTAGTACTCCGCAAGCGCAGAATGCTCCCAGCGACGGGAGAGCACGCGTGGCTGGGCTGCGCATGCACCATGAAGCGCTACTTGGCCAGGCTTTCGGGCTGAATTGCAAGGGACTGGAGAACCCCCGGGGAGATGGTAAGGGACGAGCAGCCTCAAGAGGCTTAAGGAAGTCCCAGGTAAATATGGAACCTGAAACGCTTCTCAGGTACACTTTAAGGATAACAATTAAAATCACAAGTGAAAATTGCAAATTCATTTTATTACGGCCACAAATAAAACACTACACTAAAACATAACAGTGGAGATAAACCAGGTTTGTACCTCTCATAAATATTTGAAATGGCCGTTATTAAATAGCTGATAGATTTGTTTCGTCAATAACTTCTACCAGCAAACAAGTTTATAGAATTTGCAGTATGGTTTAATGCAGAGTCCTCCTCACATAGGCATGAGGAAGCTAAGCAAGTAAAAATTCCTGCATGAAAATGCTGTGGGTGTTATGCAAAGCACAAAAGATTAAACAAAAATAAACATACAATTAGGATTCCTTTATGAACTGAAGTTGAGTAAATCAAGATGTTTTTCTTGAGCTCATTTTCCTCTGACCACACTGCTGTTATCTGATCTAATCATACATAGACTAAGTTGAGAGAATGTACCATTGGAGATCATACAAACATTTTTTTTTACTACAACATGAATATAATCTGAATTTCTAGCGCTGAATTGTTTTGTTTGCCTAACATTAACTCAAAGCCTATACGGTATATGCACTGAGGTTAAAATATAGACAAGTGACTAAAAAAAGGATAGAGCTAAAACATGCTGGAGGCAGCAAAACTGTAAATTTTGAAATGTGAAAAATAAATGTCAAATATACGGTAAGTAATATTTTAATAATTTAAAACATTTTTGTTTAATATATTGCTGTATTTATAAAAGGCAAAGTAAGACAGGACACACGTGAGCATACTATTTTCACCACTTTTACTATAATAAAGATGGTGGACTAGACTTTGGAAAGCTGTGAATTAATGGGAAAGTAAATTAATAAACAGATTTCACAACTCTTGATGGCCATGCTATTTTTGCAACTGTTAACCACTATCTGCTTTTTTTCAGGGTTAACCAGACCCACCAACCATGCATGTTAAGATCTGTACACACACTAGATGAATGTTGTCTGACTGGGACCTGATCCCTTGGGCAACATTGCTGGGCTGAGACTGTACAGATGCGTAGTTAGCTTGCAGGCTGCAGTTCTGTTGCAATGGGCGGAGGGCAGACAGAGTGCTGAAGGTTTGACCTCACAAGGCGAGTGGGGTAGGTGAGAAAAACAAAGCTATCGGCTGTCGCTCAGCCTAATTGATGTGCAAGGCGGGTTGCTGGCCAGGCAGTCATCGGGTGTCAGGGGCATCATACACTGGTTGGATTATTAGCTGAGGTGGTCATTATTGGCTGCCTCATCCAAGTTTAAGCCAGTGTGTATACAAGCCGTTTGCCTTAAAGTGAACCAGAGATGAAACACCCTCATGTATTTCACCATATAGATCAGTGGAAACATTAGAGAAAACAACTACCCTGCTCTCGGATTCATATTTCCTTGCTCAACTTTATTGTTATCAGTCCTGATAAAATCCCCGACTTAGCATTCAGTCTGGCTTTGCTCAGGAATCATTATAGCTGAGTCTGTCTTCTCTGATGTCTTTTCAAGCCCAAGCCTGTCCCCTTCTGGCTCTGCTGTAATGACTCAGCTATAATGATTCCTGAGCAAAGCCAGACTGAATGCTCAGTTGGGGATTTTATCAGGACTGCTAACAAGGTAGCTGAGCAAGGAAAAATAAAACAGAGAGCAGGGTAGGTGTTTTCTCTAATGTTCCCACTGATATATATTGTAAAATACATGAGGGTGCTTCGTCTTTGGTTCACTTTAAAGCCACATAAAGTGGTCCCTCTCTACCACTCTACACATTTTCTTTTTTAAATTGTAATAAAAGGAATATAAACAGACATCAGAGTTCATTAGTTTTTTTTTTTTTTCATGGATTGGATGCTGCAATTGCTCACCAGAAAGGAAAACAAACTACCAAAATGTTTTCGTCAAGAATTTCATTTGTTTGCATTTGGGACATTTTAAATCCAACATTTTGGGGCCCGTTTGGCTGAATAGCCCTTGAAACAACTTAGTTGTCATGAAAATGTTTATTTTTTTGCAAAATAGCTAGTACTAACTTCTCACATTACAATTAACCACTTTACCACTTTACCCAGTTGAGTATCTATGTCCCTGCAAAACACCACGACACCTCTAAGGGACGTAGATATTCGTCCCTTGCCGTCATGCACTCCCGCTCGCTCCAGAGTGCGCTCCCAAGGCCGATCGTTATAGGGGAGATAATTGAATGGGAACACAAAAAGTTCCCTTGTTAATGATCGCAGGGATCAATGATATGTCTGCAGTCATTGTAACTGCCGAAGTAACACAGACACACATTACTTACTGTTTGCGTACATATAGTATATCCTAATAGGAAATAATGCAAGAGGAAATCTTGTGGCCAAATAGTAAATTTACACCTACATTCATTTATTGTAATAAAAAGACCCACACTTACATTTAAAATTAACTCCTTCCCTCCCACACTCTCCCATAGCACCCAAATAATTTTTTTGCATAAAAAAAAAATGACAATTAAAAAAAAAACCTAAACCTTAGGTACTGGAATTTTTTTTAATATGTATGTCAAGAAGGTATATTACTGTTATTTTTTATATTATGGGTTTGCAATTAGTGATGGATGCAAAACTGAAAAAATACACCTTTATTTACAAATAAATTATATGGCACTATACGTTGTACTAGGGAAATGTTTTTAAATGTCGCAATAACCAGGACAAATGGGCAAATAAAACGTGTGTGTCTTATACACAGTAGAACGTTTTATTTTAAAACTATAATGCTCGAAAACTGAGAAATAATGATTTTTTCCATTTTTTTCTTATTATTCCCATTAAAATGCAGTTAGAATAAAATAATTTTTGACAAAATATACCACCCAAAGAAAGCCTAATTGGTGGTGAAAAAAATAAGATTGTTTCATTATGATTAGTAGTAATAAAGTTATAAGCGAATGACTGGAATGAGCCCTGAAAGGCGAAAACAGCTCTGGTTTTAAAGAGGAAAAAGAGGAAAGAGGAAAAGAGGAAAAACCCTTGGAGGTGAAGTGGTTAAATTGATCAAGACTCTTTAGAGATTAAAAAAAAATTAAGCTGAAGGTGGGAATCCCCTTTAACTTGGGCTAGATACTGCACAGACATTGGGGATATGGAAGTGAGCATAAAAGAACACTAATCCTTTGAGAAAGAGCTTTCTTTTTGTGTTTTAGCAATGCACGATTTTTCAGGAAGCAATTCACTCATAATCCAAAGCAACACCCAGGTAATTACACTGAGAAAATGGCTGTAAAACAATCGTATATGAAAGGGTGGATATCAAAATCTTGCTTTTTCAAGTCTATCAAACAGAATATGCTTCAAAATGTAAATGATTCATTATTACAGACAGCCGAAAGATAATTCATTTGTCTGCATTAATAAAGAAATGTGAATTAATTAAAGATACATGCAGAAACAAGCTTATCAAGAAGCTATTCAGCAGTGTTCTGCATAAACCAAATAATACTACTCATAATTAAAATCAGACGTGACATTCTGCAACCTAAACCATAATAAAATGCTGCTACAAGAGCAAGCCCATTTCTGCCCTAAGAACAATGTGAAACTACGATACACCTCTTAACTTTACATCATGCCGATCACTGTAACTAAATAAAGGCGAAGTCTTATTGATATTCTTAAACACTTACTGTCAGCACTTCAGCATATGTACCTCCACCTGGCCGCCGGTTTTTGCAGTAGGATGTAAATATAAATGTAGCTGCAATATGCACAGGAGGCACCAGAGATTGGCAGATGGAATCAATGCTGAAATACAGTATCATCTCACCTCTCTACCACTCCAGTGATGATTGCAGCTCTTCTGTCTCCCATTTGGTCCTTTTGGCACCCGGCGCCAGCTTCGTATCGCCTGACTCGGGCACCGCTATAGCATTAGTGCTATAGTGCATGCCCCATGCATTGGTAATTTGAGCCGGACCTGGAATTACTTCTCCGAGTTCTTGTGAATCAGGAATTTCAGTGGCAACAGGGTTAGCCATCATGCGCTCAACTCACTGGCGGCATACATATACGTATGCATTTGATCTCCTTCAGCTGCAGGTACTTTGCCCCGGTCTGATGACATCATCAAACTGGGACCTATTATATGCAGGAGGGTGGGATGACTGGTGTACAGGCATGGAATGGTAGGAAGGGGACCACTAGATCCTAGGATCGCAACTTGTGGTACACGTACCCCGGGGTACTTCTGATGGGTCCAAGGAGTACACAGGCTTGATATAGACAAGTATAACAAATTTATATTTTTAGGAAATAATAAATTTTATGTAAACAATACCAAATTAGTATTTTTGCTAATTAAAAGCAATGGTAAATACTTAGAGACTATGTAGAAACATTGACCATCTACTAGTTATTGAATATATCTGTGTCAAGAGGCACTTAAGGTATTCTTTATTAAGCCCCATCTACACGATACAATTCTTTGTGCGATTCGATTACGATTCGATTTATGATCTGATTACATCCGACATGTCCGATCGGGATTCGATTTGATTCAATTCGATTTGCCATTGTTTTGCACTGGAAAATCGAATCCCGATCGGACATGTCAGATTTAATCGGATCGTAAATAGAATCGTGATCGAATTGCACAAAGAATCGTATCGTATTGTAGATGGGGCTTTAAACCAGAGGGAACTTTGCAAGCCCTAGCTTTTAAAAGTGGTACAGACCAATGAATTGTTGAGAAACACTGTGCTAGATCATCAGGGAAATACATTTAAGAATGAGAGACAAGCAATAAACCAAGCTTGGGCAAACTCTCGCAGCCCAGACCACATGCTGCATACTACGGTCCGCATTCCTAGAAGCACTAGGTGCCAGCGTGTAATAATCTAAATGTCCAAGTGTGGTCTCCAGGCCGCACTCGCTCACAGCATAAACTGAGGTGCGAGGTCAGTCCGCAAGAGCACCAGGTCAGACGCCCAGTATAAAGTCCACAAGGACCAGCACACTCAGGGATTTCTTCCAAAACTCATAGAAATCTTTACTACAAAATCTTCAACATCATAAACATTAAAATATGTGAGCCTTCACAGAGACCAATGTCCGTCAAAAGCCTAGCAGTCGGGTAGACAAAGGTCACCATCATATAGAAAGTCCAAACATCACGGTGACAGACACCATCCAAGAGCTGTTTCGGGCGTACAGCCCGTCTTACTTGGCTTGAAGACGGGCTGTACGCCCGAAACAGCTCTTGGCCCGTGTCGGTCGATGTTGAAGATTTTGTAATAAAGATTTCTATGACTTTTGGAAGAAATCCCTGAGTGTGCTGGTCCTTGTGGACTTTATACAGCGTGTAATAATCTGGCACATTCTGACGGTGTGTCACGTGATGCTCTGTTGCCATGGAGATGCAACGCTGGAATCAGGTAAGTTTTAACCCACTCTTATCTCCAGCTTGCGGCTCTGGATGGAGGAAGGGGGTGGGGAAGAGTGGAATCTGCACGCGGTCACAGCACTGCACTTGACTATAGGGAAACTTTACATTATTAGTGGAACAATTAGATCTCCAGAAAAATGTATGAGGAGCTATATAGGGCATTCACTACATATGAAGGCACTATGATGGGGGTACACTTCAATGTAGCCATTAATAAGAGACACATGGGGCTTGATTCACTAAAGGGTGCTAACACAGTTAGCACGCCTAAAAGCTTTGCACGTGCAAACTAGGGTGCTAAGTAGTTTGCACGGCAAAGCTTTTATTGTTCGCGTGCTATTTTAGCGAGCGTAAAGTTTTGCGTGCATCACTTTGCATGCAAAATCAGCAGCTTCACGTGCAAAGTATGCTTATCACGCTACTTAGCATGCGAAGCTGCTGATTTTCCACGCGAAGCGTAAACTTTTGCGCGCATATTAGCATGTGCTAAGCCAGTTTTCACGTGCTAAGTGCCTTTTCACTGGCGTGCTAACACTTAGCACGCTTTTGTGAATCAAGCCCATGGAGTGGAAAAGTAATAGGAGCCCTGAAATAGAGAGTATGCAATGGTAAAGAAACATGTGGCTTTTAAAGCAAGTGAAGTCGTGGAACAGAAATGCAGACATGAAACTAACAAACGTTGATTTGGGTAATACCGTACTTCGAGTGATTATTTTGCCTGTAAATGTGCTGAAAGGCTATTTTTATTACTTAGGTGAAAAATAAGTGATTTATGAGAAGTTTTGTGAATTGACTCCAATGTGTTTTAGAAATCTCTCCTGCTTTTGTCAGGTACAAATCTTTTATAATTTTCTTTGCTTTTCTTTTTTAATTAAAAAAAATAAAAAGATGTGGGTTCAGTTTAACTATGCCTGCCATCATTCCTGTATACAATGCATTATGAAAGACCCCGTATAGTATTCATATCTGTGACGTGACTTCATCAGCTATTTATTTATACTTATGCTGGCTGTCAGCTGTGCTTTGTTGTCATCTGGATCATTCATATCAATCTAAATACCACAACTGACTGACAGCACATAATGGCAGTACTAATGGCAGTTTGTCAAGACTACACCTCCTCAACAGGGTCCAGGACAGTTACATAAACCACTGGGGCACATTTGTATTAGCAAAGAACATTATTAGAGTAAAACTTTTGCTTTTATTGCAATGGATATAAAAAAGCATTGTTTCCATATTTATTCCAATAAAGCTCTGGATGACTGAAAACGTATCCCTGACCCATAATACAGATGGTGATTAGAGATGTAGCGAGCAGTTCGCAGCAGGTGATTGAATCAATGGTATCTACATTAACTGATCTGACTAATAGTACCTATCCTCATCAGACCTGCTGTGGTTCCTATTTTATTTACCATAGTCAGCTGAACACAGAAATTGTAAACAAATCACAAAGGTGGTAACGAGCTTAGCAATAAACTGCTGTGAACATACATTTCTGAAGGATGTGTGGGGCGCTGCCTCTGCTCCGCATTGCTTTTGATAGTCTGCCCAGTCAAAGTCGTGCTCCGGATAACCTGCACACACACAAAAAAATGCTTTGTAATTAGCTGTCCTGAGCACTCCGAATTGGTGCAGCTTTGTGACCTATACACCCTAAAGACATATGCCAAATTAGAATGTGGTCAGGCATGCAGGCACCATCTAGCCACTCTCAGGGTTTTCTGCTGGCAGTATACACAAGCACACATGCTTGGAATGTTCAGAAACGTTGTCACCTCTTTTCATCATGTGCATTCAACACGTTACCACCACTATACACCCTGACCAAGTTTTTTTTATTTTTGCTTTTAGTTGTGTGACAGCTTTTCTAATCATAGCTCTCATCTTGGTATGATTTTTTAAGGATAGACAGGACTTTCCTTTAGTATTAAGTCAATTACAATAAACACAAAAAATCCAGCATTTTAAAATAAATGCCTTTTGTTTTCACTTATGGATAAAGCTTTTTCAGAAGGAAAATGTACATGTATGATTATTATTGGTATGCTATTAAATGCTATTCGTGCCTGACTATGACTATTATTATTTTACTTCTTTTATTTATTTTTTAAGTGAGTATTTCTTTTTTTGCGCTAAACAACAGTTGCTGCCAGTAGTCTGTTCTCTACTCACCCAGTACAAAACAGAACTTGCACAAGTGTCAGTTCACTCCCTGCTCATGTGATTTGTTAATTACAGCAATTAGGTGAATCAGAAAACACCACATTTTCTCCCGACAGTCACAGATCACAAAATTTACATGTTCTTGTGTTACTTCCATGTTAAACAGTTTGCACCATACATAATGCAGCATGATAGGTAGAGTGCTGCCCATAATTATTCATACCCCTGGCAAATTAAAGTTACTTTTATTCAATCAGCAAGTAATTTTTTGGCGGGAAATGACCAAAAGATAATAAGACGATGCACAAGAGGAATTATTGTGGGGAAAAAAAACATTTCTCAGCTTTTATTTACATTTTAGTAAAAAAAGTGTCCAGTCCAAAATTATTCATACTCTTCTCAATAATCAATAGAAAAGCCCTTATTAGCTATTACAGCAATCAAACGCTTCCTATAATTGCAGACTAGCTTTTTGCATATCTTCACGGGTATTTTTTCCCATTCATCTTTAGCAATGAGCTCCACATCTTTCAGGTTAGAAGGTCTTCTTACCATCACTCTGATCTTTAGCTCCCTCCACAGATTCTCAATTGGATTCAAGTCATAACTCTGGCTGGGCCACTCCAAAACATTAATGTTGTTGTCTGCTAATGATTTCTTCACCACTTTTGCTGTGTGTTTTGGGTCATAGTCATGCTGAAATGTCCACTGGTGGCCAAGGCCAAGTTTCTCTGCATACTACCTGATGTTGTCATTGAGAATCCTCATGTATTACTCTTTTTTCATGGTTCTGTTTACTGTGATTAGGTTCCTTGGTCCATTGGCTGAAAAAACAATCCCAAAGCATTAGGTTTGATAGTGTTCTTTGGGTTGAAAGCTTCTCCTTTTTTTACACCAAATGAAGGAAACATCATTGTGACCAAACAATTAAATTTTTGTTTCACATAAGACCAGAAGTCTTCTTCTTTGTTCAGATGAGCATTTGGAAAGGCCACACGTGCTTTTGTGTGCCTTATCTAGAGAAGTGGTATCCTCCTTGGTCTGCATCTGTGGAACCCAGCATTGTGCAGTGTCCGTTGGATTTTCTGCCTTTAGACATTGCCACCAGCCCAGCCCAGATTCACCAGGATGGCCTTGGTGGTGATCCTTGGATTCTTTTTCACCTCTTTCACTATCCTCCTGGCCAGCACATGTGTCACTTTTAGCTTCCAACCACATCCTCTGAGACTTTCCACAGTGCAGTACACCTTGTATTTTTTAATAATACTTTGCACTGTAACCACTGGAACTTGAAAACATTTAGAAATGGTCTTGTAGCCCTTCCCTGACTTGTGAGCAGCCACAATGCACAGTCGCAGGTCCCCACTGAGCTCCTTTGTCTTAGCCATGACTGTCCACAAACCAACTGCAGAGAGCTGCTGTTTTTCACCTGTTGAGTTGATTAAAACAGCTGTTCCCAATTAATCAGGGTCATTAGGATGCTTTAGAACAGCTTGGACTATTTGGAATGGTATAGAGCTTTGGATTTTCCCACAGACTGTGGCAGTTTGTGAAGGGTATGAATAATTGTGGACTGGACACTTTTTGCTCAAATGTAAATAAAAGCTGATAAATGTTTTTTTTTTCCCCACAATAATGCCTCTTGTACATCGTCTTATTATTTTTTGGGAGACACATATGTCATTTCCCATCAAAAAATTACTTGCCGGTTGAATAAAAGTAACTCAGTCAAAATTTGCCAGGAGCATGAATACTTATAGGCAGTACTGTAACTGATTTTCCATGCAGTATCATCATTCTATAGGCATGGAGTTAGCACATTCTCCCCACGTTTGTGTGGATTTCATTTGGGTGCTCCATTTTTCTGCTGGATGCAAAGACATGGACAAGACACAGAACATTCATATCGCACCTTTCTCCTGGCGGACTCAAAGCATCAGCGCCAGTAGGGTACGCTCAGTAGGCAGTATCAGTCAGTGTTAGGGAATCTTGCCCAAGGTTTTCTTACTGAATAGGTGCTGGTTTGCAGAACAACAAGAGCCGAAATTGCCGAACCTTAGTCTCCTTTGTCAGAGGCAGAGCCCTTAACCAGTACATTATTTAGCCAGTTCAAAGCACTGGTAGGGTAACAGACAGGCAACATAGTGTGGGTTGCTCACATAGCTCTACTGAAGTTATGTGCACGCGTTCATACTATAATGAACACAATGGAAATGGAATAATGGGTGTTACACTAGCAACTCCTGTGTTGTGTACATAACATGAGTTGAGCTATGTGCACATCAAGATGTACATTGTTTGCATAAATACAGGTGAAATTGCCATGCACAGGCAACCCCATTGAGGATAATTTACTAAAGGAGATGTGCATTAAATTGGTGAGAGATCATTATGCATCCAGATATTCAATATCGTGGAAAGCAAAGTATAGATCCGCACACAGGCTCATTCAGGAACAGCATCAACTCTTATTGTCCCATCACACACGTACAACCTGGCGTGCAGTCAGATGGTTGTACGTGTTTGATCGGCCAATAGAAGTTGATACTTTTCCTGAGTAAGTCTGTGTGCGGATCTATACTTTGCCTTTGTGGATTACGATTGCCTTGGATCTTGCACCAGCATCCACTGGACAAAGATGTGCGGTTCTTTTTCCTTGCAGATATTCAATATGGATGGCATAGTGGCATAACGGGGTAGCAGGAAAAAAGGGTGCCAGCTGAGGGTGGACGAAAAGGGCGCCGCCATAGACTTTAATGCAGAAAATAGCAGAAAAAAGGCGCTGCAAAATTTTTTGTTAATAACATTAGAACATTATAGGTTTTGAGGTAGTTATCGTTTTAGAAGTTTACAACGTTATAGTTTTTGTCATATTCTTTCGTTAATAAGTACATATTTTAAGTTTTCAAAGGTATCATCGTTAATATATGTAAAAGGGTGTTTCTGCAGAGGGAGTGGTTAGTGTTAGGCACCACCAGGGGGAGTGGTTAGCGGTGGTTAGTTTTAGGCAACACCAGTGGTGGTGGTTAGGGTTAGGCACCACCGGGGGGTGCTTAGAGTTAGGCGCCACTAGGGGAGTGGTTAGTTTTAGGCACCACCAGGGGAGGGTTCTGTGTGAGGGTAGGGTTGGGTTAAGCAGTACTGACGAAAATGCAACGACATTTAACGTTAATATTTATTCGTTATTATATCTTGTTTGTTTTTTGCAACAGTAAATATCGTTAATAAAGCTTGACAACGATGGTTCTTGTTATCAAATTTTGTTAATACCTGGCGCCAAATTCGTTAATAAGTCCGGCCCTTTTTTCACGGTGCCCTTTTTTTTATGCACGCCATAACAGAACACCCTATCAGCTTGCAGAGAATCAAACCTGGCCCAGGAAACCATCTGCTTAGAGTTTGTAGGTTCTCCCTATGCTTTTGTAGGTTTCATCCCACTTTACAAAATTAAAGTAAGTTAACTGGTTGCTCAAAACCTTAGCCTTAGATTGTGATAGTGATACCAGACTATTGCTTTGGTAGATTGGTGGTTAGTTTGCGATTTCCTCTGAGGAAATGTTAGCGGTATGACTTGTCCTGTAGAAGAAGTCAGTGCTACAGAAGTGCATAATACGTATTATAAATAATAAGGTGCACATAAATTAAAATAAAAAAGCAGGTACTGTGCATGCTAGTGTAATACTTGATACTTCACAGAATTTCCCTTTTGATCAGGCATGGTCGGAAGAGCCAATTTCCGATTCCGCGGTAATTCCGCATACCGCCACTACCGAAATTCCGCTACCGTTTCATTCCGACGGAATTCCTAAGCTGTTCCGCGGAATTCCGAGGTATACGGAATTCCGTCGGAAAATTTTTAAAAACTCTCTCTCTCTCTCTCTCTCTCTCTCTCTCTCTCCATCCATCCTCTTATATCATCCAGTAGGGAATTGCAGATTTTCAAAACAGCTTATATACCATAGCTGGGATGGATGGATGGATGGATGGATGGGAGAGAGAGAGAGAGAGAGAGAGAGAGAGAGAGAGAGAGAGAGAGAGAGAGAGAGAGAGAGAGAGATTGACTGATTTTTGCTGTTATTCCGGAAAATTCCGTCGGAATTATAAAATTTCCGCGGAATTCCGTTTCAGATTATATAGAAATTCCGTTCCGACTAACAAAATCGGAATTATTAATTCCGACCGGAATCACGGAATTAATAATTCCGCTGAATTTTCCGACAATCCCTACTTTTGATAAGGACATGTCATTAAACCTTTACACACTGAATGCTTGGCACCACAAATCAGTTCCTTAATGTCATGGTTAGCAAACTGCGGATTATTGGTAGGTGATGATGGAAACCGTGACTTGCATGGAATTATTTAACAAATACAAGATTTCTATAAAATAAATGCAGTGTGTTATATGTTTAGTACTGATGTCCTTGCATATTTAGTGAATAAAGGGCATATAATTCAGGGCAGATCTGTCTAAATTAGCAATCCTGTTGAATGAATGGTGAAACCACAGGGGGAATATATCTTTTCCTGGTGAAAGTAAAACAGGATAATATATGGATGGGTAGTAATGAAGGCCTTACATGACTTGATTACACCACACACTACAGACCTTTAGGAGGAGATAGATTGACTCCGTTTATAAGGCACCATTGTACAGGCAGCAGCCCTAGTGAATCAGCATGGCAAAGCATTGGCAGGTTTCTGGCTTCTGCTCTTAAATCATCAACAGTCACTTGGAAATAAAGGTTGCTGAAGACCTGCAATTAAAGCAATATAAACATCCATGAACAGCTGTGATTTAACATTAATTGTTTAAAGAAATGCAAACAGCCCAACTAGAGACAAATATCTAAATATACTATATGATAGCTTAGTAAGAGAATCACTTAAACATGCTATGCTAAAGGAAGTTTGTACATGGAAAAATTCAGTTTAAAATTTAATTGTATAATTTGAAGCAGCCCAGCTAACGAGGATAAGCTGAGAGTATCTTCCATGGGTAACATTGCTTGGGTCATATTATTCTATTTAGTCTAAATGACCAATCACATAGTCTCTGCGTTCAAATCCTGGCTAAAGCCAATAACTAACCAGCAAGCACTACATAATAAAGTACGTAAACATAAAAAAGCAAGTTTAAAAAACCAAATAATAAGTTATAACAAAAAGATTTCAAACTATAGCATTGGAAGACTGTGGTGCCGAAAATGGTCGATGAAAGGGCTCGAGGCCAGATACCTTAAAATAATTAATTTGTTATAAGCGAACTAAGAAGTGCATCAAAGTTGTATAAATGACTGCCAATGAGTGCCAAAACAGGTCTCTGAAAAAAATTGTGTTGTAGTTTTACTTTAATGTAGAATTGAGGTCACACCTTCCTCTGTGCTTCAATAGATTTGTCACACCAATATTACTTCTAACAAAATCTTATTTAATAAAAAAAAAGGCCTATAGTGGCTAATACATTTACTTTCCCTCTCCCTTGGAGCCTTACCAGTGACTGCACTCCCAGGAAGGTGTGCTGTATTAAGCTTTCTCTGCTGTGAGAAAAAGTATAAGCAATAAAGAGTTGGGCAACAGGTTTATTGCATGTCGGAAGAGACAGTAATTCTGCTAGAAGTCGAAAAAAATATCCCAAATTAATATTTCTAATAATCATCCCTTTAAGAATTGCTGGTCAGTGTCATTTTTCACCTAATCTCCTATAAAGTCAGGCTATATTTTATGACTGAAAACATGACCTGCTACAGGTACTTAAAGCAAACCAATAGTAAAAAATAAAAAAAACCAAAGATGAATGACAAATAATCAAAGTACTCCAAAAGTAGAAAAATAGGCTTACACACACACACACACACACACACACACACACTATGACTTGCCTTTGTCACAGTTGCAGGACGAATATGACATGGCTCAGATGGGTCCACTGCCTCCACCTTCATCCCAAGACTAAATGAATGGCTTCTTAGGTCCACGTGGTCCTTTACAGAAAAATATAATTTTTTTTTGTGTAAAAATATACTGTCTATTCGGATAATTTAATCGGTCAAGTCTTTAAGCCTAATTCAGTTGCACACATTGCAAGCAACAAACAGGTGTATACGAGAGTGACCTTCATGTATGTAGATCTATTTGCAGATGAATAGCAAATAAAAACACCCATATACAGAGAAGGAACATGAACTCCTGTAAACTCCTCTTTATCTGTGCTTTGTGATTGGGCAGACTGGGTTCTTGGTTGCTGTGCAAACTCCACAACTTGTCCTATTATTATCCACACCAAATGGTCTCAGAGGAGTTTGGGGCCACCGGCCAGTCATTCTCTGTGAGCACAGGTTAACTGACCCCATTTGTGACATAATTAGATAGGAAAATGTCAATAGTTCATGTATTTTCACTCAGGGACATTTAATAGGCTGCCACTGAGCAGACACAACAAAACATTCAATCTACTTTGTAAATATTTAAATTTAAAATAAAATCATTGGATATGTAAAACAGGCATTTTTAGGAGTATAAATAAAACATTTTTATCTCATGAGTTTTAAATAGTACGGATTTTTTTTTTTACAGTATTTCCCAATATGCTATTCTCCTGCTTCTAAAAATCATTATTTATTTTAAAAATACACATGCCATCTTCCTCTATCTCACCATCATACAAATCCCTATATAACACAAGAAATAACTAGAGCATGCATATAGTCTTTTGCCAAACTTTCTTAATAAAATCCATAATTGTGCCCTTGTGCGGGGACGCGGCGGATCGCCTCTTCCGCGTGCCCGCCGCGTCCCCGCTCGCCGCGCGTGCGCCGCATACGATTCCCCGCTCGTCCCCGCCGGCGCCGCTTATCTCCCTCACGATTCCCTGCCATTGTCCCCTCGCGGGGATCGAGCAGGGAATCGGCGGTGCGGAGATCCGTCCTGTCGGATCTTATCAATCGAGCCGCATCAGCGGCTCGATTGATAAGGAGCATCGCGGCCGCATCTACGTGTGTAGATGCGGCTTATAGCTTCTGTAATTATTGGAGGCAGAGGATCAGCAGGAGTGCCAGACAAACTGCATTGTTTAAAAGGAAATAAATATGTCAGCCTCCATATCGGTCTCACTTTAGGTGTCCTTTAACGCTCTGAAAGCGTAATAATAATAATAATAATAATAATCCCAAACATGATGCTGCAAATTAACACATTTTGTTTAACCACTTGCCGACCGCACGCTTATACCGTGCGTCGGCAAAGTGGCAGCTGCAGGACCAGCGACGCAGTACTGCGTCGCCAGCTGCAGGCTGATTAATCAGGAAGCAGCCGCTCGTGCGAGCGGCTGCTTCCTGTCAAATCACGGCGGGGGGCTCCGTGAATAGCCTGCGGGCCGCCGATGGCGGCTCGCAAGCTAAATGTAAACACAAGCGGAAATAATCCGCTTTGTTTACATTTGTACGGCGCTGCTGCGCAGCAGCGCCGTAAAGCAGATCGGCGATCCCCGGCCAATCAGCGGCCGGGGATCGCCGCCATGTGACAGAAGACAGCCTGTCACTGGCTGCACAGGACGGATAGCGTCCTGTGCAGCCCAGATCTCCCGGGGGAGCAGGTAGGAGAGGGAGGGGGGAGAATGTCGCCGCGGGGGGGGGCTTTGAGGTGCCCCCCCGCAAAATGCCTGCAAGTAGGAGCGATCAGACCCCCCCTGCACATCATCCCCATAGGGGGGAAAAAAGGGGGGCGATCTGATCGCTCTGTGTGGCCACGGATCTGTGCTGGGGGCTGCAGAGCCCACCCAGCACAGATCCAAACAAACAGCGCTGGTCCTTAAGGGGGGGTAAAGGGTGGGTCCTCAAGTGGTTAACTAAATAAGAGACTGTTCACTCTTGTCCTTGTGGAAACAATAATGTGTTTTTCAGCATGCATGATTCTGCGTTTGCAAGTTTTTCACTCTAATGTTGTTACCAATTTTTATATTCAGACTGTTTGTATTGAACAGTTACCATTGTGATTTTTCTATAAATATCAATAAAGCTAATTTACATAAAAACATTCAAAACTGCATGTGAATTTAAATAAAAAACCATGAATTTGAAGTGTTCTAATTGACTTGATTTAAATCACACATTGCACAAGAGAAAAAGAAGACCTGCCATCCCTATTTTAAATGCAGAATATTTACAAATGTTAATCCACAAAATATTCAGAAGTACAATGCAATGCCATTGAGCAACATAACGTTGCAGGTTGCATGCATTTTTTTTTATAGAATTATTGTATAGTCTACGTCACTGTGTTAGCTAGGTGGGGCTTAGCATTGCAGTACAAAGAGATTGTCTGCTTATACATTTATTCTTAATTATTTATTATTATTTTTTTGCATCTGCTATTATTTGCTGACTTGTTCAGAATAACTGATGATACTGGGAGAGACACATAAAAAATAATATGCACTAACTTTAGATATTGCACACATAAGCAAACTGTTTTTAAAACGACTGACATATTTATTTACTTTATTGCAAGGGGTCCAATTACAGCAAGGTAAAACACTGAGTAATTTTTCCCTGGGCTGTTACTCTTATTACAAGTCCCAATGGATTTCCTTTCTATAAATCATACATAATTAGAGCCTTCTGAAGGCCACAATGATGTGAATGAAGAGAAACCACAAGTGACTTTAGCCTGGTAGACGCAGCACAATGGATGCTACAAATGTTCCACACACGCTAAAAATAGCGCAGAACCCTCGCTGATTCTGTTCTTTTATGATGTTTCTCAGTTCTTCTTGGCAATACATTTTTTTCAGCTAATTCCATATTAAACTTTCTTGTGTGAAAACATTTCCACTAACATGCAGGATGTAAAGCTAGAATGGATCCACAACAGAAATGTATATTTATGTAATTCACAGTGATCGGCAAGTGGAAATGCCTAATATGTAATTGTAAGTGATGAGGGAGAGTGGAAAAGAAAGACCTTGTAAAAATGTCAGCCTGACTGATAATTCATGTGGTTGCCTGGATTTACAAACTAGCAGCGCTCAGGTTTCTTGTCAGGGGGCTAATTATGTTTATCAGGGCCACATCATCGGAAAAACCATTACACGGCCTCATGACTCTTTTTAAAAGAGGCCCTGTAATGGATCTAAATATGTGAATCCACTGCTATTGAGAGAAGCGTGTTTGCTAACACTAATGTTGCTGTTTCCCTGTAAGTGGCCTTTCATACTTTTTATTGTGATTTATGGCAATGTTCCATACATCAGTTTCCGCATTTTGTGATTTATTGGTTTGGGAGGTTTTTTTTGCGTGTGTTTTTTTATGTGGTTTTTCAGATTGTAATTTGTTTGTGCATACCAATAAAGTTAATTGACATGAAATTGTATGTAATTAACTTCAAAGTCCCATGGCACTGACAGGGTATTATGCCCTTGGTAGTTACTATGGTGTGTTTAAAAAATGGGCACGGTTAACTGGTTGGGTTATGGTAAGGTGTAAGCTCATAGCATCTTACCTTGAAAACTTCTACAGGTAGAGGACACTTTGCTGCATGTACCAGGGATTTATCCAGAGCGCATTTCCATTCAGTTATGCTCTTCAGTGGACAAATATCTACAAAATAAGAATTGACTGATTTCTCATAAGATGTACACTATATAATATATAATGCTGTAAACAGAACTATTTTTTTTCTTAAAAAAAATTTTCTTAAAAAATTACAGATGCACCTAGAGTAGAACAAAGTTTTTCAACACAATAGCTCTGCAAATAGGTACCTCTTTATTTAGTATATAAGCATTAACAAATTCTATTTTACTCGGGATTTAGGCCATTTTATGCAGTATTATTATTATTTATTTACAAAGTGCCAACATATTTGGTAGCGCTGTACAATGTAAGGAAGCAAACAAGGGATACATAATGATACAGACAACGTTATACATCAAATATGGACACTGGTACAAAATACAGAACAGGTGATTACAATAGCAAATGTAACATGATGACTAAAATGTATAAATGTATAACAGCGTGCAAGCAATTAAAATAACATTCCATGACACAAAAGGGTGAGAGTCCTGCCCTTGCGAGCTTACAATCTAAAGGAATGGGGTGGAAACAAGAGGTGGTGGAAGTATACAGTATATGTACAGGCAGTGCGTAATTAGGTTATTTAGTGAGGAGTAAATGTAGATGCGAGGTTGAAGGGTGCATGGCCTAAGCTAGAGATATAATAGCTGTTGCTAAAGCTGGCCTTATCTTATTTATTTTTTCCTGGATCCAATTTGCCCTTTATTTCTCATCCTCTTTTCCCACTATCCTGGCCTGCATTATATATTTCTTTTCCTTCACACATGTTTACTTACACACACTCTTTCCTATACTTCCTCCCTTTCCTGTGACAACCAAGTACCCCTTTCCTCCTACCACTCCCCCTTTCTTCCCACCCACTATTCCCACCCCTCTATTTTAACCTCCACCTAACCTTGTTTTGTTTCACCCATAACCATCTAAATTCCTTTTTTTCTTTAAATCTACTTTCTCCACCCACACATACACATACATCCCTATACTTCCATTCCCATCCCGTTCTCCACATAACGGTTAGATATCCCTCAGTTCCTTGTCCTCTGCCCTCCCTACCTGACTTTTTCTTGTCTCTAACCTACCCCCTCTCTCCAACACACACATTTCTACATACCCCACAAGGTGGCCATATACCATACATTTTATCTTCCTTTCTTTAGGTATTTAAAATGTAATAAATGTTATTGATTGCATTAATTGACAAATCAAACCATGGTGCCATAACTATTCTATTTCTTATGGAGAAAACAAATTGATATCTGGGTTCAATTTTTCTCAATTGAAAAAAAAATACTTTAAATTTTTTTATATAGTCAATTTCAAACAAACAAAAATTGAGCATTTTAGTTGCACTGTGTGTGGCATTGGCCTCTTTTAGTCTCTCTCTGGTTTATTTGTCCAATAAATGCCTGTACAGTAGTAACGTAGTATAATCTTTTTGACCGGTGTGTACATAGTCCTCATTTCTACATGACTTATTTTCTTTGAGTGCTTAGATATCATTTTCTTTGGCAAAAATTGTGGATGAGGTTTTCAAGCAACTATACCTCCTGATGATATGAACCTACTGCGTTGTTTCATGAAACACATTGAGGGATTCGTTTATTTTGCTATATCAGAAAATAACTACTTACTCAATTTCATTCCTAGCGGTATAGAGGTGACTAATAGCTCAGGAGCTGTTCTCCCTCCCAGGTTACAAAACTAGTATACTCCTCACTGATTGCATATGTTAATAAAATACATAACTGGTCTTGAAATAATTTTTGTACTTTTAAGACTGTTTAAAATGGAACTGAATACTTAAAAAAACAACAACAAAGTGTTTAACTTACCTGGGGCTTCTGCCAGCCCCTTGCAGCCTTTCTGTCCTGCGCCAGTCCTCCACAATCCTCCATTCTCCCGCAGCCAGGTAGTTTCGTTACCATTGATGCAGCAACTGTGCCTGCCTGGGCCAAGTGTATCTTTCTTTGTGTTCTCGCCCACAATAGCGTCCTGAAAGATACGTGTGGCTCGGGGTGCGCAGGCACAGTTGCAGTCGACTTACAAGTGCAAAAATTTGCGTTTGTGCGTTATTGTGCTTACAGCCGTGCTAACAGTTAGCATTGTTTTGTGAATCAAGCCTTTAGACTGTAAGCTTTGATTGGCCAGAGGGTTCTCCTTCTCTGTCATAGTTTGTAGGCAGGTTTGTCCTTTGCTTTACCTATGTGATGTGCAGCATTGCATCATATATTGGTGCTATATAAATGGAAGATAATAATAGTAATGATAACAGGAACATAAGCTCCTGTTTATTCCTGATAGTGTTATTGTTGGACCTGCTCAGCAGCAACAGGTGTCTTCTATCTCCATATGCATAGGACAAGAAGTGCCATGCAAATTCTGTAATAAGTGTCTTTTCAAGGCAAGGTTTCATGAATCTGGAGTCATGTTACATTGCCTCTTTTGATAAAAATAGCACTTGGCAGAGTTCATCTTTAACTTAAATAGACTGAAAACTATTATAATCAGAATGGTCACCTTTACTGAAGAATATTTGATTAACCATTATTTTTCAGCCTGAATCATTAATTTGTCAACAAACTATGGTAATTTCCTAACAGCACCGATACTTTATGCACCATTCACAGGGCTAAGCATACTAATAAAAGAGGCTAGATATTGTAATGGTTAAGGGATCTGCCACTGACACAGCAGACCTGGGTTTGAATCTCAGCTCTGCCTGTTTAGTAAGCCAACACCTATTCAGGAGGAGACCTTAGGCAAGTCTCCCTAACACTGCTATTGCCTATAGAGCATGTCCTAGTGGCTGCATCTCTGGCGGTTTGAGTCCGCCAGGAGAAATGCACGATATAAGTGGGTGACTTGTTTCATTTTTTATTTTTATTTTAAGTTCAATAAATCTTCTGTTTACATGATGACCTCACAGGCCAGGCTAATAGATTTTAATGAAGGCATCATCTTAACCACTTTACCCCCGCGCGTACGTATTTCTCCGCCCCTTTTTCCATCCTTTAAAAACCAGGGACGGAGAAACACGTACTTTCCGCGTTCCCGACACTGCCCGCGCTCCCGCTCGTAAACACGCCGCCCGCCGCTAGTAAACACGCCGCCGCCCGCTCGCCCAGAGATCAATGAACGGGAAAATCCATTCCCGTTCGTTGATCTAAGCCCCGCAATGATCAGCTGCTCTCCTATGGGCAGCGCGATCATTGTGAGAAAAAACTCACGTGTCCAGCCTCCTTATTCTTCCTCCAAGCTTCCGGAAGGAAGCTTGGAGGTCGCATTAAAACAAAAAGTTACTGTGGCCATCTTGTGGCCAAATAGTAAACTACACCCTACACATTTTTCACATACAAATAAATGACTTTTACACATAAAATTAACTCATTACCTCCCACACTCCCCATTTTTTTTTTTTTTGTAATTAAAAAAAAATTAAAAAATTTACAATTAAAAAAAATACATAAATAGTTACCTTAGGGACTGAACTTTTTAAATATTTATGTCAAGAGGGTATAACACTGTTACTTTATAAACTATGGGCTTGTAATTAGGGATGGACGCAAAACTGAAAAAAATGCACCTTTATTTCCAAATAAAATATTGGCGCCAAACATTGTGATAGGGACATAATTTAAATGGTTTTATAACCGGGACAAAAGGGCAAATACGTTTCATGGGTTTTAATTACAGTAGCATGCATTATTTAAAAACTATAATGGCCGAAAACTGAAAAATAATTATTTTTTTCCCCACATTTTTCCTATTTGCCCATTAAAACACATTTAGAAAAAAATAATTCTTGGCATAATGTCCCACCTAAAGAAAGCCTAATTGGTGGCGAAAAAAACAAGATATAGTTAATTTCATTGCGATAAGTAATAATAAAGTTATAGACGAATGAATGGAAGGAGCGCTGAAAGGTGAAAATTGCTCTGGTGCTCAGGGGGTAAAACCCCTCAGTGGTGAAGTGGTTAAAGTCTCTGTACAGTCACAGAATTAGGAATCTTATTGTTTTTTTTTTGTTTTTGTTTTTATGTGGCCAGGCTGAAATATAGTAACTTGCTACTATTTCAAGTTGTATCCTGAACATGTGAATCCTTACATTGCTGTATAAGTGTATGTACAAATAAAGGTGCCCATACAGACAATGTATTTATTATTATTGAGTTAAAAAGCACCAACATATTCTGTGGTGTTGTACAAAGCAAGAAACGAACATAGGGTACATAATAATACAGACAATCAGGGCCGGATTTACCATAAGGCACCCTAGGCACGTGCCTATAGGCGCCTATTTGTGCAAGGGGCGGGTTTTAAATAGTCCCCTTCTTAGTTAAAAACCTAAAAATGTGTTCCCCCGTTACAGCGCCGCTTGCCCCGCCCACTTACGTCACGATCCGGCGGCTGCAACTACAGTGACAGCCAGGCTGAGGGCGGCTAGTCACTCACTCAAAGTCTGTCCCTTTCTTCCCGCCCCCGCTGTATTCATGCCTGCACGCAGCTAGAGTTGAGCTGAAATTTTCGAAATTTCGCATTACTATAATTACGCATGCGAAATTCGCGATTACGATGCGAAATTGCGGTAGCGTAATTGCCATTAAAATCGTAATTGAAAATACCGTAAGCGTAATTTTCAATGCGAAATTTCGCGTTTCGTTCATGCCGTAATTTCGCATTAAACGCTACCGTAATTTCGCGTTAAACCGTAACGCTCCGTATAATCTAAAAAAGCCGCCGACTTTAAGGGTTAATAGCAAAGCCCCCTTAAATGCTAAGAGCCTCAAATTTGGAGAATATATTAAGGAGATCAGGAGGAATAAGAGGAAAATTTTTTTTTTCAAAAAGACCTTATAGTTTTTGAGAAAATCGATGTTAAAGTTTCAAAGGAAAAATGTAAACATTTAAAAACCCGCCGACTTTAACGGTTAATAGCAAAGCCTGCTTAAAGTTTAGGAACACCAAATTCCCAGGGTATATTAAGGGGATCAGTGGGAATAAGAGGAAAAAAAATTTTTTCAAAAAGACCTTATAGTTTTTGAGAAAATCGATTTTTAAGTTTCAAGGGCGAAAATGTCTTTTAAATTCGGAAAATGTCAGTTTTTTTTGCACAGGTAACAATAGTGTATTATTTTCATAGATTCCCCCAAGTGGGAAGTTTTACTTACTTCGTTCTGAGTGTGGGAAATATAAAAAAAAAACGACGTGGGGTCCCCCCTCCCAGACCTCTTTAACCCCTTGTCCCCCATGCAGGCTGGGATAGCCAGAATGCGGAGCACCGGCCGCGTGGGGCTCCGCACCCTGACTATACCAGCCCGCATGGTCCATGGATTGGGGGGGTCTCGGAAGGGGAGGGGCAGCCAAGCTTTCCCCTCCCCCTCCGAGTCCTTGTCCAATCCAAGGACAAGGGGCTCTTCTCCACCTCCGATGGGCGGTGGAGGTGGAGGCCGCGATTTCCTGGGGGGGAGGTTCATGGTGGAATCTGGGAGTCCCCTTTAAAAAGGGGTCCCCCAGATGCCCACCCCCCCTCCCAGGAGAAATGAGTATAGAGGTACTTGTACCCCTTACCCATTTCCTTTAAGAGTTAAAAGTAAATAAACACACAGACACTTAGAAAAAGTATTTTAATTGAACAAAAAACATAACCACGAAAAAAGTCCTTTAATATTCTTAATTAACCATTAATACTTACCTGTCCCTTTAAAAGCCAGTTCCCACGCAATATCCTCGGAAATATACTAAACAGTTACAATATAACAAAGTTATTACAATGTAACAACTTTGTTACATTGTAACTACGCCGCACCCGACGCCACTCGCCGCTCAGCCGCCGCACCCGCACGCACCCGACAGAGCTCTGAGCTATATAGCTCAGAGCTCCCTAAGCATCTTTGTATTTGGGCTCCAAGGAGCCCCATTGGTCCTTAGCAGACCAATGGGGTTCCTTTAAATCAGAAGGAACCCCATTGGTCTGCTAAGGACCAATGGGGCTCCTTGGAGCCCAAATACAAAGATGCTTACAGAGCTCTGAGCTATATAGCTCAGAGCTCTGTCGGGTGCGTGCGGGACGCTAAGTCCCCGCCGGCTCCCGCTGCCTTCCCCGCCTCTCCCACATGTCACCCACATGTCACCCACATGTGGGTGACATGTGGGTGACAGATGTGGGCGGGGTGGACAGCGGGAGCCGGCGGGGACTTAGCGTCCCGCACGCACCCGACAGAGCTCTGAGCTATATAGCTCAGAGCTCTGTAAGCATCTTTGTATTTGGGCTCCAAGGAGCCCCATTGGTCCTTAGCAGACCAATGGGGTTCCTTCTGATTTAAAGGAACCCCATTGGTCTGCTAAGGACCAATGGGGCTCCTTGGAGCCCAAATACAAAGATGCTTAGGGAGCTCTGAGCTATATAGCTCAGAGCTCTGTCGGGTGCGTGCGGGTGCTGCGGCTGAGCGGCGAGTGGCGTCGGGTGCGGCGTAGTTACAATGTAACAAAGTTGTTACATTGTAATAACTTTGTTATATTGTAACTGTTTAGTATATTTCCGAGGATATTGCGTGGGAACTGGCTTTTAAAGGGACAGGTAAGTATTAATGGTTAATTAAGAATATTAAAGGACTTTTTTCGTGGTTATGTTTTTTGTTCAATTAAAATACTTTTTCTAAGTGTCTGTGTGTTTATTTACTTTTAACTCTTAAAGGAAATGGGTAAGGGGTACAAGTACCTCTATACTCATTTCTCCTGGGAGGGGGGGTGGGCATCTGGGGGACCCCTTTTTAAAGGGGACTCCCAGATTCCACCATGAACCTCCCCCCCAGGAAATCGCGGCCTCCACCTCCACCGCCCATCGGAGGTGGAGAAGAGCCCCTTGTCCTTGGATTGGACAAGGGCTCGGAGGGGGAGGGGAAAGCTTGGCTGCCCCTCCCCTTCCGAGACCCCCCCAATCCATGGACCATGCGGGCTGGTATAGTCAGGGTGCGGAGCCCCACGCGGCCGGTGCTCCGCATTCTGGCTATCCCAGCCTGCATGGGGGACAAGGGGTTAAAGAGGTCTGGGAGGGGGGACCCCACGTCGTTTTTTTTTATATTTCCCACACTCAGAACGAAGTAAGTAAAACTCTTCCCACTTGGGGGAATCTATGAAAATAATACACTATTGTTACCTGGGCAAAAAAAACTGACATTTTCCGAATTTAAAAGACATTTTCGCCCTTGAAACTTAAAAATCGATTTTCTCAAAAACTATAAGGTCTTTTTGAAAAAAAAATTTTTCCTCTTATTCCCACTGATCCCCTTAATATACCCTAGGAATTTGGTGTTCCTAAACTTTAAGCAGGCTTTGCTATTAACCGTTAAAGTCGGCGGGTTTTTAAATGTATACATTTTTACTTTGAAACTTTAACATCGATTTTCTCAAAAACTATAAGGTCTTTTTGAAAAAAAAAATTTCCCTCTTATTCCTCCTGATCTCCTTAATATATTCTCCAAATTTGAGGCTCTTAGCATTTAAGGGGACTTTGCTATTAACCCTTAAAGTCGGCGGCTTTTTTATATTATACGGAGCGTTACGGTTTAACGCGAAATTACGGTAGCGTTTAATGCGAAATTACGGCATGAACCCACTGTAATGCGAAAATTACGCGAAAATTACGCTTACGCGAAATTTCGCGAAATCCTTCTTCATTACGATTATGTACTTACGGCCATAATCGTAATTACACTAATTACGCGAAATTTCGCGAAATCGTAATTAGGTCATTACGCTCATCTCTACACGCAGCACTGCAACTTGCTAGTGAGCAGCAGCTGCATGCATAGGCACTCATGGGGAGCGGGCAGCGTGCTTGTCAGCCTCTCCTGCCGCTATCTGCTGGGCTAGGACTGGGAGAAACTGTGGGTGGCCAGGGCTGAGCAGACTTCCCTTACCTCCAGTGAAATCAGCCTGCCTGTGCTAAAAGAGTTAGTGACAACTCGAACGGAGGTAGGCAAAAATCTCCGCTCTGCCCCCCTTTCCTGTTCACAACAGCCAGAGCCAGCCAGCCAGCCCGCATGTGTAATTGGAGTGACACTAAGACAAGGGGGGCAGACGAAGCAGCCGTGTCAGCCCTGTCCTGTATAGGCTGCAGCTCCACCCCCTGTGTGTATGATGTTGGGACTTGAGGGCCACGCTGAATCTGATCTTTCCCCTATAATCTGTGACACGAGGGGGAAGGGGTCAGGCTGGGGGCTGCAGATGCATAGCCTTCTCCTCTGATTGATTCCTGCTGCTTGGCTCCAGCCTGACAAGAGTGTCACCTGGCTGCAACATTTGAATGGTACTTTTCCTACTGTTAGCTAGATGATTGAATGGGGGAGTGAAGGTTTTGTTTTATGTGTGTGCATGAGAAATGGTATGGGGGAGCATGTTTTCAGTGAGTGTGATCTGTGTGTGTGAGAGTGGTCTATGAAGTGATCTGTGTGTGTACGTGTGTTAGTGTGTGTGTGTGTAAGTGTGTTTGTGTGTGTGTATGTGTGATCTCTGTATGTTAGTGAGGGTGTGATCTTTGTGTGTGTGATCTCTGTATGTTAATGAGAGTGTGATCTTTGTGTGTGTGTGATCTCTGTATGTTAGTGAGAGTGTGATCTTTGTGTGTGTGTGATCTCTGTATGTTAGTGAGCGTGTGATCTTTGTGTGTGTGTGTGATCTCAGTATGTTAGTGAGAGTGTGATCTTTGTGTGTGTGTGATCTCAGTATGTTAGTGAGAGTGTGATCTTTGTGTGTGTGTGATCTCTGTATGTTAGTGAGAGTGTGATCTTTGTGTGTGTGTGATCTCTGTATGTTAGTGAGCGTGTGATCTTTGTGTGTGTGTGTGATCTCTGTATGTTAGTGAGCGTGTGATCTTTGTGTGTGTGTGATCTCAGTATGTTAGTGAGAGTGTGATCTTTGTGTGTGTGTGATCTCAGTATGTTAGTGAGAGTGTGATCTTTGTGTGTGTGTGATCTCAGTATGTTAGTGAGAGTGTGATCTTTGTGTGTGTGTGATCTCTGTATGTTAGTGAGAGTGTGATCTTTGTGTGTGTGTGATCTCTGTATGTTAGTGAGCGTGTGATCTTTGTGTGTGTGTGATCTCTGTATGTTAGTGAGCGTGTGATCTTTGTGTGTGTGTGATCTCTGTATGTTAGTGAGCGTGTGATCTTTGTGTGTGTGTGATCTCTGTATGTTAGTGAGCGTGTGATCTTTGTGTGTGTGTGATCTCAGTATGTTAGTGAGAGTGTGATCTTTGTGTGTGTGTGATATCTGTATGTTAGCGAGCGTGTGATCTCTGTGTGTTTGTGTGTGTGATCTCTGTATGTTAGTGAGCGTGTTTGATCTCTGCGTGTTAGCGAGCGTGTGATCTCTGTGTGTTTGTGTGTGTGTGATCTCTGTATGTTAGTGAGCGTGTGATCTCTGTGTGTTTGTGTGTGTGTGATCTCTGTGTGTTTGTGTGTGTGTGATCTCTGTATGTTAGTGAGCGTGTGATCTCTGTGTGTTTGTGTGTGTTTGATCTCTGTGTGTTTGTGTGTGTGTGATCTCTGTATGTTAGTGAGCGTGTGATCTCTGTGTGTTTGTGTGTGTGTGATCTCTGTGTGTTTGTGTGTGTGTGATCTCTGTATGTTAGTGAGCGTGTGATCTCTGTGTGTTTGTGTGTGTGATCTCTGTGTGTTTGTGTGTGTGTGTGATCTTTGTGTGTGTTTGACCTCTGTATGTTAGTGAGCGTGTGTGATCTCTGCGTTTGTGTGTGTGATCTCTGTGTGTGTGTGTGTGTGTGTGATCTTTGTGTGTGTGTGATCTCTGTATGTTAGTGAGAGTGTGATCTTTGTGTGTGTGTGATCTCTGTATGTTAGTGAGCGTGTGTTATCTCTGCGTTTGTGTGTGTGTGTGATCTCATGTGTTAATGAGTGTGTGTGTGTGACCTGTTTGTGTGTGTGTAGTGTACGTAATCAAAGGGCACCTAACAATGTGGGCGCCCTGGCAAGCTGGTAGTAAAATATAGGTAAATTACCAATATTTTACTATTAAAGTGTAAAGAAGGATTGTAAAATATTGGTATTAAATACCGATATTTTACTATAGCTCCACCTACTCCTACTTTCACACAAAACCCTCCCCCCTGACGCCTAACTATCCCACACTGCACAGACACCTTACTGACACCTAATACTTACCATCCATTCCGCACAAACACCCTACCTGATGCCTAACTGCACCCCCCCCCCACACACACACACCCACACAAACACCCTACCTGACCCTTAACTGCACCCACGCCACCAATTGCCACAGTAAAAGAAAATAACGTACTTTTTCGGGCGCCACCATAGGCCCATTTAAATAGTGTAATTGAGGAGTAAATAGATCACCCAATAAATATTGGGTACTGGACTGCTAGGATGCTTTTTAACAGGCACCGAGGGCGCCCACATTTCCACTCTGCTGCCATTTCAATGTCTTGCATAGTTTTATTTTGCAACAAAAGGGGGTGTGGCTTAAGGTGTGGTCTGTGCTGCATGGGCGGAGTTTAGGGCGCCAGATCTTCTGTGCCTATAGGCTCCACAGCTCTAAATCCGACCCTGCAGACAATGGTGTATATCAATATACAAAATACATAATTGGTGACAAAATACAAAAATGTTACAAAATACAGAATTGGTAATGACAGTGATAAAGGTAACATGATGAATAAAATGTATAATGAATTCCAAGACACAAAAGGGGGAGAGAGCCCTGCCCTTGCAAGCTTACAATCTAAAGATGTATGGGCAGATTGACCAAGAGACAGATCTCTCTCTGATCAAATCTGATCAGAGGGGATCTGCTGCCTGCCCATACACAACAGGCCAATTGCCAATCGATTTCAGCTCAAAATCTATTGGGAATCGGCCTTGTGCTACCACATCTGCTGCCTCACCCCCCCCCCCCCACACGCTGTCTCCCCCTAATGTAAAATGTTCCCCCACTGCCCGATGCAGTATACTTTATCTGCCCTTGTCCACCACTAGCTCCAGGCTCCATCCGCATACATGTTTCCCATGTAGTGGCTTGCATTTATGTGGATGAGTGTGTGACGTTACACACAGGTCCAGGTTATGCTTGCAGCCATGCTGGCAACATGTATAAAGATGGAGCCCAGAGCTAGGGGTGGACAGGTAATGTATACTGCAATGGGCACTGGGGGGGAACATTTTACATTACGGGAGACAGTGTGGGGGGCAATGAGGCACATGTGGTGGCACAAGGCCGATTCCCAAGAGATTTCATGCTGAAATTGATTGCACAGAGAAGAGCAGACTGGCACAACCGAGCCAGAATATCGGGACTGATAGCAGGTGAACGGAGGCACTCGGGGGGGACGGTGAGGGGCACAACAATGCTCATGGGGCTGGTGGAAGCCCCCAGTGAGTGTAAAATCTTTTTGGGCAGCCCATCTCAGGTTCACTTTAAGTAACAATTGGCTGCTGAGTCCATTTTGCGCCACCTCCCTAACCTTCCACCTGAAAGGTGCTCCATTGTGCAGCATATGTTGTGAAATGTATCTCTTGTTCTAGGATCATCAAAGTGAGGTCTCAGAATTCTCTTCTGTTGGTGTCTTGCACTTGTGTGTGTATTTTACTCAAAATACTTATATAGACATTTCTTTAAAGTGAATTTACACACTCCATATAAATGTAATACGAGAAAGATCTTATTTTCTGTTTGCGCTTTTAATTTTTAAACCTGGGACAAAGCTCAGGTGCAGTAGAGCTGATAGCTGTGTGAGCTGTAACTGCTAACCTCCAGAACAGGCTGTTAACATACTTGCAGGTGGAAAACACAAACATGACAAGAAAATGAGTTATGACCAAACCGAAATAACTTAATATAACCCAGCCATTAAATATGTGATAAGACAGCAGGGAGTGCCCTTTTATTGAGATTCTAAGTATGACACGTGCAGCAGATACACATGTAAAAGCACATGGGAAAAAGATTTCTCAACAAATTCATATTCTAATGTTTGTTTGTTTTTCTTTATTGCATTTCAACAATAAAAGGGAATTACAAATGGGCAAAAATATGACTGTAGTAAAATGGTATTCCCCTTGTTGCTCAGTAAGGACAAGTTTAACAGTTATGTTTGTTAAAGCTGAACTGTAGGCTCAGCATATATAGTTAAAAATTATTATTCACACGAATCATGTGTTAAAGCAGATGTGATCACAGCAAATCAGAGCTTTGCAATAATGTACCACCACATTTTGTAAATATTTGTACTTGTTTTAAGGGAACCTTAACTGAGTTCAAATAAAGTTTTACTTACATGGGGCTTCCCCCAGCTCTATGCAGACGTCCTGTGCCTGCACCGTCACTCACCGCTCCTCTGGTCCCACCGTGGCTCAGTTTCCTTTTCAGCAGTGCACCTGCGTGGCTCTGCCCATGCGCCTACTTGATTGCGCTTTCGTCCCCGTGGCCATCTTGCGCAGTACGCAAGATGGCCAAAGGGACGGGAGCGCACTCGAGGACATGCGCGGCCAGAGCCGTGCAGGCGCACTGCTCAGTGACTGATCGATCACCAAAAATGAAACAGCCACAGCGGGGGACCGGATGATCGGTTAGTGACGGCGCAGGCACAGGACGTCTGCAGGGGGCTGGGGGAAGCCCCAGTAAGTGAAACTTTTTTTTAACTCAGTTAAGGTTTCCTTTAAGGAAAATCTGATAAAAATGTGTGAAATTAAAATATTACGGCCCTCTTGGCGTGGCTGCAATAGGGTGAGGGGAATATCCATAACAGAAACTCTGTGGATATTCAGTATGAATATATTAGAACCCCATGGTTTGAACACTGAACGAGATCTAATCTGTTTCATCAATAATGCTTAAAATCTTGTTCAAGATGCTTGAAATTTGACCTTAACGTGTATTTTATAATGGTTTTAAGTTGTTTATAAATAGATGTTAGTATTAATTGGTTTCATTTAATGATAAACTGGCCATAGAAGTAGGACACTCTACAAGCAAATGATTGCGGCACAATGTGCTGACAAATCTGCAAAAGGACTTGTAAAGGATGGTGTGGCTCTCACGGAGGGGAAGACATCACTCCATACGAGCCCCTGATGAGTTGCCACAAATGGGTAGAGGGGAGCTAACGGAGTGATGTATTGGAGGACAAGGGGGAAGCGCGTCTCGGTCATACCAACGGATTACCAGCCGGCTCTAGCTAGTGAGGAAGTGGTGGGGTAATGTAGGATGGCAACTTGGAAGACAACTAATTCTATGTGACCCACTTGACCCACCCAACTCTCACCCACCTTTGGTGAGAGTTGAGCTGGTTGTTTTTGAACAAACTTTCGGCTGAATAAAATGTAAGGATTTTACACTATGTGGAGGCACTTTGCTTTTAGAAGGATATCTATCATCCTGAACCGAGGTGCCAACCAGGACCACAGCTTTGCCAAAAGCTTTGAAAGAGGGGGCCTACACTCCGAGGGCCTGTGTTCAAGTCCTTGTGACTTTTGAAGCTAGCGAGTTGTCATCTAATTGGGGGGCAGAGCACTGGCTTGCATAAAGTTGTCACGTGGTGAATGGTGAAAAGCATATGAAGCTGACACTGAAAGGATTGATTACAGTTTAAGACTTAACATTTGGACTCAGCTAGCAGTAAACTGGCTGAACTAGCAGATCTCCTGGTCCTATTTACGTCTATTGTTTTAAATGCAAAAAGTTTTTGGTACTTTTATGATTGCCATTGTTTTATCGTGTATAACTGGTTTTAATAAGTCACTTATAATGAGGTTGGTAATAGTCAGCTGGTGAACGGTGTTTTTGGTTTCTATAAACTTCTGACATACTACTTTGCTTGGTCCCTTGGCATTTACCATAAAAGGTTTTATATTGTAATTGTTCCTAGAAACTAACCACCCACAGCAGGTTCAGATCCTGGAATGCAAAGGACCAAGCTGCAGAAATCACATAGTTGCTTTTTTGTAAAAAAAAAATGTTCAAGGGATTTCTTCCACTGTTTAAGTAATGAGACAGCAGTAGGAGGATAGGAGGAGGTCATTGATGTGGAGACAGGTAATTATAGCGCACACTCGTACCTAGTAATTTTGGCACCCAACAAATTATAATTACATAAAAGTACCAGCAGTGTAATTATGGCACATGGTACTTAGCGGCGATAGCGGCAGGATTTATCGGCAGACCAAATTAGTGGTGCATTGGTTTTAGGCATTGGTGGGGGCAGGGTCAGTGATAAGCTACATATACATGGGCTACAACTGTCGCCGCAACTACGTGGTACGCGCGTGTTGCGTAGTGTTGGGCGAACAGTGTTCGCCACTGTTCGGGTTCTGCAGAACATCACCCTGTTCGGGTGATGTTCGAGTTCGGCCGAACACCTGGTGGTGTTCGGCCAAACTGTTCGGGGTTCGCCCGAACTGCTGAATGGCCAGCCGAACAGGGCCCCTGTTCGGCCGAACAGGGCTCTGTTCGGCCGAATACTGCCCCCCTATGGGGTCGCAGGCATAAGGGGGGAGCATGCCCCGATCGCGGGGGGGGGGGGGGGGGGTCGGAAATTCCCCCCACCCCCTCCGCTAGCGCTCCCCCCTCTGCCCGCTTCCCCATACAAAAGTTTAAGGAAGTAAAACAGTACCGGTGGTAGTGGGTGGCTGGCAGTGGGCGGCACTCTGAAGTGAGTGACTGAGGAGGAGGAGTCCGGAGAGTGACGCGTTGAGGGAGGCCGGGCAGCGGGCGGTTCAGCAGTAGTACGGTACTACTGCTGAACTGCCCGCTGCCCGGCCTCCCTCAACGCGTCACTCTCCGGACTCCTCCTCCTCAGTCACTCACTTCACAGTGCCGCCCACTGCCAGCCACCCACTACCACCGGTACTGTTTTACTTCCTTAAACTTTTGTATGGGGAAGCGGGCAGAGGGGGGAGCGCTAGCGGAGGGGGTGGGGGGAATTTCCGACCCCCCCCCCCCCCCGATCGGGGCATGCTCCCCCCTTATGCCTGCAACCCCATAGGGCCCCCAAAAGCGGGATGTTCGGGGAGTTCGGGGTTCGGCCCGAACATGCCGAACATCGCGGCCATGTTCGGCGAACTTTCCCGAACCCGAACATCCAGGTGTTCGCCCAACACTAGCGCCAGGTCGCCCGTGTGTATGATGCGCGCGCCCCGAACCGTCGCTTGTCAGAGCTGTCGCCAGGCGATTGACTTGGTCAATTGCCAGCAACAGCTGTCGCCGCAACTTCGACGCAACTGTCGCTAGTCCGCCATGTGTATGCGGACTAGCGACAGCAACTCCATACACAATGTATGGAGCTTCCGGCGGGGGGACGTCGTGGGGGAGGAACCTTCAGCGACAGCCTCTGCCGAATCTGTGTCCCTCTGTGCGCCGTGTGTACGGCTGTTGCACAGAGCGACCTGGCGACGAGCTGTCACTGCTTTTTTTTTTTATTTCCCTGGCTACATTTTTGCCTCGTGTGTACGAGGCTTTAGACATAGACAGTGGAGGGTAAATGTGACAGATGGGTTATGATAGGCAATAGGGCATGATAGGGCAGCACGGTGGCGTAGAGGTTAGCTCTCTCGCCTTGCAGCGCTGGGTCCCCGGTTCGAATCCCAGCCAGGGCACTATCTGCAAAGAGTTTGTATGTTCTCTCCGTGTCTGCGTGGGTTTCCACCGGGCACTCCGGTTTCCTCCCACATTCCAAAAACATACAGATAAGTTAATTGGCTCCCTCTAAAAAAATTGGCCCTAGACTACAGTACTTACACTACATAATATAGACATATGGCAATGGTAGGGATTAGATTGTGAGCTCCTTTGAGGGACAGTTAGTGACAAGATATATATATATATATATATATATAAACACTGTACAGCGCTGCGTAATATGTCGGCGCTATATAAATACTAAATAATAATAATAATAATAATAGAATGTCAGTAGCGTTACAGTGCACAAAACTAAGTTTTTGCCTTACCGTGCACCATCATTTCCGAGCACTGTTTTTACATGTACGCTTTGATGTTTTTCATTATATCAATAGACACTAGCATCTACCCTTTACTTGTTATTTCTCTGGACTCTGGAAAACAGACATCCCATCCCATTCACAAAACTGTTGCCTGTTTTTTCAAGGACAACACGGGCTAAGCTGCAGTAACAGTTAAGAGACCTCAGCTCTCGCTACATGTGACTTCCACTATCCACAATTGGTTAGATTGAGTTATGTGGATTAGGGAATAAACTGGGCTAATCACTTTTTACAGCTTCTGGAACATTTCCTCATTGCTGCACATTCCTTTTGCTTACTTAATGAATATATGGTCTGCATAGAAATCCCAGCTGTGCACAATGATGATGTGTCAAATTTACTGCGTGTGGTTCATCATAACAAGTAATTGAGATTTTTTTGTGCTTAGTGAACCAGGACCACTGGGACCAGTTTGGACAAACTACAGAGGAACTGAAAAAAGGCAAATGCAAATAACACTACTCAAAAACTAAAGCATGCTATATTACTAGTCAAATTTTTTTCCAAAATAGATTTATTAGGGCAATCTGTATAACTTACTGGTGGCCTCACCATGAATGACTGTAAACTTCATGTTGCAGTTAAAGGACACCTGAAGTGAGGGCAATATGGAGGCTGGCATTCAGTGGTTTGCAAAAGTATTAGCCCCCTTGAAGTTTTCCACATTTTGTCATATTACTGCCACAAACATGAATCAATTTTATTGGAATTCCACATGAAAGACCAATACAAAGTGGTGTACACATGAGAAGTGAAACGAAAATCATACATGATTCCAAACATTGAAAAAAAACAAAAAACTGCAAAGTGAGGTGTGCGTAATTATTCAGCCCCCTGAGTCAATACTTTGTAGAACCACCTTTTGCTGCAATTACAGCTTCCAGTCTTTTAGGGTATGTCTCTACCAGCTTTGCCCATCTAGAGACTGAAAACCTTGCCAATTCTTCTTTGCAAAACAGCTCCAGCTCAGTCAGATTAGATGGACAGAATTTGTGATCAGCAGTTTTCAGATCTTGCCATAGATTCTCGATTGGATTTTGATCTGGACTTTGACTGGGCCAGTCTAACACATGGATATGTTTTGATTTAAACCATTCCATTGTTGCCCTGACTTTATGTTTAGGGTCATTGTCCTGCTGGAAGGTGAACCTCCACCCCAGTCTCAAGTCTTTTGCAGACTCCAAGAGGTTTTCTTTCAAGATTGCCCTCTATTTGGCTCCATCCATCTTACTATCAACTCTGACTAGCTTCCCTGTCCCTGCTAAAGAGATGCACCCCCAGAGCATGAAGCTGCCACCACCATATTTGACAGTGGGGATGGTGTGTTCATAGCAGTGGCGTACCTAGGGTATTTGGCACCCGGTGCTGGTTATCCACAGTCACCCCCCCCCCGGGCTGTGGAGTCGGTACAAAAATCTTCCGACTCCTCAGTTTATGAAACCACGACTCCAACTCCGACTCCGGGTACCCAAAATAGCTTCAACTCCGACTCCTTAGTCTTAATACTTAACAGGGCTGTGGATTTTGTACCAAAATCACCCGACTCCTCAGTTTATGAAATCAACGACTCCGACTCCAACTCCAACTCCAGGTGCCCAAAATTGCCCAGACTCCGACTCTTCGACTCAGACTCCACAGCCCTGCCCCCCCGTAATTGGGGCTACGTTGCGCAAAAAATGTGTGTGGTCATATACCAAAATGTGGGTGTGGTCACGGGTGGAGACTAGTTTACATGAACTTAGCAATGGTGGGACATTAGATTAGGACAGTGGTGGCGAAAAGTCACTTATCTATCGCAAAGTGCCAACAGCAATTTAAACTAAATACAAACATTTTAACTCATACATGAACATTATGGAAAATCCAAGTTGAAAATAAACTGTGAAGATAAACAATTTCATCCATCCTACTCCTGAAAAATGTATTTTTTTTTTTTTTAAAAACCCCCCCAGTTTTATTTTCTGTTTTAAAAAGCTAAAAAAAAAAAAAAGTAGGTTTAAAGGAGTTATCCGGGCAGTTTTAATAAAATGAACGCCCCAAGCTCCCAGGACCTCCCTCGCCGCATCTCTGCTCTCAGCCGTTCGCCGGAGGCTAAGAACTACTACCACCTGCGCAGTCCGCTCCGGCCCACGTGGCGGTGATTGACAGCGCCGATCGCGCAGGCGCAGTACAGAGCAACCTCCAGGTCGCTCTGACATCATCGCCGGGGACCGGGTCGGAGCTCCGGCGAACGGCTGAGAGCAGAGATGCGGCGAGGGAGGTCCTGGGAGCTTGGGGCTGGAGGAAGCCCCCGGTTAATTTTATTAAAAAACTGCCCGGATAACTCCTTTAGGGCTGGAACCCACAGGAGCGCTTTTGGCAGCGTTTTGGCAGCACTGCGATACGCTAGCAGTTTGCCAAAACGCTGGGCTAATGTTAATGGATGGGGCAACTTCCACAGGAGCGTTTGCGTTTCTCAGAAACGCAAACGCAGGACATGCAGCATTTTGGGAGCGTTAGCGCTTCAATGTAAAGTATTGAACCGCTAGCGGAAACGCTCAGCAAAACCTAAACTGAGCGGTTTTGCTAGCGTTTTGCGGTTCAGCACACTGTAACAAAATGAAAAATAATTCACAGGACCAATCAGGATAAAAACGCAAAACGCAAAACGCTAGGCACCCGCTGGGGAAAAAAATACAATGTTGCAAAACACGACCAAAAACGCGCATGAATCCGCTTGCAAACCGCTCAGACAAAACGCTAGCGGTTGCGTTTTGCGTTTGCGGTTTTCAGTGGGTTCCAGGCCTCAATGCTATTGTCTCATATGAGGTTGATTCCGCTTTTCCCATAGTCTCGCAGTTAGCAATCATGAGGCCCCCAACAAGACAAATTCAGCAATCTTGAGGCCCCCAACAAATCATGAGGCCCCCAACAAGACAAATTCAGCAATCTTGAGGCCCCCAACAAGTCAAATTCAGCAATCATGAGGCCCCCAATAAATTATGAGTCCCCCAACAAGACAAATTCAGCAATCATGAGGCCCCCAGCAAGACAAATTCAGCAATCTTGAGGCCCACAACAAATCATGAGGCCCCCAAAAAGACAAATCCAGTAACCATGAGGCCACCAACAAGACAAATTCAGCAGTCATGAGGCACATAAATAGACAGCATTTCAAATAAATAGGCAAAATGCCCCATTAATATGGTAGACACCTCTCACCTGGCTTCTGAATTCTCCTCTACTGGCTGCTGTGCCTGGCTGGCAATACTATTTTTGTCTGGATTGGCGATGATGTGTGAGCTGAAAGGCCTGGCAGTGATGCTGTGGCCTGACTGGCGGTGATGCTGTGGCTGGGCTGGCTGGCGGTGATGCTGTGGCTGGACTGGCTGGTTGAAGTAAATGCTGGCCTGACTGGTGGTGATGCTGTGGCCTTTTTGCCAGTGATTCTGGGCTGGTTGGCTGGTGGTTATGTTGGGCTGGCTGGCCTAGATAGTTTAGGTAGTGAGAGGTGCCCCACAGTTTAGGTAGTGCCAGGAGCCCCCCAGTTTAAGTAGTTACAGGAGCCCCCCAGCTCAATTAGTGACTGGAGCCCCCCAGTTCAGTTAGTGACAGGTACCCCCCAGTTTAGGTAGTGACAGGTACCCCCCAGTTTAGGTAGTGACAGGTGCCCCCCAGTTCAGCTAGTGACAGGTGCCCCCCAGTTTAGCTAGTGACTGGTGCCCCCCAGTTCAGCTAGTGACTGGTGCCCCCCAGTTTGTGTAGTGACATGAACCCCCAGTTTAGATAGTGACAGGAACAGGAAAAGTTGTGACTGGGCATACCATCTTTGGTAGGGTGCTTGGTATTGTGGTATAGGCAAACCACCAAAGTATAAGTCCAGAATTCAAATATACCAGCACTCCAGCTTTCTCAAAGAATCACGCTCTTTTATTGAGCGAACATATCCACAGAAATGACCGACAATTGTTTCGGGGCCTCGCAGGGTCCCCCTTTCTCAAGGCGTGTGTGGTTACCAATATCAATAAAAGAGCGTGATTCTTTGAGAAAGCTGGAGTGCTGGTATATTTGAATTCTAGATAGTGACAGGGACCCCCAGTTTAGATAGCGACAGGGACCCCCAGGTTAGACAGCGACCCCCCCAGGTTAGACAGCGACCCCCCCAGGTTAGACAGCGACCCCCCCAGGTTAGACAGCGACCCCCCCAGGTTAGACAGCGACCCCCCCAGGTTAGACAGCGACAGGGACCCCCCAGGTTAGATAGTGACAGGGACCCCCCAGGTTACATAGTGACAGTGACCCCCCAGGTTACATAGTGACAGTGACCCCCCAGGTTACATAGTGACAGTGACCCCCAGGTTAGATAGTGACAGCGACCCCCAGGTTAGATAGTGACAGGAAACCCCAGGTTAGGTAGTGACAGCGACCCCCCAGGTTAGATAGTGACAGCGACCCCCCAGGTTAGATAGTGACAGCGACCCCCAGGTTAGATAGTGACAGGGACCCCCCAGGTTAGATAGTGACAGCGACCCCCAGTTAGATAGTGACAGGGATCCCCCAGGTTAGATAGTGACAGCGACCCCCAGGTTAGATAGTGACAGCGACCCCCCCAGGTTAGATAGTGACAGGGACCCCCCCAGGTTAGATAGTGACAGGGACCCCCCAGGTTAGATAGTGACAGCGACCCCCGGTTAGATAGTGACAGGGACCCCCCAGGTTAGATAGTGACAGGGACCCCCAGGTTAGATAGTGACAGCGACCCCCGGTTAGATAGTGACAGGGACCCCCCAGGTTAGATAGTGACAGCGACCCCCCAGGTTAGATAGTGACAGGGACCCCCCAGGTTAGTGACAGCGACCCCAGGTTAGATAGTGACAGGGACCCCCCAGGTTAGATAGTGACAGCGACCCCCAGGTTAGTGACAGCAACCCCAGGTTAGGCAGTGACAGGGACCCCCCAGGTTAGGCAGTGACAGGGACCCCCCAGGTTAGGCAGTGACAGGGACCCCCCAGGTTAGGCAGTGACAGGGACCCCCCAGGTTAGTGACAGCGACCCCCAGGTTAGTGACAGCGACCCCCGTTTAGATAGTGACAGGGACCCCCCAGGTTAGATAGTGACAGCGACCCCCCAGGTTAGTGAAAGGGACCCCCCAGGTTAGATAGTGACAGGGACCCCCCAGGTTAGATAGTGACAGCGAGCCCCCAGGTTAGATAGTGACAGCGACCCCCCAGGTTAGATAGTGACAGCGACCCCCCAGGTTAGATAGTGACAGCGACGGCAACCCCCCAGGTTAGATAGTGACAGCGACCCCCAGGTTAGTTAGTGACAGCGACCCCCAGTTAGATAGTGACAGGGACCCCCCAGGTTAGATAGTGACAGCGACCCCCAGGTTAGTTAGTGACTGCGACCCCCGGTTAGATAGTGACAGGGACCCCCCCAGGTTAGATAGTGACAGCGACCCCCAGGTTAGATAGTGACAGCGACCCCCAGGTTAGATAGTGACAGTGACCCCCAGGTTAGATAGTGCCAGTGACCCCCCAGGTTAGATAGTGACAGGGACCCCCCCAGGTTAGATAGTGACAGGGACCCCCCCAGGTTAGATAGTGACAGCGACCCCCAGGTTAGTGACAGGGACCCCCCAGGTTAGATAGTGACAGGGACCCCCCAGGTTAGATAGTGACAGGGACACCCCAGGTTAGATAGTGACAGGGACACCCCAGGTTAGATAGTGACAGGGACCCCCCCACTGCCCCAGGTAAGATAGTGACAGCGACCCCCAGTTAGTGACAGGGACCCCCTAGGTTAGATAGTAATAGGGATCCCCCCAGGTTAGATAGTGACAGGTGCCCTTCACTCGTTGTGCAAATTTGGGATTTTACACCCCCCGTGGCCGTCCCCGCTGACAACCTACCCCCCCCTCACCTCACCTCACAGGCCTTCCCCGGTGACAGGCAGGAGCAGCCCAGCTTCAGACCTCAGTATCAGCCAGCGACCAGTATGCGGGCGCACCGAACTCAGTGAACACCACGCCGTATATGCGGAAGTGATGTCACTTCCGCATATCAGTGCGGTGTCCGCTGGGTCCTAGCGCCCGCATACTGGTCGCCGGCTGGTCGGAGGTCTGAAGCTGGGCTGCTCCTGAGTCCTGCCTGTCACCGGGGAAGGCCCGGGGGGGGGGGGGGGGGGGGGGGCGGGGGACACATAGGTTGTCAGCGGGGACGGCCACGGGGGGTGTAAAATCCCAAATTTGCACAACATGTGCACTGACTGCAGCGGCAGGGGCGGCAACACAGGACTCCCGGTGTCACCCCCTAAGCATCAAGACACCCGGTGCGGGCCGCCCCTGCCGCTTGACGGTAGGAACGCCACTGGTTCATAGTAATGTGCAGTGTTAGTTTTCCGCCACACATAGCGTTTTGCATTTTGGCGAAAAAGTTCGATTTTGGCCTCATCTGACCAGAGCAACTTCTTCCACATGTTTGCTGTGTCCCCCACATGGCTTGTGGCAAACAGCTAATGGAACTTCTTATGCTTTGCTGTTAACAATGGCTTTCTTCTTGCCACTCTTCCATAAAGGCCAACTTTGTGCAGTGCACAACTAATAGTTGTCCTATGGACAGATTCCCCCACCTGAGCTGTAGATCTCTGCAGCTCGTCCAGAGTCACCATGGGTCTCTTGACTGCATTTCTGATCAGCGCTCTCCTTGTTCAGCCTGTGAGTTTAGGTAGACGGCCTTGTCTTGGTAGGTTTACAGTTATGCCATACTCCTTCCATTTCTGAATGATCACTTGAACAGTGCTCAGTGGGATGTTCAAGGCTTTGGAAATCTTTTTGTAGGCTAAGCCTGCTTTAAATTTCTCAATAACTTTATCCCTGACCTGTCTGGTGTGTTCTTTGGACTTCATGGTGTTTTTGCTCCCAATATTCTCTTAGATAACCTCTGAGGCCGTCACAGAGCAGCTGTATTTGTACTGACATCAGATTACACACACAAGTGCACTCTATTTAGTCATTAGCACTCATCAGGCAATGTCTATGGGCAACAGACTGCACTCAGACCAAAGGGGGCTAAATAATTACTTTGTAAAAAACAAAAAGGAAAATTGGTGCTGGGCACCCGGCAAAAAGAGGGATAAACCACACCTGCTGCAAACATATGTAGTGTTACTCTCGCCTGGATACGCATGTGAGCAAGCGCTACAGAGCGCGAAACGGCTGTTGTGCATATCCTCTTCCCTGGTCACCTCATCCCTCCACACAAGCCTCACTGGATGTATTCATGATTATGTTGATGCAAGACGCCTGACAGGTTTGATGCAATGCTTCATGCTTATCACCTTATGTCATTTGGCTGCATGCTTTGAATAAATGCCATTAACAGGACAGTGCCCGGTCTGTTCATCTTCATGTTTTTTGGCTGAATAATTACGCACACCCCACTTTGCAATTTTTTTGGAATCATGTATGATTTTCATTCCACTTCTCATGTGTACACCACTTTGTATTGGTCTTTCACGTGGAATTCCAATAAAATTGATTCATGTTTGTGGCAGTAATATGACAAAATGTGGAAAACTTCAAGGGGGCCAAATACCTTTGCAAACCACTGTGTGTATTTCCTTGTAAACAATGTAAATTGCCTAGCTAACTTGCTGATTCTCTGCCTCTAACACCATAGACCCTGAACAAGCATGCAGATCAGATGTCTCTGAGTCAAGTCTGACTGGATTTGCTACATGCTTGATTCAGGTATGTGATTCAGACTCTACTTATGCACGAAAGATCATCAGAATGCCAATCAACTTGTATTGTTTAACCACTTCAGTACCAGTGGTCTCTGGCCCCTTAAGGACCTGAAACTGCTGGTACAAAAAAATGGGCTAACCGACGACACGCCACACAGCCCTACTGCTACCCTCAATGCGCTCACCCGTCGCTGAGGCTTACTCGCTCTGCCATCCCTATGGCCACATCACTCTGTGAGCCAGACAGGAGCCGATTTCATTGGCTCCTGACCTTGTGACTAGAGATGGCTCAAACCTCTGATTTTCGTTTCGCAAACCTTGAATGCGAACTTCCGCAAAAGTTCGGTCCGCGCGAACTTTCGCGAACCACAATAGACTTCAATGGGGAGGAGAACTTTAAAAATAAGAAACATTTATGCTGGCCACAAAAGTGATGGGAAAGATGTTTCAAGGGGTCTAACATCTGAGTTTTGGCATGGGGGAGTGGGATACATGCCAAAAGTCCTGGGGGAAAAAAAATTGGGATTTGACGCAAAGCAGCGTTTTAAGGACAGAACAACAGTGACTGTCCAGCTGATCGAATTTGGTCTGTCCACAATGAAGCATCGACCTTATTATCTTGGGTGTGCGCATCCCCAGCCTGTCAGCTCCTGTCACCGAAACAGGAAGTGGCTGCCGGCTGGGCCAGGAGGATCGGAAGGAGACGGCGAGGGCACCGGACAGCTGCAGGGGGCTATTGGAAGCCCTAAGTGAGTAAAACTCATTTTTTTTGTTTGACTTAAGTGTCCCTTTAAATGCACTGTAAAGCATAGTTGCCAGCTTGTTCTGCATGTGCAGCAGCCTTTCTGCCTTCAGGTGAGTTGGTAACATGTTCGCCACTTTGTGCCTATACTGAGGGTCTAGTAGCGTGGCCACCCAGTACAGCTCATTCCCCTTGAGTTTTTTTATACGGGGGTCCCTCAACAGCCTGGACAGCATTAAAGACGCCATCTGTACAAAGTTGGATGCAGATGTACTATCCATCTGCTCTTGCTCTTCCTCAGTGATGTCAGCTAAGTTCTCCTCCTCCCCCCAGCCATGAACAATACCACGGGAAAGTTGAGCAGCACAATCCCCCTGCGACACCTGCTGCAGTTGTTCTTCTGCCACCTCCTCCAAAACAACACCTTCCTCATCATCTGACTCCTCTTCCCCACATGACTCTTCCTCCTCCTCCTCCTCCTCCCCCCTCTGTGCTGCTGCAGGTGTTAAGGAAAACAACTGGTTCTGATGAGAATTGATCCCACAACTCTTCCTCCTGTTCCTGTTCACGCTCCTCCACTGCCTGATCCACCACTCTACGCACGGCACGCTCCAGGAAGAAAGCATATGGGATCAAGTCACTGATGGCGCTTTCACTGCGACTCACCAGGTTTGTCACCTCCTCAAACGGCCGCATGAGCCTGCAGGCATTTCGCATAAGTGTCCAGTACTTCGGCCAGAACATCTCCATCTCTCCAGACTGTGTCCTTTGACTGTAGTTGTAAAGATACTGTTTGACGGCTTTCTCCTGTTGTAGTAGGCGGTCGAATATCAGGAGGGTCGAATTTCAGTGAGTCGGGCTATCGCAAATCACGCGTCTCACCGGCAAGTTGTTTCTCTAATGAATATTGGCAAAGCGTGCAATGGCCGTGTAAGACCGCCTGAAATGCCCACACACCTTCCTGGACTGCTTTAGGACATCCTGTAAGCCTGGGTACTTAGACACAAATCTCTGAATTATGAGATTCAGCACATGTGCCATGCAGGGTACATGTGTCAACTTTCCCAAATTCAAAGCCGAAATGAGATTGCTGCCGTTGTCACACACCACGTTGCCGATCTCAAGTTGGTGTGGGGTCAGCCACTGATCCACCTGTTTGTTAAGAGCAGCCAGGAGAGCTGCTCCAGTGTGACTCTCCGCTTTGAGGCAAGACATGTCTAAGATGACGTGACACCGTCATACCTGGCATGCAGCATAAGCTCTGGGGAGCTGGAGCTGTGTAGCTGGAGAGGAGATTGCAGCACCAGTAGAGTTGAACTGCCATTCAGCCAAGGAGGAGGACGACAGCAAAGAGGATGTAGCAGGAGGAGAGGAGGTGGCAGCAGGCCTGCCTGCAAGCCGTGGAGGTGTCACTAGGTCCGCTGCACAGCCACGTACTCCCTGCTTGCCAGCGGTCACCAAGTTGACCGAATGGGCTGTGTAAGTAATGTACCTGCCATGATCGTGCTTGGCAGACCAGGCATCCGTGGTCAGATGGACCCTTGACCCAATGCTGTGTGCCAGAGATGACACCACTTGCCTCTCAAATTCATGGTACAGTTTGGGTATCGCCTTTTTAGAGAAATAATTGCGGCCTGGTATCTTCCACTGCGGTGTCCCAATGGCCACACATTTTCGGAAGGCTGGTATGGTAACAGCTGGCAAGCTAACAGTTCCGCCAAGCCAGCTGTCGGACGCCGGGCAAGGGGGTGACTGGCAGAAAATGGCTTCTTCCACTCAAAGATTTCCCTCACGGACACCTGACTGCTGCTGTGGGCAGAGGAGCAGGAACCGCTCAAGGTGAGAGGCGGAGTGGAGGAGGGTGGCTGCGATTGTGAAGGTGCAAGGGAGAAAGAGGCTGAAGATGATGCACCGGAAGGAGGAAGAGGAGAAGGAGGGTGGCTTTTCTTTTGTGTGCTGCTTTTCCTCTGGTGCTTTTCCCATTGCAGTTTGTGCCTTTTTTGCATGTGCTTTAGCAAGGCAGTTGTCCCTACGCGGCTGTTGGCCTTTCCACGGCTCAATTTTTGGAGGCAGAGAGAGCGCTGATCCCCCCTGGGGTGATGGCACTATGGTGGCATCATCAGCTGACGTTGAAGGGCATGTTGGCTTGCTGTACATAGGTGGCGATACATGGTACCGGACACTGCCACCAGCTGTTTCTGATGATGAGCTCCCCCTGCTTCTTTCAGCAACTCGTCTCCTCCTACTCCTCTCTGACTCCCCCTCTGAACTGTCCTCTTGGTCATCTTGTCTCTTAGGAATCCACGTGGCATCCGTATCATCATAGTCATCCTCCCCAGCCTTGCTTGCCTCAGACACCTCATAAACTGCACCAACACCAGGTACTTCATCATCCTCCTCCTCACACGTTATGTCCATAGTGTCGCCTAACTCAGACATATGAGGTGATGTAACTTGCTTAGCGCCTTCATCTTGTAACAATAATGGCTGTGAATCAGTTAATTACCCACCAAATAATTCCTGTGAAGTGTCAAATGCAGCAGATGTGGTGCTTGTAGTAGCGCTGGTGGCTGCGGAAGATGAGGTGTTCTGTGCTAAATATTCAACCACGTCCTGACAATCTTGGGAGTTGATGGGATGTGCCTCAGGGATGAGCAGAAACTACGCCACTGCGAATTTTCGCATCGTAGTTCGCATCTACGCATTGTAGTTCGTAGGCGAAGTCTCAAAACTATGCGTATGATTTTACGCGTAGCGAAGTACTGTTACGTGTAGTTTACGCCCCTACGTGTATTACTCATGTGTATTGCGAAGTAAACTACGAATGCGTTATTTGCGTCTATTTTTCCGCGTACGATTGTATGCATACAAAATTACACATTGGAAAGGGGAATGTACGCATAGAAGAGTTACTGGTACAAGCATTTGGCAGGGGAATTCATGCATACATTTTTGTGCATAATGGCATAAGTGTCCTCATGAACTGCGCTACCTACTACGCGTAATTGCGTATTTTAACGCGTAGTCTACGAAATGCATACGAAGTAAATATTTGATTGTGAAGCCGTAGTTTGGCGAAGCGTAATTGCGTAAAACTACGCGTAGTTCCAGCGTAGCGAAGTTGGCTGACTACGACCCTCCCTGATGTGACTTCTTCTGAGCACTGTACTTTGGGCCAGGGCCGCACGAAATCACATCAGTACGACCTCGAACAGACCTGCCGGATGGCCTTTCTCTGGGTCTGCCTCTGCCTCTGCCTGTTTTGTCCATATCGGGGGGATGAAGTGAAAGGTATGCATTGACTTGACTAATACAATGTGCAGTCACACAGGTGCAGTGAAAGGTATACAGTGACTGGTATTACAATACAATGTGCAGCTGTCACACAGGTGCAGTTAACAGGTATATTACACAGCGTGCAGTCACACAGGTACTGTGAACTATTATGCAATGACTGGTATTACATATGTGCACCTGTCCCACACACACAGGTTCCAAACAGGTACAGTGACACTGCGTGCACTCACTTAGGTAGGTGGGTGCACTGAACTACAGGTAGGTATATGCAGTGATGGGTACTACAAATGTGCACCTGTCACACACACACACACACAGGTACCGAGCAGGTACAGTGACACTGCGTGCGCTTACATAGGTAGGTAGGTGCACTGAACAACAGGTAGGGATATGCAGTGATGGGTATTACAAATGTGCACCTGTCACACACACACACACACACACACACACACACACACACACACACACACACACACACACACACAGGTACTGAGAAGGTACAGAGACACTGTGTGTGCTCATGTAGGTAGGTGGGTGCACTGTGAACAACAGGTAGGTATATGCAGTGTTGGGTATTACAAATGTACAGCTGTCACACACACACACACACACACACAGGTAGTCACTGAATAGGCTGGGCCTGGCAGTGGCACAGTAGGAATTACTAAGGGGCCAAGGTCCACCAGCTAAGACTGACTGACAGGGCTGTATATGCAACACAAGTGTCTGTGGGACACACGCAAAAAAAAATAAATAGATCACAAGAACAACATTAGCTCTCAAAAGAGCTGTTGAGGATGAGGAGTGCTTTTTAGCAATAAGGAACAGCAAAAAAGAGCAACCTAACAAGCCTAACTAAGCTTTCGCTAATGTCTCTGCAGCACCTCTCCCTTCTCAATTACTGCAGCCACACGAGTGAGTGAAATGGCTGACGCTGCCTGCTTTTTATAAGGGGGGGTGGGGCTCCAGGAGGCAGTGTAGCCTGATTGGTTACCCTGTGCCTGCTGACTGTGATGTATAGGGTCAAAGTTGACCCTAATGATGTAGTATAGGGAGCGGGTTGAACCGCCACCGAAGTTTGCGTGAATAAGTTCGCGTGCGAACCGTTCGGGCCACCTCTACCTGTGACCAATGTGAGCCAATAAAAATCAGCTCCTGACAGTCTCACAGAGCTCTCGTGTCATACCGATGGCAGGGTGAGTGAGCTGCAGTGGCTAGAGAGCGCCATGTTTAGCGGTAGCAGAGGGAACCTGCAGCACGGTAATTGAAATTTATGCTCTGGCAGGAATAGCAGGTGCCAAACAGGGCGTAGATTTCAATTAGGGCAGTCCAGAACCGGTTAAAAATAAATAAATATGGCATCCTCCACTCACTTCCAGTGTCTAGTCATAGAGTAACATATTGCAGCACAAGAGAAAAGTCCCATTTAATCTGTGGCAACTTTCTTCTTGAATGGGATGAAGCAATAGCATACATTTTATTCAATATAACTGTCATGTTTCCTTAATTGCCTAATGTATTTGATTCTATTTCTAGACACATACCAAATTTCCCTTTTGCACATAAAAAGCATGAAATTAGCAGGAAGAAAATATCAATTTAATGGAAACTTATAAAATGTTAATAGCATGAATTATTAACTAGCATACATTATTAAGCAAGAATAAATGACTTTAGTGGTATTTAATAACATACCTAAAGGTGGCTCCATTCTGCACTGGTTCTCTTGGCACCATCCAACAGGCCGAAGTCTACAGTCCAAGTAAAACAACCACTGATCGCAGGCATCTGACTCCTCCAGCCCGACATAACGCAGGCGAAGTCTCCCACCAACATTTTCTATTACACTGACAATCCAGTACTGAAAGGGATATTGAGAGTCCTGAAGCTCTATCAGCGAATCCACTGTAATGAGGTCTACTGGGGTTTTCCCACGAAGAGGCTGTTCAGAGGAAAGATAGATGATGTATTTTTAAGTAATTATCAGATGTTACTGGAAATATTACTCAAAGAAAAACATTTCTTCTTGTCCAGATAAGAATATAACCCGATCAGTTTCCTGTCTAAGATCCTTAATATGAAGTACAGATATATAGAATGGTCTCTGTGGTGTGTGGTTTGACTATTACTGAATTCTGAGCTGACTTTATTCTGGTTAAACATATAAACACCACAATATAGACTATTGTTACAATGATAAAACTATTTAGCAGTGGGCTTGCAGATGTGTTTTTCAATATTAATCTATGCTGATTAGAGTATAGATTGGGGCATTATATATATATATATATATATATATATATATATATATATATATATATATATATATATATATACAATAGTGTAAACATGAAAGTAATATAAAAGCCCAGCGGGACACATTCACATACATGCAGACAGTGTTACATGCTTTCATGTGCATGGAAAAACTTACTCTGGAGCTTTGGTTCCAAACATTTAGGCAGGGAACACACTTGTCTTTCAGTTTTCTGCGCGCGTTTTTCTGCATACTTTTTCTGCACACCAAGTGTGTTTCTATGCAGGAAAACATGCGCGTTTTTTCACAGCAGCTGATGTATTTGATAGAGAAAACTGACACAATGTGCAGAGTATTTCTAGTGGAGAGGGGGTGGCAGGCAGTGGCACTCAGAAAAGCTGTGGATGATGTGGAAGGTAGCCAATCTCAGGTATATATTCCAGCAGGAACTACGTGCTCGAGACATAAATTGGTAGATTCATTGTAGATCAAGAAGGAAAGAAGCAAAGGAGTCTGGCACTGTAGTTTAATGCTGACAGCAGGTGTACAAAAGTAGAAATCACAGTGATTGTACAGGAACATGTATACACGTGAAGGAATGGTGTACTTATCGTGCTCTGCTGGAATGGGGAGGCATCTGTGGGCGCCAGAGGGTGCACGGCCTCACGACCGTTTCGCAATGGGGTGAGCCTTGCTTCCTTGGAGGCTAATGTACACTAAGTGCTGGACGGGAGGAGGCATTGAAATAGTCTCCTACCGATGGAAGGCTCCGCCTAACTGTCCTGTTTGAAAGGGGGCCAATCAGAGTCGGATGCATGAAGTGCGTCACAGGGGGCGGCGGCAAACATGCGTCACCGCGTATGAAGCATGCGTCCGGCTCAATAGGGGGAGTGAGCGTAGCTATGGCAACCCAAACCGCTTCCAAACCGTACAGAAGGCGGCAGTGAACCGCTACCAACCTGTCCGCAGGAAGGGGGCGGGTTTATCGTGCCAAATGTAAACAAAGAATGCTGGGCATCACCGCCTCCCCCCCCCCCCCCCCCCCCGGGCACAACAACGCAGGTCAGGGCGGAAAAGTCCATATACCAGCGGTGTAAACCCGGGGAGGGGGAGCGCGGTGACGCATGTTTGCCGCCGCCGCCCCCTGTGACGCACTTCATGCATCCGACTCTGATTGGCCCCCTTTCAAACAGGACAGTTAGGCGGAGCCTTCCATCGGTAGGAGACTATTTCAATGCCTCCTCCCGTCCAGCACTTTGTGCACGTTAGCCTCCGAGGAAGCAAGGCTCACCCCATTGCGAAACGGTCGTAAGGCCGTGCACCCTCTGGCGCCCACAGATGCCTCCCCATTCCAGCAGAGCACGATAAGTACACCATTCCTTCACGTGTATACATGTTCCTGTACAATCACTGTGATTTCTACTTTTGTACACCTGCTGTCAGCATTAAACTACAGTGCCAGACTCCTTTGCTTCTTTCCTTCTTGATCTACAATGTGCAGAGTCATGATGCAGAATGTCAGTTTTTTTGCTGCGTGCGAACAACATCTTAAGTGTGGACTAGCCCATTGATTAACATGATTTCTCAGTTTTTCTGTGCAGAAAACGCGCACGAAAACAGTCAAGTGTGTTCCCTGCCTCAGAAATATATTTAGTAGTGCAGAAGGTTCCCCCAGCCATCACCAACCTTCAATCTATGCTTAAGACTAGGGGCCATGCCACATGGACTTCTGAGTCACACGGACGAGTCACACAAAGTAGTTGGTCTATGTAGACTTTAATATGCTTTTAAAGTTTGCAAGAGGTAGCAACACATTTCTGGCACTAGTAACTGTTAATGATTAGACACAACGAATTGTCGTGAGCAATTGCTAGTGATCCATTTGTCTGTGTGACTTGGCCCCAACCTAACACAATACTCTTCCCTCCTATATTTCTAACCCCAACCTCTAACTTTCTAACACTATCCCTTCTTACTGTTGTATCAGTGTTTTGAGGTTTGCGAGATACTACATATGCATTTATGGTTATTGCATAAATGAGTTATGGTGATGACTGAGCCATGTCAAATTCACTCAGAGACCCCAGTTTCATGAATGTTTATAAGTGTGGATTAAAATACCTAACAGTGTCCTTACAGAAGGTGTGTCTCATTCATCAGCCACAGCTCCATGCACTTATGTCAGCTGGCCATTCATTGTAAGTGGAAGACCGCTCTAGAGATATCAGCTACACAGGAGTTATGATATAAATCTCATTAATTCTCCCATCACAGGGAACCCATGTTTAACCATGTTTTCTTGCTCAGTCTTCTTGGTTAAAACAGGTCTACTCTAGTGTTGTAGACATCACATGAAATGTATGCCATTTTCTGGAACTTAGAGTTAGGAGACCAGTTTCTTTAATAGTTTAATCATTAAGAGAGTTTTGTATTATAGCTTAACAAACTAATTTTTTTCAAGACAAAATAACTGATAGAGTAATTTGTGTGAAAGTATAGAAAGTTCTAGCCTGAGGATTTCCTTCAAGTTTAAAACATGCAATATGATATTCCTCACCGATCCTCCATGTCCCTTCTGCAAATGCGTAATTTATGTTTTATGTTTTAGGGAACAGTGTTACTTAACTACTTGCTGCATGCCGTGCAGTATATTCACGGCCCTGGAAAAAAGACAGGATGCACCAGGGCCGTGAAAACAAGTCTGCAGCGGCATGCAGCTGCCGCTCGCTCCCGTTCGCGCGTGCGCGCGCACCGCCGTTACCGCTGCATAGAGGGGAAGTTAATGAATGGGACCGCAGGTCCCATTCATAAATCTAAGTCCCCGATTCAATGAATACCAGCGTCTACGAGACGCGGCATTCATTGTATCTTCCTGTGTTACACAGCCACGGATTACTTCCGATTCACGTGCTTACGTACGTGAATCGGAAATGACGACTGAGGACATCTTGTGGCCAAATAGTATATTGCACCAAAATTGCTTTTTATTTAATAAAAATCCCCACACTGACTGATATAATTAACTATTTCCCTCCCACACCCTCCCATAATACCCAAACTTTTTTTTTATTTATAAAAGGGGGGAAAAATTACATCAAAAAAAAATATATAAGTAGTTACCTTAGGGACTGAACTTTTTAAAAATTTATGTCAAGGCAGTATATTACTATTCATTTTTAATTTATGGGCTTGTAATTAGTGATGGACGCAAAACTGAAAAAATGCACCTTTATTTCCAAATGAAATATTGGCGCCATACATTGTACTAGGCAAATTTTTCAAACGTTGCAATAACCCGGACAAAAGGGCACATAAAATGTGTGGCTTTTATCCACAGTAGAATGTTTTATTTTAACACTATAATGGCCAAAACCTGAAAAATAGTGCATTTTATAATTTTTTTTTCTTATTATTCATGTTAAAATGCATTTAGGATAAAATAATTCTTGGTATACTGTAACTCCCAAAGAAAGCCTAATTGGTGGCAAGAAAAACAAGATATAGATCATTACGCTGTGATTAGTGGTGATTAAGTTATTGGAAAAAGAAAGGGAGGTGCGCTGACAGGTGAAAATTGCTCTGGTCCACAAGAGGAAAAATGCCTCAGGTGTCAAGTGGTTAATACATGTGATTGAGAAACCCACGGGCCTGTTCAGACTAAAAACAAGAAGCAAAGGTTACTTCCTTACTATTTCAACAACTTAATAAGTACAGGAGTGCCCTACTTCAGTAGTTCCCAACTCTTTTCCTGGCATCAGCAGTTGGTCATGTCACTTGATCTCCATTCTGGAACCTGGAAGTACCATCTATTGGGCTGCTATACCCTGCACATTCTAAACCATACACACAGCAAGTGGAGGATCCTCACTTCAGTAAGGTGGCTAACCCTATGACTCTTCAGTAATATCTTGTCAACAATCCAAAGAAAACAGCTGCTTGGGGATGAGAAGGGTGGTTCCTTGGCTATGATCTAACCAGCCTCAGGACTTTGCATCTCACTCTTTCTGCAGTTGGTTGACAGTGTATCTACTGCGAGATTAATAAGTACGGAATCTTAGGTAAATTATAGACTGGAATTGTTAGTCCGATTATGAACACCTGATATGTGCAAGAATAATAAAATGAACCAAAACTTATAAAGTAAAGAAAATATTTGAAAATATCCTATGCAACATGTTATGAACTATTATCCCATACAGACTTGTGCATGAACAAATACAGAATTCCATGCAGCGGAAGTGAGTCAACAAGTTGCATGTAAATCATTGTGCATTTCCCAGTTACATGCAAACGTAACTGTGTATGGGTTAGAGTATACATACATACACGTTCCTTGCCTTACAATATTCCTTGAGAAATACATTTTCCAGCATATTGCCATGCATGCTAATATTGAAGTTTAATGCTGAACACAACACAAGTGAAATTTTAACCATTAAAATAATGCATTAAAATTTGTACAGAAATATGTGCTTAAAGAGGAACTGTCGCGAAAATCTTAACATTTAAAACACATATAAATAAGAAGTACATTTCTCCCAGAGTAAAATGAGCCATAAATTACTTTTCTCCTATGCTGCTGTCACTTACAGTAAGTAGTAGAAATCTGAAATTACCAACAGGTTTTGGGTCAGTCCATCTCTTCATGGGGGATTCCCAGCATGGCCTTTATTCTTTATACAGGTAGTCACGGCCTTTATTCTTTATACAGGTAGTTAACGAACGAGATAGGGACTGTAGGTTCATTCTTAACCTGAATCTGTTCTTAAGTCGGAACATTGTGCCATCTCTGTTCCCTGTACCTCCTCTCCCCCCCCCCCCCCCCCCCGTGTCTCCTGTGTCCCCCTCTGTGTCTCCTCTGCCCTTTGTACCTGTTTATTCAAGTTTAAAAGCCATTTTTTCTTAGATTTTTTAAATTGATTTTCTCAAAAACTACATGTCCAATTTGAAAAAAAAAATTTTGTTCCCATGGAAACAGAGAATCCATAGTGTCTGTATCGGTGGGTCATTCGTAAGTCGGTTGTTCGTAAGTCAGGGAATACCTGTAAAGATATTCCCTGAAAATGATTAATACAAAGATGCTGGCAAGCCTCTCTGCTCGCTGCACACTATTTTGGCAGTTTGATGGAGCAACTGCCATTCACTAAGTGCTTTTAAAAATAAAGAAAACCCTGAGAACCCCCCTATTAGAAGATGGGCTAGTCCAAAATCTGTTGTAATGCCAGATTTCTACTACAGCAACATAGGAGAAAAGTAATTTATGGCTCATTTTACTCTGGGAAAAATGTACTTCTTATTTGTATGCATTTTAAATTTTAAGATTTTCGCAACAGTTCCTCTTTAGCACATGGCTATGGAGCTGCTGGTACTCTGTCGCACATATGATGGCACTGCCCAAAAGCAGTCACATAGACTAAAGTGACAAGAATTATATAGCAACTTTTTGGTAGACCATTCCATTATCAGCTGACATTACTGGGCAATAAACTACGTGGATGGAACTAATCCTCACACAGATTGATTCCATATATTGCCAAAGCTGCTAGTACCTACACACTTTGTACTGCAATAAAACCAACTAACTAACTGCAGTAGTAATGTACACTTCTCTAAAATATCCCCCTCAACCCCTCCATGCTCCTGGCCCTTCATCAGGGCCGGCCCTAGACTTTTTGCCGCCTGAGGCAAAATTAGAAAAAAAATCGTCCCCCCCCCCCCCCCGTGGGTGGGGGGGGGGGTGGTGCCGCCGAGCTGGAGGGGTAGCTAGCAGAAAGGGGGTATTGGGCCTAGCGGCGGGGAGGGGGGTCGGACCCCCCCCTCCCTCGCCTGGGTCCCCCGATCTGCGCTCCTTCTCCAGCGTAAAGTACCAGCCAACCTGCATATGAGAAGAGGCAACGGGCGGGGGAATCACTCACCTTCCGCGTTCCATCGTGCGCTCCACCGACGTCACTTCCTGCAAGGCCGTCCACTTACAATACAGTGGGCGGCGTTGCCGGAAGTGACGTCAGTGGAGCACGCGATGGAACGCGGAAGGTGAGTGATTCCCCCGCCCGTTGCCTCTTCTCATATGCACGCTGGCTGGTACTTTACGCTGGAGGAGGAGCGCAGATCGGGGGACCCAGGCGAGGGAGGGGGGGGGTCCGACCCCCCTCCCCGCCGCTAGGCCCAATACCCCCTTTCTGCCCGCTACCCCTCCAGCTCGGCGGGCGGCCCCAGCGTCCATGGACGGGCGGGTGCCGCCCCCCCAGATCTGCCGCCTGAGGCAAATGTTTCACCCCGCCTCATGAGCGGGCCGGCCCTGCCCTTCATGCACACCCTCATGCATTAGAGATTGTATAATCTGACCAGCCAACCACTTTTTTATTTTCTCATTCACTGCAGCTCTGTCCAGACTAGAGGAAGATGTCCTCACTATTGAAATGAATTTCAAGAACATCTACTTTCTTCTCAGCAGTGCCCGTAGCAGGGGCTGTGATGCTTAATGTAGCCAACCAGGGTGCCCACTGATGCAATACCAAACATGCATACGTTTAAGTCATCCCACTAAACTGATTTTGACTGCCGCAAAGCATTCAGAGCAATCCATCCAAGTAATGGCATATGTATTGCCCCAGTGGACCAGTGAAACTTCTCAAATCCCAGTAAGGGCCATAAGACATCTTCATTAACTTAATACTATTTAATGATTATTGGTGTGGGCAAAAAAGCAAATAATTCTGTGATGAAGAAACTATAACAGAGGGCTGAAAGGCATCTCTTGAACTGCACATTCTTATGTGGCTTTGTGTCTTTTATGCTGGCAGTTTAAATGCTACACGTTGACCTTGTTCTGTGAAGCAAAGGTTATATCTGCTGAGAGAATGTAGCACTTCACATTGGAGTGCTAGCCCTGGGGTTAATTAACTGTTTAAAGTACATGAAAAACATTACTTATGTTTTATTTTATTTGTATGCATGGTTTTGACATTTCATTTCTTGTTATTATATTTTTTTTTATACTAATGCTATGTATGTTTGCAGAATGGATGAAGCAGACTTTTTGGACATGGTATGTCCCATATGATCCTGAATAATGTTGGTTGGCATCATAGCTATAGGCTTGTCTTTCATTGTTTTTTAAACTGTAGACTGGCAGTCTAGAGTTCATTTAGCTTCCTCTCTTCTAGTAAGTTCTTTGCTCTTCACTTCCCTACACCAGATGATCAGAAACCTGTGGCTGTGGCTTATCAACAGAGACAAATAGACATTGGACAAGATTTTGTAGCCTGTCTGATTGATCCTTTCATATACCCTCCAAATGGCAGTAAAACCGCAGCAGAAGCCACGCACCATAGACACAAGCGCTTAGTGGTTACCTTAGGTCTCATTTTGAGCAATGACATTACATGCTAGGGAATGGTCGCTGAGTTTAGAATAGGTACAAATATGGAAAATAAAATATTATAAAAAGGAATACATACTCCTTCCAAAAGCTTTGCTGGTGCAGTTCTGGAACCAGTCAAATCATGGATCAGGAACTCAGCCCAGTCAGTGCATTTTTCTTTTATTCCTGGAGAGAAAAAGTAATGTATTCTTTTAATTAGCAAAACACAGAGACAACTATAACATTTACAAATTATCACACCTATGTGCTCAATTACACCTCAGTTTGTATTGGGATATATTTTGAAAGAGGCCTAAACTGATATTCATGAATATATTCTAAATCAAATCCAATAAATGAATAACAAGCAGACTCCAATCCAGTATTTTTTTTATTATTTTGTTTTATTTTGGAAATTATGTTACAAATCTTGATGTTGATAATATGATCTGTGCAATGGTATATTTTTATGTTTTTGTACAATTAGGTTTTATCGAGTTCAACCAGAAAATAAGGTACAACACTAGCCTCACTCACACATCTCAGCTGACACAGAGGAAGGCAAAAAAAAACACTTACAAGGCTTGAAACAATTAGCCCTAAAAGGGAAAAAAATCCTTCCACACTTCAGACTGCTATCAGATAAAATCTCTGGATCAACACCACCAGGAATTACCTAGTAGATGGATTTCCTTCAATGCAAGGAAAGCATCCAAGCCCCCTTTTAACGCAGATATAGAATTATGGTAAATGTAAACAACTTATTTCCCCCATGCACAGATCATGTCTCCTAGTCCTTTGCACAAGAGACAAAACCTGCAAAGCTTGTATATTGCACTCCAATATATGTATGCATGTGCATAGATCTCCTCTGAGGTGTCTTTTCTCCAGACTATATAAGCCCAGTTTATCAAAACAATTATTATCAGACCATCCATCCTTCTAATCAATTTTGTTGGTTGTCTCTGGTTTCTGGTGCTCTAAAACTGCAATGTCCCTTTTTGTAATGTGGTGATCAGAACTGTATTCCTTATTCCAGATGCAACCTTACAAGAGTGCTAAACAGTATTATGCTAGCCTCCTGAGTTTGTATTTTTCTTTTGATGCATCCTAAAATTTGATTCAAAGTACAATGATTTAAAGTACAATGACTTAAATTTTCTGTGATCAGAAATTTCTTGTAACCTATACACCAAGTTCAAACCCCTTTTCTAGGATGTTCTTTAACACCATCCATTCAGTCACAGTGGTTAAATGACACGAAGAACGCCAATGTGAACTCAAATTTTTTGAAAACATGTATACCCTTTCAGTTCTAATGTGCTTCCATACTGCCTGAAAATGAATGCGAGGAAACACACCCATAATAACTTTTAAATACGAGTTTATTTCCATTATTGGCCTTTATCTCTTTTGTACATTTTTGTAAGTATATACAGTAAACGATGTGTAGAGCTAAGCTCATATTTTTGTCATTTACTGTAGTTATTTTGTTATTTATTTATACTGTTTATGTACTGATTGTGTAGCTAGACATATAGGGCTTGATTCACTAAACCGTGATAAGTCATATCATGGTCGCGCTAGCGTTTTTGCATGCGTTTTTGCACGCAACTGCGAATTTCCGCGCGCAATCACGAATTTATTCATAGCATGCTACATAGTGCAAGTTGTGCTTTTTGGTGAGTTATGTTAGGACTGTTATGTTAGGACCAAACAAGGAACTGATCAGCTTATGTAGTTATTGCAATAACTGATGTTTTTTTACATATATTAGAGTAGCCATGCAGTGTGCAGAACCTTCAGAATGCTGATGAACTTCAAAAGCGAATTGATTCAAAAAGAGGAGCTACTGTAATAATGCCAGAATTAAATGCTTCCATAGACATCTGAGGACTGCTGACTGTGCCACCACAAACCAAATGCATTCTGAGGAAAATGGGGCCACGAATGCACATGTATTCCTATAGGCAGAGAAGGAAAAGGTGACATCAGGGAAAGGGGCAAACCTCTATCTTTCATGACTAACTGCTCTCCTTTGAAGCCACAAATTGCTATACAAATGGTTGACAAGCACAGCAAAAATGTGACTTCTTGCAAAATTCTGTAAAAAATCCCCCCCAAAACTCCAATACAACAAATGGATGGTGTAACAATTTTAATATGTGATGGATTTACTTATACCAGAGAAAGTGTTTCAGTATCACAGCTACAGTACTCATCTGACATTCCGTACTACCATTAGTGGTAAAGAATGAAAATGTAACACTGTGTCTCATTATTATGACATGTTGAGTCTCTAACTATTACTTCATTGCTCTTCTGCTGCACATTATTAAGTATTGCAGGTCATATAGATATTAAACATTGCAGGAAAAAGCTCTATGCCAGCATTAGACCAGATTGTAGAAAACTCCACTCTATGAAAGGTCTATGTGCATTGCTATGCTAACCAACACTTGGTGACACCGAAGGAGACGCTGTCATCATCAGCTTTCATCATTCTGGGTTACCTGCTACATGATATCCAGATTTACTCTGAAGTCATTTTTCTGCAGTTGTGTATAAATGTGTCATTTAATCCATTTTCAGCAACGCTGGGAATACTCATTTAATTTACAGAATCAATCTAAAAATTCTCCCCATTAATTAAAATCTAAATCATCTCATTGAATATATTAATTAGCCATCATTAGGTCTGGGTTGTACTGCTTTAGAATCCAAATGATTTACCCCGGCAAAGAAGTTGCAGCATTTTCCTGTGTATTTCTGCTGTACAGAATGGGCTAGATTAATGTAGACAGCTACATTTCAGGATCTCAGCCTTTGTCAATGTTAATATTCAGGGATACCATGCAATAGACTGCGCCGAGGACTGATAAATTCTGAGCAGCAACAGTCAGAGCTCTTTCCTGCTTGTTGAGTAGGACAAGAAATGTATAGGCTTATTTAATAAAGCAGCAAACTAAAGTGAAGTAGTTACAGATGAGCGTATCAGTCTGTAAATTAGCAGATCAGATGTTTCATTTTAAAATCAATAATCCTCAGCTCTCTTGAACATGACAGATCCACAGAGGCTGATCCACAGAGAGTCTCACAATTCATGTCTTGATAAACCACAGTGACACAGTTCTCTACTCACCAAGCAAATCCACACAAGCACATATTCAGGGAAATGGAAATCATCAAAGCAATCAACATTAGCAGATCGCTAGCAGTACATCACAGCAAATAAACAGAGTTTATCACTCAGTGATAATATACAAATCAGCTGAAGTCTTATAGGATGCTAACATACACTACCTGGTTTAACTGTATACTCTTAAAGCTGGTACACACAATGCAATTTTTACTTCTGAGTCCCCAGGGAGAAAAGCGCTATATAAATATTATTGTTATTTTCAATTGAGAAAATTACCGGATAGCGGAAAAATACACAACCTACTGATGGACAGCGACCGATCCCAGCTCAAAATCAATCTCTATTTTCGATCCTAAGCAGATCAGACATGCTTGAAAACATCTATTGAAATACTGGCTACCGTTCTTTTGATTCATTTTTGATTGGTATCCCATTGGAAAAAGTACAGGAAATCTGCGTACGTGTGCAAGCTAGCTTTCTTCAGTTGATGTCAGATCTAAATAGTGATCTGATTACTCGTTCGAATAGGATCTGAAGTGAAAATTGTATGGTGTTTGGAAATTAGGCCTGTGGGGAGAAGGGTGAAAACATTGGTAGGGGGGCTACAAATGTAAAATTCTGCTGGGGAAGTGGGTGGCACAACTTAACATTTGATTTGGGTTTCACAGGTCTGTAGCTATGCTACTGGCAGAGAAATACCAACACATGTACATCAATAGAGCACTGTACACCTGCCACACCCCATGCAGCCTGCCGGAGCTATGAGTACTGCCAGTCTAATTAGTATTCATTAATAACCACAGGGAGGGTGGAACTACTTGCCAATCATCTGAAATGCAATGCATACAGACATCAGATGAAAAGTTGCCCAATCCTACTGTGTGCAATCATTCCATCAGCTCCTATACAGTAATCAACCAAGGTTCGTTTTCTCAGTCAATTACTATAATTTTCCCTGAGGCAATTTGCATACCTAGAGCATTTGACAATGGTGGAGTGGATAGGAAGAACAGTGGGTGTGTGGGAGGGACAATGGGTGCTGGTGGGGTGGGTTTGGAGGGTCAATGGGTGCAGAAGGAGGGAGTAAAAGTGACACACTGGTTGCTATTGGGTGTAACTGGTTGTGGAGGGAGGTTGGTGCTAGTGTAGTGGGGAGGGGGTTGGTCTTACACTGCGTGAAGCTGCTTACCATTTCAATCCACTCCATCCCATGGCTCTTTCAAAGCTCCCACAGTCATAGAGTGAGAATTACCTCTCAAACCTCTGCTCTGTCTGTCGGGGGCGGGGCATCTGTAAAGCTGTTATCTCCATCCTTTCTTGTCTTCCTGCTGTGCTGGCAATGATTTGGAGGGGGCAGGAGAGAGAGTCGAGCTGCCCACAGGAATGTTTCTGTTGGGGGCAGAGCCACACAACCAGGGGGTGGAGCTATGCAGATTGTGATTGGGGTGGAACTATGCAAAGCAACTGGAGCATTTTGCCCAGGAGTTTGCCATGGTAACACCTGGAGCGGCACACCCCTTGAGCCTCCCATGTACCTCAAGGGTTATCTGTATGACTTTGTCTCTTACTTTCGCCATAGGAAAGCATTTGCAGGTCTGTATGTTCACAGATCATTCACCAGCTGCACTGCATGTGTGGCTATGAGAATCCTGCTTGCATATTGAATGTGGTATTTACTCTTTTACAGAACACTTGTTTGTAACACGTTTTTATATAAGAGTGCAATTTAGAAATACACCTGTGTATAAATATAAAAAATAACATAACAGGCAGTTAATCAATCACTGGACACTAGACACCATTTAGGGCCTGTTTCCACTACATGCAGATTGGATGCAGAATGGATGCAGAAAAACTGACTCTAATGAATGTCTATAGGCCTATTTCCACTAATCTAATTCAATTATCTGCAGCTTTCATCAGGCAAGCAATTTACCAAGATGAAAAATTGTTTATATTCAGTGAAGAATGAAGTAAATAAACAAAAAAAATAGCTCCCTGTAAAGATTATATGCAACCCTACAGGAGCCAAAGCAGCTGTTAAAAAGACCATCTCCTGCAGCCTCGATTTGCATGTGTCACTTCCACTTTAGACACTGGAAGAAACTGACATCAGACACAGCTCTGGGGAAAATAGCAGGAGCTGTTAGCTGCTTAGACCAATGTCACCATCTGATGGCCCTGTGTAACGATGACTGCTTCTGCTGTGACCTCGGAGGAAGCTACAGGTTACCAAGCTTTACATATGTAGGGCTAAAAAGAAGACAGAATAATTGTCTAGACGTTCACCCAGAGACACCTATTGGCTGCACTACAAAATATATATGATGTAACTTGCAATCCCTTAAAGGAGGTATAGTAATTACATATATTTCCATGGTTTATTTATATACGGTATAAGCTTTTCTACTACCAATACTGTAGATTTAAAAAACATTTCATTTCCTCTCTTCTGAAAATATTGTGGGATGCTTGACACACATAATTCCTGTGTTGATGTCTGGAAATGATGGAATTACAACAATAATACCTTGTGTGTGGCCAGACTTGGTAATGAGTTAATTGGTAATAAATGAATACCAATGTATTATTATATCAGATGAGCATCTTTTTGATTGTTGATTTTTTTTTAATGTTTCACAAAGCAGAAATAGCAAAATAAAAATACAAAAAAATGATTAGCAGGAATTAGGATTCTTGTTGGGATTGTGATAAATTGATGTACATGTATTTGTATCAAGCCGGAAGAAGCCAGGAATAAAAGATCAGTTTTACTTTCCTGGGGCTTCTCCAGCCCCCTGCAGCTGTCCTGTGCCCTCGCAGTCGCTCACGGATCATCTGGTCCCCTGCCGCCACTTAGTTTCATTTTTGCTGACAGGCCCAACAGGCCTTCCTACGTGTTTTTTTTTCTTCGTGTTCCTGCCCGCAGTAGCGTCCTGTATCTGTATTGAGGACGGGAACATAAAGAAGGATACGCGTGCCCAGGCCTGCGCAGGTGCAGAAAGCCCGCCGACTCCCTGTCAGGGCATGTCAGTGAAAACTAGGGATGCTCATTCGGATTCCGTGGAAATGCAATTTCCGAAATTCCGATCGGAAATTGCATTTCCGCATCGGAATGCGGAAATCGGTAATACAAGTGCGGTAGGCGGATTTCCGTCGGAAATCGCGGAAATTTCCGCCGACTTTAACATCGATTTTCTGAAAAACTATAAGGTCTTTTTGAAAACTTTTTTTTGCATCTTGTTCACAAGATTCAGTTTAATAAATTTTGAAAATGTGGTGTTTCTAGGAATTACGGGGGCTTTGCTATTAACTACTAAAATCGGCGGATTTTTACTGTAATGTAAAATGCAGAAAATCTGCATTATCCGATATGCGGTAATTTTAAGCCAATCAGAAGACTCAGAAAGAATAAACCAATCAGAGAATGGGGATTTAGGCGAAAATTTCCGCATTTTCTGAATGCGGACTGCGGAATTACCATGGAATCGGAAATTGGCATTTCCGACCATCCCTAGTGAAAACAAAACTAGCTGGCGGCGTGGGATCAGAGGATCCGTGAGTGACTGCAAGGGCACAGGACAGCCGCAGGGCGCTGGAGAAGCCCCAGGTTTTTATTCCTGACTTAAATGTCCCATTTAGATATTCAAATTTCCAATCTCTCCTTCAAAATAATGAAGAATCAATCATGAACTGTGAAATCAAATAATGTACTGTGAATCAATCATGTATATCAAAAAAGGGCGCCATAGGAATTTGGGCACAGGGTGTAGCTGCTAGTAGAATATTGGCAATGCTGCAGATATTCTACTACTGGGCACTGGATAATTGTGATAATAGAGTATTTAATTTTACCGGTATTCTATTATTGGTTTACCCCCCCCCCCTCCCTCACATTAACCCTTCCTCTCTCTACGCCTAAAGGTGGCCCCACACCATACAATAAAATTATCCGATTTCACAGCAATTCGATAAAGATGATTGGACCTCCTAAAAAAACAAAAATCGAAAGCTTTTTTTTCATCCAACTGAAAAATACAATTGGATTTCCCGTTTTTTTTTTTTTTTTTAATCAATCCGGAATGCTGGAAATTGTTCTTAAATTTTTCAAAAGATTGTATGGTGTGTGTTAGATTGTCAATTTATTATTATACGCACCCTATCGATTTTCTCAGAGTTTCCAATCATTTTTATCATAATTGGCGAAAAATTGAACGTAGGTGTGTGGTACATTGGTCAGATTTTGGAAATGTTACAATCAGTCAGAAAAATTGATTGCAATTCTTAAATTGAACAGATATTTTAAAAAATTGTAAGGTGTGTGGCTACACACCATACAATTAAAAGATCCAATTTTACACCAATTCGATAAGTACGATTGGTTGACTTGAAAAATCAAAAGGTTTTTTTTTCTTCATTTGTTCGAGAAATCTGATTGAATTTCCCGTTTTTATTTGATAAAAGATCAGGACTGTTGGATTTTCTGATACATTTTTATGGTGTGGAGTAGATTATCAATTACTTGATGTACAGACCCAAGCAATTTTTTTTCTGGGTTATCAATCATCTTTTTTCATAATTGTGGAAAAATTAAGCATATGTGTGGTACATTGATCAGATTTTCGAATTGTTACAATCAGTCAGAAAAATGAATTGCAATTCTTGAATTAAAAAGATATTTAAAGGGGCACTATTGTGAAAATTTTTAAAATTTAAAATATGTGCAAACATATACAAATAAAAAGCATGTTTTTTCCAGAGTAAAATTAGCCAAAAATTACTTTTCTCCTATGTTGCTGTCACTTACAGTAGGTAGTAGAAATCTGACAGAAGCGACAGGTTTTGGATTAGCTCATCTCTTCATAGGGGCTTCTAAGGGATTTATTTATTTTCAAAAGCACTTAGTGAATGACAGTTGCTCTGTCCAACTGCCAAAAAACTGTGTAGCGAGCAGGGAAGCTGGCCAGCATCATTGTTTAAATCCTTTTTAGGGAATATCTTTATAAAGAATAAAAGTCTTGCTGAGAGAATCCCCTGTGAGAGATGGACTAGTCTAAAACCTGTCACTTCTGTCAGATTTCTACTGCCTACTGTAAAGGCTGAGACACACCAGAAAAGCTCCCCAAATGCTAGAGGTTTCAAAAGCTCTTCCCAATGTAATGCTATGGGTTTTTTTTTACAAAACCTCATCACTCCAGTGTGCATAGACACATAGGATAACATTATCAGGAGGTTTCAAAAACTCAAAACGCTCAGAAAAACTCCTCTGGTGTGCCCCAGGCCTAAGTGACAGCAACATAGGAGAAAAGTAATTTATGGCTCATTTTACTCTGGAAAAAAACATACTTCTTATTTGTCTATGTTTGCACGTATTTTAAATTTTACAATTTTTCGCCATAGTGCCCCTTTAAAAGATTGTATGGTGTTTGGCCATGTTATTACTAACCTCCCTTACCTACTCATAATGTTCCTTTTACATTTAATCAGTTGCTCACAGTTATAACTGAAAGACAACTGATTTTCAGAGTAATGTCCATTACTTTCCCTATGGCTCAGTTCCCACTATACGCCTTTTAGCTGAAAGCTTTTCCACAATGCACTGCTATAGAGGAAAAAAACACGTACCAACGCATACCAATGCATTAAGTGTAAAAGGGCACTAACCTACTGCTATCTACGCCACAATCTCTGAAGCTTTTGGTCTCTCCATCACAATAGTGTTTTGGCTACTTATTGCCTCCTGCGACCTAATTACCCACTGGGCACCGCTATAGCCGCATTTACTATTATGGTCTATGTGTTGTCCAAGTTTCCTGCACCACGTTCAATCCACTAAACTTATTTTTTTTTCTATAAAATTAATTTGGAAATTGATCTTAACAGATGACTGTTCACTGATTTCCTTTTTTTGCTTATTGAAATATAAACCAATAAAAAGAATGCGGATTCCCATTAAGTTGATTGTTTTCCTCTCTGTGCACCTTTACTTTTTTTTAAGCTCATCCCTTTATACTAACAAAAAGTTCTAACCTGATGAAAGACAAACAATTCTTTCACTATAAAATCGGATTTAATTGAATCTCAAATAGATCAATAAAAGCCATGAATATGTATATTCTTAATTGCTAAGTGTGTAAAATTTATAACAGTACTTTAATGTAATCCTGTTGGGTGTATACCGTACACAGCCCTCTTGTGCTAGCATGATAACAGGTTACAATTCTTTTTAAAACAGGTTTTACTGGAAAACTTACATCAGCTGTTCAGAACGTTTAACATTATCTTATTAAGATATTATGTAAGGTTCAACAGAAGGTACACTGTTGGCGTCAAAGAAAATATGTTTCATGAAAAACAGCTATCCTATGTATAATTTGTACAAGATAATAAATATTATAACACAAAGGCACCCTCTTTAGCAAGAAGGACCTTAAATGTGCAAGTAATAATGAGTTTGTATGTTCTCCCCATGCCTGTGTGGGTTTCCACCAGGCACTCCTGTTTCCTCCCAAATCCCAAAACATATAGATAAGTTGAATGGCTCCCCCTACCCCCCCCCCCCCCCCCTAAAATTGGCCCTAGACCAGAATGCACATATGACTATGTTAGGGATTAGATTGTGCGCCCCTCTGAGGTAGTTAGTGACAAGACTATATACGGTACGTTATACAGTGCAGCAGAAAATGTTGGCGTTATATAAATACTATATAGTAATCTATTTGATATTAGATTTCTGAAAATATTTTTTTAATGACGACAGCTTTGACAGAATGACAAAAGAGCTAAACAAGCTAACTTACGAACATCCATTAGTACAGTCATCAAATCCTTTGCCAATAATGAATTAAGAATGTAATAAACTTGCTTAACCAGAAAAGCATGTGAAATTATAAGCACATTCTATCAGAGAGGACAGAGTACAAAGAAAAAGGTGGATATGCATGAAATGAGTGTTCATATATAATTATTACTGTTCCAATTTACTGTCTTTAGTGTCTTATAATTATGTAGGTATAAAATAAGCAATACCTTTACAATCACAGTGTATATGCTCATTAATCAGAGCGGTGTTAACAACAGTCATTTATACTATTTATTAACTTTTCTGAATACTAGCTTCATGTAATTTTGGAGTTTGAAAAGGCTGATTCAGTATGGAACGCTCATAAAAATCAGATTCTCACAGGCAGGATTTGAGAGTTTCAGAGTATTTGTGTATTGAATATTTCTAATAAAACTGTTCATGGTCAAAGAGGCATGGGTTTTGTATGGAAAACAAAGCAGCTCATTGAAAGCCTTAGCACCCTTATAGATTTTCACTGTTAGTAAAGGTGAATGGGGACATGACATTACTCATGCAATTTTCACAAATTTCCATTGAAAAAGTCAATGACATGATCCAGAGATCTTGTCACAAAATACAATGCTTCCTGAAGAAATAGCTTCCTCAGTATCAACAGATAAGCCAGGAAGAAATAAATATTATTTTGATTCTGAATGATTGATCCCTTCCACATCCTTCCTCCTTCCTCAAGACAAGACAAGACAAATAACATTTATATCGTGCTTTTCTCCTGGCGGACTCAAAGCGCCAGAGCAGCAGCCACTAGGGCACGCTTTATAGGCAGTAGCAGTGTTAGGGAGACTGCCAAAGGTCTCCTACTGAATAGGTGCTGGCTAGGTGGGCAGGGTCAGCTCTGTGATCACAGTCAAAGGCCTCAATTCACTAAGTTTATCTCCAGTCTTTAATAACGTTTCTAGAGTGGTCACCATGGTGATGAGGCATGTCGTATTCAGGAAACATTTTACCTCAGGCAAACCTAAAGTTAACTCTTCTGTCTTTAAGTTAACTCTTCAATCCTTAAAATAACTCCACAGTTAAAGACAGGCTGTTTATTAACTGCGTGTAAAAATAAATACAGAGGAGGCAAATTAACTACAGAGGAGGTAAATTAACTACAGAGGAGGTAACTTAACCACTTAAGCCCGAAGGGTTGAAATTTTTTTACATCCGAGCAACTTTCACCCCCCATTCATTTGCCAATAACTTTATCACTACTCATCACAATTAATTGATCTATATCTTGTTTTTTCCGCCACCAATTAGGCTTTCTGTGGGTGGTATATTTTGCTAAGAGCCACTTTACTGTAAATGCATTTTAACAGGAAGAATAAGAAAAAAAATGGAAAAAATTCATTATTTCTCAGTTTTCAGCCATTATAGTTTTAAAATAATACATGCCTCCATAATTAAAACTCACGTATTGTATTTGCCCATATGCCCCGGGTATTTCACCGTTAAAATTATGTCCCTATCACAATGTATGGCGACAATATTTTATTTGGAAATAAAGGTGCATTTTTTCCGTTTTGCGTCCATCACTGTTTAGAAGCCCATAATTTATTAAATCATATTGATATACTCCTTTGACATGAATATTTAAAAAGTTCAGACCCTTAGGTAACTATTTATGTTTTTTTTTTTTTTTATTATTGTAATTTTTATTTTTTTTTTAATTTAAACTTGTATGTGGGTATTTTTTGGTGTGGGAGGTAAACAGGGTTTTTTTTTATATATTTATAGGTTTATTCTTAAAAAAAAATTTTTTGGGGTGTAATTTGCTATTTGGCCACAAGATGGCCAGAATCAAAAAGTCCTGGGAGCGATCGATCTCGCTCCCAGGCAGAAGAAAGGAGACCAGAGCTCAGAAAAGCCGCAGCGTCTGAAGAGACGCTGTCGGCTTTTCTCCGGGGGGTCCGATCAGCGAAAGGGATTTATAATCCCTTTCACTGATCGGTGGGCTAGCGGCCAGTAGCGGGAGCGCGCACGGGGGGGCCCGCGGGCGCGCGACCCGCGGGAGTGCGCGCAGCCCAACTGGACGAGAAATCTCGTCCAGTTGGGCTTAAGTGGTTAAGGAATGAAGAGATAAGATAACTCTCTTACTGTGTGGAGGTATGTTTTCTCTTGCCTTATTATTTCCAGCCTTTGGCCTCAATTCACTAAGATTATGCTGGAGATAATAAGGCAAGAGAAAACTTACCTCCACACAGTAAGATTTATCTTATCTCTTTATTCCTTAAGTTACCTCCTCTGTAGTTAATTTACCTCCTCTGTAGTTAATTTCACACGCAGTTAATAAACAGCCTGTCTTTAACTGTGGAGTTATTTTAAGGATTGAAGAGTTAACTTAAAGACAGAAGAGTTAACTTCAGGTTTGCCTGAGGTAAAATGTTTCCTGAATACGACATGCCTCATCACCATGGTGACCACTCTAGAAACGTTATTAAAGACAGGAGATAAGCTTAGTGAATTGATGCCTATGTCTCAGGAGTAATGATGGAATGGGGGAAGAGTTGTCATGCAGCATAGACTGCTGTTTCAGACAGCCCAGTAACATCCAGCTTTGGCACAAGACAGCTTTTACAAACCCAGTCAGCCAGGTAATACAAAAATGAACAATGCAAAATTGTCTGCAAAACTTTGTGTATTGAAAATGATCACATGTTCCACACAACAAGTCTGGACTGGGGTTTTGAGGACCAACTAATACTTGTAATCACAAAAGGTATTTTATGGCTGCATTACTCCTAACACTTTAACTAGCCAGTATAGTGTTCATGTACAATATCAGACTGCTCCCTTCAATAGATAATGTTTTAATTTATTTTATACTAGTGAGAACACACCGACTGAACATTGTCAGTGGAAAACTGGAGTTATTCCTTGATCTGCACATGTGTAATTTGCATGCATTTCCTTTTGGAGAAGAATAGGGGAGGAGAAACAGGTCTCACATTATGGAGCAATACAATTGGACTAATCCAAAGAAAACTATGATTGCTATTCTGCCAAATGGACAACTACTGTACAAACAAATAAGATCATAAAACAACTGGACTGGATAATCATCCTCAATATCAACAGGCTGGTGCCAAGGGCAAGTACTCACTGCGTACACGAATAGTTCATGTGAAAGAACACATACAACGTCCTCATTGGCGTAGCTGTGGGCCCTGATGCAAGTTTTTCATTGGGGCCCCCCAAGCACTCTATACATACCAAATGATATGGTGCACCAAAACAAATCAAGGACAACCACAGTGTCAGAGGTGCAAGAAGGGAATGGGGAACAGTTTGTTAATTATTATCAATATTCAAGGTACCGTATGTATAGAAGTGATTATTATGAGCACAGGATCAATAGAGAGCTAATACTGCAGTTGAGGGAGGGCCCCTCTGGCCCAAGGGCCCCAATGCGGTTGCAACCTCTGCAACCGCTATTGCTACGCCCCTGAGTGTCCTGATTTCCATCTAATCTAGAACTGAAACTATAAGCAGGACTCTGTATCATGTGAGTCGTGCTTCAGTAGTTTCCTTACAAGCGGCCTGTACACTAGGCATCTGATATATGGACATATTCATGCAGCTATATTTAATTTAATCGATTCTGATGAAGGCGTTGTCCTCCCCATTGTTTCACAGCTCACAACTAGCAGACTGTTTTGTACAGCAACATCTACAGTTGTGCAATCTGTGTGACAGTATACTAAATTATAAGGTGCCTGTGAACAAAATATAAATGTAAGATATGGAAAATGGTTATTTAACATAAAAGCCATTAATAATATCCTTCCGCAAGGTTTTCATTTGTACAGATCAGACTACATCCAGCTCAGTCAGCACTATGAAAACACTATATCAGCAGTTATTTAATGGTGAGGTATGGAATTTTTAAAATGTATTCCACAGTGAATATATACTCACCTCTGACAGTTACTTGATCTGAAGCAGCAGACAACTGATCACAGCTGCAGCCTTTATGGTGCTGGGATCTATTACAAAGTTTACACTTAGGGCCCGTTTCCACTAGAGCGAATCCGCATGCGTTGTCCGCATTCGCATAACCAATACAAGTGGATGGCCCTGTTTCCACTTGTCAGTTTTCATCTGCGTTTTTTCTGTGCAGGATTTTTCTGCACGGCACAGCCCGCAGAATTCGCCTGCATGTGGAATGCAGGCGAATCGCAGGCAATGTATTTAATAAGAAAATCGCATGCGTTTGTTGCATGCGTTTTTTCCCCGCGATTTCGCGTGCGATTTCGCATTGAAAGTAATGTAAATTGACACAGGCAGTGACATGGTTAAAATCGCATATACTCTGCCTATGCAAAATCGCATCCGCATGCGATTTCGTCAGCGGTGATATGCGGCGATTCCGCACCGCAATAGTGGAAACGAGCCCTTAGACTTAGAGATGAAAACTTTCATGCCCAGTTCACACTGGCGTTAAAAAAAACGTTCAGTTCGCTGATCGGAATGGAACAGATCCTAACGGATGCCAATGGATCCAATGTTAACCTAAGGATCCGTTTACCCCGTCCGTTCAATCTGTTCGACATGATCCGCTGAATGGATCGCAAGTTTGCTGCTGCAGCAATTTTTCCGGACTAATGAGCCCAGCAGAACAGAAACACAAGCTGAAGTACTACAATGAGAAAATGGGACAATGAGAAAATGGAATGCTTCTTCACACTATCTTGTGGGTAGAGGTCTGGGGCGATATGGGGAAATGGACCAGAAGCAGTGGCATGGAAACTGAGTGAAAACGGTTCCAATTGACCGGTACGATCAGATCCGTTTTCACAGATCTGTTTGCCACTAACGCAAGTGTGAGCCGGGCCTCAGAGTGAAGGTGAAAAATTGTGGTAGCATCCTTGAAGACAGTTACAGTACTGTGGCCTAGGGAGTGACTTGGAAGAGGTGAGTATCTTGCTCTCCCATGCAGGATTTATTACTACTACTTGACATATCACTTTAAAGGGCACCTGTAATCTTAAAAAATGAATACTTCAAGAGGGAGAAGCCTGTGGATGAGAGAGAGTAGAGAGGCTTCCTTTGTCTCCTTACGCCCCTCCTGCGCTGCGCCAGGACCCTATATACAATCTTCAACATTACAGTTGAAGATTGCTCACGGCTGTGCTCCCCTCCATGTACAAGCATGATCACACAGTACAGAAGTATGGTCTACACCTGTAGCAAACTTTTTTCTCCTTGCGCAGTGCTGCCGTGCTTGTATATAGAGGAGATCACGACCCCAAAGGTGCAGAGGCTCCCGGCTAACAGTGGAGGGGACGCAGAGGATCAGAGAAGCTTCTGGTGCATCCTGAGGCTTCCCCCTACTGTAAGCATGTAACTTTTTTTTTAAGAATACAGATATGCTTTAGTTTGTCTCAAGATAAGGAAGGGTTCACGGCACAGGAAAAAGACACGTGACCTTTCAAGAAAACCCGAGGTGGGGTTCTGGAAAAGAAGTCCGCATACAGAGGCTGGGTCTGCCTATACAGCCCAGCCTCTGTTGCTATCCAGATCCCCCCTAAGCCCCCCCCCCCTGCGCTCTGTGATCACCCATAAATCACAGTGCGGGCTGTTTACCTCTGTATTGTCAGTCACGGCTCTCCCCCGCCTCCGCAAATCACACGTGAAAAAAATGAGACCTGTCAAATTTTAAATGTAGAAAATTCATACATTGCAAATTTGCACGCAATCATAAATACAATGTGATGCCTCTGCGGCAAACGCGTTTTTGCAAATTCACACGCATATTTTAATAAGTGTTAACCATGCCCCAGAAGAAAGGAATGCCTGTTTCCCAAGTTGATTGGAGTTGTATACTGCCATTTCATTAGAGTGTTTTTTATCAAAATTGAATCTTCCACACACGCCTCAAAATGTACCCGAGGCGACATGTGACATGATGAGATAAACATGTGTATGTACAGTGCAAAACATATAAATAACCAGGCTGTTTTATGTGTTCTATTTTGCTGCCTGAAAGAGTTAATTTTTAGGCATGGAAGTGACAACTTCTGTCTTGTCTGTACCTTGTTGGGAATATAGTAAAGCAAATTACAGTCATAAAAGTTTTCCTGGCAGAATACAACTTCTGAGAGCAGAGAGAGATAGAAAAAGGTCACTAGTTCATGTATTTTCATTTAGGGACGCTTAATAGGCTGCCGCTGAACAGAGACAAAAAAACATTCAATCTACCTCGTAAATGTTTAAATATAAAATAAAACCAAGGGATTTGTAAAATAAGTGATTTTTTAGGAGCAGGAGGATAAATACAATTGTTTATCTCATCAGTTTATTTTCACCTCGGGTTTACTTTAACAAAAGTTTGGGGAATCAAGCAAGCACAATATATATATATATATATATATATATATATATATATATATATAATATATACTCATCCAAGCAACACTATCATGAGTGAGTCTACGCAGTGTTTAAAATCTTTGATAAAACTCTGTAGACCCCTAAAGAATTGTAATCTGAGGTATCTGAAGAAACCGTGTTTTCATCTGAAAGAATGACAAGAACAAAGGTGACTACATGCATGCTGCATTTCTCTACATGTATTTCTAAAGCTACCATATTTATAAGTGCACTTCATCTTTAACAAATGATAGAAATCACGGCTGTGATGAGAGAAGTGGTAATTTTCCAGTTTTGCTTCAGTACTCTGTTGCAGCAAGCCTTACACGTATGCTGTGACTGCACAGCCCCTAAGGGATCAATAATCTATTTGTCACTAGCATCACTTCATCTTCTATTCACCCATCAGAAACAGGCAGAGAGGATGAAGACAAAAAGATGTCATACTCATAACAAACACGGTAGCATCTGCAGTCTAAACCACACCAAACATCCATTGCTTAGCAACTTAACAGAAACCTGTGATGAAAGGACTACAGAGGCCAACATCTTTATACCTCTTTAAAAATGCTTTTTATCTGGTTCTCATTCAGTTTTGGTTAACAGTCTCAAGAAACTGCAGCTAGTGTAATGATCTTAGACTCTGAACATCTGGACTAAATACTCTGTATCAGTGGCATTAAGGCTGCTTACACACCAAGACGTTACAGGCGCACGTTAGTGCGCCTGTAACGCTCCCCCAACGCACAGCAATGTAACACAAGTGGGCTGTTCACACAGCCCACGTTGCGTTACATGTAACGCTGCACGTTCTGTGCAAAGTGCAGCATGCTACGGCGTTGGAGCGGCTATAGCCGTGTTAGACTGTTTGCACATGCGCAGTGGGGGGCGGAGAGGAGGCGGGGAGAGCCAGCTACAGTAGCCGCGCACATGGCTACTTAATATTCACTGCACTGGCGGGCGCTGATTGGCCGGCGGGACCACGTGATGCGGAGTGTCTCGCTCCGCATCACGTGGTCCCGCTGGCCAATCAGCGCCACTCTGGGAGACATTATAGGACTCGAGCCGCCTAACGCGGCTCACTCTACCGTCGGCTCTTGCAGCACCATACGTTGTGTTGGGTGCACGTTATGCGACCTTAACCAGCCACCTAATGCAACGTCTTGGTGTGCAAGAAGCCTAAAGGCAAAGAATCGGCGCAGCAGACACACTAACGTTTTTGTTTTCTTTTAAAGTAGTTTGATTAGCCATACTATTGTAGGAAAAAAACACATATATAAGTATATAAATACTTGATCTACTTACATAACACATGTATTGTACTGTCCACATTTTGATTTCAGTAAATATATAATATATAGTAAATGGGGAGAATTCGGTCTCTGGTGGGAACCATGTCTTTTGCCCACAGTTTGAGGCTAAATACTGAAGCCATTTCTTCCCTTAATTTTTTTTTTCTTTTCTCCTCCACTAGTGGAGTCACCTCAGCCTTGCTTGTAAACACAAGTGAGCAGAGGATCATGTTCCAGTTAGGTAGCTAGGCAGGGAAATAAAGGGAAGAGGAGGAATATATTATAGATAAAAAGAACCCCCAGCATGCAACTGAATGGCAATGGTTATAAACCTGTTTATGACCACGTCACGCCGACGGGCGTGGCCGCGGCGGCAGCCCCAGGACCGCCTAACGTCGATTGGCGTAAAGTCCTGGGGCCGTAATTTGCATGATATCGCGCGCACGCTGCGCGCGCATCTCATGCTCGGAGGGCGGAGCTCCGCCCCCTCTTCAGTCTCCGAGACTTTTAGACGGCATGATCGTAGTCTTTTTACACTGTGCAGCGCTGCGATCAGCAGCAGAGCTGCACTGGGGACAGCCGTGTGACACGGCTGTCCCCCTGGGGGACAAGAGAGCGATCGGCTCTCATAGGCAGAAGCCTATGACAGCCGATCGCCGTAATTGGCCGGCTGTGGGGAGGGAGGGAGGGAGGGAGGGAGGGAGGGAGGGAAGGGTTTTAAGGAGACAGGGTAAAAAAACAACAACACACAAACAATAATATTTATTTAGAAAAAATAAACATGGGGGAGCGATCAGACCCCACCAACAGAGAGCTCTGTTGGTGGGGAGAAAAGGGGGGGGGGGTCACTTGTGTGCTGTGTTGTGCGGCCCTGCAGCTTGGCCTTAAAGCTGCAGTGGCCAATTTTACTATAAACGGCCTGGTCACTAGGGGGGTTTAGCCCTGGAGTCCTCAAGAGGTTAAAGAGCCAGTGCTCCTAAGGTATGTGATAACTCCAAACCATAACAGCAGAAAAAGTTTTTAAAGTTTTGAATGCAGGAATAGCATCTTTATCACTTAATACACTCAGACCAGTTGCTATTGAAATGTGATTTTTATGGTGACAATCCAGCTTTAAAGATAGTAGTCTCCTTACCACTCGCTTTAGGTGTTCCTTTAAAGGACACCTGATGTGGGTGTGATATGGATGCCGCCATATTTATTTCCTTGTAAACAATACTAGTTGCCTGGCAGCTCTGTTGATCTTCTGACATACGTAGTGCCTAAATCAAAACCCTGGAAAAAGCATATGGCTAATCCATTAAAACATGAGTCAGTTGAGTCAGTGTACCTGATCTACATATGCTTGTTCAGGGTCTATGGCTAAAAGTATTAGAAACACAGGATGAGGAGGACTGCCAGGCAACTGGTATTATTTAAAAGAAAATAAATGTGGCAGCCTCCATATCACTCTCACCTCGGGTTCCCTTTAAGGTCCGGGTGTTTCTTTTTCAATATTAAAGCAAACAGATTGTTTACATAACTTCTACGTAGAAAATATAAAAACTACATATGATTAGATGTATGGCCAGCATTTAACTCTACACGCAAATAACCAAGTAAATAAGTAGCATGAGAGGTTCCCTAGTGGGCTGGAAAATCCGGTACATCTTAGTTTGCTCTCCTAAATCTCTTCATTATCAAAATATCACCAGTGTATTTCTTGTTAAAAAAAATCACCTGTGTATAACTGTACATAAATCAAGTCTTTCTAGGTAAAAAATTGACTCTTATTTAAAACCATTGTATTCAGGGCAGTGCAAAGAGTGGAACGCTATTTTTCCATGTTTTGCTGCTCTGCGCTGTTTGCATTGAGCTAGTGATGCCATGTTGGCAACAGGGGTGACACTCACAGCGGGACCAATGGGGACAGGGCTGTTTATTCACACATCCATTGCAGGCACAGACCTTGAGAGACATTTAATTCCAGGGGTGCCAAAGCCTCTCTGTCTCTAAAGTCCCCATCCATCTCTATTCCAGCCCTGCCTGCCACTTCCCTTTTCCATTGGCCAGCAGTGAGTCCTCCTTCCACTATCAGACCAGAAAAACACTATTCAGAGATCAGTGAGATCAGGTTCAGCTATCTTTTAAATGTGCCTTATTTCAGGCCAGCAAATACTTCTACAATACATTAACATTACTTTATCCATCCTTTTTGCATATAATAAAGTTAAAACTTCACTAGTTTGTGCTAGCATGGAACAAAATAAAACAAAACAAAAAAATTAAGCTTAAGCAGAATTTAAATTTCATTCTACTGAACAATGCATTCAATTCTGTTCTATAGTATTGTGGGTTTTGAAATATGGCTACAAAGTAGTCAGGACTCAGGAAATAAACCAACAATTGCCTCAGGAAACGCACACCAATGTGAATGTTTTCTGCAGATTATCAGATCTAATAAATGGGTGGCTCTGATCCAAATTGTTGTCAAGATAAAAGCAAAATAAACCAGTTGCTCTTTTAGCCTGTAGACATAAAAGTAAAAACACTAATAACGATTTTTGCAGAAGTGTGAATGGGTGGGTACTGATAATCTCCTCGTGATTGAGTCTTCAATACTACTGACAGTGAGGTTGGGCCACAAAACTTATCTCATGAATTATTTTGCCTTACTTATTTTTCACCTTATCTACAGAATTGTTTTTCAGCACTTGAGCCTATTATATATAGTAGACTAAAGCTGCCCATACACTGAAATATTTGTAAAAGATCAGGTAAAAGCTCAATATTTCCGATTTCAGCCCAAATATTGTCAATATCAACCTCACTTCTGCAGCTGCAAGCTTTGCTTGCTGGATGCAATCAAAATTAGAAATGGCCAATGAGATGCAAATAATTCCAAGTCGATGCAGGAATATGTAATTTTTTAACTTGAAAATTAACCAATCAAGTCCCACCAAGGTTTAAGTCTATAGGTCCATTTTTAAGCCGCATAAATTTGCATATAGAATTTACATAATTCTGCATGAACTCTACAACAAACAACAAACCTTGCGGCTGCTGCTTGTGGTTCCCCTGGAGTTCCCGGAAGTATAAGTACTAAAGAAGCTGAATTTCTGAAAGCAGTAAAGTTTTTGTCTGGATCCTTTATCTAGTAAGGTGCAGACAGGGCCGGCCCACCCATGAGGCGGGGTGAGGCGGGTTCCTCAGGCGGCAAGATGTGGAGGGGCGGCATCAGGCATAACAGGAAGTGACTGCGCCTGGTCCTTGCCGCCTTCTAGTCTGACTGCCTGGAGAGGAGCATTCTGCGGGGCTGTCTCTATTTGGGGGGGCTCTCCCGCAATCCCGGGAACCCCCCTTCTGTCCCGGTGGCTTGGCAGAGTTGGGGGCGAAAACAAAATGATCACGGAGCCAGCAGCTCCATTACGGCAAGCAGGAGCTTCATTCCTCCCCCTACTGTGTGTGCGTGTGTACAATTCACACTCCGCCCCCTCGCACAGTGCGGGCCGGGAACATCAATACTTACTCCTCTCAAATGGAAATGCTGCTTGCCGTTCTCTCCCGGCTTATTGCTGGACTAGTTTACCTGTGTATCAAGCAGTGTCTCTGGGGAGGGGATGAAGCAGAACGGAGGTTTCACACGGAGGTTTTGCTTCAGATGACCGGGCTGGGACGAGTAAGCAAACAGATGCAATATATACTGTCTGCAGATAAGATCACTTTGCAGGGGCAGCTGTGTGCTTTGTACCACTCTCAGCCTGCCTGATTTATTGCCTCAATAAAAACGTCCTATTTCCTCCTTCACTCTTTTCACTTTCCTTCACTCTCTCCCTGTTTCCTTATCCTATCTTGTTTTTTCTCTTTGTCTTTCCCTTCCTCCCCATCTCTATCCTTTGCTTCTCTATTGCTCCTCTCACTCCCCTTTCCTCTCAATTTTGAGGAGAAGGAAACCTGATAAACTGCACTGATATCTCACTCTCTGTCCCCCTCTTCTTCTCTACCAATCTCTCTTCTTTCCTCTGCTCTGTGTCCTCATTCTTTCCTTCTCTTACTCTCCCCCCCCCCCCCCCTCCTTGTTTGCAATAATTGTCCCCTCTTTTGCTCTATTTCTAATCTTCCTTTCTCTTATACATAGCTCCCAACAGCCTCTTTTTGAGGGTCAGTCCCTCTTTGGGAGCCCTGTCCCTCTTTCCTCCTCATTTGTCCCTCTTTCAGGACTTTGTCACTCTTTCTATGTAAATATATATATTTCTCTACTAAAAAATGTGTTCAATTGACTAAACTTTATTCCCATCCTTTAAATTGATATATTGCTGATTTTAAAATGTTAATATGAAGGAAAATGAACCAGGATAGAAAGGACCAATCTTTATGGTATACGTGACTAGGGGTGTGACGAGGGTGTGATCAGGGTGTGTGGCAGGGGCGTGGCTTAAGTGTCCCTCTTTCTCATCTCCAAAAGTTGGGAGGTATGGGAGAGCGAGTGCTGGTTGATTGGCTGCTTCCTCAATTTGCCTGCAGGCTGCAGTGCAGACTCTGCAGTGAAGTCCTGGCTGTGACGCCTCCGTGCCAGCACACACCGTGAGTCATTGAGCCGGCCGCCCGGACTGTGTTCTGCCTGGGACCCGCCCCCAACTAAGCTGTTCAGTGCACCGCACGTCAGTTCTGCTGCCACGTGCCACCCACCGTGATGCCGCCGGGCCAGCCGCCCTAGAGGGGGTGCGCTGTATGGAGGGGAGAACCGCAGCCGCGGGGAGGGCAGCCCGACCTCTCCCTCCCTCTCCCAGGGCTGGTCTCCGTGCTCCCCCCTCCAGACTTGACATAGAGCAATGTGCAGGGAAGCCTGTACTAAACAACTCACCTCCCTGCGTTCCCATCACCGCTCAGTCGCCGCTGGTCTTCTGTTCTCCGCATACGCTGATACACACACTGCTTCCGGCTACAGGAAGCAGTGTGTGTATCAGCGTATGCAGAGAGCAGAGGACCAGCGGCGACTGAGCGGCGATGGGAACGCAGGGAGGTGAGTCGTTTAGTACAGGCTTCCCTGCACATTGCTCTATGTCAAGTCGGGAGGGGGAGCACAGAGACCAGCCCTGGGAGAGGGAGGGAGGGAGAGGTCGGGCTGCCCTCCCCGTGGCTTTCCCCTCCTTTAGGGGGGCAGCTACTTATCTAACCTATACTGGGGGGCACCTACCTATCTAACCTACAATGGAGGTACCTACCAATCTAACCTATACTGAGGGCAGCTACCTATGTAATCTATACTGGGGCACCTACCTATCTAACTTGTATTGGGGCACCTACCTACCTACCTAGCTAGCCTACCTAGTGGAGTGGGACCGAGTTGGTTTGCTGAGACAGTGTGTTGGTTGGGTCAGGTGCACCGTGTTGGGTGGAATCGTCACGATTCCTCTCCACACCCAACCAACACACTGTCTCAGCAAACCAACTCTGTCCCACTCCCTGGATTATACATGATTCATTTAAATCCTCTAACACATCCACTTCTAAGATGAGGGCTAAAGCCTGGTACACACGTTCAATTATGATTGGCCAATCACTGACCAATTTTACCACCTGCGTCCAGTGGCGTAGCTAAGGAGCTGTGGGCCCCGGTGCAAATTTTACAATGGGGCCCCCCCAAGTACTGTATACTTAACAATTGATGCGGCGCACCAAAACCTGCTAATGGCAACTACAGTGTCAGAGGTGCAAGAAGGGGATGGGGAACAGTTTGTCAATGATTACTACCATTCCATGTATCTATAGAAGTGATTATTATGAGCACAGGACCAAGAGAGAGCTAATACTGTAGTTGAGGAAGGGCCCTTTGGGGCCCCTCTGGCCCAAGGGCCCCGATGCGGTCGCAACCTCTGCAACCCCTATTGCTACGCCCCTGCCTGCGTCATGTAGTATGAGGCTGGGCAGCAGATATTGCGCACTATGAGCAGATTTTGTAGGTATCCCTTATACTACATGAAGGAAGGTGGTAAAATTGGTCAATGATTGGCCAATCGTAATTGAAAGTGTGTAATCAGGCCTCATTCCGCTAAGAAAGACAGGAGGGAGAACAAGCAGATGGAGACAGACAGGGATATAGGGGGGGGGGGGGGTATCGGGGGGGGGGGGCGCCTTCACGATCTTTGCCTCAGGCAGCAGAAAGTCCAGGACCGGCCCTGGGTGCAGAGAAGTTGGAGAAGGTGTCAGAAATGGACACACTGGTCCTGAAAGCAGTAAAGTTTCCTTGTGCCTGGTTCCCTTATCTTGTGCAGATAAGTTGGAAAAGGTGTTGGAAATGGACACACTGGTCCTTCTCTGCTGAAAGCAATAAAGATGTATTGTTCCTGGTTCTTTTGTCTAGTCAGGTGCAGAGTAGTTGGAGAAGGTGTTGGAAATGGACACACTGATTCTTCTCTGCTTTTCCGCAGCCATCCTGTTTAGTAAATCAACACCAGTCCCAAAGTAATTCATGAATAATACTGTATTATGCTGGGAATATACGGTTGCAGAATCGAGTGGCAAAAACGATCGAGAGGAGAATCGAGTGTCAGAAACGAACCGTGTATTCCCAGCATTAGACAAAAGTTTAAATCTTACTAAAGGGAATCTTCCATGTTGATCTACTGTAAATGGCAAAGGCAAGAGCTGATGTGAGGTGCCTTTTAACCAAAGTTCGGGTAAGTCAGTTAATAAGTGCCAAGATGGCCAGGGTTCTACCACCTAACCAACATGTGCAAAACATAAGGTGTGTATCAGGTGAATAGGAATCATTTTATGTTTAGGTTGATTCGTAAAAAAATAAAGAAACATTCTAAAACCTATACAGCAATCCACATTCAATACATTAGCTGACTAAAGGTGGCCACACGATACAATAAAATGATCTGATTTTAGAGTAATTCGATAAAAACGATTGTATCTCTCTAAAAAAATCGAAAGCTTTTTTTTCATTCAACTGAAAAATCCGATCGGATTTCCCGTTTTTTCGATTTAAATCGATCCGGAATGCCAGATATTTCTCTTCAATTTCTACTAAAGATTGTATGGTGTGTGTTGGATTGTTCCTTTATTAATATACACACCCTAGCAATTTTCTCTGAGTTTCCAATCCGTTTTTATCATAATTGAGGAAAAATTGAACATAGGTGTGTGGTACATTGGTCATATTTTTGAAATGTTACAATCAGTCAGAAATATTGATTGCAACTCTTACATTGAACAGATATTTAAAAAAAAATTGTATGGTGTGTGGCCACCTTTAATTGTGTTGCTGAAGTCGTATCGTGAGTGTGATCATTTAAGTTAAGGTGGCCACATACCATACAATTTTTTAAATATCTGTTCAATTTAAGAATTGCAATCAATTTTTCTGACTGATTGTAGCATTTCAAAAATATGACACCTATGTTCAATTTTTTCCTCAATTATGATAAAAATGATTGGAAACTCGGAGAAAATTGCTAGGGTGTGTATATTAATAAATTAACAATTCAACACACACCATACAATCTTTAGTAGAAATTGAAGAGAAATATCTGGCTTTCCGGATCGATATAAATAAAAAAAACGGGAAATCCGATCGGATTTTTCAGTCGAATGAAAAAAAAAGCTTTCGATTTTTTTGAGAGATACGATCGTTTTTATCAAATTACTGTAAAAATCGGATCATTTTATTGTATCGTGTGTGGCCACCTTTATACAGATATTGGCGCATATGCAATTAACTTTTTCTCCTGAGTTTCCTCCTAGGTGATATTTTTAAACTTGTCAATAAAATGCTTTCTAAGCCCCCAAACAGCAAGAAAACACTAAAATACAAAAGAAAACACAAAATAAATTTTGATAGTCCTTTTTCACCTACTTTTTGTTACTTTTTTAATTTAAAAGTGCTGGAAAGTTATTTTAAATCAAAGATGAAAAATTAACTCAGGAGAAAAAGTTAGATGCATATGGGCCATTATGTGCAAATCAAAACAGCATGCATTTAATTAATTCACTCTAGTTAAATAGTTAATGATATTCAATCAGATGATGCGCCCGACAGCCATCCTGCACAATGGTATCTTGCAGTAAGCGAAGGAGCTGGCACTATCAAAATTAAAGGATACCCGAGGTGACATGTGACATGATGAGATAGACATGGGTATGTACAGTGCCTAGTACACAAATAACTATGCTGTGTTCCTTTTTTTTCTTTCTCTGCCTGAAAGAGTTAAATATCAGGTATGTAAGTGGCTGACTCAGTCCTGACTCACACAGGAAGTGACTACAGCGTGACCCTTTTTATCGCTTTCTTGCTCTCAGAAGCAATTTTCTGCTAGGAAAATATCTTTAAGTAAAAACAGCTTTTTATTGGGGGCTTGGCTTGGAAAATGAGCTGGTGTATTGCTTCCCAAACACTGCGTATATATCCACCCGATAAAGAGCTATTTATAGTAGCAATTAACTGCTTGAGGTGAGGACGCCGTCTCCAGAGCCTAGCGCAGAAGTGGCTAGCGCATCCTCTACTGCACACGCCTACCTCGTCATGGGAGCAGCAAATCCTCGACTTTCCGGAAATCATCAAGTCGTGGAAGTTAACGACCAGATCGCTGTTGGTTTCCGTGACACAGGCGCAGAGCTTACCTTGGTTCGCTCTCATCTTGTAGCCAGGGAGAATTTCCTGCCTAATGAGCGTGTCACACTTTTGGGAGTTGGTGGCGCACACGCACGCATCGCCAAAGCTCGTGTTGTTCTCGATTGGGGAAGGGGCCGCCAGTCAAAAGTTGTGGGGGTGACAGATGACATCCCAGTGCCTGTGCTGTTGGGCACCGATCTTGGCACCCTACGATCCTTTTATGAACCTGTGATCAACACCCCGGATTGCCAGTCTGGACCCACTCAGGTACTGTACAAGCTTGGGGTGGGACAGAGGGAGGCAGCCAGGGTAATGGTACCTAGCCCTCCTAGGGAAGGAGGGAAGGAAGCGGTACCTGTTTCTAATGGACAGCTGTCTAGTCACGGTTTGTCTGACTCTAAACCTGTCACTGTTGTTCCAGATACCTGTGTACATGTGAAAAATGAACGTAACTGTGATGTTAATGTTGTACCAGATGTTGCTAATAGCTTTCATGCTGAATCTCACAGTGCTAAAAATGATGTATGTTTAAATGTGACAGTCTCTAATCTAAGAGGTAACAGTCTTGTTTTGCCTGGGTCATATCCGTCCAGGGCAGTGGAAGCAGGCCAGGTGTCAGAGCAGGCAGCTGGGGGCCTAGACCTCCCCTCCTGCTATGACAGCCAGAGTGCTCCACCATTGTCTGCTGTTAACAAACAGCTGGTGGAGACAGGCCGTTCCTTCCCTGTCTCACCCTTGCATGTCTTCCCCTTGCAGAAGCAACCCAGTGCAAAACTGCCCACAGGTCCACCCTCTATCCTTCCTGGAGAAGGGGCAAGCCTCGCCACCCAGGTGAAGGCAAATTCGTTTTTAAAATTGTGCTCTAATGTTCACCTAGGTTGTGCTGACCAAAATGTTGTGCCAAGGTGTAGTCAGTTAGAGCAGGGGTATGCTACGCTGCTTCCAGATTCGCAGGCTGACACCCGAGAGTCAGGAAGTGACCCGGATGTCAGCCAACGACTCTCTCCCTTACAGGAAGCGCTATGCAAACCCAGCCAGGCCTTTAGAGGTAAGCCTGTTGGTGTGCATCGCACCGTCCGCAAAGCGGACACTGGGACACACCGGACCATGAGGCCTTATGCTTCTGGTGAGTTGTCTAACGGGCAGTCAGATAAGAAGTCGAGAACCCGGTCAGTAGCTAAGCGCCGCGTAGAGCGGGTCATGCAGACCCACTCTGTGCGTCCGGCTGGTAGGAGGGAGATGTGACGAACATTACGGAAAAGCCGTGCGCTAGCGCCATCGACTTTCGCATAATCGTGCACAGTTCCTGTCAGTCTTGGGTAAATACACAATAGATGTCAATTTCCCTCTCTCTTACTGAGAACAGTAACCTTCCCCCCCACATCCTGTTCAGGTCAGGAAAGGATTCACAAGTAGCCAGACCACCTGGGGAGCAGCATTTGGTCACATAGCTCATGTTCCACCAAACCAGCTCAAACTGGTTGAACTTCAAATTTCCCTCCAAGCGTATAGCTTCACACAAAGGGAACGTTAACTTATTAATAATTCAAAATAGGTTTGTCACAGCAAGACCAAAATTACATTTCCTGATACCTAGGAAACAGGTCTATAATTCACATGAATTATCATTCTCTAGCTATCAGGAATCAATTGAGAAACCGCTTTATCCGGCATGCGTAGAGCAAATTCGTTAGACTAGGCGTGTATAGTCTCATTTAATACAGAGTCGCATGCTGCTTATGAATATGGTCTCGGATCTGCGATGCACCCATCTGGGGCGGAATTACACAAATTATTAATAATTGGTACATTCCTTGCTCCAAGTCTGTGGGTGGTAACCTGACTTGCCAGGAGGTAACCCTGCCTCCAACACACCTACTTTCCAGGTAGTGACCGCCCCAAAACTCTGGTCAGTAAAAAGCGTTTGCAAGGAACTCCACCCAGTTCTTCAATTTACATCGACTAGGGAAGTCCAGACATGTGCTCACGGAAGAACCGGGCGCATGTTGTGTACAAAGGACTTTTAAGCTGAATGCCTACGTTTAAACTGGACTATTTTCTTCATGCTTCAAATGGATTGCTCAGCTAACTAAGTAAGAACTTTCTGTTTTATTCCTTTTATTTTTAAGCTCTGTGTTTTATATGTTAATAGGTGTATATAACTGTATGTAATGCATTTGTGTTATTAAACGTTTAAAAATCGTTTAGCGGTTATGACCTGTTGCTGAACATACACAATCGTACCTATTCTCCTGAACTCGCTACCCTGTGTTTAATAGAAGTATACATTTATAACCCGTATGCGAGAACCCGGCCCAGACATAACGATCTGGCCCAGATTCTTGTATACTGCTAGGGGTTACTAAAGTGTTCTCGAAGTCCTAGTAAAATTACAGTAGCGGGCTGTGTAACTCGCTTGGTGGCAGATCTTTGAATTGTATATGTGTGTGGAGTGATTCGGTTGGTATCAGAACGCTCCCTTCGCGAGTCAGTTCATCAAATTGCGAATGTGGGTTACCCTTCGTGATGAACAAATGACCGTGTAAGAGGATTTCTGACGCTGATCGATTTACCCCACCCGCAGACCGGCTCGCGGTCTGTGACATTTGGTGGCAGCTATTTATAGTAGCAATTAACTAGTGGCCGCTTCAACACTTTATATCTGTCTGGGTGGACAAAAGTTCCCAATTTCAAAGTTATGCATGCATGCCCAATATTGACAAAAATAAACCAACAAGAATGCAAATGCAAACAATACTTTGGTGTCATTACAATTTCATATACCTTTCAAGTCAACAATTAGTAATCTACAAATGAAGTTGTCTCAATGCCATCTTTTTAGTGTAGCGTGTTTACTTACTTAAGGTCAGAGTAAGGCAGAATATATTCACGAGTAAAGCTACATACACACCTTAGCTATCCCTTGCCTGAAGTGATCATGCGTCATGATCATTTTTGGATAAAAATATAAATTGTTTTCAGAGATCAAATGATATTAGCATCCTCTGACAGTGAGGCACCTCCCATCTCCTTTCTCCATAGAGCAGAATAAGGGCCTCTGCCAGGAGCAAGGCAGCATGTCTATACAGTGATCAGGTATAAACTATCACTTAAAATGATACAGAAAATTATTGCTTTTAGTGCCAGAAATGTAAAATGTGTATGTAGCTTAAGGTTAGTACAGTAGGTTAGGGATAGTATATAGATTTAGTGTTATGCACCTCTTATCAAGTTAGTTAAGTTTTATACTACACAAATAATTAAGTTGGCGTTAATTCCTTTTAAAGGTAAAAGTTAGAGTTAGGGTTATGAAACTGTAGATGATAAATGTTCAAGTCATGATAGTGTTAGGATTTAAAGGAGAACTCCAGAATGTGTTAAATAACACGGTGTCCTGGATATTTGAGTTCTTGAAATTAATATTTGAGTGCTGTATTCCTTTGCTTATTATATGTTTTAAAAACAGTATTTATCCTCCTAAGTAAGGATTACCAGTTTTTATGTTTTTCACATATATAATATACAGTATAATCAGCTGTGAATCTTCATAAGTGTGTTGTCTATAATGCACATTTCAAGTTCAGAAACATCCCCAGCAGTTATCTGACATAAAGGAAGATATACAGTTACAGTTATTCATGGACTATTGACTTGGAACACACATATTAAAATAAAGATCAATAATTAGCTTGCTGCACTCTATAAATGCTATTTAAGCAGGAACTAAAGACAGCTGCTCAATATCAGTTCACTTACTTGCAAAATAACAATTTCCATAAAGGACACAGGGGCACAATTCACTAAGCTACGATATTAAGTCTATTCTTTCATCTGGAAGTTGCACTGTCTGATATTTGAACCATGTTATGGTATAGCAAGTAATCATTGGTGTGCATCAAGCTTTTGTCTCCTCTGGATATCAATTCACTAAGAATTGTCAGCGATTATGTTATCATTTCTGCAGGTATTTGCTCATTTGCATATGGTCTATTACTAAGGGCTCAAACCCACTACCAGCCTTTTCTAAGCGTTAGTGATTTGAAAAGCTCTTGCTAATGCAATGCTATGGGGGATTTTCATAAAATCACTTGGTCAATTGAGATCACTCCCATTACATTAGCAAAAGCTTTTCCAATCTCAAGCACTCAGAAAAGCACTCCTAGTGGGATCCAGGCCTGACTGAGTTGAATTTACTAAGTTAAAAAGCTCTTGAAATACAGACAAAATTCATAAATTAAAGCATGCATGTTAATTTACTAATGCTCTTAGGTGGCAATAAAGTCCAACCTGTTGTTATTTTATCACTGCTCACATCCAGCACTGCCAAATTGCATGAGGGGACCAAGCAGGACGTCAATGCTAGGAGGATAGTTTTTGCCATTAAATCATACAAACCTTTTCTCTCGTCTTCCTAAGCTTACATTCACAGTGACCACTGTGTTCCCTGCCACAGCAGTAACACAGTGGATCGGGAAAGTAGTGCGTCATATACAGTGAAGCATACATTGAAAAATATGCTTCACTGTTAACACACGTTTTGCAGTAACACACAGCATGCAGTGCATTACAGTGCATTACTATTACACCATAATGCAAACAGCACACAGTGTAACGAGCAGTGCACACAGATTTGCACTGAATGCAGAATGTCACTTAATGTGGAAATACTGAAGACCAAAACCAGGGTAAATGTGAAATAAGTAATGATTTATTTACAAGGACAGGATATATACACAAGTGATGCTGCAATTGGTGCATGAACATAAATACAAATGAATTGTACAACTAGCAATATGATTGCAGGCAATTGTCTTGCGATCAGACGTACACAAACCAATAATAATATATACAGTGTGCACACAGTGAACCCCGAACCCTGTCTAACTAAGCTAACTAACTAATATATACACAGGATAATATACAACCAAGCGCAGGACATATGCAGCAGGCAATAGGTTAGTCAACAAGCCGAGATCAGATACCAGGACATCAAGCAATACAATCAGTGAGCAGAAGAATAGTCAGACAAAGCCAATATCATAAACCAGGGAATCAAACAATCAGGTAACAGGCAGACAGGTTACAGGTAACAGGAATCAGGTAACAGGAATCAGGTAACAGGAATCAGGTAACAGGAATCAGGTAACAGGAATCAGGTAACAGGAATCAGGTAACAGGAATCAGGTAACAGGAATCAGGTAACAGGAATCAGGTAACAGGGAAAGGACCAGAACACAGGCTCTAGGCTATCATCACCAATGAACTAGCAACAGTGTTCTGTTGTAGCTGGACTTTTATACTCTGCAGGATGGTCATGTGACCTCTTCCAAGGCTGCAGAGACACAGTTCTTGAATACAGAGACCTCTGTTGGTGGGCAGAGGGAACTTCAGGAGGAATGTACAATGTTCTTGAAATGAGAGGGGACATCTGCTGGTGAACAGAGGAAGTCCATACAGTTCACAAACGTCACCAGCAGGAACAGATCGTGATAGTACCCCCCCCCCTTGAGGAGCGGCCTCAGGACGCTCCACCAGACTACCAATTCACATCCACCTGGGTCCCAAGAAACATTGGGCGAAAAGGCAGACAGCAGACCGGAGACTGTCAGGCAACAAGGCAAGATACACAGCAGTCTGAAGAACATCAGGAAGGACCAGGAATCAGATGTCATCAGGAACGGCAGCAGGCAGAACCAGGAACCAGATATCAGGAAAGGCAGCAGGCAGAACCAGGAAGCAGATGTCATCAAGCAGGGCAGCAGGCAGAACCAGGAACTGGATGTCATCAGGAAAGGCAGCAAGCAGAACCAGGAACCAGATGTCATCAGAAACGGAAGCAGGCAGGACCAGGAACCAGATATCAGGAAAGGCAGCAGGCAGAACCAGGAAGCAGATGTCATCAAGCAGGGCAGTGGACTAGACACCAGCAGGAAGGACAGCATGTAAACAAGTCTCCAGCCAAACAGTTCAATAGTATACCTCCACCAGGACAACCGATTTGGCTTTAGCAGAGGTCTGCAAAACTGGGCTTTGTTGTCAGAAGTCTGTAGGAGCTGAGGAACAACAAAAGTCTGAGGGTGGGCATCAACAAAAGTCTTTAGAGGGTGGGCATCAAACAAGGTAGCAACAGGCTGGCTAGCTTCAGGCAGGGTGGCAACAGGCTGGCTAGCTTCAGGCAGGGTGGCAACAGGCTGGCTAGCTTCAGGCAGGGTGGCAACAGGCTGGCTGGCTTCAGGCAGGGTGGCAACAGGCTGGCTGGCTTCAGGGGTCTGGACCATTAGCTGAGCGCTTGGCTGGGCCGTTGGCTGAGCACCTTGCTGGGCCGTTGGCTGAGCACCTGGCTGGACCGTTGGTAGACACCCCAATACAGTCTGTGCAAGCTGAAACATATCCTGTGCGGGCTGGAGCAAAACCTGTGCGGGCTGGAGCAAAGTCTGTGCGGGCTGGAGCAAAGTCTGTGCGGGCTGGAGCAAAGCCTGTGCGGGCTGGAGCAAAACCTGTGCGGGCTGGAGCAAAGTCTGTGCGGGCTGGAGCAAAGTCTGTGCGGGCTGGAGCAAAGTCTGTGCGGGCTGGAGCAAAGTCTGTGCGGGCTGGAGCAAAGTCTGTGCGGGCTGGAGCAAAGTCTGTGCGGGCTGGAGCAAAGTCTGTGCGGGCTGAAGCAAAGTCTGTGCGGGCTGAAGCAAAGTCTGTGCGGGCTGACGCAAAGCCTGTGCGAGCTGAAGCAAAACTTCCGCTGTACCTGTTGGCAGAGATGCAGCTGGACAGGATGGCTGAGATGCAGCTGGACAGGAGGGCAGAGATGCAGCTGGACAGGAGGGCAGAGATGCAGCTGGACGGGCTGGCAAACTTACTGCTGGACTGGTTGGCAAAGATGCAGCTGCACAAGATGGTAAAGATGTAGCTGGGCAGGATAGCAAACTTTCTGCTGGACCTGGTGACAGAGATGCAGCTGGACTGGTTGGCAAAGATGCACCTGGACAGGCTGGTAAACTGGTTGACAGTGGCTGGAGCGAAGTGCTGTCCCTTGCAGACTTGGCAGGAGATGTAGGCTGTGTAGACATGTCAGAAATTGTAGTTTGCAAAGATCTGGCAGGAAGAGATGAAGTTAACCACTGCTGTACCGAAAGTAAGAAGACTGTGAGCTGAATACCGGTTTCTGCAAGCGGCTGGATGAGAGGTGCTGCAGGCGGCTGGATGAGAGTTTCTGCAGGCGGCTGGATGAGAGTTTCTGCAGGCGGCTGGATGAGAGTTTCTGCAGGCGGCTGGATGAGAGTTTCTGCAGGCGGCTGGATGAGAGTTTCTGCAGGCGGCTGGATGAGAGTTTCTGCAGGCGGCTGGATGAGAGTTTCTGCAGGCGGCTGGATGAGAGTTTCTGCAGGCGGCTGGATGAGAGTTTCTGCAGGCGGCTGGAAGCGAGTTTCTGCAGGCGGCTGGAAGCAAGAGTCTGCAGGCGGCTGGAAGCAAGAGTCTGCAGGAAGCTGGAGACAAGGTTCTGCAGATGGCTGTATGCAAAGTTCATCAGGAGGCTGGGTGCAACAGTCTGCAGGAGGCTGGATGAGAGGTTCTGCAGGTGGCTGGATGAAAGGTTCTGCAGGTGGCTGGATGAAAGGTTCTGCAGGTGGCTGGATGAAAGGTTCTGCAGGCGGCTGGATGAAAGGTTCTGCAGGCGGCTGGATGAAAGGTTCTGCAGGCGGCTGGATGAAAGGTTCTGCAGGTGGCTGGATGAAAGGTTCTGCAGGCGGCTGGATGAAAGGTTCTGCAGGCGGCTGGATGAAAGGTTCTGCAGGCGGCTGGATGAAAGGTTCTGCAGGCAGCTGGGTGCAAGAGTCTGCAGGCGGCTGGGTGCAAGAGTCTGCAGGCGGCTGGGTGCAAGAGTCTGCAGGCGGCTGGGTGCAAGAGTCTGCAGGCGGCTGGGTGCAAGAGTCTGCAGGCGGCTGGGTGCAAGAGTCTGCAGGCGGCTGGGTGCAAGAGTCTGCAGGCTTTGGTGTCAAAGTTTGTAAGGTGATTCCACCTGGATCTGGTGCAACAGGTAGTGAATGGTGAATAGATGAAGTTGGGAAGTATTTCCGTTTATGCTTTGCTTTCTTGACAGTTCTCAAAGCGAGAACAGGCTCTTGGTATGTAACTGGATACTGCTTTAACCAAGGTGTAGATCTTTTTGCAGTCTGAAGGGGAACTGACTTGTGATTAGAAGCAGGTTTAGCCACTGAGCACTGTGTGAGCTGGTCATTAGAAATATTAGCAGAAGGAAAGTAAGTGGACAGAACTCTCTCCCATGCATCAATTAAAGGAGAAACAGACCTTTGCATGCACACACCCAAATCAACCAAAGTTTTTGCAGATTTTATACATGCGGAAACAAATTGTTCATCTTTTTGAGCATAATAGCTAATAAAAGACCTCCAATCATCATTCAAATCATTAAACAGACACTCAATCTCCCATTTTCCAAACGGAGGGTCCCAGTCACTTTTAATGGGAGCAGATAGATTACTCTGAACATAGCTTAAAGGGTTAATTGGCTTAATCTGTTGATTAGGCTGATAATAGGTTGTTGTAGCTGGATTTTTAGCTACCAAGAGACTTTGCAGAATTTGCAGCAGGGCTTGTACATCAGACACTGAAAAAATATTTTGCTGCACAAAATAATTAATTTGTGAAATTAATTGCTGCAATTCATCATAAGAGTAATCTAAAAACTCTTTATAACAGTGTTTTCTATCCTCCTCTGCAAATATGGCAAAGTAATCTATGTCCTGCGGAGTCCAGTTTAACCCCATGGCTGGAACAAATGAACCTTCAGTATTTCCTAGTGACTGTTTTGGCTAGTTCATTCTGTAACGAGCAGTGCACACAGATTTGCACTGAATGCAGAATGTCACTTAATGTGGAAATACTGAAGACCAAAACCAGGGTAAATGTGAAATAAGTAATGATTTATTTACAAGGACAGGATATATACACAAGTGATGCTGCAATTGGTGCATGAACATAAATACAAATGAATTGTACAACTAGCAATATGATTGCAGGCAATTGTCTTGCGATCAGACGTACACAAACCAATAATAATATATACAGTGTGCACACAGTGAACCCCGAACCCTGTCTAACTAAGCTAACTAACTAATATATACACAGGATAATATACAACCAAGCGCAGGACATATGCAGCAGGCAATAGGTTAGTCAACAAGCCGAGATCAGATACCAGGACATCAAGCAATACAATCAGTGAGCAGAAGAATAGTCAGACAAAGCCAATATCATAAACCAGGGAATCAAACAATCAGGTAACAGGCAGACAGGTTACAGGTAACAGGAATCAGGTAACAGGAATCAGGTAACAGGAATCAGGTAACAGGAATCAGGTAACAGGAATCAGGTAACAGGAATCAGGTAACAGGAATCAGGTAACAGGAATCAGGTAACAGGAATCAGGTAACAGGAATCAGGTAACAGGGAAAGGACCAGAACACAGGCTCTAGGCTATCATCACCAATGAACTAGCAACAGTGTTCTGTTGTAGCTGGACTTTTATACTCTGCAGGATGGTCATGTGACCTCTTCCAAGGCTGCAGAGACACAGTTCTTGAATACAGAGACCTCTGTTGGTGGGCAGAGGGAACTTCAGGAGGAATGTACAATGTTCTTGAAATGAGAGGGGACATCTGCTGGTGAACAGAGGAAGTCCATACAGTTCACAAACGTCACCAGCAGGAACAGATCGTGATACACAGTGAACATTGCATAGATTGTGCATTGCAGTGCAGAAAACTGTGTTACAAAGCGTCTGTTATTCTGCACCGCAACACTATGAACGAAGTGTATAGGTCCATACACTATGCAATTTTCCCCAGTACCATGAGGCTGGATGGAGGTGCCTACAATGGCTCTGGTTGAGCTAAGAAGAGCATCCTTAATTTACAATATTGAAAGATGTTTTAGGCATCAGTTATTTATCATTCCAGCACAACAGCACAGAGGTTATTACCACACTGTTAGTGAATTGAGCCTGAATGTAATGCTTAGAATAATGTTTCCAGCTTTTGTTGTTGTCTTTATGCCTTCAGGTGCCAACTGGTAAATAAACTGCTTCATGCAGTACAAGAAATTCTGACAGGTTCACGACTTGGCTGGGCAGAATAAGTGGTTCTCACTGTAAAGCACTGCGTACTGTTACAGTGGGTTGCAAAAGTATTCAGCCCCCTTGAAGTTTTCCACATTTTGACATATTACTGCCACAAACATGAATCAATTTTATTGGAATTCTACATGAAAGACCAACACAAAGTGGTGTACACATGAGAAGTGGAACGAAAATCATACATGATTCCAAACATTTTTTACAAATAAATAATTGCAAAGTGGTGTGTGCATAATTATTCGGCCCCCTTTGATCTGAGTGCAGTCAGTTGCCTATAGACATTGCCTGATGAGTGTTAATGACTAAATAGAGTACACCTGTGTGTAATCTAATGTCAGTACAAATACAGCTGCTCTGTGAGGGCCTCAGAGGTTGTCTAAGAGAATATTGGGAGCAACAACACCGTGAAGTCCAAAGAACACACCAGACAGGTCAAGGATCAAGTTATTGAGAAATTTAAAGCAGGCTTAGGCTACAAAAAGATTTCCAAAGCCTTGAACATCCCACGGAGCACTGTTCAATCGATCATTCAGAAATGGAAGGAGTATGGCACAACTGTACACCTACCAAGACAAGGCCATCCACCTAAACTCACCGGCTAAACAAGGAGAGCACTGATCAGAAATGCAGTCAAGAGGCCCATGGTGACTCTGGACGAGCTGCAGAGATCTACAGCTCAGGTGGGAGACTCTGTCCATAAGACAACTATTAGTCATGCACTGTACAAAGTTGGCCTTTATGGGAGAGTGGTAAGAAGAAAAGCATTGTTAACAGAAAGCTTAAGAAGTCCAGTTTGCAGTTTGCCACAAGCCATGTGGGGGACACAGCAACCATGTGGAAGAAGGTGCTCTGGTCAGATGAGACCAAAATTGAACTTTTTGGCCAAAATGCAAAACGCTATGTGTGGCAGAAAACTAACACTGCACATCACTCTGAACACACCATCCCCACTGTCAAATATGGTGGTGGCAGCATCATGCTCGGGGGGAAGCTGGTCAGAGTTGATGGGAAGATGGATGGAGCCAAATACAGGGCAAACTTGGAAGAAAACCTCTTGGAGACTGCAAAAGACTTGAGACTGGGGCGGAGGTTCACATTCCAGCAGGACAATGACCCTAAACATAAATCCAGGGCAACAATAGAATGGTTTAAAACAAAACATATCTATGTGTTAGAATGGCCCAGTCAAAATCCAGATCTAAATCCAATTGAGAATCTGTGGCAAGATCTGAAAACTGCTGTTCACAAACGCTGTCCATCTAATCTGACTGAGCTGGAGCTGTTTTGCAAAGAAGAATGGGCAAGGAATGGATTTCAGTCTCTAGATGTGCAAAGCTAGTAGAGACATACCCTAAAAGACTGGCAGGTGTAATTGCAGCAATAGGTTGTTCTACAGTGTATTGACTCAGGGGGCCGAATAATTACGCATACCCCACTTTGCAGTTATTTATTTGTAAAAAATGTTTGGAATGATGTATGATTTTCGATCCACTTCTCACGTGTACACCACTTTGTATTGGTCTTTCACGTGGAATACCAATAAAATTGATTCATGTTTGTAGCGGTAATGTGACAAAATGTGGAAAACTTCAAGGGGGCCAAATACTTTTGCAACCCACTGTATATGTAATTGTTGCTGGTAAATAAAGATTGAAAAGAAATAAAAGTATATGTATGTTCCAAGAAGGATTCCCCGCTGATTAAAGATTGTTGAGTGTTGTCCAGAAGCACTGAGCTATAATTGGACTAAATGCTATAGTATCCATCTCACATCAGGGTGCTAAATAAGAGGATCTAACTTCAGTAAAAACATACCTAACAAAACAACCAATTAAAACTCCCCCAGGCCCAAAAAGGATTAGCTAAATATAGGGCAGCATAGGACACAAATTAGATGTCTATCATATAGTCCAAAGGCCCAATTTAACAAGGCACCTCCAGAGATCACTAAGAATCTCCAGGGGTAATTTCATAAATGATCCAGCCAACCTACATTAATTAATATGTGTCTGCAATTAAGTGGATACGATTAGTGCCAGATGAGGGTTGTTATGAAGTTTGTGAACTTGTGATTGAGCGATTGCAGTTGCAAAGAGCCAAAGCTACAGTCTTTAATTCTTCTAGACAGTTTGGATTTGAAAAAAATAATCACACTACACCACCTGCAACCACATACTACTAATTTACTTACATTGTGGCCACCTCACCATGTTACATTACAGCTCAGATGAGGAGTGCAATGTCTTGTTACATAATAGCAGACAATACAAAAAAACTAAACAAAACAGAATGTTGAATAATTTCTAATATTCAGAATGCAGATGCTTGGAGACCTCAGGAGATGCCTTCAGCAAATCAGATTGCATGAGTAAGCCGAACCAAAGAGAACCCTTCCTACCATTAGAGGGAATGTAATATTTCAACAAAATGTAATATTAACATGGGCCATGGACAACTGAGCTATTCTGTATTTAAAAATTGTTAAAATAATTTTTATTTCAATCTGCAGCCATGTAACATTTTTTTAATCATGTCAAATCTTTAAAAGTATCCTTCCTTACATCCAAGGCAACAGAGCACTGTTTGGTACAGAAATCTTGCAATTTCTCATGTGCGACTGAAAAAAAATCCCAAGTTTTTTGCTTTAAAGGATACCACAACTGACATGTGGCATAATGAGATAGACATGGGTATGTACAGTGCCTAGCACACAAATAACTATGCTGTGTTCCTTTTTTTCTTTCTCTGCCTGAAAGAGGTAAATATCAGGTATGTAAGTGGCTGACTCAGTCCTGACTCAGACAGGAAGTGACTACAGTGTGACCCTCACTGATAAGAATTTCCTCCCTTTTTATCTCTTTCTTGCTCTCAGAAGCAATTTCCTTCTAGGAAAGTGTTTTATAGTTGGAATTTCTTATCAGTGAAGGTCACACTGTAGTCACTTCCTGTCTGAGTCAGGACTGAGTCAGCCACTTACATACCTGATATTTACCTCTTTCAGGCAGAGAAAGAAAAAAAGCAACACAGCATAGTTATTTGTGTGCTAGGCACTGTACATACCCATGTCTATCTCATTATGCCACATGTCAGTTGTGGTATCCTTTAAAGAGAACCTGTACTGAGTAAAAATATTTAAAATAAACACATGAGGTAACTTCAAATGAACATTACATAGTTACCTTGCCATCAGTTCCTCTCAGAAGCTCACCATTTTCTTCTGAAAATTATCCCTTCCAATTCTGACAATATTTTGTCAGATCTGAAATATATTAGTTGCTGTCAGTAAAATATCAGTTGCTGTCAGTTATAGCTGAGAGGAAAACTGATGTACCCAGTAATGTCCATGTTTCCCTATGGCTCAAGTGGGCGATGTTACAGTTTAACTGTGTGCTGACCAGAAAGCTGTTATGGGTAATGGCCATTTTCAAAATGGAGGACGGAAAATTCCCTTGATCACAGTGAACAAACAGGACGCGGGACAGGAGAAAGACACTGAGGAGTAGACTACATGGAAGGTAAGTATGACTTGTGTATGCTTATTTTGACTTTTAACTTTCACTTCAAGTTTTCTTTAAGCGTTTCATTTATATAGTTAGGAGACATAATTAAAATAGTTACAGAGCATGCAAAAAAAGAAAAAAAAAGGCAGAAATAATTACAAAAATCAAAACTAAGGTGACATTTGTATGTTAGTTTGTATGTTTAGTGTAGACACACGTTATCACTTTTTCACACCAGCTAAAGCTATGTACACACACTGTACAACAGTCAAATAGCAGACTTTGCCACATTGGGTGATAATCGTTGCAAAAATGTAGCCAAACGACAACATTGAGTTACTTTGCCCCATCCATCCAGCGAATCAACTCAGATGTCTGTTGAGCAGATATCGCGCAAACTACATTGTTCTACAGCATAATGCTCGTATGTCATGTGAAATGTCACTTCTACGTGCATGTGCAGTATTTAAATGACTTAATTGTTTGAAATATTAATGTGTGGACAACATGTTTGAAGGACTCGTCATTTTTCTTTGTCGGGGGTAAAGTCGTTAGCGTGACATTGGTAGTTTGTTTGTGGAGACTTTAATCTAACGCGTGTATAGACCTAAAAACCGCTACCTGCGCACAATGTCAGACTGAAAACAAGAAAGCAAGCTATCTGCAGCAATGTCTGGTAAAATCCTTGCAATGTGTAAAATGCCAGTCTTAGAAGGAATGACTGTTTCATCTGATTACATGTTTTACTAACCTGAAGGTATTCCTTCTCTTGACATGAATACCTCTTATGCAGTAGATAAGACTTTACACTTAATTTTAGATAAAATATAAAAATATGCAATTTATATATTCCCTCTTTGATTAAATTATATTAAAGATGCTTAGTCAAAGACTTTAGGTAATTATTGAGATTTATTTACAACATAGGCCAGATTGACCAAGGTCAAATAAAGAAAGTACTGTTTATTGGTTAACAGTGAGGGAAGTGTGCATTGATGTGTCAGTATACAGACATTTTCCTGATGAATTCTTGTGCTTTGGGTAACCTTCATGAATGTAAGTGAATTCAGTTTCTGTGTTATATCGCCACAGGCTTTTTATAAAACAGTATCAATGTTAAACAACTGTTGCTTTGTTTGAAGCCAAGTCCAATTATCCTATTTTTAAACAAACAGGATTTATACACATGTGAAATTCCTGAATGCTGGCTTAGGAGCTCCTGCATGGGAGTACTCACCAGAGGCGGCCGCATTTGAGAGGTGGAAGTGCTGTTGGCGCTGGAACACAATGGCACCTAATGTGGCTAAAAAAAGAAAATTCCAATGTTGAAAACCTTCATGCTATGCAAGAGGCGGCAGAAGGCACCAAGCCTCTTTGGAGGCAATGCCACAATTTATCACATTTAGCTCAAGTGCTTCTATTAGGTTAGGAAAAAGAGGATGGTCCGCAACAAAGTCTCTGCAAAGCACAGTTTTTATTCAGGACATATCCTCAGTACAGTAAAAAGCACAACGCTGACATGTTTCAGACCCTCCGGCCCTTAATCATGCTTCTATTAGGTTACCTTGACTGATGAGCTTACTATAACCAGTTAGAAGACATATCTAATGATGAGAAAAGTTTAGCTCTATATGCAAATTTTAATCTGACAGGAAGTGGAAATGTGCAGGGGCAAATCAGAGACAGAAACGGCTAATTATTAAAAGACAGCTACGTACATTTATCAGTTGCTGAATAAATGATTGATACTTTTTCCAATCCCAATTATCCTCTTCTCTCTCTCTCTCTCTCTCTCTCTCTCTCTCTCTCTCTCTCTCTCTCTCTCTCTCTCTCTCTCTCTCTCTCTCTCTCTCTCTCTCTCTCTCTATATATATATATATATATATATATGTATCTCAACAATGTGATCTCTAAACCCTATGAGAGTGTATATAAAATATTATGAACAGATATGGGCCCAGTCCTATATTTTGCCCACCCACAGACAGATGTTGTTGCAAACTATGCCATATAATACCCAATTGAATGTATATATTAAGTAATTCATTTTCTTAGAGCTATGTCTACTAGTGGCAGAGTGCAAGTTTAAGAAAGTGAAGAACTGGAGTTTTTGTTGGTACATTACTTTTCTGTTTGTTTTTTTTTACCTTAAAGTAGACATATTAACAGATTAGACATTACATTTGATAAAAGCAAAGTAATCTACCAAACACTTGAGTAGCCCCGAATGATATGTGAGCATAATGTTAGCTGTATGCTGATCAGAGATGCCTGAATAATGCCGGTGGTAGTATGGGATGGGGGCAGAACCACCCGGGGCAGGGGGAATGTGGCAGAATATGAGTGATAGAGCACAACACAATGGGAAGTACAATGATGGCAGTGCTGCTGGTCGCGGAATCTAAAACTTTGCCTTAAACCTACTGGTACAAGCTGGTGGGCTAGGTACATGATCAATATCAAGTAGTTGTTTATTAGGTCTACTGCTGGATGCACACGGTGCGTTCGCGCACTTGATTTCCCGCTCGATTCCCGTCGATTCGTTTATTTCCAACATGTCCGATTTGGATTTCGATGGATCGTTAGGTCGATTTGGCATACTTTGCATGCGAATCGACCTAACGATCCATCGAAATCCAAATCGGACATGTTGGAAATAAACGAATCGACGGGAATCGACGGGAATCGAGCGGGAAATCGAGGGCGCGAACGCACCGTGCGGATCCAGCATACCACTGATCTATACGTGTATGTAGCTGGAAGACAGAACACTATGAAGACCGGCACTGCTGTAAGCTGTGTTTTAATAGGATTTTGATTGTAGTACAAAAACATGCAGCGTGACACATCGCAGTGCTGTGGTAGTACAATTGTGATAAACAAATCAGGAAGGATACCTGGTGGTGCGGTGGGTGCCGGGTGGATCTAAGCCTGACGGCCGTTTCGCGCACGTCTGCGCATCTACGGAGGCTACGAGAACGTGTATGCCTAGCTTAAGCATTTTATGACAGTGTTTACCAAGCATTCACAATTTAGATATTTTTTTTCTCACGTCCTCCTTAGTGTATGCTTAGGGTGACTAGTTCCTAGCTGTGAGCTTCCATACTCAATTACACTTTTAAAAAGCTTCAAGTACAAAGCAGAAATTAGCTAGGAATCTATTATTCAGCACTGTGACAGTACATTGAGAAACTGCACTTGAATGCCTTTGCCCTGGCATCTGTGAAAAAAGCAGAGGGAAATCTTACCATATGATTTTCACAGCTCATGACCTGAAATATATTTTTTCATGTACTGCAACAGCTAAGCTTGGTCACTACTACTATGCACAGTTTCAAAACAGGAGAAGAGTGATTATTAAGCCCCATGCAAAGCCCACTTTCTATATCAGCTGTTCCACAGGAAAAACACATAGCAAACAGACACCAATAGCTACTGGTATTGTGCTACGAAACTCCTACTTCCTTCCTCAATGGTAAGGCTTTCTATTTACTTTAATTCCACAGAAATAAAGACAGAGACTAGTTGACATAAATGGATGTGTATGAATAAACATACATTTTAGAACCATCTCTGGAAAGCAACTAAACACATATACAGTAAAACTTAGCTTAATTATGTTGATATTTGATAAGTATAAAAATGAAAATGTATGTTTTTGTTTGGAATGGCTCTAAAATCTCTTAAGTTTTTACTGCTGTTTATTTTCCTGACAGGAAAAAAAGTGTCTCTAACAGACACAACAATAAATATAATATTTTTTGGAAAGTGAGTAGAGTTAGTACAAACATATAGTTCTTTATTGGTGACCTTTACTACTTGTCTCCATGACCACCAAGGTAATATTACAGCCACGGGATCAATGTACAGTAAGTACCGTGGACAGGAAGTAAGAAACATAGAAAGTTGTAAAAACACTCATTTTCTTGCTATTCAAAATAAATTAGAATATTTTTCTAGAGTTTGAATTTAGATATTTAAGATTCTGTTAAAAATCCCTTAAAATGCCATTTAAAATCTAAGTCACATGATCCTTGGTGGCAGTTTCCTGAAGTGAAATATTCCACTCTCCAGGCAGGCACTGATACACAGCAAAGGCCATTCATCACACTGCCCAACTCTAGCAGAAAAAGCACAGCAACAATGAACACATTCCCAAGTATTGCTTTCACTTATTCTTTAAAGCAGTATTTGTCTTTCCATAAGTACACGTTTCTTGAAGTTTGTTACATCACAAACACAAAGCTGCATTAAAACCAGAGCCTGAATTTCTGCTTAAATGAAAAAAAACTACTTTAAGTTTGCATTTAAAGTCCTTCCTGAAGCAAAGTGCATCACCCGGGTTCTTTGTCTGCTACATTACAAGGTGTTATATGCCTACATGACTGAACGGCGAAGGGGACCTGGAATATGCACTACAAGAACAGAGAGGAATAGGGGCATGGGCAATTGTACAAGAAGGTCTAACTGTCCTTCAGGGCTGGGACCCACTAGAATGTTTTTGGCAGAGTTTTGGGATTACTTTCAATCGGTAGCAATTTTCCAAAACGCTTTGACAATGTAAGTGGATGGAGCAGATTCCACTGAAGCGATTGTGATTATGGAAATCGCAATCGCAGGACATGCAGCATTTTGGGAGTGTTTCCACTCTATTGTATTGTATAGGAGCCGAGAAATTGAGTTTAAAATTGCTTACAAAGCCCTACTAAAAAATCAGTAGCAATTGCAATAGCGCTTTGCACTTTGTAGTGGGTCCCAGCACTTCAAGAGAGAGACTGTGTGTGAATCAGGATTCAGAAGGAAAGTGGAGGTTACCATGGGGTGATGCCAGTGGTGGCATTTATAATGTTAAAACAGTTCTCTTTAAATTTCTTGTTGTACTACTGAAGACATGTTAATCCCCAAAACAATAGTTCATCAGCAACAAAGCAATTATATTATAAATGGTCACACTGCATAGTTTGCATTTTATAAGTGGTTTTCTAAATGTAATATCTAAATGTAATAATGTGTTTTCACCATGCAAATTTTCCATGCGAATTTTAGTATGTTTTCACGTAAAATTTCATGAAAAAGTACACAGGCACTGACATGGTTAAATTGCATAACTAGAAATTCGCATACACACGAATATGAATTTGCATCTTCATGCGATTGTTTACGCTTTTTCCGCAACGAAATCACAACGCACTAGTGGAAACGTAGCCTAAATCTTGGCACACTGGGCTGTGACTGGGGCAAACAGCTGTCAGCAGACTAACATCCCCCTGGATAGTGAAAGGTACACACAAGTTTGTTGTATTAAATCTTAATCTTTGTTCAATTTTCTAAAGAAACTTTTTTTTGTTTTATTTTGTTTTTCATATATAGTGCAACATATAAAAAAGGTTAAACACATAGTATAATAGATACTTGGATAAAAAATCCTAGGATTACACAAGCTACATCCCAGCATGATCTACAACACACAAAGGATGACTATAACTTGAATTCATAAAACACATGCTATAAAACGCATATAAAAAAATGAGTCCACAAACTTGCAGCAGTGCCTAAGCATGGAACAGCAGCACAATGTGCTTTGCTGGAACACACTAGCACTAGGCAGTTGCAGTGTAATGCATTTTATTGTTATCATGTTTTTATGTTTAAAATATCTGAACCCCCACCATAGTTGTTGGACAGCTTTTGTAAAGGTTTGGTCACAAATGTTAGAGGCTGCTTAGGATTATAATGGCAGTGCCTGCTATGTAAGCTGAGGGGCCGACACAAGGTACTTGCAGGACATGGGCTGCATGATAGACAGACCTCAGTCTAGGTGTCACTTAGTGTGGTCAGGCTTCTGAAGAGCTGCCAAGAGCAGGCAGGAAACAAAACATAGCATTGTGTCCACAGAACTGAACACTCTGCAATACACCGAAATACATCTTCTCTCCTCATTTACTGAGTATATAGCACAGCAGAGGGGGCTGCAGTGCAATATATATATATATATTTTCTATAATGTACTGATAAACATTAGACTTTCATTTATTTAATTTAGATTCAAATACACACAACTGAAGTAGTTCAAGCCTTTTATTGTTTTAATATGGAGTTTTAATTATGGAGATGAAGATTTTATTTTTCAGCACGACCTGGCACCTGCTCACAGTGCCAAAACCACTGGTAAATGGTTTACTGACCATGGTATTACTGTGCTCAATTGGCCTGCCAACAGTCCTGACCTGAACTCCATAGAGAATCTGTGGGATATTGTGAAGAGAAAGTTGAGAGACGCAAGACCCAACACTCTGGATGAGCTTAAGGCCGCTATCGAAGCATCCTGGGCCTCCAAAACACCTAAGCAGTGCCACAGGCTGATTGCCTCCATGCCACGCTGCATTGAAGACGTCATTTCTGCAAAAGGATTCCCGACCAAGTATTGAGTGCATAACTGAACATAATTATTTGAAGGTTGACTTTTTTTGTTTTAAAAACACTTTTCTTTTATTGGTCGGATGAAATATGCTAATTTCTTGAGATAGGAAATTTGGGTTTTCATGAGCTGTATGCCAAAATCATCTATATTAAAACAATAAAAGGCTTGAATTACTTTAGTTGTGTGTATTTAAATCTAAAATATATGAAAGTCTAATGTTTATCAGTACATTACAGAAAATAATGAACTTTATCACAATATGCTAATTTTTTGAGAAGATCCTGTATGTATATATATATATATATATATATATATATATATATATATATATATATATATATATGTATATATATCAGACATCATCAGTTAGACTAGGCCTCAATTAACTAAGCTTATATCCTGTCTTTAAGAACATTTCTAGAGTTATCACCATGGTGATAACACATGTAGTATTCAGGAAACATATTACCTCAGGTTAACTCTTCTGTCTTTAAGTTAATGAGAGATCTCTACTGTTAACGTTTCAATCCTTAAAATAATTACAGAATTCTAAAGTTAAAGACAAGGGGCCTGATTCACAAAGCGGTGCAAGCTGTTTAGCACAGGCGTGCTAAACAGTTAGCACGTGAAGTGCATTTCGCAGCACTTTGCGCGCGCGAAAGTCCACGAAATGCACTGCACGTGCTAACTGTTTAGCACACCCGTGCTAAACAGTTTGCACCGCTTTGTGAATCAGGCCCATGCTGTTAATTAACTGCATGTAAAAATAACTACAGAGGAGGTAACTTAAGAAATGAAGAGATAAGATAACTCTCTCACTGTGTGGTGGCAAGTTTTCTCTTGCCTTATTAACTCCAGCATGATCTTAGTGAATTGAGGCTTATATGTGGTGAGCTGCTCTCTCTCGCTCTATATATATCTAGAGGGGCCCATACACTCAGCCGATTTTTGGCCGATCTATCAAAATTAATCGATCTGGCATGCTGGAAAATCTAGGTCGATCTGTTGAGATTGCTTATCATTTTGCATTGGCCCTAACGGAAATCTGATGGCAAAAAAATGCCATCAGATCGATTTTCATTGGAAATCTGTTCCTAGTAAAAAATGTTCCTAAACACATCAGATAGATCAGAAATCTATCTGATGATCTATCTGCTGCTAATCTAACGAGTGTATGGCCACCTTTACTCTCGCTATATACTGTATATACACATATAACCACAAATGTGTCTTTGTATATGGCAGTTCAGGGCACTGGGTCCAGATCTGTATAACTGACAGTGTACAGATGTTTTTCTGAATAACAGGTTAATTACTTATTCTCATTCATTCTCTGCCAATGCTTCTCTGCGATCCATGCAGTCACTGTTTTCTCATGAAGTACCTCCCTCACATTGTTTTTCACAGACTCTGTCAAATAAAGAATAGTTCTGCAAGCTGAAATATTTTATAAACTATTACTCAATAAACAGAATGGAGTTTACATGCTGGGAAATGTTAGTTTCACTTTATATAAATCACAGATGGGAACATAATGGGTGCAGGTGATCTGTTTTTACAAGCTATGTTCCTGCAGGCTACAGAGTCACTGAGGTGCCTTTAGTAATCTATATAGAACAGGTACACTTCTTTAATTAATAACACATAACATGCTATCACAACCACCTGCGCTAAAGCCTCAAGATATGTGACTTCAATACCATGGTTTACACTATTGTGAAGACATGGCTTGTGGGAATGTGAAAAATAGCAGCATAGTTTGCTTTTGACAATCCCCAAGTCAAACATGAATAGAACGTGGAATGTATATTGCAAAATGAACTTTCTAGCAAAACTATGTAATATTATATATTATTCAAAAGTTATGCTGCTGGTGAGCAATATGTAACTTCAGCCTTCCTTTGTTCTTACTTCTAATAAAAATTCCTTGCTTTTAAAATACTGTTAAGACAAATCCAATTATACATGTGTCACAGTAAATACATCTAGTTACACGTCATTTGTAGACAAAAGTAGGACTGTGGATTGGGATCCCATCTGATGTCAGATGCTGCTTTTAGAATTCCCAGATTGCCACACTTGCAATTCATTATATTAGCCCTTACGTCTCTACAAAGGCCACAGCATAAAATACTGCACATGGGAGCGATAAGGAGGGCTGCACATGGAGAGAGGGCTGCACAAGGAAGGGAGGATGCAAGTGGAGTAGGAATGCAGCATGTGAGGGAGGATGTACAATGAGATTTATGTTACTCTATATCACAATCTGGACATGCTATACATTTTATACAGGAAGGTGGAAGGTGGCACAAACTGCTGACCTAAAGGGTGGGTAAAGTACAAATCTGGTGTGAGGATTAGGAAACACTAAGGTTCCTCCACACAGCACATCACCACTCAGGCTCCTTTCACACTGTGTCCGCTGCATCACGTCACAACAGACAATATCATGGTGTCACAACGCAATGTAATCAGGGCCGGCCCGCTCATGAGGCGGGGTGAAACGTTTGCCTCAGGCGGCAAACTTCTAGGGGCGGCACCTGCCCGTCCGTGGGTGCGGGGGGGCCGGCCGCCGAGCCGGAGGGGTAGCGGGCAGGACGGGGGTATTGGGCCTAGCGGTGGGGAGGGGGGTCGGACCCCCCCTCCCTCGCCTGGGTCCCCCGATCTGCGCTCCCCTCCAGCTGTAATAGGAAGCAGCCGATGCTCAATCGTAAGAGGCACGGGCGGGGAGGACTCACCTTATCCGCGTTCCAGCGTGCGCTCCACTGACGTCACTTCCTGCATCGCCGTCCACTTACAATACAGTGAGTGACGTCAGTGGAGCGCACGCTGGAACGCGGATAAGGTGAGTCCTCCCCGCCCGTACCTCTTACTATTGGGCATCGGCAGCTTCCTATTACAGCTGAAGGGGAGCGCAGATCGGGGGACCCAGGCGAGGGAGGGGGGGTCCGACCCCCCTCCCCACCGCTAGGCCCAATACCCCTGTCCTGCCCGCTACCCTTCCGGCTCGGCGGCCCCCCACGGGAGGGGGGGGGCCTCAATTTTTTTTATAAATTTGCCTCAGGCGGCAAAAAGTCTAGGGCCGGCCCTGAATGTAATGATATTCCTATCTGGATCTGGCTACCACATTGATTGTGATGTGGTCCCGTTGAGATAACTCACAGCATGCAGTGCATTTACAGGGCAACATCTGCATTTACAGTGGCATTTATTGTCGCAGCACAACTATGCCACCCAATATGACTTTTCAGCTCCATTGCAGTTTGCATAGTGTGAAGGGTCCTATGCTCCAATAGGACAAACTTTACAAATCTTAGGTAAAACTGCAAAGCAAGACAGTATTGTAAGTGAATGAGTATTGGCAAGTACTCCCTGTCTCTCTATTGCTATGCATGATTAGGCCCGGTTTGTTGAATCTAATAAAATACTTGCTGCAGGGAATAAGGCAGAGCGGGACTCCAGCCAATTGTTCTTTAGGTTTAGTTGCCATGAGGACATGCTAACGCCTCTATCAGGTATACTATGTGAAGAGAGGAGAGAGTTAAAAAATAAATACATAAATAAATAAATAAATAAATGAGGTTCTAATGTTCCAGAAACACCACAGGAAGTAGAGAAAGCACAATTAGTAAGACACAGACAGCTGTAAAAGACAGACAGATGTCCCAACACATGAACAACTTCCTAATGAGAACAAACCTTTACTTAATACCTGAAAGCTCTCCTCAAAAAAATTGCATAAAACAATATTACATTGCAGAAATCAATAAGCCTTTTCTTCCTAAGAAAACAGAAAAGTGTTCTAGAATAAGCGGAAACCCAATATTGTGGGCTTACAATGCCACAACGTGCCAATCAATTGTTTTGATGATGAAACTTTGCCTTTTTAAGCACGCAAACACAATTACCATCCTCTTGTGTGTTTCAAAAATAATTAGAACTTGAGATGTGAAGCGTGAATCTCCTAGAACAGGAGAAATCATTTTTAAGAATGTTTGGCTTAGAAAGAGACAAACAATGGAAGATCTGCTGGACAGACTACATGCCTCTTCAGTAACGCCAGACAATACAGTACAGCCCCAGGTGCAGCGCTAACAAGATCTGAAATGTATGATTTAATGACTGAGATTTACACAAGGTCATACCAGAAGCTTTACCATAACATAACTCTACTCCTCTGCTTTAAACCTCCAAATGTTTTCACATCCAACGCTTTCATTCACTAAAGCAGCCCGCTCCCTGGCTGGCTTTACACCAAGAAACAATGTCAAGCTCTTTGAAGTCAGAATTAATTGTATCTGAAATGAAACACTGCAGGGTCACTTGTGCTCAGATCACATTCTCCTACTATATTACGACTTAGTGAAAACCACAAATCTAATCATGGAGTTTCAGAATTCAGAAACATCTTGTAGTTAAGGTATACATCACATTGCCCAAGGGTGCCTAACTAAATTCTTTTCTGACAGACACAATCATTTCTTCTAGCGAGCGGAATTCAATACAGTATGTACACGACTGTCAACAATTGGCCTTACTATAATCACAACATCTGACTTTGACCGTAACCTTATTTTTCATGTCAACATGAAATTTCTGTGACTCAGTGCCAATCATGCAATTATTTCTATATGGCTAGCAGATGATGACCGCGCCATTTCCGTGCTCCTGAATAACAACTGTGAAATGCTCGCATACAAGGGAATCACTCACGGCTTCTGATTCTTTAGCATGACTCATTTTTTTTCCAGAACACAAGTTAGTAATGTTAAATAAAAATACACAATGGAAACTGAAAATCACAAAGCATTAAAGCTCAAGTTAAACTCCACATAATATAGACTTGTGCTATTTTGTAAATGAAATATAAATTTAGGATGATCTAAATTTTACGGTTACACTGATTTGCATGCAAGCTAAAGATGCATCTTACAACATGCCACTAGCAATGTATCTGCAGTGTCTAGCAACAGAGAAATCCCGACTCTTGGTCTACACTTGGCCCAGGATATTGCCAAAAGCAACTGGATTTATCACAAAAGACGCTTTCCAGCCATCTACAATCTGGTGATGAGATTATTTAGCTCATTAAAAGCTTTTTGGTGGGTTACCATGGCCAAGAGAGGTGACGTTCATAGCTGTCTATCCTTACCCATTTTAGCTCACAATGTAACGTAACTGTGATAATGCTGTGATAAAAAAAATAAAAATAATTCATGTCTTTCCACGATCAGCCACTTCATGAATAATAATGGGCCACAGTACATGGTCACACAGGAAGTTGCCATGCACAGGCAGCACACTGCAGTTTTACAGTTGTTTGCACTAGTAGTGTAGCTAGCATGTGTTTTGCACATAGCGCAACTCGCTTACAGCGGACCTGAACTCAGAGCTTCCGCCATGCTCTAAAAGATAATAACCTTTAAAAAAAAAAATGTCTGTTTCAACTGATACAAATCCTACAATAAATCTGCAGTCTACTTTCTGCTTTCATGAAAGCAGACAAAGGGTTAACATGCTGTGTTTATATATTAGCTGTGTCTGCCGAGGACTGTAAAACTTCTATGCCGACACAGCTGAGAGATCAAATTACACTTGTGATTACTTGAAGATGAGAGGGCATTAGAGAGGCTCTAAAAACACAAAGGGCTTGATTCACTAAACCGTGATAAGACAAATATCACACGTTATTAAAGTTATCACACGCTATGAAAGTTATCACACGCTATCAAAGTTATCACACGCTATGAAAGTTATTACAAAGTTATCACACGCTGGGCTCAATTCACAAAGCTGTGATGACTGCTATCACAGCAGTTATCATGCGAGCTGCCGCTGGCCGAGGTTTTCACGCGAACAGCGTGACTTCACGTGATAAGCAGAGGTTTGTGTTTGCACGCGATCACGTGCACTTTTCACGTGAAAAGCGCTGGTGATCGCGCGTAAACCTCTGCTTATCACATGAAGTCACGCTGTTCGCGTGAAAACCTCGGCCAGCGGCAGCTCGCATGATAACTGCTGTGATAGCAGTCATCACAGTTTTGTGAATTGAGCCCAGCGTGTGATAGATTATGGTAGATGGTGGATTATTGTGGTAGATTAGATGGAGAACACCTCTGAGAAACAGTTAGGCTACGTTCAAACTCTGCTGGTTGTGTGATGCGTGCACTACAAGCAGTGCATAATGCAATATGGGCTCTGCACATTTTAATGTGTACATTCATTTTCAGAGCATGAAGATCGTTATGGTAATTTGTTTGTTGTGGACCTGAACTCTTGCGGAGGACAGATGAAAAACAGAGAAATGCACCCTATATGTATTTAGAGAGTTTAGCCTGTCTAATTTCCCCTCATTTGTGTCTAATCACAAGTTGTAAATTGATTTCTCTCATGTCACCTGACTGCCACTCAGATAAGCAGATAAGCTAATTTGAAAGCCCAGGATGTTAACAATATGTCTGCTTCCATGAAAGCAGGAGGTAGAAACTGTGCAGATTTATTGCAGGATTTGAATCAGCTGTAACAAAGAAATGTTTTTCTTTAAATGTTATTATGCTGTTGTGTATCTTTTAAAGAAGAGAGGATTTTCCGAGTTCACGTCCGCTTTAACGCACCCATCATCCAGGAGCACACTGTACAAAGTGCATTTGGATAACATGGCCTGTTACAATACAGAAATGTAATTGCTTGGACCAGTGGACTAACAACAACCCAGGGGACATCCCTGCAAAATTGTCATGGGGACCCCTGAGATCCAAGCTCCTCCCCCACTGTACGTGATGCCGCCAACGCACACACTTTGCCCTGACATCATTGTAGAGTAGTGCAGGGAGAGGGGTAATAGTTACCTGCTTCCAGCACTGAGGGGCTCCTCCATACATCACAGGCACACATTCTCTGCTGCCATTCGCTGACTCCCAACCATGTGACTCGTATTGGTCATGTGATCAGTAGCCTGCGAATGGCAGCGTCCAGCTGTGGTCCATGGAGGAGACCCACAGCACTGGAGCAGCTAAATATTACACTGCTGCCTGGGACATAAAGGAGGAGCGGGCCCCCACAGCAATTGTGCCCCCTGTGATTGCCGGGGTCGCAGGAGCAATTACACCCCTGGCATGGACAGTGCTTTCATGCAGCAACGCATCGAGCAGCATTGCTCATAGCTGAGTACACCCTTACTGATGTGTCTCGCATCACGTTGAATAAAAGTCAACACTATATAAATGTGAAATGAGAATAATCCTCATCTTTTATACTTGACTAATATATGAAAAATTGCCTCTGTTGCTCATAGAAGCCAGTCACATTCTCTCATCATCTAGTGTGAGAAAAAAAAAGAAAATCTTTTGTTCTGTTCAGCACAGTATATTAACTTACACATGAATTCTTACTGCATTACATTACTGATGTATTTTACAGAAATTAAAGCTTATATACTACGTACTGTGCAGTAAATCTAAAAGTGATTGTAAAATGTTCATGTATATACAAGCACAGATGATCTAACCATGACATTTGTATAGCTATAATTGCCACATTTTCGTATATAAATTCAGATGTTTGTAAAATTATTTTAGGAGGCTTCCAGCACCGGAGGACAAACTATTGAAAAAAAATCACTTTCCACAGGACATTCTTTTAAAATTCTACAAGAAGCATATAATCCTCATTTAAAATCCTGGATCTAGCATGGCAGATCATTGCCTGTAGCCAACAATCAACGGCTTCAGCTGCTTTCCCTTTCTTCAGCCTATCTATAGCCAAGTCAACCCTGTGAGGCTCAACACTGCACATGAAATCACTTTTCAAGAACATGACAGGGTGGCTTCCACGTTCCCTATGAACTGCTCTCCCCTCAGGCAGCACAGCAGTAACTATTTTCCAACACAGCAATCAAGGCAAGGTTCTGGCACTTGACTGGCATGTCTGCACTCTGTTTACCAATGTCACATAAAGCAAGTCAAAATCAAGCTCTGATTATATATATATATATATATATATATATATATATATATATATATATGTGTGTGTATGTATGTATGTATGTATGTATATATGAATGTATATATGTATGTATGTATGTATGTATGTATGTATGTATGTATGTATGTATGTATATATATAAATATATATATATATATATATATATATATATATATATATATATATATATATATATATATATATTTATATATATATTGTATATCTCACACATGTGTCTAGTTCTATTTTTATAGCAGTGACAAGGATAGCTGAAGAGACAAGAGTATGGAGGCTGCCATATTTATTTCCTTTTAAACCATACCAGTTGCCTTGCAGCCCTGCTGATATATTTGGTTGCGGTATTGTCTTAATTACACCAGAAACAAGCATGCAGCTAATCTTGTCAGATCTAACAACATCAGAAACACCTGATCTGCTGCATGCTTGTTCAGGCTCTATGGCTAAAAGTATTAGAGGCAGAGGATATCAGGGTTGCCAGGCAACTGGTATTGCTTAAAAGGAAATAAATAGGGCAGCCTCCATATCTCTCTCTCTTCAGTTGTCCTTTAAAGCTTTTGTAAATGGCAACGAATCGACTACAGGGAAACACTCCCTGCCTCCAGTAAACAGGTGAAAAGGCAAACTTGGATTGTTCCATGTGTTTTTTTTAACTACTCTAAGACCGATCCACGCCAATGGGCGTGGCCGCCGCGACAGCCCCAGGACCGCCTAACGCCAATTGGCGCCAAGCCCTGGGGCTGCAGTTTGCAGGAGATCGTGTGCAGGCTGCGCGCGCATCTCCTGCTCAGGGGGGGTGGCGGAGCTCCTCCCCGCCTTCAGTCTCCGAGCGGCGATTGCCGCTCGGGAGACTGTTAGACGGCGAAACCGCCATCTAATTACATGTACAGCGCTGCGATCAGACCCCTCCAACAGAGAGCTCTGTTGGTGGGGGGATTTGGGGGGGGGGGGAGGAAGGGGGAGGAAATCACTCATGTGCTGTGTTGTGTAGCCCTGCAGCTTGGCCTTAAAGCTGCAGTGGCCATTTTGGTAAACATTGGCCTGGTCTTTAGGTGGGTTGCCATTGTGGTCCTCAAGTGGTTAATGTTTGCTATTTAGTGACAAAAAAAAAGTGCATCTGTCAAGTAGATGTACAATTGAATAAGCCATACCCAGAAGAGGTTAAAAAAGGTATTATCCTGAGGTTTATTCCATTATATTCAATTTCTTTTTAGATTAATTAGTACATTATTTTTTTTAATTGGATAAATTACAAAGAAATCTGCATGCTGTACAACAAAATTGCTTTGTGATTCAGCTGACACATACATTTTTGTGTATGTGTTTTATATGCAGACTATGCAGACTTAGATATATAGACATGGATTTTAAAGCTGTATTATTACAGCCATTTAATTATTTTGTCAGTTTCTAATATCTAAGTAATTTTGTTTCATTGACATGAAACTCAAACAGAGATCAGGCTTGGAGAAGGAATTGAATTGCAAATGTAATCCGAAGTCTTATTAGGAAGCCTTGTGATGCCTTGAATTGAATTGTAACCAGCAGTTTAGAATAGGGGACAATATACTGTGTGTGCTATACAACTACTTAAGGGTCCTATGTATATAAGTCTTCAGAGTTTCACTTTGTTGAAGCATATGAGAAGGCAAGGTGAGGTGAATAATAAGACAACTGGAAGTTAAAAACCAGCATCAACTAGACCTACTTGTGGCTTTATCTCTACATCTTAAGCTGCAGGAGCATAAACACTTTTTAGCCTGCACAGATCATACTGTAAAAAGGGGAAATTCTTCCTCTAAAAGCCACAGCAGAGTATTACTCATCTGAATAGTTCTTATGGTTATGACTAAGGGTGTAGTCCAGCCAAGTTACATTTTTGTCAGCATTTTAGAACTGTCATCAGTTAACAAACCTAAAGCAGCTGTACCATGGAGAGCACATTCACATAACTGCACATAAGCAATCTGCATAGTGCTCTTGCCCAGAACAGGGAAAACAAAAATCATTAATATTACAAGAATGTTTATAAAACCTGAAGTGAGTGATTGCTCTTACCGTCTGGCGGCATTAGGAGTTTGTTATTTTGTGTACACCAGCCCACAGGGTGTAGATCAGCAGTCATGACATCACACCAGAAATCTGCCTTGCGATCTTCTCCATAGCCACAGTATCTCAGGAGGAGTAACTGTCCGCATGTGGTAATGATTGTCGCTACCCAATAGGTGTCGGGATTGTTTTTATTTGCCACTTCAAGTTTCATTCCTGGTTGGAAGCTGCTCTGAAGGCTGATTTCCACCTGGAACAAGATATCACATGAGCATGTCACATTGAAGATCTCAAGTGTATATAGTTTAGTTAGTTATACAGTTTCCCAGTTTTTCTACCTATTTTACCCCCCTCACCCCCCCCCCCCCCCACACACACACACACACACACACACCTCCTGTCAATCAAGATTACTATTTCGTGTCCTCACCAAAATTTAGCATATGTTACCTAACTAAACTAACACTGAAGGTGGCATGGCATGAGCTTTCTCTGCGTCTCCTCTCCTTCCATGCTGTTTGTCTCTATTTTGTCATAAGTCTATCCACTAACATAATTATACATAAACAGGTATTAAAGGATTTATCAGACACAGGTAAATAGCTAGTGGCGTGTGTAATCATTTTCTTTGACATAGTCTAAAAACATGCAAGAGAAAGGAGAATGTGACCAGGAGTGAAACGCTAAACAGCAATTTATTCATCAAATTTCCATGATAGACTAAAACCAATTTCTAAAAATAAAAGGCTAATGTATCTCAGCCTGGCTAAATAGAAGACATTGATGTCCTACTTTATCTGTGGGTAGGCAAGAGGTCCAGGCTGATCTAGATCCTCCTGTGCTGAACACTCTGGCTCAGTTCACACTTTCTGAAGTGGTATAATACCTATCTAGCACGAATAAACTGTATCACTATGGAGAACAATCCCATGTCTGTTACCAGTCAGAAGTAGACACATGTCATCAGGGACAGATTTAGGCCAAGGCCCCCTAGGCCATGGCCTAGGGCACCACAGGAGCAGGGGCACCAAAGCAGCAGGCTAAACGGCGAGTGCCTGATCTCCCTGCTTACAGCCACCTGTGCAGCAGCCCCCTTGCTCTCTGTGCACGTTGGTGTTGTGGCGGGCAGCTATGGACTTCAGCAGCATTGGAGACGGAGGGGAAGAGGAAGCTTCTGCACTGGAGATGAGCAGAGAAGGCTGCTGCAGTGTGGAGACAAGCTGTGCTGAAAGAGGGGGAGTGAGAAAGGGAGGGCTTAAGGGAGTCATCAGGCTACCTACATGGGAGGGGAAGGGGTAATCAGGCTACCTATAGTAGAGGGAAAGAGGGGAGGGTTCATCTGGCTACCTATACTGGAGGGGGGATCATCAGGCTACCTATACTAGAGGGAAGGGGGGGTTCATCTGGCTCCCCGTACTGGAGGGGGGTCATCAGGCTACCTATACGGGAGGGAACGGGATAGAGGTCATCTCGCTACCTATACTGAAGGGGGGCAGCTGGTGACATTGGCCTTGGACGGTAAAGAGTACAAATCCGGCCCTGCATGCCATTTTATCTGATGAATAGCACCTTTCTGCTGTTCAAAAATGTAATACCTTTCGTGACTGTCTGTTGCAGAACCAGAAAAGAAAAACAGGATATGGTGAAAATGGGCATGTGTGAAAGGTCTGGCATGTGTCTCTTCTGGATGTCTATAGCGAAACACGCCACTTTCCTCTCTGGGAACCGATCCTAGGAGTTGATTCATGAAATCCCAGTAAAATTGCCATGCACACACAGTACATAGCAATTTTATCAGTGTTTATGCCAAGATCGTAATATGCATTGTGTACATAGTGCAACTTGTGTTACATAAACAGGCACATTGTTATTATCAAGTGCATTATGTAAATAGCTTATAATAGAATAATATATAATACATTTTAGTATAAAATAAACTGCTGTCATTAGAGTGCCAGTTTGAAAGTACCGGATGCATAAAAGTGAGAAATATTAGAACAGCATAATGTTTTAGGTAACAGGAAAGGAAGAGTTCGCTAACCATGGATTCTCTGAATTTGCAAGCAGCTAACTTGCTTTGTTCTTTGATTTGCTTTGTGATAGCAGGTTCCAGGTATTAGCGATTTTTCTTTCATGTGGCATTTATCTCGGTCTTATAACACTTATTACACATAAAGAGGCAGAAGAAAATACATACATGTTTGAAAGAGGTGTGCGGTGCAGCACTTGAGGCTGTTTCCTCTAGATACTCATCCCAATTAAAATCTGTGTCTTCAACACTGGAGCCATCATCTATAAAATATAATCCAAATAAGCAGCCTTTATATTTAGTCTGTTTAACATATTCCTGTAGGTGTGTTTGTGCTTTGTCTTCTGCAATTGCTTAAATTATAAGCTAGCAAAACAAACAAAATAAGTTCACCCCTATTTTATGAGAATGGAAATACAAATGTGTGCCATCATTGATTGGTCAGAAAATGTTGCCAATCTGAGCCTGACTTCCTCAATCTGACTCTAATTAACCCCTAGTTGGCAAGTTTACCTCCCGCAAGGTTGACTCTGTTTAAAGGACAACTGAAGCGAGAGGGATATGGAGGCTGCCATATTTATTCCATTATAAGCAATACTAGTTACCTGCCCATCCTGCTGATCCTCTACCTCTAATGCTTTTAGCCATAGACCTTAAACAAGCATGCAGCAGATCAGGTGTTTCTGACATTGTTGTAAGATCTGACAACATTAGCTGCATACTGGTTTCTTGTGTTATTCAGACACTACTGCAGCCAAATAGATCAGCAGGACTGCTAGGGAACTGGTATTGTTTAAAAGGAAATATAAAATATCACAGCCTCCATATATAACTCTCACTTCTGTTGTCCTTTAACAATAATATCATGTGTTAGTAATTTGTTTATTAGATTTATGAGGAAGATAATTTTAAAACAACTGGCACATGACAAGGGGGAGTTTAATTTTATATACAAGTTATAAAGCAGACAATTGACACACAAATCTAACCATTTACTTATCAGAAGTTTCAGTTTTATGCACAGTGTTCCATTTAAAATAATTATAACTGGTTTAAATATTTTCTAAAACAAAATTAAATATAATTTGGCTGGCACTGACACAGATTAATATTCATTACATTCAGCACTGAACCACAAATGTGCTTGATCAGTGCTGCTCAATATGTTAGTGCTTTGTATACAAAAGATAATAATAATTTAAAAAGCAGTCATTTAGTCCATTTTCCATGTGACAATTGCATAATGGAATCTGTGGTAGAGTATAGCTGTATGTTACTGGAGTCAAGAAGAAGAAACTGAGATATAATTGTTTCTGCAAAGACTAATTTAAGTCCTGAAATAACGCCATTATGTTTCAATTATACATTATAAATGGGATTTCAACAATATTTCTATTTTCTTTATCTATGTTTAACGATGAAGTGATTACTGCTACTCATAGCTCATGTAGGCCCTGTCATTACTGGTACAATTATGCAAATATTTGCACCACAGTGTTAATATCTTGAAGCACAGCAGTAGAGTATTCTACCATGTTAGCCATCAGCTAAGCAGAATGCTTTGAATACGAGTGAAACCATAATTAGCTAGCTCAATAGATTAAAAGAGCAAGCTTTAGAAATACTATAATCTATTTCTTCGTTGGGCTCTAATCCTGTAGAAGAAGAAGAAAAATAATATTTCAACAGCATGATCTATCAATCAAGTTTGTTAAACAATCAATTGTATCCACCTTATGGCTACTCTTAATTTATACATAAAAAATCTTCAGCATATTTTTGGCTATTTAATTTTGGTGCCAGTCACTTATGAACATCATGATGGTCCACCAACCATGCTGCACTGGAAGGTTCATGTGACAGGTCCACCAACCATGCTGCACTGGAAGGTTCATGTGACAGGTCCACCAACCATGCTGCACTGGAAGGTTCATGTGACAGGCCCACCAACCATGCTGCACTGGAAGGTTCATGTGACAGGCCCACCAATCATGCTGCACTGGAAGGTTCATGTGACAGGCCCACCAACCATGCTGCACTGGAAGGTTCATGTGACTAGCATGTTTATATGACAGGCTCACCAATCAAGATGCATTGGACGGTTCATGTGACAGAAGCCTGGTAGGGCATAGCATTTATTTCTCTTCTCTTTGGTGTTAAGCAGCAAGTAACTGTATTAAGATTTGGCATATGCCAAAGTTTATTACCCTTGTAGAAAACTCATCAATAGCAATAAGACATACATAAATAGTGTGTTGGTGCTGTCACTGGAAGTGTTACAGATTGGGTGCACTATACACTGGGGTACTATTCCCTTTTAATGCTGGGATTACACCATACAATTTTCTGTTAGATTTTTCTGTTAGATTCTCTAAATTCAACATGTTGGAAATGTATCTATCTTACCATCTATCTGCCGAGCAATTAGGCATTGTTCTACTCAGCAGGAGATGACCAGAAGACAATGCACCAGAGATAATGACCATTCTCTACAAAAAAATAATCTAATTATGCATTCTAACAGAAGAATCTAACAGAAAATTGTATGGTGTAGTCCCAGCATAAGAATCAGTTTAGTACACTTAAGAAGTGATCACCACTGTAATGGAATTAATAGTGGTAAATTATACATCAGTAAACACATTATAACAACTAAATTCACACTATTAAAAAAAAGTAAGTCTATCTAGACAACTATTCCATGTAGTATTTTGTTGTTATGCCCATCAGCTTGCGGTACACAATACATTTCCATACATACATGTATTGTTTAATCTTTCAACACTAATTTAGCAACAACAACAAAAAAACTACAATTTGGGGACCGTCTTGAAAAGATGGATTAAATGGGTGCATAGAGGGGAATTACACTTAACGTACCCAGATCATAGGCATCCTGCTGGTAATGATCCTTGCCAGCGACCTTAGAACACAACCTATTTGCAGAAGATCACATTTGTGCATGCAGTGTGCCAGGAAATATAACACTGTGAAAGGCATGCACAGCAAAAAGTGCATCAGACAGAAATGGTGCATAAGATGGCTATCTTTGAAATAAAGTCAAGAGCTATAGTTGTCATGGAAGAGCCAAAGCAACTGGATCAATTGACAGTGCTCACCACAGTCAGAGCCTTGGAAAGGAATATGGCACAAAAGACTGACAAGGTCCAAACTGATCAAGAGGGGGTCAAGCACAGCCTGGATAAAATAAGTAGCTGGCTGGCCTTCAGTGAAGGAGACGCTTGGCACAGACAGGCATTCTGCAAAGGTAAGGAGTAGTGTTGGGCGAACAGTGTTCGCCACTGTTCGGGTTCTGCAGAACATCACCCTGTTCAGGTGATGTTCGAGTTCGGCCGAACACCTGATGGTGTTCGGCCAAACTGTTCGGCCATATGGCCGAACTAAGAGCGCATGGCCGAACGTTCCCCGAACGTTCGGCTAGCGCTGTGATTGGCCGAACGGGTCACGTGGTTCGGACCCGAACGCGCTCTGATTGGCCGAACGGGTCACGTGGTTCGGGTAAATAAATACCCGATCCACGTCATTTCTCCGCCATTTGTCTGTGGGTTTAGCTTTGGGTAGGCAGGCAGGGTAGTTCTCTCTCCAGCCAGGCTAGCCTGGGTCCCCCCAGTCATTGTGTCGCTGCTGGGAACAGTAGTACACCGCTCACCCACACTATATAGCATTGTGTTTACTGCCACTCTGTGTCTCTGCTGGGAACAGTAGTACACCGCTCACCCTGTATAGCATTGTGCTCTGTGTCGCTGCTGGGAATAGTAGTACACCGCTCACCCACCACTGTATAGCATTGTGTTTACTGCCACTCTGTGTCTCTGCTGGGAACAGTAGTACACCGCTCACCCACCACTGTATAGCATTGTGCTCTGTGTCGCTGCTGGGAACAGTAGTACACCGCTCACCCACCACTGTATAGCATTGTGCTCTGTGTCGCTGCTGGGAACAGTAGTACACCCAACAAAGTTCTTAGCGAGCTCCACTTACTAGACCTAACCAAAGTACACCTATCACCTCCTGTGGGTGTGCTGCAATAGTCAAACAGTGTTGCACAGACACATATACATATACAATTTAAAACAAAACTATGCGCTGCCTCACAGTCCACTAATTGAGTAGAGAGATCCTGAGCCACACAGTCAGCAGGTCAAATCCACTCTGATCTTCACATCCGATATTCCTCATGCATAGGGGACAAAGAGAAAAGAGAGACCTTCATCGCATAGGCTATCAATCCAATGAGAACAATCTTCCACCAAATTATATCCCGTGAGAAGAGTCTTATCAGCTGTCACCACTTTTCCGTGCTCCACCACCCACAGGAACCGCTCTCACCTTAAGCGCTGGCTGCCCAGACCCACAGACAGCTAATAGAGCATATATCTCCAATCGACCAACTCCTTTTCCCTTCTTCCAATTTAACTCACAGGTGATTCTCCCAAAAAACAAATTGATAAAACATCATTGCGCAGGCTGCAATTACTGGCTTTATGCAATTACTGGCTTTCAAAACTCCCCTGAGCCCATACGGGACATCATCGGACACTTATGTAGGCGGTTCTGAGCTCTCGCGGGATCAGCAGCAGTGTGGCGCCGTCATTGGCCTGTAGGATTGACCAGGCAATGTGGGAGGTGCACACTGTTTGGAACGCGGAACGCGCTCTGGAGAAGGCGCATAGTGATGTGAATGCGTTCCACGTTGAGGGAAAACTCGCGGGATCTGAGGAATGTATTTTCCGTAGTGAGCGGTATCTCTCTTTTCTCTTTGTCCCCTATGCATGAGGAATATCGGATGTGAAGATCAGAGTGGATTTGACCTGCTGACTGTGTGGCTCAGGATCTCTCTACTCAATTAGTGGACTGTGAGGCAGCGCATAGTTTTGTTTTAAACAGTAGTACACCGCTCACCCACCCACCACTGTATAGCATTGTGCTCTGTGTCGCTGCTGGGAATAGTAGTACACCGCTCACCCACCACTGTATAGCATTGTGCTCTGTGTCGCTGCTGGGAACAGTAGTACACCGCTCACCCACCACTGTATAGCATTGTGCTCTGTGTCGCTGCTGGGAATAGTAGTACACCGCTCACCCACCACTGTATAGCATTGTGCTCTGTGTCGCTGCTGGGAACAGTAGTACACCGCTCACCCACACTATATAGCATTGTGTTTACTGCCACTCTGTGTACACCGCTCACCCACCACTGTATAGCATTGTTTACTGCCACTCTGTGTCTCTGCTGGGAACAGTAGTACACCGCTCACCCGCCACTGTATAGCATTGTGCTCTGTGTCGCTGCTGGGAACAGTAGTACACCGCTCACCCACCACTGTATAGCATTGTGCTCTGTGTCGCTGCTGGGAACAGTAGTACACCCAACAAAGTTCTTAGCGAGCTCCACTTACTAGACCTAACCAAAGTACACCTATCACCTCCTGTGGGTGTGCTGCAATAGTTAAACAGTGTTGCACAGACACATATACATATACAATTTAAAACAAAACTATGCACTGCCTCACAGTCCACTAATTGAGTAGAGAGATCCTGAGCCACACAGTCAGCAGGTCAAATCCACTCTGATCTTCACATCCGATATTCCTCATGCATAGGGGACAAAGAGAAAAGAGAGACCTTCATCGCATAGGCTATCAATCCAATGAGAACAATCTTCCACCAAATTATATCCCGTTAGAAGAGTCTTATCAGCTGTCACCACTTTTCCGTGCTCCACCACCCACAGGAACCGCTCTCACCTTAAGCGCTGGCTGCCCAGACCCACAGACAGCTAATAGAGCATATATCTCCAATCTCCAAAGCATTGTTTACTGCCACTCTGTGTCTCTGCTGGGAACAGTAGTACACCGCTCACCCGCCACTGTATAGCATTGTGCTCTGTGTCGCTGCTGGGAATAGTAGTACACCGCTCACCCACCACTGTATAGCATTGTGCTCTGTGTCGCTGCTGGGAACAGTAGTACACCGCTCACCCACCACTGTATAGCATTGTGCTCTGTGTCGCTGCTGGGAACAGTAGTACACCGCTCACCCACCCACCACTGTATAGCATTGTGCTCTGTGTCGCTGCTGGGAATAGTAGTACACCGCTCACCCACCACTGTATAGCATTGTGCTCTGTGTCGCTGCTGGGAATAGTAGTACACCGCTCACCCACCACTGTATAGCATTGTGCTCTGTGTCGCTGCTGGGAACAGTAGTACACCGCTCACCCACCCACCACTGTATAGCATTGTGCTCTGTGTCGCTGCTGGGAATAGTAGTACACCGCTCACCCACCACTGTATAGCATTGTGCTCTGTGTCGCTGCTGGGAACAGTAGTACACCGCTCACCCACCACTGTATAGCATTGTGCTCTGTGTCGCTGCTGGGAACAGTAGTACACCGCTCACCCACACTATATAGCATTGTGTTTACTGCCACTCTGTGTCTCTGCTGGGAACAGTAGTACACCACTCACCCGCCACTGTATAGCATTGTGCTCTGTGTCGCTGCTGGGAACAGTAGTACACCGCTCACCCACCACTGTATAGCATTGTGCTCTGTGTCGCTGCTGGGAACAGTAGTACACCCAACAAAGTTCTTAGCGAGCTCCACTTACTAGACCTAACCAAAGTACACCTATCACCTCCTGTGGGTGTGCTGCAATAGTTAAACAGTGTTGCACAGACACATATACATATACAATTTAAAACAAAACTATGCGCTGCCTCACAGTCCACTAATTGAGTAGAGAGATCCTGAGCCACACAGTCAGCAGGTCAAATCCACTCTGATCTTCACATCCGATATTCCTCATGCATAGGGGACAAAGAGAAAAGAGAGACCTTCATCGCATAGGCTATCAATCCAATGAGAACAATCTTCCACCAAATTATATCCCGTTAGAAGAGTCTTATCAGCTGTCACCACTTTTCCGTGCTCCACCACCCACAGGAACCGCTCTCACCTTAAGCGCTGGCTGCCCAGACCCACAGACAGCTAATAGAGCATATATCTCCAATCTCCAAAGCATTGTTTACTGCCACTCTGTGTCTCTGCTGGGAACAGTAGTACACCGCTCACCCACCCACCACTGTATAGCATTGTGCTCTGTGTCGCTGCTGGGAATAGTAGTACACCGCTCACCCACCACTGTATAGCATTGTGCTCTGTGTCGCTGCTGGGAACAGTAGTACACCGCTCACCCACCACTGTATAGCATTGTGCTCTGTGTTGCTGCTGGGAACAGTAGTACACCGCTCACCCACACTATATAGCATTGTGTTTACTGCCACTCTGTGTCTCTGCTGGGAACAGTAGTACACCACTCACCCGCCACTGTATAGCATTGTGCTCTGTGTTGCTGCTGGGAATAGTAGTACACCGCTCACCCACCACTGTATAGCATTGTGCTCTGTGTCGCTGCTGGGAATAGTAGTACACCGCTCACCCACCACTGTATAGCATTGTGCTCTGTGTCTCTGCTGGGAACAGTAGTACACCGCTCACCCACCACTGTATAGCATTGTGCTCTGTGTCGCTGCTGGGAACAGTAGTACACCGCTCACCCACACTATATAGCATTGTGTTTACTGCCACTCTGTGTCTCTGCTGGGAATAGTAGTACACCGCTCACCCGCCACTGTATAGCATTGTGCTCTGTGTCGCTGCTGGGAACAGTAGTACACCGCTCACCCACCCACCACTGTATAGCATTGTGCTCTGTGTCGCTACTGGGAATAGTAGTACACCGCTCACCCACCACTGTATAGCATTGTGCTCTGTGTCGCTGCTGGGAACAGTAGTACACCGCTCACCCACCACTGTATAGCATTGTGCTCTGTGTCGCTGCTGGGAAAAGTAGTACACCGCTCACCCACACTATATAGCATTGTGTTTACTGCCACTCTGTGTCTCTGCTGGGAACAGTAGTACACCGCTCACCCGCCACTGTATAGCATTGTGCTCTGTGTCGCTGCTGGGAATAGTAGTACACCGCTCACCCACCACTGTATAGCATTGTGCTCTGTGTCGCTGCTGGAAATAGTAGTACACCGCTCACCCACCACTGTATAGCATTGTGCTCTGTGTCTCTGTTGGGAACAGTAGTACACCGCTCACCCACCACTGTATAGCATTGTGCGCTGTGTCTCTGCTGGGAACAGTAGTACACCGCTCACCCACCACTGTATAGCATTGTGCTTTGTGTCGCTGCTGGGAACAGTAGTACACCGCTCACCCGCCACTGTATAGCATTTCTGTACTGCCACTGTACTGCTGCCAGTCAGCGTGTACTTTAAGGATAAGTGAAATGAAGAAGAAATCCTGTGAAAGAGGGAGGGGCAAGGGAAGAGGTGTTTCCCCTGACGGTTCTTGTACAGGCCACAGTGGAGCACCGAAGAAAACCCACTCAATACCGCCCATGTTGTCCAGGAAATCAACCCTCACAAATCCAAAAGAACAGGACCAGATAATTAATTGGATGACCTCTCAAGCGTCCAGCAGTGGGTTAAGCAGCACCAGCACATCACGCACGAGGTCCGAGTCCTCAGCCAGTTACAAGGAGCCAGTGGGCACAAAGCTGACACAACCGGCAGCGACAGCACGCACACAACTGCCAAATAACCAGTCCGAAGAATTTCCTCAGGACACAATGGGGTATTCGCAGGAGCTATTCCCAGCCCAACAAACTTCCACCTTTCAACGGTCAATGGAACAGCCAGAAATGTTGTGCCCGGATTCACAACCATTTACTGTGGGAAATGCACCGCGCACTGAAATGCAAGGCGAGTCCGAGGACTTTGAAACCCAAATCCCAGAGCAAGTTGGGCAGGAGGGGTTTCAATTGCAGGAGGTCGGCCGAGAAGATCTGGAAGACGACGTTGGAGTGAGCTGCACAGAGGTTGTTCTGGGGAGCTCTACTCCACGGCGGCGGCCCACAATCACATATGACGAGTTTGAGGAGATGGAAGAGGAGGAGGGTATGGACAATGTGGACACAGACCCAGATTTTGTATGTGAAGGAGAACATCGCCGTCGTAGCAGCACAGATGAGTCTGTTGAAGAACCCACTGCTGCACGAGTTCGCCTTGTGCCACAAGGTAGGCGGCGCGGAATTTCAGGCACCACAAGCGTGGAAGTTCAAGTGAGACGCAAAAGAGGCGCAAACAGAAATCGCCAGCAAGGCAGGTGCTCCAAAGTCTGGCCTTTCTTTGAAGACTGCAGTGAGGATGGTACCATGGTGATTTGCAAGGTGTGCAAGACCCGCCTAAACAGGGGGAAAAATATTAACAACCTCTCCACCACCAGCATGACCCGCCACATGGTATCCAAACATTCCACTCTGTGGGCAAACGCGGCAGGACAGGGTACCAGCAACACTGCCTCCCTTGGGGTCACCAGACTCACCACCAGACCCTCCTCAGCAGCAGCAGTAGCCCAGCCATTGCGTGGTTCACAACAACATTCACAAACATCAGACGACGCTGACACTGTTACTTTCCGGAATAGTGCTCTTGAGGTCTCCCAGTCTTCATCAAACACAACAACCAACAGCCGTTCAGTGTGCAGCCCTACGGTTCAGTTGTCTGTCTCGGAGATGCTTAAGCGCAAGAGGAAATTGCCAGCAAATGACCCCCGGGCCGTGGCACTAACAGCCAGCATAGCCAAGCTTCTGGCCTGCGAAATGCTGCCATATCGAGTGGTGGAGACAAACAGCTTCAAGGGCATGATGTCAGTGGCCATCCCACGTTACGTGGTTCCCAGCCGCTACCACTTTGCGCGCTCTGCAGTGCCTGAGTTGCATGAGCACGTGGTCAGCAAAATAACCCGAAGCTTGAAGAATGCCATTGCCTGCAAGGTTCACCTCACCACTGACACCTGGACGAGTGCGTTCGGCCAGGGTCGATACATCTCCCTTACCGCGCACTGGGTGAACCTTGTGGAGCCTGGCAGCGATTCCTCACCTGCTACGGCGCGGGTGTTGCCCGTGCCGCAAACAGCTGCACCGCCGTCCCTCCCACTGGATAACAACAGCAGCACCTACCTCTCTGACTCCTTCTCCTCCAACGCATCTCAAAGCTGTACCTCATCCGGAAACGCTAACCCAGCAGCAGTAGGATCGTGGAAGCAGTGCAGCACAGCTGTTGGCATGCTACAGCAAGCGTTGCTGAAGATGATCTGCCTTGGGGATAAGCAGCACACAGGGGAGGAAATTTGGAGCGGAATAAAGGAACAGACGGATTTGTGGCTGGCACCGCTGGACCTGAAACCGGGCATGGTTGTGTGTGATAATGGGAGTAATCTCATTCGCGCTTTAAGGTTGGCTAAGCTGACACACATCCCTTGCCTGGCGCACGTGATGAACCTAGTAGTTCAGCGGTTCCTGAGGACATACCCAGGCATGGCCAATCTTCTGTTGAAGGTGCGACGAGTGGCCAAACATTGTAGAAATTCCAGTACTGCTTCGGGGGCACTCGCCAAGATGCAGGAGCGCTTCAATCTCCCCCACCATTGCTTGCTGTGTGATGTCCCTACACGCTGGAATTCTACGCTGCACATGCTAGCCCGCTTTTGCGAGCAGAAGAGTGCAGTGGTCCAGTACATGACGGCGCAGTACCGAGGCGCATCCGGACAGCTGCCAAGCTTCTGTGGATCCAATTGGGCCAACATGTTGGACCTCTGCCAAGTCCTCCAAAATTTTGAGCAATCCACGTTGCTTGTGAGCAGTGACAACTCTTCAGTCAGCATTACCATACCACTGCTGTGTTTACTGAAGAAGTCAATGTTGAAAATCAAGGAAACAGCTGTCATGATGCAACTGGGGGAATCTGAAGGAGAAAACGATCAGCGTGATGATACCAACATCAGGCCATCTGCCTCAGGAAACGCTGGCCCCAGCAGCTATGACGAAGAAGAGGAGGAGGAACAGCTGGAGTTGGAGCAGGATTTTCATACCACCACTGACGAGGGCCAGAGCGGTGCACATTGGACTTCCACAATTCAGCGCGAAAGGTCAGCAGAAGCAGACCAGGAAGAAGGAGACGACTATGATGCATCACAACAACTATCACAACGCTCACAAGAGGATGATGAGGATTCTGGCAGGACTCTGGCACACATGGCTCAATTCATTCTAGACTGCATTGAACGCGACCCACGCATTGTGCGCATTCTGGACAACACCAATTACTGGGTTTATACCCTTCTGGATCCACGGTACAAACACAATGTTCCAAAACTGCTTGAAGAAAGAGTCAGACAGGTCAAAATGGAAGAATACCAGCAGGCCCTTGTGGAGACTTTAGAGAGGAGATTGCCATCCTCCCCCTCCTCTAGCCAGTTGTACGCCGACAGACTGACTTCCGCAAACCCAGGACGACCAGGAGGGCAGCAAACAACACAAGCCGCAGCTAGTGCCAAAAAGGGAATGGTATCGGCAGTGTCCTTGGAGTGGGAAAATTTTCTGACACCCATGCAGCTGCCCACAGAACAGCAAGCGTGCAGATCCACCTCCAACACCGATCGCCTGGAGAAGATGGTCAAGGACTACATGTCAGATGGCGTAGCTGTGTTGAACAATCCATCTGCACCCTTCAACTATTGGGTATCGAAGCTAGACACCTGGCACGAACTGGCAATGTACGCAATAGAGGTGCTGGCTTGCCCGGCAGCCAGCGTTATGTCGGAACGCTGTTTCGGTGCTGCCGGAGGCATCGTCACAGATCGACGTATCCGCCTCTCCACAGAAAATGCAGACCGTCTGACTCAAATTAAAATGAATCAATCCTGGATTGGAAACGACTACGCAACACTCCCGGACCCCAACCAAGTAACATGAACAATGAACATCTGTGATGGGTTAGCGTTACCGGTCCCTTTTCCTGGAACCTCTCATCTGTATTACATTTATGACTGCATGCCGACAAAAAGCCAATTGCTATCCGCACGCTTCTTGTCCTCATGCAAGGCCTGTGTTGTTGTGTCTCAAAGCATGGCCTTCTCCTCCTGCGCCGCCCTCCTCCTGTTCCATCACGTGTGCTGCTGCTGGGTTAGCGTTACTGGTCCCTTTTCCTGGAACCTCTCATCTGTATTACATTTATGACTGCATGCCGACAAAAAGCCAATTGCTATCCGCACGCTTCTTGTCCTCATGCAAGGCCTGGGTTGTTGTGTCTCAAAGCGTGGCCTTCTCCTCCTGCGCCGCCCTCCTCCTGTTCCATCACGTGTGCTGCTGCTGGGTTAGCGTTACCGGTCCGTTTTCCTGGAACCTCTCATCTGTATTACATTTATAACTGCATGCCGACAAAAAGCCAATTGCTATCCGCACGCTTCTTGTCCTCATGCAAGGCCTGTGTTGTTGTGTCTCAAAGCGTGGCCTTCTCCTCCTGCGCCGCCCTCCTCCTGTTCCATCACGTGTGCTGCTGCTGGGTTAGCGTTACTGGTCCCTTTTCCTGGAACCTCTCATCTGTATTACATTTATGACTGCATGCCGACAAAAAGCCAATTGCTATCCGCACGCTTCTTGTCCTCATGCAAGGCCTGGGTTGTTGTGTCTCAAAGCGTGGCCTTCTCCTCCTGCGCCGCCCTCCTCCTGTTCCATCACGTGTGCTGCTGCTGGGTTAGCGTTACCGGTCCCTTTTCCTGGAACCTCTCATCTGTATTACATTTATAACTGCATGCCGACAAAAAGCCAATTGCTATCCGCACGCTTCTTGTCCTCACGCAAGGCCTGGGTTGTTGTGTCTCAAAGCGTGGCCTTCTCCTCCTGCGCCGCCCTCCTCCTGTTCCATCACGTGTGCTGCTGCTGGGTTAGCGTTACCGGTCCCTTTTCCTGGAACCTCTCATCTGTATTACATTTATGACTGCATGCCGTCAAAAAGCCAATTGCTATCCGCACGCTTCTTGTCCTCATGCAAGGCCTGGGTTGTTGTGTCTCAAAGCGTGGCCTTCTCCTCCTGCGCCACCTCCTGTTCCATCACGTGTGCTGCTGCTGGGTTAGCGTTACCGGTCCCTTTTCCTGGAACCTCTTATCTTTATTACATTTATGACTGCATGCCGTCAAAAAGCATGTTACCTGGGCAAAGAAAACAGACATTTCCTGCATTTAAAAGACAGTTTTCCCTTTGAAACTTTAAAATCGATTTTCTCAAAAACTATAAGCTCTTTTTGCTAAATTTTTTTCCTCTTGTACCCACTCCCAAGGTGCACATACCCTGTAAATTTGGGGTATGTAGCATGTAAGGAGGCTTTACAAAGCACGAAAGTTCGGGTCCCCATTCACTTCCATTATGTTCGGAGTTCGGCTCGAACACCCGAACATCGCGGCCATGTTCGGCCTGTTCGGCCCGAACCCGAACATCTAGATGTTCGCCCAACACTAGTAAGGAGCACACAAGTGTGATCTACAATTACCCTAAAATGCCAAGTCCTCAACATGTTATGTCATAGAGATGGCGCCAATGCTAGGTCATTTATTTTTAAATCAATTCACTTTGGAGACCAAGATTTTCTGCTATATGACTGCAGATGTGTGGGAAGCTGTAGAATATCAGGGATGCCATTTAATATTCCTCCCAATTTTCCAGAAGATACCCACCCTCCCCCGCAGACAGATTTATGCAGTGTGAAGCCACTTCATAAGTGAGATGGCAGCAATACCTCCTTCTTTACTTCACCTGAAAAGGCCTACAGATGGCTAAACTTTCTTAGTTGATAAGTATAACATTTCCAGTGTTTATGTGATTTGTGGCCCTGATAAGGACTGGCTGCAATCTGTTACAATTTATTTTGGAATTAATCCTGTTATATTTCTCAGAAAGATATACTTTGCATCTAAGTGGACAACAGACTACATAATGGCATTGCTGCAACATCTAAAATGCTTAAGTGTATGGCAGACTTTTGTGCTTAAAGGACCCCTATCGCAAAAAATTGTAATATTGTAAAATTTAAAGGAGAAACAACAGTTCAGGAGCACCAAGAAAAACTTGACAAAGGCCTTATAGGCCGAAACAGCGGGCTGTCGTTGCCTTTGTATCTATTGCTTGATGTTGCAATAAACAACCACTGAGCTTTATTCACCTTGTGTGGTGCCGGACCTTTGTGATTTTAAAATTTAAAGGATACTTGTAGTGAGAGGGATATGGAGGATGCCATATTTATTTCCTTTTAAACAAAACCAGTTGCCTGGCAGCCCTGCTGATCCTCAGCCTCTAATACGTTTAGCCACAGACCCTGAACAAGCAAGCAGCTGATCAGGTGTTTCTGACATTACTGTCAGATCTGACAAGATTAGCTGCATGCTTGTTTCTGGGCTGATTTAAACACTATTGCAGCCAAATAGACCAGCAGGACTGGCAGGTAACTGATACTGCTTAAAAGGAAATAAATATGCAGCCTCCATATACCTCCACGAATCCTTTAAAATATGTGTAAGCACGTACAAATAAAAAGTATTTTTTCCAGAGCAAAATGAGCCATAAATTATATTTCTCCTTTGTTGCTGTCACTTTCAGTGGTTAGTAGACATCTGACAGAACTGACAGGTTTTGGACTAGTCCATCTCTACATGGGGGATTCTCAGCTCACTGCACACATGTTTTGGCAGTTGAACAGAGCAACTGCCATTCACTAAGTGCTTTTGAAAATAAAAAAAAAAACCTGAGAATCCCTTATGAGGTGATGGGCTAGTCGAAAACCTGTCGGCTCTGTCAAATTTCTAATACTTACTGTAAGTGACAGCAACATAGGAGAAAAGTAATGTATGGCTCATTTTACTCTTGAAAAAATGTACTTCTAATTCGTATGTGTGTACATGTATTTTAAATGTGACGATTTTCGCCATAGTGGTCCTTTAATATGCTCTGGCAGCCGCAGCAAAGGGTGGGTTACTAAGGAAGAGATTCAGTGCTGGTACCTATTGGCAGATACACACAGGCAGGAACATTTATAGATCTTCGTTCCAGCTGTTGCTAAGCTGAGACTGTAATAAAGCAATTATTCAGTTCATCTGTGAGACCAACACATAATGTGGGACCTGAGATGTGTGAAAGGCCCATGTAAGAGTTCCTGGGCTGAAAGAACTTGTTATTAGCAGAAGAATTAGGTTTCCCTCTGCTGGTGCCTGTATTAGAATAGGAATAGTTTGTTCAGACAGGCACTTTATGATCATCCTTGTCGGCTGTGTATTAAACTAATAGACAGGGACCTCTTTCCCATCTATTGATGAATACAAGTTAATTGTTTCCAATGCAATATGCAACAGGACAGCTGCTGGGAAAAATCTAAATTTGAGCATTGACGAAACTAGGCTGACTAACCTTATCTACACACAGCTACTGGCAGGCTACTTTAACTCATGAATAATTGACCAAGTAAGGACCCTGGCACTCACTGAAATAGGATGTGATGCGTTGCGTTATTTGGAAATCAGAAGTATGTTCATCTACACTGATCGTATTGCACTATTGTTGTTCAGGGTACAGATATCTCTTGTTGGTGAGATATAGGGAGGGTTATACAAGGCAATTTAAGATGAAGATCGGTGTCACATCAAGCATGCCTGATCGCCGATGCAAATGATTTTGGGCCGAAATCGGTGGAATGTATCGATTGAACAAGATGGAAAATCGTGGCCCAATGTAGTAAATAGAGTGTGCGGTGGTAAGGGTGTGCGATATAGGGATGAGCGGCAAAGATGAATTAAGTAGGAATTAAGTCCTAGGATAGGTCAGGGCCGGCGCTACCATTAAGGCAAAGGAGGCAGCTGCCCCAGGGCCCCAGAGCTTGTAGGGGCCCTCAGTGGCTACAAGAGGAAAAAAAACATTTTTCAAATCGGCCTTATAGTTTTTGAGAAAATCGATTTTAAAGCGGTTTAACACCCAGCATTACAACTTTGCTTTAAAAGATTGCTTACAGCTTACAAACTATTATGCCAGATTTTTTTTTTAAGTAGAAATTCACTGAATGGGTTAAACATGACATTTTAGTGTTGGATTCAACTAGGAATCCGCATCCGTTCTTATCTTTTAGTTACAAATGTATCTTTATTTGGAATACAAATAGACCTTTGAAAAGCCTGCTGGGGAAGCCCTCTTTGTTCTCTCAGAGCAGTGTTTATTTGTTACATTGTAGATACATTTGTAACTAAACAAGCAAGCACGGAGGAGGATTTCTAGCTAAATGCAGCACTAAAATGTCATGTTTAATCCATTCAGTGAATTTCTGCTAAAAAAAAAAATCTGGCATAATAGTTTATAAGCTGTAAGCAATCTTTTAAAGCAAAGTTGAAATGCTGGGTGTTAGACCACTTTAAAGTTTCAAAGGGAAAAAAAAGAAATACACATTTAAAACCTGCCAACTTTAATGGTTAATAGCAAATCCATCTTAAATGCTAGAAACCCTAAATTTGCAGGATATGTTAAGGAGATGATTAGGAATAAGAGGAAAAAAACAATTTTTCAAAAAGACCTTATAGTTTTTGAGAAAATTGATTTTAAAGTTTCGAAGGAAAAAGTATACTTTTAAATGCGGTAAATGTCACTTTTAGTAGCAAACCTAACGGTAGTGTAATTTTACATGCATCAAACGAAAGCGCAATAAATTTCCTGACGGGGTTTCCAGGGGGTCTATACGCAGCCGCAGCGCTTTGGCCAGGGAACGCTATACAGCCGCAATATGGCTGTATGAAGATCCCTGGCATTTTTTCCTATTTTCCCAATTTTTTTTTTTATGTTTAGAGTGTGGGAATTTTTTTTTTTTTTTTTTAATTATGTGGGGTCTCCCCTCCTGAAACTTTTTAACCCCTTGTCCCCCATGCAGGCTGGGATAGCCAGAATGTAGAGCTCCAACCGATTGGGACTTCACACCCTGTTATACCAGCTGCAAAAAGGTCCCCTAATGCCGATTTTTGTTCCGGGGTATATGTTGGGGGGGCCCCCCAGGTTTATTTTGCCCTGGGGCCCCATTGTTGCTTAAACCGGCCCTGGGCAAGGTAGTAGCTCTGGTTCATCCATATGGTTCTTTTGGTAATCTGAGGAGGGAAATGGTTCAGAGAAAGTGGCAGTTGGGCCCCTTGACTCCCACTAGGCCCCAGGCACCTTCCTAGGTTGCCTTGTGGATGATCCTGATCTGATGAATTCCTGCTCGGTGTGTGACATCACACATGCACCACGTGCAATGCACGCCAGCCATGTGGGATGCGAATGGCAAAGCAGAAGGAGCTGGACTCTCACAGTGGGTGGACAGGTGAGAGATTTTAATCCACAGGCACTGGGGGATCACATTAACATTTGGACGGAAAGCGGTGGATGCAGCATCACAAGGCTGATTCCCAACAGATTGGTCTGCGGTGTATGTGCCAACAGATTTGTCTCTGATCAGATGCAATCAGAAGGAAATCTGTCTCTTGGTCGATCTGCCCATACATGGCTAGATGTATAGGCACCTTTATGGCGTAGAATGGTCTAGATATGTACTTGTGAAACATAAACAATAAAGATGGTTGGTAACTCTAGGGGGCACATTATGTGTCTGGCTTCTTTGCTAAACAGGAGGTGAGGTAAAGCATCCCAAGAGATGCTGTTGGAACTTGGATTGTGATGCAGAAGAGATGTTGGAGTGGAGGAAGAACTAAGCAGACATGGACTGTTACACCAGGACTGTAAGAGTATTTGATCTAGTGATCTAACATAATGATCACAATTGAAGTCAATGGTGCCTGGGGACAACTGTACACATGCCATCTTTCTGAATGATCATTCCACAACCAACAAGAATCTCGTGTGTATACATCATTTATATACCCTTGGACAGAAATATGTTTAGACAAAGGTCCAACACTGGAAAAAATATATAATTTACATATATTATGCTACATCTGTGATTCCTTACTAAACCAATGATACTTAAATCTATGTAAGTAAACTTAGCATCACCTCCCCATGTGTTAATTACTCCCACAACTGCACTGTCTGTCAATGTAAACTGGGGCAGAATGAAAATCTGATGTTATTTCACCGTACCAATTAGGCCTGCCCAGTACTCCATCTAAAAATAGTTGCCGGAGTTGCTGGAAGTTTGCACGGCTGGTCTGCAGGCTCAGCATGGATCTGCCATGTAAGCAATTAGAATCTATCTTAAGTTGGGAGCTGCCGACTTTCATTATCTTTAGCAGGCCATTCAGCTGATCCCGTAGGAGTACATCTCCGAATACACAATGCAGGAAAAACTAGACATCCATGCTTCACTACATAATAGTTTAAGCTGACAAATTAGATTGTAATCATTAAGGGTGATGGCATTTACATTCTTATTTCTTGCTGTAAAGAAATTCAAACTGTGCCGTCTCTCAAACACGAATATCTTCTGCTACAAAACTGAGAGAATGGCTAATAAAAAATTCATGATACAGAACAAGCAATGTCAGTTGTACATACGCCACCATCTAGAGACTGACTAAGTTCCACGCTTTACTTACAGGAATTCAATTATAACACATGGAAATAACATTTTATAGGTAAACTATGTTTTGATGTAAAGAACAGGAAATGAAAAACAAAATTGCAATATTTAGATATTCTAAAGGTGAGAATTACATTACCACAAAACTTGCTTACATTAAACCTTCCACTTCCTTCAGCAAGCCAAATAAAGGCCAGAACTGCATAGAATATGCTTACCGAGTACTATAGATATGCTTATATTAATATCACCAGCCAGTGCCCAGATATTGGTAAATGAGTATTTATCTGTCATGTCCTTTTTGAAAATGTATCAACCAATCAGATACTTATTTTATGAGGTAAAGGCCCACCCCCCTCCCTATTACAGTTTCAACTTGCTGTTATGCTATTTATGACTTTGCCTCCCTCTGCCCCCCCTCCCAACTTGGATGTCTCCTTAGGGATAACAGATGATTTTTTTTAAATATATTAGCATTTTTATTAAAGTTTCAAAATCGGTACAAACTTAAAATAGCCAAAGAAGCATAATAGATAAGAAGAAGAAGTCATGTACAAAAACAAAGTCAACAGATAGCTTACAGTGCACCAATGCAGTAAACTCGCTAAGCAGCCTTCCTCTTTTAAAAAGAAACTGTAACCAATAATTGAACTTCATCCCAATCAGTAGCTGCTACCCCCTTTCACGTGAGAAATCTTTTCCTTTTCACAAATGGATCATCGGGGGGGGGGGGGGGGGGTTGCACTGTGAGGACCGTGGTCTGTTTAAAAGGGCACCTGCTATAATAGTGGGCTGCAGGGCCGCCTTCCATGTTATCTACAACTACAAATAGTGGATGCTGTTATAGCGGGTGTCATTTTAAATAGGATGCATCATAATGCTAGGGGTAAGGGTTAGGCAGCCACCAGGGAGGGATAAGGTTAGGCAGCCACCAGGGAGGGATAAGGTTAGGCAGCCACCAGGGAGGGATAAGGTTAGGGCGCCACCTGGGAGGGATAAGGTTAGGCAACCACCAGGGAGGGATAAGGTTAGCCAGCCACCCACCAGGGAGGGATAAGGTTAGGCAGCCACCAGGGAGGGATAAGGTTAGGCAGCCACCAGGGAGGGATAAGGTTAGGGCGCCACCAGGGAGGGATAAGGTTAGGCAACCACCAGGGAGGGATAAGGTTAGCCAGCCACCCACCAGGGAGGGATAAGGTTAGCCAGCCACCAGAGAGGGATAAGGTTAGGCAGCCACCAGGGAGGGATAAGGTTAGGCCGCCACCAGGGAGGGATAAGGTTAGGCAACCACCAGGGAGGGATAAGGTTAGGCAACCACCAGGGAGGGATAAGGTTAGCCAGCCACCAGGGAGGGATAAGGTTAGGCAGCCACCAGGGAGGGATAAGGTTAGGCCGCCACCAGGGAGGGATAAGGTTAGGCCGCCACCAGGGAGGGATAAGGTTAGGCCGCCACCAGGGAGGGATAAGGTTAGGCAGCCACCAGGGAGGGATAAGGTTAGGCCGCCACCAGGGAGGGATAAGGTTAGCCAGCCACCAGGGAGGGATAAGGTTAGGCAGCCACCAGGGAGGGATAAGGTTAGGCCGCCACCAGGGAAGGATAAGGTTAGGGCGTACGTTAAAAAGGGGCGCTGGGAAAAAAGGGCGTGGGGTTTTAAACGATAAACATGGATAACGTTTAAAAATATAATGTACTATATTTCGTTTAAAGATAATGTTTTGTAAAGTTATAAATCATTAAATAATGTGCATGAAATTGGCAATTGTGAAAACGTTAATCTTCCGTTTAAAAAGTGAAAAGTATAATAACGTTTAAAAAAAATAGTAAGTAACCCTCCCTGTACCTACCCCTAACCCCTAGACCCCCGTGTTGGTGCCTAAACCTAAGACCCCCTGGTGGTGCCTAAACCTAAGACCCCCCTGGTGGTGCCTAAACCTAAGACTCCCCTGATGGTGCCTAAACCTAAGACTCCCCTGGTGGTGCCTAAACCTAAGACCCCCCTGTTGGTGCCTAAACCTAAGACCCCCCTGGTGGTGCCTAAACCTAAGACTCCCCTGATGGTGCCTAAACCTAAGACTCCCCTGGTGGTGCCTAAACCTAAGACCCCCCTGTTGGTGCCTAAACCTAAGACCCCCCTGTTGGTGCCTAAACCTAAGACCCCCCTGGTGGTGCCTAAACCTAAGACCCCCCTGTGATTAGCATTAATAACGTGTGAAAAAAATATTGTGCTGTTTTTCGTTTAAAAATAATGTTTTAAAAAAGATTGTACTGTTTTTCGTTTAAAAATAATGTTTAAAAAATTATAAATCATAAAATAATGTGTAATCATGAGAAGCAGTTATAAAACAGTAAAAGTCTCCGGGCGCCGCTTATAAAACGTTATTTTTCTCCGGCGCCCTTTTTTCTTGTCGGGCGCCCATTAAACGATATTTATTATGGGAGTGAATGGCGGCGCCCGATTTGTCCACTTGCCTCAGGTGCCCGAATTTACTGTTACCAAGGTTAGGCCACCACCAGGGAAGGATCTCTGTGAGGTAGGGAAAGGTTAGGTCATAGTAAAATATGGGTAAATATTACTGTTATTTTACTATATGATTTAAGTAGTAGACTATCTGTAAATTTACAGATATTCCACTACTGCTATGCTGTGACCTTTTAAACAGGTGCCTTTTTGAAATATACCCCTCTCTGTACTAGTAAGTGCCAGAGTCTGTCTCAATAGTTAATAGAGAAGAGTGTGTGTGTGTGTGTGTGTGTGTGTGTGTGTGTGTGTGTGTGTGTGTGTGTGTGTGTGTGTGTGTGTGTGTGTGTGTGTGTGTGTGTGTGTGTGTGTGTGTGTGTGTGTGTGTGTGTGTGTGTGTGTGTGTGTGTGTGTGTGTGTGTGGGGGGGTCAATGGAGAGGAGATTAATGGAGACGGTAATTAGCACAAAGGCAAAACCAGAGTTCAGTAGAGGCTTCCTTACTGTACAGATTTTTTTTCTGTTTTGCATTTAGAGAGCTATGGAGGTTGCCACTTGCCATCCTGACTTACTGTAAATTCATGTTAGGTTAGGCCGCCACCAGGGAGGGATAAGGTTAGGCAGCCACCAGGGAGGGATAAGGTTAGGCCGCCACCAGGGAGGGATAAGGTTAGCCAGCCACCAGGGAGGGATAAGGTTAGGCCGCCACCAGGGAAGGATAAGGTTAGGCCACCACCAGGGAAGGATCTCTGTGAGGTAGGGAAAGGTTAGGTCATAGTAAAATATGGGTAAATATTACTGTTATTTTACTATATGATTTAAGTAGTAGACTATCTGTAAATTTACAGATATTCCACTACTGCTATGCTGTGACCTTTTAAACAGGTGCCTTTTTGAAATATACCCCTCTCTGTACTAGTAAGTGCCAGAGTCTGTCTCAATAGCCAGTAGTAGTTATTTTACTAAAGAAGTAGTAGCGGTTAATAGAGAAGCGTGTGTGTGTGTGGGGGGGGGGGTGTGTCAATGGAGAGGAGATTAATGGAGACGGTAATTAGCACAAAGGCAAAACCAGAGTTCAGTAGAGGCTTCCTTACTGTACAGATTTTTTTTTCTGTTTTGCATTTAGAGAGCTATGGAGGTTGCCATTCTGACTTACTGTATAATCATGTTAATTTCCTGCCAGTAATGCTGCTCCTCTAGTTACAATTCTTACTGTACTGTACTTACAATTCTGGAGTATGTAAGCCAAGTGTTGTGACTTTCCCTGCTCTCTTTCCTAGTAGTGCACACTCTTCGGGAGAATGACTCTTTGTAGTAGTGTGTTGTACTGTATTAGCTATTGGCAGAAGTTGGGAAGTTCAATGTTTTATTGGCTGCCTGATTAGATTTGTGTTTCGAGCTATCTTTTGAGATGGCACAGGGGTCTCTTCATCAGGCATGGTGACTCAAGAGTGCATTACAGCCAGATGATCAGAATTACAGCCACAAAAATAGCACTAATAGAAGGTGATGAAGACAGAGACTTCCACAACTCTGCAGTGATAACTGTACTTTAAAATGTACCAGAGACGATCATGATTAAAAGATTTATACATACCTGGGGCTTCCTCCAACCCTCTCCCCACTGATTGCTCCCACACCGTCTTTCTCCGCCTCCTCGGTATCCTGTTACAAGCCCCATAAGTTGGGCAAGTCAGGCCAGTCAGCACGTGCGCGTACGCCCCCCATCTCGCTCCCGCAGCTGGGAGAGTTCTGCGCCTGTGCAGCAGTAGCCTCGCGCACACGGCTGGGCATGCGCAGTGTGCCCTGACTTGCCAAGCTATCAGGGCTTGTAAAGGGACAACGAGTCATGTCAGAGATTTGAGCTCTAGTAGCCAATTTAGAAAGCGGTTGGGGACACTAGGGGAAGCAAGCTGGAATGTGGACAGGTAAGCTATACATACTGCAGCATGCTCTGCAATACACTCTGCATACCCGTGCCGTAGATAGGATGCTCCCTACCCCCCCCCCCCCCCTATACACCCAGAATGTGGGTGTCAAAAAGTCAGCCTATGGGTGGCAAGTTTGATTTCATATCTACATTTAGACTTTAAAGGCATGCTCTGATCTCTATAGTCCATTTCTTCAGGTTTTGATTGCCAGGTTAGATCCTGCACATTTGGGAACATGGAATTCCTGCCCAGGGACAAGATCCTGCAGCACTAGGCTGAGTCACAGTGGCCACTCCAGTAATGGGAGGGGACTGCAGAGATCACATGACCACAATTTTGAGCTCCATTTTACAGCAGAATCCTAAATAAGAAGTCTAGAGTTCCATTCCAAGAAAATAATGTTGTAGTTCTGAACAGAGTGGAGACAGGATGAAACATCTTTTGTATTTATTGCTTCAGTTCCTGTCATTGTCGCCATCATAGATGTCCAGGGCATTATTTATAAACCCTTCTGGCCCTGGGCACAGAAAAAGAGGAACATCAATGTAAATATGATAAAATATGACAGGGTTCTAACTCCTTCTCACTCAAAAAAGGGTTTTGTCACATTTACACTGCCACCCATGATGTCCGTTAATGCTTGTGGCAACATTCATGCTTGAGTTCTCACCATGTTTGAATTTGTAGCGAATACAGTGCAGTAAATTTCAGAATGCAGCTGAAATGCTACAAAACAGTTTAACTAAATGCAGCACAAAGCATAAGAAATAGAGTAGTGAACAGATTTCAGCACTCAACCAATGTTGCAACATTAATTCCAAAAGTATAGTCTTTAAAATGTAAATGTTTTTAATATTTGTTTTAAATCCTACTTTTACAAATTGATGTTTAATACCGAAAGCAGTCGTGTTGCCTATGGTTTATATGATAACAAAGCACATCAGACACTCATTGCCTGGAGAAAGTCCTCTCTACTATTATAGCTTCAATAGACTGAATGCATTAAATTCTGTACTATTTGTTTCAGCATACAATTGCTAGCCATTCATGATTCGCAGTGCACTAAAGCTACATACTCACCTCATGACCCAGGAATGTGGATCTCAGTGATGTCCCACAATGACAAGTGCTCCTGGCAGTGGGTATACATGATGTCAAGCAACAGCACACGATGGGCACGAACAAGACTTCAAGCAATTGTGGTACTTTGTGCGGAGTTATTGGGGATCTTAAAGATTCAATCCACCATGTCAGTTGTTATTGCCATGGGTCACTAAACGCCATTCGCATAATTGAGCACCTGTACACACGTTATGAGATTGCAGAAATAACCGCTCATCACTCAAAAATATTGCTGGAATTCGGGGAAACCGTTGGGAAAAACGTGAGGTAGGTATGGGCCTTAAAGTGAACCTAAATCAAAATTAAAACCTAAATCAAAATTAAAAAATGAAGTTTCACTTACCTGGGGCTTCTACCAGCCCCATGCAGATATCCTGTGCCTGCGGCATCCTGCGACGATCCTCCGGTCCCCCACATCGCGGCTAAGTTTTAGTTTCCACAGACTGACCAGTCAATGGCCACTGCGCCTGCGCGGCCCTGACCACGCAACCTCGCGTCACCGGGAGTGTCCTGCATAGGTGCAGTATGACATTTCCGAGTTCCCGGCAATGCGACTGGTCAGTTGGTGGAAACTGAAACTTAGCCGCAGCGAAGTACCGGAGGATTGTTCCAGGACAGCGCGGGCACAGGACATCTGCAGGGGGCTGGTAGAAGCCCCAGGTAAATGAAACTTTTTTCCATTTTGATTTAGGTTCACTTTTAAGCTGGAAGCATAGTTGTCTGTGCAGAGAACCATGAGTTTTCTGCCATGTGCGTTTCTGTGATCTTGCTTAGTGCGTTATTCACCAGAGAGCCATTGTACTCGGTTATCCACAGTTCCATTACAATGATAAAAAACAAATTAATTTTTACCATGATGTTCAACAGCAACTTCAAAGAAATTAAAAATTGCCAGAAGTAAACATGCAGTTGATCCAATCAAACTTCAAATGTACTGGATGAAAATGTAAACTAAACTAATATAGCATTACACAAGTATTTTACCCCTATCTGGGAGAGGAAGAAATGTGTAGTTTTGTGAAATATTCACTCTCACACAAAAATATTGAACAGGGATTTGCCTTTTTTCTGCAAGTTGCTTCCCCATCCAAAACAATGTCTATAAATCCATAAATACTTTGGGAGCCTCAAAACTTTAGGATCCCAAAAATTCAAGACATTTGGAAATTATACAGTACATTTGAGAATTATTCTGATTTATCCATATAGGACGGATTTTAGATTTGTTGCATAGAAGTCCCAAAGTTGCTTGAACCTAATGAAAAATGTTTCCATTTAGGTCAACTTAAAAAGCAATTACATTGTTTAACTCAATACTTTGTCAGCTGTATAAACAGGGAATATGAAATCCCCTACTTATTAACACATTACAGACCTATAATCATGCAAAGCATTAACATATGTCAGTTTCATATCTATTAACTTAAGCTAATTAATTTAAGAAATGAGGTCAGTCAAGAGATAATAAAAATGAAATAACCTCAATAACAAATTGACTGCCAAGCCTACCATGTTTGCACAGAAAATCCCCCTTTCAAATTTAAATCCACTGTTTTATTTCTATTTGTGTTGTGCTTTCATTTGGTCTATATACAGGAAAAATAATGCAGATGTCTTTTGGGATATGAACTAAATGGCTGAGTGCAGCAAGTTTTAAAGGATGGAGATGATGGTTATAAATTCACTACGCTAACATATGTTTGGCCAAAAACCATAGATGAGGAAAGGGCTCCACAATTGATGTAAATGGAAAAAAGGATTGTAAAATGATTTACTTTTAAAGCAGAGTAACCAAAAATTCAGTTTATAGAGATATTTTTCTGTGAGCGCATAGGGATAGTATAAAACCATATTATTTTTTATTTATGTACGCAGAAATAAAAGAAATAAAGTAAAAAAATAATTTTAACCACTTGCCGACCGCGCACTCATAACGCGCGTCGGCAAAGTGGCAGCTGCAGGACCAGCGACGCAGATCTGCGTCGCCGGCTGCAGGCTAATTAATCAGGAAGCAGCCGTTCAATTCACGGCGGGGGGATCTGTGAATAGCCTGCTGGCCGCCGATCGCGGCTCACAGGCTAAATGTAAACACAAGCGGAAATAATCCGCTTTGTTTACACTTGTACAACGCTGCTAACAGTAGCACAGTTGTACCAGATCAGCGATCCCCGGCCAATCAGCGGCCGGGGATCGCTGTCACATGACAGGCAGGAGCCTGTTAGAGGCTGCACAGGACAGATCCGTTCCTGTGCAGCCTCCGATCTCCGGGGATGGGAGGGAGGAGAGGGAGAGGGGGAATCCTGCGGTGGAGGGGGCTTTGAGGTGCCCCCCCCCCCCCGCCAGCCACACACAGGCAGGAGCGATCAGACCCCCCCCAGCACATCATCCCCTTAGTGGGGAAAAAAGGGGGGCGATCTGGTCACTCTGCCTGGTGTTTGATCTGTGCTGGGGGCTGTAGAGCCCACCCAGCACAGATCAGCAAAATCAGCGCTGGTCCTTAAGGGGGGGTAAAGGCTGGGTCATCAAGTGGTTAAATAAAAATATAAAATTCTGAAAAAAAAGGTAAATTAGTTAAATCTCTTTGCACAGTTGATAAAGGCATTAGGAATTCTGGCAAAAAAGAACCCCATTTAGCAGAAGTTGAACCTTAAAAAAAAAAAAAAATCTGCAGAAAGGTAAACAAAATAAAAATGACTAACAGTTTCCTTTTGCGGATGATCCCATTACAAATATAATATATAATAAATATTTTTGAAATAAGAAAACAGAAACTCTTCTTTGAATTCAACTGGATATAAACTAAAATAATTAACAATGAACAGTGATTTAATTTATCTCTGTGTACAGGAGAATTATATGTGGTGTTCAGATCCAGCACTGTAATGCATAATTCCTCATCTTCATACCACAGAGGTTTTGAATGTAATTTTCCTACAGCGATGTTTGCAAATCTTAGCATCGCCTCCTTAAACAAGCATACCACTGTTCTCACTCTTATCTAGGTCTTCTTCTGTAGCAAAGAGAACATTGCATGCAAATCTTAGAAATTCCACAAATAGCACAAATGAATGTAACCAAATGTACAAAGACTGCGCAGGACAACACTTTCCTTTCTTGTGTTCCAATATGATTGACCTGTGTATATCAGCTTAACACTTGCGGTTTACAGACATTAGAAAAAGGAAATACACCATCTTTTGTATAGCAAGACATCACATGGTCCTTGTCAGGCCTTAAATTTGGATAAATACAACTACAGCTGAAAAACACCACAACATATTACACCATGACATTATCTATGCAATAAATATTAAGTAAAGATACAGAGGCAGTGTATAAAAAATTAAGTACACCCTTATCACTGCCATTGGAATTTACAGGGTTAAGGCTAATCAAATGCACTTAGTTAACTGATCATCAGTAACTGTGTCCAACTCAATGAAAGCAAAATTTAGCTTTTTTGCTGACATCGAGGCTAGAAGCACTCCAGAAGCATACGGGCAATGAAACGTATGCTACCCTGTATCTGTCAATGTGTGCGTTTAGAGGTAACACACTGCAGCAGTGTGTTACCATAACGCAACATTTAAAGTGGACCCAAATTAAAAATACAAGATTTCAGAAATAAAATCGATTTTCTAACTTATAATAATAAATAGCAGCCTTTTTTCAGCTGCATGATGACAAATATAAAATATTTTACATTTATTGGAGGAACCCCTCCCTTCCTTTCATATTGCCGGGACAGAATCCGGCAAATTGGTGGAGTAGGTGGTGTCCGACAAAGGAGGAATTGCTAATGGCTGCCCCCAGTATAACTCTAGCTATGAAAAGAGAAGGGTGAAAAGCATGCACCGAAATGCTCATAGGCCTGAAGGAGTGTTTATTTATCTTTGTATGTGTCAGAGTGGTGCAACTAAATATTTTGAATTAAAAAAAAATGTTTGGTTTGGGTCCGCTTTAAATGCAACGCTAATGTCACACCGTGAATTTCCATAGCCTTAAAGAGACTCTGTAACAAATTTTTCAGCCTTAGTTCTTCTATCCTATAAGTTCCTATGCCTGTTCTAATCTGCTCTGGCTTACTGCAGTCTTTCCTAACTGCACTGTCTCTGTAATAAATCAATGTATCTTTCCTTTGTCCTGTTTGTCGGGCTAAAGCTTGATTGTGTGGAATGTGCAGGGCTGCTTGTGATTGGTAGAAGCGATACACACCCTCTGCAGGCCCCCTGCATACTATGAATGACTCACACACTATGTTTAGCTGAGCCTATTAGAAGCTGGTTAGTTTGTTTGTAAACACTGCCTAAAACTGTTAATTACAAGCCAGGATTGCAGCAGAGAGTGGCAGAAACAGCACAGAGGGGCACAGGAGAAAATAATGAATAGAATGGTATGCTTTTTATTGTAAGATATTAGAGTACAGATTCTCTTTAACATTGCAGCGTGGTAAACTGCTTTATTATTATTATTATTATTATTATTTATTTATAAAGCGCCAACATATTCCGTGGCGCTGTACAATGTAAGAAAACAAACAAGGGATACATAATGATACAGACAATGATATACATCAAATATGAACACTGATACAAGATACAGCACTGCTGATTACAATTTGATTTAACATAATGACTAAAATGTATAAATGTCTAACAGTGTGCAAGCAATTAAATTAATAACAGTCCATGACACAAAAGGGTGAGAGCCCTGCCCTTGCGAGCTTACAATCTAAAGGAATGGGGTGGAAACAAGAGGTGGGGATGTATACAGTATATGTACAGGCAGTGCGTAATTAGGTTATTTAGTGGGTGCATGGCCTAAGCTAGAGAATATGCTTGTCGGAAAAGGTGGGTTTTGAGGGAGCGTTTAAAGATTTCAAAGGTGGGAGAGTTGCGGATGTGTTGTGGAAGGGCATTCCAGAGGAGGGGTGAGGCACGTGAGAAGTCTTGTACACGTGAATGTGAGGAGGTAATTGTAGAGGTAATTGTGAGGATAGAAGAAGCTCGTGTGCAGATCTGAGATTGCGGTTGGGTTGGTATCTGGAGACTAGTGAGGAGATGTACAGGGGAGAGAGATTGTGGAGAGCTTTGTAGGTTAGGGTTAAGAGTTTGAACTGAATCCTTTCATTGATTGGTAGCCAGTGAAGAGCTTGACAGAGAGGGTCAGCAGAGGAAGAGCGAGAGGAGAGATGAATGAGTCGAGCAGCAGAGTTCAGTACAGAATTGAGCGGTGTTAGTCGGTTAGTTGGAAGTCCACCAAGCAATATATTGCAATAGTCCAATCGAGATATAATAAGAGCATGTACTAACATTTTGGTTGTGTCATGGGAGAGAAAAGGTCGGATACGTGCTATGTTTTTCAGTTGGAAATGGCAGGAGCTGGTTAGGGAGTTAATGTGAGGAGTAAATGAGAGAGAAGAATCAAATATTACCCCCAAGCACCGTGCTTTGGGAACTGATGTTATAGACGTGTTGTTAACATTTATTGTAATATCAGGCAAAGGGGTGGACAGGGATGGTGGAAAGACTATTAGTTCAGTTTTATTCATATTAAGTTTTAAGAAGCGAGAGGACATGAAAGAGGAAATAGCGGACAGGCAGTCGGGAACCCGTGTGAGGAGGGAGTTAAGGTCTGGGGCCAAGAGGTACAGTTGTGTATCGTCTGCATATAGGTGGTATTGGAAACCAAATGAGCTGATTAAGTTACCAATACCATGCATATAGATGGAGAAGAGGAGGGGACCGAGGACAGAGCCTTGAGGTACCCCTACAGACAGAGGATGTGAAGAGGAGGCCTGATCTGAATAAGAAACAGTGAAAGACCTTCCAGAGAGGTAGGAAGATATCCAGGAGAGAGAGAGATCCTTTATTCCTATAGATGAAAGGATCTGTAGGAGTAGGAGCTTTATATGACTTTATAATGCAGGACAATAGCGTTCCCACTGTAAACTTTGCCTCAATCACTAAGCTGCCACAGTCTGCTGTACACTTGTAGCTGATAGGAAGTTCAAGATGCAATTTCCTAACAGAAAGACAGCCAGTTCTTGCTATAAAAACACATCTTTAAATGTAGAAATGTAAAGTCCAGCGCGCAAAGTCCAGTGCGCATGAAACGTTGCATCGCGATGGCCCTATAACGTCACATTGGATGTGACTTTAACATTGCATGCATGCGACTTTAATGTCGCATGGGTGCGACGTTAAGGTCGCATCCAATGCAACGTTATAGGGCCATTAGATGCAACATTTTCATCGCACAGCGATGCAACGTTTTGTGCGCACCGGACTTTGCGTGCAATGCGTTTCGCACGCGTTTTAATGCGCGAACAGCTGGTTTAGGTGTGCTAACACTTAGCACCGTTTGCTGAATCGAGCCCCATGTGTGCTTTCAGAATGTTTCAACTTCAACCGCAGGATATTTATTAGTATAACGTATTAATCTTACAGTACAAACAGGCTTACCTGAGCCTATCAGTTCTCGGCTGCCATTGACTGGACTGTTTGATTTTTCCATTAGTAGATTTTTTTTATCCTTGTTCATTTGCACGGTTGGAGCCCTATTCTCCATTACTGGAATGTTTCTTCTTTCTAGTTCATTATAGTGCAAATTATTCCTAAAAGTAATTTAAAGAGAAGGGGCAGATTAGTTATCAGAAAGATTTTTTTTAATCCATAAGACAGAAAACATACCATGCATAAAGTGAGATTTCACATTTCTTAAGAGAAAACTTGTATCTTGTTTGTAAAATATTTCCGGTTTTGGATCACAGACAGAATTTATCAGTGGAACCTATAGGCACAGGTGTTCTAACACCCTAGACTGCCACAACTAATACTCATTGGGGTATGTTCACTAAGCTGCAGTGATTACACTCTACTCATCATGCAATAAGACTTTATACAAGTTAATCTGATGACCACAGTTTAGTGAATATACCCCCCAATTAACCATAGAATAGTTTTACATCAATTTCCGCCACGCAGTTTTCTGTACCATTTGATCATAAAAACTGCATCGAAATATTGCACATGCTGAACAAATTGTACCAATTATGGGCACTTTTATCAATCTCCAGGAAACCAAACTGATACTGACTGCTGATACTCAGATATATCTAAATAAACAAGCCAATGACAATATTATAATAAACCTGCTGTTAACTAACACTTTTCATACCACAGTCTGACGGAGAGCCACTCAGAAAGAAGGACAAAACTGACTGAGCTGTATGTGTTTTATAAAGCTGTATTTTACAGGAAACTCTCAGTATGTTAGTGTACACTTTGCAAGGGAACCATATCATTTGTTAGCTACCCTACATGAATTTCAGCAGCGTTCTAATGAATATTTACTGTTCCTTCAGTAGCTTAATAAAGTACAGATTGTACATCAAAAGCGCAATTGAACTCTATGTACTTTAGTCACACAATAGTGCTGTTTGTAAAGCATACATTTCTCCTCACAGCCTGACATCAAGAACAGATAGAGTGCTGCTGCTAGGAGCCCTTGTGTATTAACTCAGCAAGCGCCCCATCCATCACCTGAAACTGAACTCAGGGGTCCGCATGTAAACACAGTGTACAAGCAGGTATGCAGTTAAGTGGCATAACATAAGGAGTCATGAAAAGCACTTATTATTCTGACAAGAATACATCACTGCGTTACCGAGCGACGAATTGATGTAATGCTGAAGACATGTGCCGATGAAACGGCTATTACACGTAAATGCAAACTCATTCATTGTGAAGTGTGTGCTTGATTTTGTGCGCAGCCACTTTATTGGTGTCACTGCATGCTATTGTACTCCATTATGTGTCACTTTTGGCTGAATTGTTCCCTACAGTGCCCTTGAGTGGGTTTACTAGCAATAAATTTGTACAATGGGACCTGCAACTACTCATTACCGAGATTGTTGTAATTACTGATTTATGCCTAAAAATACAAATGTTGCCAAAGGCTAACAAATGAATTCTGAGTTTCCATTTAAAGAAGAAGTGAATTTCCAATACATAAATAACTCTCATATTTCCCCATTCATAAATAATGTTTATTTATCTTGCTGTTACCTGATCTGAGAAATCCTGGCTGCTACCCATTGCTGAGTGTGAAAGAATTTTTCTCACTTAGTTATAGTCTATTACCGCTGCATCAGGTCAGAGCAGGCCACCACTCTGCTATACATTTTCCTGTCAGTACCCAGACCATTGTTCAGATCTGATGAATATACTTCATAATCAGAGTTTCTCAACATTAATACAGTACGTATCACTCTATGAAACATAATCTTTGTGGAGTACTCCCTGTTGAGGGTAGGATTAGGATGTATAAGAACTGTGTTAGGCAGAATTACATAGGTTAAGTGTTATGCACGATGAGAAAGAGTGTAATACATTGTATATAATGTATGCATTCTGCTCTTCTCACTGTAAGATTTCCTGCACGTTATACTGCTTAGTGCAGTTTAGTGCATACAGTTTAGTGCATGCCCTATTAGTTCTGCCCATCAGAATCAAGCCTAATACTGTGGTGACACCAGGGGGGACCAACTCTGCACAGACATGTTGCTTTGCTATCGTTTACTAGTTGTTATGGGAAGGGGAAGAGTAGAAGAGTATCTTCAGTACACAACATGATGGAGCAGCTTACTGTGGGAGGCATAATAAGGCCCCTTTCACACTTGCGTTTTGGCAAGTAAACGAACCGGATCCTGATCTGATCCTGATCAGAACCGTACGGTTCCGATCCGGATCCGGTCCGTTTCCATCAGGCATGCATCAGGCTGCCATCCAGATCCGTGGGCAAAAAATAGCGAAATTTTAAGAAAAAAATGTTGGGGTCAGCAGAAGGTGCACCTGTAGAATCAGGTTCCTCTGCTGTAGGCCTAACCTCCACCTCCGACATTCTGCCAAACAGCTCCAGCACGTCTGTCACTGCTGCTCCACTCCAGACATGCTTGGCCCATGTGTCCCCATCCGAAATGGCCGCTTGGATACTCATAGGAAGTGGGGTAGAACGTCAGGTTTTTGTAGGCAGTGTGTTCTGTGCCTTCCGTTTCCCATTGGTTTCTGTGTTCCGGATGGTGCTGACACGCTAAGGTCCAGCTCCGGTCCAGGTGCGTGGGCCGGAGATCCGGACTAGTGTTGGGCGAACACCTGGATGTTCGGGTTCGCGAACGTTCGCCGAACATGGCTGCGATGTTCGGGTGTTCGCGCCGAACTCCGAACATAATGGAAGTCAATGGGGACCCGAACTTTCGTGCTTTGTAAAGCCTCCTTACATGCTACATACCCCAAATTTACAGGGTATGTGCACCTTGGGAGTGGGTACAAGAGGAAAAAAAATTAGCAAAAAGAGCTTATAGTTTTTGATAAAATCGATTTTAAAGTTTCAAAGGGAAAACTGTCTTTTAAATGCGGGAAATGTCTGTTTTCTTTGCACAGGTAGCATGCATTTTGCCGCCATGCAGTCATAAATGTAATAAAGATAAGAGGTTCCATAAACAGGGACCGGCAACGCTAACCCAGCAGCAGCACACGTGATGGAACAGGAGGAGGTGCAGGAGGAGAAAGCCACGCTTTGAGACACAACAACCCAGGCCTTGCATGAGGACAAGAAGCGTGCGGATAGCATGCATTTTGCCGCCATGCAGTCATAAATGTAATAAAGATAAGAGGTTCCATAAACAGGGACCGGCAACGCTAACCCAGCAGCAGCACACGTGATGGAACAGGAGGAGGCGCAGGAGGAGAAGGCCACGCTTTCAGACACAACAACCCAGGCCTTGCATGAGGACAAGAAGTGTGCGGATAGAATGCATTTTGCCGCCATGCAGTCATAAATGTAATAAAGATAAGAGGTTCCATAAACAGGGACCGGCAACGCTAACCCAGCAGCAGCACACGTGATGGAACAGGAGGAGGCGCAGGAGGAGAAGGCCACGCTTTGAGACACAACAACCCAGGCCTTGCATGAGGACAAGAAGCATGCGGATAGCATGCTTTTTACCGCCATGCAGTCATAAATGTAATACAGATAAGAGGTTCAATAAACAGGGACCGGAAACGCTAACCCATCACAGATGGTCATTGTTCATGTATCTTGGTTGGGGTCCAGGAGTGTTGCATAGTCGTTTCCAATCCAGGATTGATTCATTTTAATTTGAGTCAGACGGTCTGCATTTTCTGTGGAGAGGCGGATACGCCGATCTGTGACGATGCCTCCGGCAGCACTGAAACAGCGTTCCGACATAACGCTGGCTGCCGGGCAAGCCAGCACCTCTATTGCGTACATTGCCAGTTCGTGCCAGGTGTCTAGCTTCGATACCCAATAGTTGAAGGGTGCAGATGGATTGTTCAACACAGCTACGCCATCTGACATGTAGTCCTTGACCATCTTCTCCAGGCGATCGGTGTTGGAGGTGGATCTGCACGCTTGCTGTTCTGTGGGCTGCTGCATGGGTGTCAGAAAATTTTCCCACTCCAAGCACACTGCCAATACCATTCCCTTTTGGGCACTAGCTGCGGCTTGTGTTGTTTGCTGCCGTTCTGGTCGTCCTGGGTTTGCGGAAGTCAGTCTGTCGGCGTACAACTGGCTAGAGGAGGGGGAGGATGTCAATCTCCTCTCTAAAGTCTCCACAAGGGCCTGCTGGTATTCTTCCATTTTGACCTGTCTGACTCTTTCTTCAAGCAGTTTTGGAACATTGTGTTTGTACCGTGGATCCAGAAGGGTATAAACCCAGTAATTGGTGTTGTCCAGAATGCGCACAATGCGTGGGTCGCGTTCAATGCAGTCTAGAATGAATTGAGCCATGTGTGCCAGAGTCCTGCCAGAATCCTCTTGTGAGCGTTGTGATAGTTGTTGTGATGCATCATAGTCGTCACCTTCTTCCTGGTCTGCTTCTGCTGACCATTCGCGCTGAATTGTGGAAGTCCAACGTGCACCGCTCTGGCCCTCGTCAGTGGTGGCATGAAAGCACAATGCTATACAGTGGTGGGTGAGCGGTGTACTACTGTTCCCAGCAGAGACACAGAGTGGCAGTAAACACAATGCTATACAGTGGTGGCTGAGCGGTGTACTACTGTTCCCAGCAGCGACACAGAGCACAATGGTATACAGTGGTGGGTGAGTGGTGTACTACTGTTCCCAGCAGCGATACAGAGCACAATGCTATACAGTGGTGGGTGAGCGGTGTACTACTGTTCCCAGCAGAGACACAGAGTGGCAGTAAACACAATGCTATACAGTGGTGGCTGAGCGGTGTACTGCTGTTCCCAGCAGCGACACAGAGCACAATGCTATACAGTGGTGGGTGGGTGAGCGGTGTACTACTGTTCCCAGCAGCGACACAGAGCACAATGCTATACAGTGGTGGGTGAGCGGTGTACTACTGTTCCCAGCAGACACACAGAGTGGCAGTAAACACAATGCTATATAGTGTGGGTGAGCGGTGTACTACTGTTCCCAGCAGCGACACAGAGCACAATGCTATACAGGACGAGCGGTGTACTACTGTTCCCAGCAGAGAGACACAGAGTGGCAGTAAACACAATGCAATATAGTGTGGGTGAGCGGTGTACTACTATTCCCAGCAGCGACACAATGACCGGGGGACCCTGGCTAGCCTGGCTGGAGAGAGAACTACCCTGCCTGCCTACCCAAAGCTAAACCCACAGACAAATGGCGGAGAAATGACGTGGATCGGGTATTTATTTACCCGAACCACGTGACCCGTTCGGCCAATCAGAGCGCGTTCGGGTCCGAACCACGTGACCCGTTCGGCCAATCACAGTGCTAGCTGAACGTTCGGGTAACGTTCGGCCATGCGCTCTTAGTTTGGCCATATGGCCGAACAGTTTGGCCGAACACCATCAGGTGTTCGGCCGAACTCGAACATCACCCGAACAGGGTGATGTTCTGCAGAACCCGAACAGTGGCGAACACTGTTCGCCCAACACTAATCCGGACCCAAAAAATAGCGCATGTTGGAAAAGTGTCTGGAGTCCGGATAAGATCCGGCTCCGGTACGTACGGAACGGACGCGTGTGAACGTCCGCATAGACTTTACATTGCTATGCGGAACGTACGTTCCGTTTGTACAGTATGCGGTCCGGATCAGATCCGGAAAATCCGGATAGCGAACGCTAATGTGAACCGGGCCTAAGAGAACAGGTGGCAAAAATTAACCAAATAATTTATAAAGTAATATTGCAAAAAATAACCAATTTTAACACATAAATGTGCTCAAATAATGGTTTACCCTTTCTTTTGATGATGCCAGAGGGGTGACATTGGTTGGTCGATTTATCATTGATAAAGATCACGGTGCTAGAAGAGGGAGATTGGCAGGAGAAAGCCCTGAGGACATATTATTACTGGCTACCTACATTTAGGCTCACATGTGGATTTTGAAACTGATTGACAATGTGATAGGAGGGATAAGTACTTTGGAGTGGCGCTCAAGGATTTAACTATTTTTGGGGATATGAACTGCGTTTTTGGTGTATAGTTTCCTTGCAGCGACTGCATTTTTAAAATATTTTTCTTCTTTCCAGTGACTGTTGACTTTTGGGTGTTATTATATCAATTTCATGGACTTTAACCAACATAATCATAATTACATCACTATACTGTAATGTTGCATTCACTAAATAATTGCTGTTCGTTAATTTACAGCATGCGATAATTACCGAATGCTTAGTAGTATTCAGCCTTTTTCTTTAATTGTCGGCAGTTGTTCGTTAAAAGATCGCTAGTGTTCGGTAATGATGGGGTAAGAGTAAATATCGACACTAGCGATCTTTTAGTAAATACAAGCAGTTTTCAAAATGCATTGTGGGTAAGGAAGGTGCATTGTGGGCAATTTAAAGAGAACTTGAACTGAAAATGAAAAGTAAAAATGAACATAAACACGTCATCAAAAAAAATGGCCATTACCCCATAACAGCTTCCTGGTCAGCACACTGTTAAACTGTAATATTGCCCACTTGAGCCATAGGAAAACATGGACATTACCTTGCACATTCAGTTGTTACTGACAGCAGCTGATATTTAACTGGCAGCAACTGGTATATTTAAGTTCTGACAATCTTGTCAGAACTGGAAAGGATCACTGTAAGAAGATAATGGTGAGTTTCTGAGAGGAACTGATGGTGAGGTAAGGATGTAATATTCAATTGCAGCTACATCATGCGTTTATTTAAAAATACATTTCTCAGTTCAGTTTTCTGTTAAATACACCGACAGCAGAAACATAAACAACAACAGGGCAGTGCAGTCGATATTGCACTCGGAATTTACCGCCCTGACACGCCCCCTTTCTGCTTCTTGAATACTAGTTTCGGAAAATTTACTGCACAATTACCGCACTATTGCCGCCAGAACACCGATGTTGACATGCTGTGTCATTCATGAATACTAACTTTCGCTACATGCTTGCGCTAAATTGCGGGTAAGTGTTTGGTAACTATATTATTCGGTAAGCGTTTGGCAACTCTTCATGAATCAAGGCCTATGTAAGTAGATGCCCAAAAAATTGCTTGAGTACACTTTTTTTTGTTTAGTTTGATGTGCATATCAAAAGAACTTTGAACAGATCTTAAATGCGGAGTTTAAAGTGACCATGTAGTGAGAGGGATATGGATGCTGCCATATTTATTTCCTTTTAAACAATGCCAATTAGGACAATTAACCTTTCTGGTTTCAGTAGTATGTGAATACTACATGCAACTGACACAAGCATGTAATTAGTGTTATTCACTGGGAACCTCTTTGGGATCTAAGGCCTCTTTTCCACAGACAGTTGAACTGTGTGCTCAGTAAGCAGTTACCAGGTGTCAGTGAGCAGTTGCCAGGCAACATCAAGCAGTTGTGAGAGTTTGAGAGACATTTTACTGCTTATCAACTGTCCATGGAAAAGGAGCCTTATCCGATGTGCCCATAATTTAGTGTTAAACCAGAAGCCAGTATGCATTAATATTTAACCACTTGACCACTACAGGTGGTGTTTCCTTTATGGATCAGGGCAGTGTTCACATTTCAGCCCTCCTCCCTTTAATTCGCTATTAACTTAGTCATTACCTATCACACCGTAATTATCTAGATCTTGTTTTCTTCATCACCAATTAGGCTTTTTTCAGATGGTATTTTTCCCTAAGAATTATTTTATTCTATATGCGTCTTTACGAGAATAAAAAGAAAAAAAATTGAAAGAATCATTATTTCTCAGTTTTCAGCCATTATAGTTTTAAAATAAAATGTGCTACTGTGGATAAAACAAAAAAAAATATTTGCCAATTTGCCCTGGCTATTGCATTTAAATTATGTCCATAGTGCAATGTACGGTGACAATATTTTATTTGGAAATAGAGGTGTATTTTTTTTTCAGTTTTACAAGTTTACACTTTAACACAAATTACAAGCCCTTATTTGCAAAAATAACAGTAATATGCCCTCATGACATACATATTAAAAAAGTTGAGTCCCTAAGGTAATCATGTATTTTTTTAAAAATAGCACTTTGTCAATGACCACCGGCATCTCACTGATGCTGATGATCATTGATCGCAGGCAGTTTGATCGGTGAATGGGAACGGATCAGTGTGGGCAGCGACGAGATATTTTTTGTCCGTTCTCTACTAATGGTAAAACTGACAGTGAATGGCTCTTATGTTATATATAGGAGCTGTTCACACTTGTCACTCTGAAATAGATCCATGGGATCCGTTGCAGTAAGCAAGCCCCTCTTCTGTGCAGTCCAGGCCAAGCAGATGCATACCTCCATAGCCCTTGGTGGTAACGCATCTGTCCTGGGCTCCAGCAAGACCACAGCAGACCATCGGAGCAGACACTACACTGTGAGCTCCCGCTGGCCGCACGTGATCTGGCAGCAGGTGGGAGCCAAGTCTTAGAGTTTAACCTTCACAAATTAGATTAACCTTAACAGTAGAGTTTAACAAAAATGAAAAAAAATTAACTGGCAGGACCATTAGACTCTGGGTAGAGTACATACAGTGCCACCACAAATACTCATATTAGGCAGTATTACTCAACCACCAACCTTATATTTACCTTCACGTGGACAAACACTCTTCTGTCTTATCATATCAATTCTGTTAAGATAAGGCAAATTGTTTATTCAGTTGAAGGTAATTATGCAGACTTGATTATTTTTCCATCATGCTTCAACACAATTTATCAGCGTGCTCCCGTGGCTCAACAATGACATATAGCTTTAAAATAAGCATTGCAGCCATAGAATGTTAAAATATATTACACAAGTATGAGTTCACTTTGTTATGTAAGAAAGTAACAGAAGCACTCTAATCCCCATATCCAGGCACACATTTTATGCTGGCTTACATTTCAGTTGTGATCTCCAAGATGACAAGTTAAGTATAGCTTTTTTACCTATACATATATTAAAACCCATTCCACGCTGTGGATCTGGAGGATGACTGCTTATGATGTTACTGACTTCCATCTTCCCCACCGTCCACACCCATAGCAAGTTACACCACCCCCACTGCTCACACCTCCTCTCCTCTGTCTGTGCTGCACTGGAGCAGTGGCTGGATAGTGTACTGATTGAAGAAACCACCGTGGACATAGGTGACCAATTTGAATCCTGCCTGGAACCAGTCACCTATTCTTTGGCTAAAACTTCCCAATGCTCCTGGGAGGCCTGTTGTGTGTGCATTTAGTGGCTACAGTTCTCTAAAACAAAAAACTTTATTTATAGCAGGCATTAACAAACACACAGAGACATCTGAACATAAACTTCGTTCCCCACATATCTATGATACACATATGCAAACGAGTTTTAAAAAGGTATCAGGAAACAAAGTGGCCGCTGCTGAGAGAAGAACGATGTCCAGAGTTCACAAACAGATAAATTATATATGCTCAGCGCAGAGTCCAAAAACAAAAGACGAGTCTTCAACAAAGCATAAAAGCAGGTAAATCTCCACCACAATAAATATTGGGTTCACGGCACAGCTCTGCAATCATGGATACCCAAAAAAGGAAAGAGGCTTATCAGCTGGTGACAACCCACATTATAAGGTTGTATCAACGCTTTGGTAGGGCATCAGGAAGCAACAGTCTGTCCAGGATCCACCAATTCAGCAATGATTCCTCTCACGAATGGATATCAGTAAACATCATAAAAAACAAACAAACGGCCACTCTAAGTGTAAACCATTTAATATAGAGTTTTCATAGTAAAAACAGCATAAAAATAGCATAAAAACAAAACTTACATACGGGGCCCATGCAATGGGAACCCCGAGAAAGTTGCACGCGTGTATGGGTCAGCAATAAAGGACAGTATGAAGGTGCCGCCTGTCTCCTTCCCGACCGGTTTCGCAAACTAGCGTCATCAGGGGATTCGCTGACGCTAGTTTGCGAAACCGGTTGGGAAGGAGACAGGCGGCACCTTCATACTGTCCTTTACTGCTGACCCATACACGCGTGCAACTTTCTCGGGGTTCCGATTGCATAGGCACCGTATGTAAGTTTTGTTTTTATGCTATTTTTAAGCTGTTTTTACTATGAAAACTCTATATTAAATGGTTTACACTTAGAGTTGCCGTTTGTTTGTTTTTTATGATGTTTACTGATATCCATTCGTGAGAGGAATCATTGCTGAATTGGTGGATCCTGGACAGACTGTTGCTTCCTGATGTCCTACCAAAGCGTTGATACAACCTTATAATGTGGGTTGTCACCAGCTGGTAAGCCTCTTTCCTTTTTTGGGTATCCATGATTGCAGAGCTGTGCGGTGAACCCAATATTTATTGTGGTGGAGATTTACCTGCTTTTATCCTTTGTTGAAGACTTGTCTTTTGTTTTTGGACTCTGCGCTGAGCATATATAATTTACCTTTTTAAAACTCATTCCAAGCCTATAGAGTTAAAGGCTAAAAAGGATTAAGATGAAATGGGGCCCTAGGCAAGACAGCACTTTTTGCCCTGTGCTGATTCTCACTTGGCTTTTTTAGTTAGCTTTGGTGGGATCTAGCATCCACTAGTCCCCTAGATAGACTCTCTCTAGGCCACTACCTATTCGGTAAGGAGTCCTTGGGCATAACTTCCTAATGTTCCAGTGTGGCCTACTGTCTGCTTTTAGTGGCTGCAGCTCTCAAGTGCTTTGAGTCAGGCAGGAGAAAAGTGCTGTATGTGTGTTATCATTTCATTAATGCTTTCTTTAATAATTACCACCACCTCTCCTTTGGTATACAGTTACTGTTGTATACAATATCTATGCTCAGTCCTACGATTACTATTTTCACACTTGTCCAAGCCTATACTAAGCTCTCCCACTGCAAACTATCCTACAACTTGTGCAATGTCCATAAATATGCTAGTTTTATATTAATTGTGATTGAATGGGCAAGTTGGGAAACACTGCTGAGCAGCCTGTGGAGGAGGGAGTCTTGTTGCAGGACAATAATCTACCAACAGTGGTTGCTGTTAGTTCTCTAGTCCAGCAGATCATGAATGATGTCATCACCAGAGGCATGGGACACATGTACAGATTTAGCTTTTCAACTGAGCCATGATTCATCATCGCAGCCAACTTCAACCTGGTGTCTGCACATAGCTTGCATTTAGTGCGTTAAATGTGATACAATGAACAGTATACTGTACTTCCAATTATCTGTGGTCATTCAAGGAAACTAAAAGCTGCAACTTTCCAAAATGTGTCAGATCCACCAACCGATAAGTATTTCATGTTAGACCAGCTACATTTCTGACCATACCGTATATGTTATTATTAACATGAGTATATAAAATTGGTATTGCTGAACCACAGCCAACTCTGCTGATTTAGTCACTGAAGCCACCGTATTAACTGATCTAAAACTACAATCAGTACGCATTAGTCCCATGAGGGACAGCCGTTTTAGTCTCTAATCAAAACAGCATATGTAACTTGTTAAATTGTATGCATTGCACTACTTTAGCAGAACAATTAATGCAATGTAGCAAACGTGTGTACTGCTAGCTGGCTCTGGCAGGGCTGCCAATATCAATAAAGGCTGTGTTGACTTAGCAGCCTGAGAATAGGTCCTGTGAGAAGCCTGGAGAAAACTTGGCAACTGCATATTCTACTCTGTATTATGAAATAGTCACACTGCTTTTTATATTTCACTCAAGTAACAAGGTTCATGAGTACCCTTCACATCACAGCAACGTTCCATTCAATGCTTCTTTTTGCCAGCTAACCTTTGCAGCGAGCCGGGTTTGTCTACATTAAACTGATGTTAAGTTATTCAATCATCCAGCACTTCAGAGGGAGATTATCAGGGAGCAGACAATTCTGTGGTATAAAATAAACATATTTGCCTAAATTGGTGTCCTTGGCAGTAAATCTAAACGGTTAATCTCTGTGCAAGTTCGCAGTGTTAGTTCTTGAAATTTACAGTGCGTGTTTACTTGGCCCAGTCAATTCACAAAACCAAACTACATGAATATTAATGATTTGTTTTGCCAAAAATGATCCATCTGGTGCAATCCACACAAAGAACGCTTTTTAACTTGCGAGGATGTTTCTGTCACCCTGTCAGTTTTTCATTTACGTTGTATATTTTTGATAATTAGATAAGGATTTAGGTCCCATTTACAGTATGTCTGCAATCCTGCATTTTCACAGACTCCCTGCAGACTTCAAGTGGTCAGGTTAAAGACCGCAATGATTTTAATGGGCCCCTTCATGTTCATTTATTTATTTTTCTGTTTATTGTGTTACATTACAGAAAACCCCAGCTTCAAATATTTTTCTGGACACTGGGGCAGAACTAGACACAATTCATGGCAAAGGTACCACGGAGGAGTGTGCTTTGTGTTCATTTTAGGAAAGCGTACATTAAGTTTCTGTCAGGAATATCCTTTTCCACGCCATCTTAGATTCCGGTTATGAAGAGTAAGATTGTGGGAGAGGGCAGCATACCAGGCAGCATTTCTTAAAATAAAACCTCACCCTGGATATTTAGTTTATTTTTATGTGGATGACATATTTATTAGCAAAAAAAAAAACCCAAAAAAACAAAGAAACAAAACAGAATAGCGAACACACTTACAAAAACCATCATCTCAAAGAACCCACTGCTTGTTCTCGCCGACCGACCTCATAAAAACTCCACTTCTACAGGAAGAAGCTTCACCCAGTTGTCAGCAAAACTGTAAGCTCCAGTCTTCCAAGACAAAAATTGCATTGCCAAGTAGATATCGGTGGACCGAAATACGTGACAACGGAGGACCAAAAGCATAAACCAAGGACTTGCAACATACCTATTAAAATGGCTACACTAAGGGTGTATACACACATCCAATTTTTATTGACCAGTGATTGGCCAATTTTACCACTTCCATTTAGTATGAGAGCTCACTTTCAAAACCTGTTAGTTGCATTAAAAATCTGTTGGCCATCATACTACATGGAAGAGGTAAAATTGGCAAATCGTTGGCAAATAAAATTGGATGTGTGCTTACAGCTTTATGCTCTGGCATATTGTGAGTCCTGCCTTGGCAAAGGGCATATTCATTTAACCTGTACACATTTCAAATTACTTGGAATAAATAAGTAAAATATTACTCCAGGCAAAAATAAAAATAGATTTATCTGGGCCAAATCCAGATGAGAATCAGAGCTACATGGGTGTATACTGCAAATGTGTGTGCGCCTGATTTTACATATTGCTATTAAGTCAGCATTTTGACAATGGTCCTGGAGTGGAGCTGCCACTACAATTTTTATCACTTGGTATAGAAAGAGAATGTTCTAATTTCGAGAGACGTCTTCTGCTACGGATCCTGAATTTAGCTTTACTAGCTTCATGAATTGCCAAATGTCTAATAGGGATACTTAAATCAATGCATACAATGCTTACATAATGTGAGTTGTGCTAATGTGGACAACACATACTATGTTGTTTGCATAAATAACAGTAAAATGGCAGAGCACACTCTGTTCACAACAATTACCAACATTAAGTGAATCAGCCTTTATGTGTCTTTTAAAAACCAGGACCTGAATGTTAAAATCAGTTATTTCAATGCCTGGGATAAAGACTTAACTGTAGCCTTCAAGTCACTGGATTGGGGAAAAAAAGTACATGTACATAAAGACTCCCACAACTCTTCTGTACATGTAACAAGTTTCTTCTGAACGCTTTGCAGCCACTCTCAAGTTGGCTCCTTTGTACATATATGGTAAATTGGGCTGGCCCAAAACTAAAAAAAAGTGGCTTGATAGTATACTTGTTAAGGGCTCTGCCTCTGACACAGGAGGCCTGGGTTCAAATCTAAGCTCTTCCTGTTCATTAAGCCAGCACCTGTTCAGTAAGGAGTCCTCAAATTGGGTGATCAACCAGGCCGCAAAATTGATAAATGTATGGCCACCTTTACTCTGTATTTGATCAATGCTGCTAGATCTCTGCTTCCTAGACATTGGAAACCTATGACTCTCCCAACCCTAAAGGAATGGCTCCTGAGAATATTGTATATGCTTATGAAACAGAGGAGCTTGTAAGATGATCAGTATGTATCAATCAACGGAAATGTGGCCACTTAGGCCTCTTTTACACTAAATGCTGAATAACTGATGTGTTTTAACTTTCCATAGCAGTGCATTGGGAAAAGCTTTCAATTAAAACGCATAACTGTCCTGAACTGAACCATAGAGAAATATGGTTATTACCTTCACCTCCAGTTGTCTGTTCAGTTATAACTGAGAGAAACTGTTTAGTGTAAAAGGATCTTTAGATTCAAATACAAATGCCTTATGAGCAAGACAAAAAGCTATAGGGACGGCTTTCCCTCTCTCATTCAGCCCCTCCTCCAACCCTTCCCTCCATATCTCAATCCCTAGTGTTCATTGTATAACACTTAGAAACCTCAAGGTATTAATCTTAAAGTCAGGACATAGAAAAAAGAAACCAAGAAAAGGAAAAATATCCAGAGGCGCCATGCCTGCTAAGAGCTTGCTGATTGTTGCTTCCGTTTATTGCCTGAGGAAGCAGATGAAATACCTGCAAAACGTGTCACAATGTTTGTAGAGTGCACAATAAAAGTTTTCCCTGAGTTTGACTTAACGAGTCGTCAATGAGGAGAGAAGTTCAGAAGTTGTAGTCATTTTAATCTATTTGGTGCTTCTGTTTCTTGTCCTATTGTTTCCATGCCACACTCCAGCTCTCTCATTGTGAATGAGAGCACTAAACTTAAAGAGTAACTGTTAGCCCCAAAAATGAAATTTAAATCTCTATTGCAATGTTTTATTTACTATTTAAGTGAGCCAAAAAGGCAATGCAGAAGTTAAAAATCAATCTATTTTTTTTACTATGTAGCCTTTTCCCCAAGCTCCGGACGCAAAGCCGCATATCAGATACTGATGAGCATGCAGAGCATGCCTATGTCTGCCCGACCCCCTCTCCCCCCCAGGACCAGGTGCCGATATATTCGCACCACAAACAGCTGACCGCTCTGACACGGAGAGAGAGCGGGAGCACTTCCAGCGCCGCCACCGCAGAGCAGCCGCCGCCGTGCATCTCTCTCACATGTGATTCTCTCACATGTGACTTGGCGGCGGCTGCTCTGCGGTGGCGGCGCTGGAAGTGCTCCCGCTCTCTCTCCGTGTCAGAGCGGTCAGCTGTTTGGTGGGGAGAATATATTGGCACCTGGTCCTGGGGGGGAGAGGGGGGTCGGCCAGACATAGGCATGCTCTGCATGCTAAGCAGTATCTGATATGCGGCTTTGCGTCCGGAGCTGGGGGAAAAGATTACATAGTAAAAAAAATAGATTGATTTTTAACTTCTGCATTGGCTTTTTGGCTCACTTAAATAGTAAATAAAACATTGCAATAGAGATTTAAATTTCATTTTTGGGGCTAACAGTTACTCTTTAAGTGATTGCATGGATGCGCCTTAGGGTCTAACCCTAAATCAAAAATTTACACACACAATATATTTTGTATGAAATTTGATTCACATAATATATATCTGCCGTATATGTGAAGATTGGTCGGCTATGTTCATACAGTGCAATTAGCTTTAGTGAAGCGTAAATATGCATTGACATTAAACCAGTTGAGTTTCATATTACTTTTTTTACTGTGTTTAATGTTTAAAAAATTGTAATTTCAAGTATAATCTCACTGCATGCTTTTAAAGTAGAATTTGTGTTGCTGTAATCACTATACATTTATGCAGCAACAAATTTTAATCAAAAAGTCTATTAAGTAATTTAAAAAAAAAAAAACTAGTCAAAAGTATATTGTGTAGAAATACCCTTAGACAAATATGCTTATTTTTACCTAGATTTTTGTCTTAGAACTAACATGTTACAGAATTTGACATGGTGTGTCTAATTATAATTTCAAAGCAGGTGAACTTTAAAAAGAAAAAAAAATAATTACTGTCATTCCAGCTTCAGACTGGGATAATAATCTACGTAAAATTAATCACACTTTTTAAATATTATTGCCATGCTGACATTTTACTTAGAAGTGAAAATTAATCAAAAGGAAGAAAAAAAAACAGGAGGTGCTGTTTTTATGTTTTATTTATGAGTAAATGGTAATTTAAATTTGACTGATTTTCTTCAGATATGTTAGTATTAGGGAAAGAGTGGTAAAAATGCTGCATCAGCCATGGATTGTGGGTGGGCAGATGAAACCTTGGCTGAAGGATGCTTACATATGTCCTTCCTAATGTCATCCTGATGGCTTTATTAGCAGAAAGGTTTGCTATTCTGACAAAGCAATTTTAATGATAGATTTTATTTAAAGAAAGATCTTGTAGCCGGGATTTGGATGCTGGTAATAAGAGGCAATTAAAAGAAAAATTACATGAGAGGTTTATGAAAGGTGCTATTGCTTATATTCATTTATGAAGTATGAACAATTTCAAAGTTTAAACATCTTTGTTTTTAAGGAAAAAAGAAAATATTCCTAAAATAACATTTTCAGTTCAAGATCACCAATTCATTGCTGTGTGCAAATGCAAATCAAATCAGCTAAACTGAAGTGGCTGCAAATCTGCTGAGTTTTTCTCTTCTCTCTCTTTATTTTTCTGCTGTTTATCACCACTTATGCACTGACCATTTACAGTATATGTCTTGTATTACAAGGAATAGGTATCGGGGGATTTTGCCTGGTAAAATCCAGAGTAAAAGAGATGAAAGTCTGAAGAGGCAGGGCCCAATCCAATTCATTTTTTTTCTCCTAGGAGTTTATTTTCAGCCTCTGTTTAAAATAACTTTTGCACTCTGCAACTGAAAAAGTAAACACAAAAGTAGGTGAAAAAACACTGTCAAAATTATTTTTTCTTACTTGCTGGTGGCTAAAAAGGAATTTTATTTATATTGTGAAAATATCATCTTTGAGCAAACTTAGGGGAAAAAGTGAATTGGATCGGGCCCACGGGGTCTTTGTGGTTTGCAAACATGAAGCTTTATTTACGCTGTACAATTTATTTACGATATGTAAGGAAATAAACATAATCAAAACCTTGCTACTGGATGGGCTGCTAAACACTGAGAAATACAAACTTACACACACTTGATATTTGTTTTGAACTAGACAACTCAAATATGTCAATCTTTTCCAGCACAAATCTCACTAATATTATAAATGCTAAAGTTTGGATGTTTGTTACTCAATCACGCAACAATGGCAGAATAGATTTGAATGAAATTTGGCACACACATAGTACATAACCTGGAATAACCTATAGGATACTTTTCATCCCCATAACCAAAACAAATACAAATTTCACTGGGAAAATGTAAACAGCAGCCATTCTTACACTGTTAATGGCAGGGTTCTCAAACTTTGCACAGTTGGTCACTGGGTGACTGGGATTAATATTCAGAAAAGTGGGTGGAGCCTACAAAAGCCAATCAAAATTCACCTATTCATTTTCAAGGGAAATATTTAATTGCTGCCATTCTTGCACTGTTAATGGCACAAGCCTCAAACCTGGTACAGTTGATCATTGGGCAACTGGGGTTCAAATTAAAAAAAGGGAGTGGAGCCACAAACAGCCAATCAAATGTGTTTCATTTCAATACAAATTATTAATGCCAAAGGCTGCAAAGCTCACAAACTTGGTCATTGAGTAATTGTGTGTTAGGGTTAGAAAAAGTGGGCGCAGCCAAAACTAGCCAAATAAAAACCCGGGCAACGCCAGGTCATCAGTGGGCGCAGACAAATACATATTTCACTGGGAAAATGTAAACTGCAGCCATTCTTACACGGTTTATGGTAGAGTTCTCAAACTTTGCACAGTTGGTCACGGGTGACTGGGAATAAGCTGCAGTGCCAGCATCTCTATTTATCTCTCTGTGACCGGGATTAATATTCAGAACAGTGGGTGGAGCCTACAAAAGCCAATCAAAAGTCACCTATTGATTTTCAAGGGGAATATTTAATTGCTGCCATTCTTGCATTGTTAATGGCACAAGCCTCAAACCTGGTCATTGGGTGACTGGGGTTAAAATTCAGAACAGGGGTAGGAGCCACAGACAATCAGATTTGTTTCATTTCAATGCAAATGATTGATACAAAAGACTGCAAAGCTCACAAACTAGGTCATTGAGTAATTGAGTGTTAGGGTTAGAAAAAAGTGGGCAGAGCCGACACCAGCCAAACACATACACAGGCAACACCGGGCCATCAGCTAGTTAACAATACATTTCCATCCTAGTGCACACATAGCCTGTGTGTTCTCCCAGACTAGGTTGTCCTATGCTGTCCTGATTGGGCTTTTATTTCCCAGCTGAGCAATTGTCTCAGGGGAAACAGGCAAATTCTGGTATGGATCAGTTTGCTCACCTGAGCACCTGTCTCAAGTAAAAAACAAAATCACAGCAGATCTAAATGGCGGTGCAGATGAGAGAAATGTGGGACAAATATAGGGACTATCGCTTTCCCAGACTCTCTCTTTCTGCCACAGTCTGCCACCTGCCACAGTCGCCAGTTACTGAAGCAAGAAACAGACTAGGGCTGGGAGCACATCTGAATTGGTGATTTTACAGGTATTTCTTTATTTTCAGAACTCTGTATTAGGGGTCATGATTTCTGCATACAATTTTCCACAATTGTTTGACATTTTTCAGATTGCTGCACAACGCATTGGATTCTGAAATGCGTGCAGTGGGAAAAAGCAAACTATTTTGCAGTTTAAAATTGCAGCTAAAACGAAAATGTAAAACACTTTCAAATGCTAACTGCCTACAATGAATTCCCATCTGTGCCTTGACTACAAAGGCCAGAGTGCACATTTTGTCATGTACACAAAAACACACACAATTGTAATATGTGTGCTCCTCGTCTAATATTGTACAGTGTTAACCCTACTTAACACTTGCCTGTGCTGCCTCCCCTTCCCCCCCCCCCCCCCTTAAGAGTGAATGACCCAGGGCTTTAAATGCCTTGATATGTAATTAGCTGTCACGAAACTTGGCTGTGGCTGTGTAAACACTGCTCGCAGTAGATTCAACAGGTCAACCTTATTTTATATAGGAACTTAAAAAAGAAGTGATGAATGACAATGAGACAATTACATTTTCACACCTAGATTTTAACCCTTAAAGGTAAAAAAGAAGACTATGGGACTCCAGGAAAATCTATTTAGGATTATTTCTACAGATGCATGATCATCAGTTTATTTTAACTTCATGTTCACTTTAACTTGGAAGTTTTTCCCACAATTGTAGCTGATACTTATAGCAAAAATGAAACTTAAAAAAATATGGATTTTTATATATCACCACAGAAGTTCTGAGACCCCTTACTGATATATTTTGTGTCCCCTTAATGACAGAAATGAGTGCCTAAGTGTCACTGCCTCTCCTGCCTGGTAACCTCATTTTTACAACTTAGTGCTTTTACACAACTTTAACTTTAAGAAGTAGATTTTCAAATGTAAACAAAGTTCTGATTGGCTAATTTAGTGATGATGAAGGTGTTGATTGGCTAGAAGACCTGGTCAATCAGCACTCTTCATTTTTATGTGGAGTTCTTTTACTGCAGGCTGTGGGGAGTCCAGGCACTGGAGATTGCAGCACTGGACTTCATAATTAGTTTTAGGGATTACAGTAGTGATGTAGGAGGGGAGGAAGACATAATTATCAAATGGAGAGGAAACTTTTTTATTTACCTTGTCGTGGAGGTTCAAACTGCGAGAGACTTGAAGGGACAACTGCTAGGGCATTAACTACAGCAAATAACTACACCACTGTGTGGTGACAGTTGCAGTACCATAACTAACAGTGCTAAGCTGTCACAGGACAGAACAACACATATTCTAGCCTGCAAGCAGTAGACTAGTCCATGTTGTTTTCCAGCCAACCACCTGCACATTAAAGTACAGGGTGGTGCATTTAATACCGGCCCCTGCTGATTGCTACGAGCACGTGAGGCAGATGCCGGCCAGCCCATCCCTGCACACCTTTCTCCCTCGCTGCTGCATGTGCATGTGGTCTTGTGCTTTATTGCAGCTTGTGATGCTGGTTTTCACTGCCATATGGTTAGCCACACACACACACACACACGCACACAACAGGGAGGGAGATAGTATAGGCACTTGTCTTCATTGTACACAGCTACACTGTTTGAAGTATTGTTTCTGAAACAGTGAGCTGTCACTGTTATAGCTGTTTTTATCCACATGAACTATTAAATAGCTATTTTTTATATTATTGGTGCCAAATTTGTTCTAATTTTTCCACCTAATAACATATGATTTTTGCAAAGAATGCAGGCCAGGTTTGCTGAATCACACCGGCTCTCCACCACACTCCAGTGCTAGTCAGAAATCGGGGGCCTAATTAGGATATATAAACTGGCTCTGTTCAGATTTTGCTCTGGAGTGGAGTAGTTTTACATGACATCTCTGACTGATAATATATAATAAAACGCTTCTGCACCTTCATATAACAACTGGATTGTTTCTGCATATTAAATAGCTGTCGGGATGAGCAAAGTACAATCTGTCAGTTATCACTTAAAAATGTGCAAATGAACATGCATGCTCAGCTCAAATGAGCTGTAGTTTCCTTCTCTGGACCAGACAGCAGTAATAGGAGCTGGAAAATTCCTAATATCAGGGGATATATGGTACTAATTGGTTAAGAAATCAATTTTGACAAACTGTCCTTTACTAAGCAGGTTTGTAAGGCCTCTTTCGGACAGGAGGCTGAACTGCACATTTGTTGAGCAGTTCAGCCTCCTGTCTGCCACCCACAAGTGCAATTTGGGTGCAATTAAAATGCAGCCAAGTGGCAGCAGTTGTAACACCATGTTTGTCAGTATTTGACCTGTGGTGGTGTTACTGCATGGCAGAGAATCATGGCATGTCACATTTGAGTACAGTTGTGGCCGCGTTTAGATGTGACTCCATGGGGGAACAGCCTGTCCACTGCTAGTACCAATCGCTTATAAGCACCCGTCTGCTGTAGGAGAGCAGCTGACAGGCGGTGAATTCACTAAAAGAGACTTTCTAGCTGCTAGAAGAGGCTTGAACAGACAAGTGATTGTTACTTGATCTGGCTGACAATCATTTCAATTATGTATATATCTTTACAATAATTCTTGAACATTTACATTTGCCAACAGCACATAAACTATAATAATTAAGAGCAGCAACACACAATTCCTTTCTGCTGCAAACCTTTGATATTAATGAGAAATTAATTAGTCATTCTGGCTATATGCCGCAGATATTGTAAAAGGCTAAATGTAGTCATGCCTACAAAGCTCATGGGAAACTCAGCATGAAAATATTGTTAACTTTAAGTGATTTGGAAATTCAAAGAGAACCCACCAATAGCTCTCGCTGAAATGAGAAACATGCATCATTTTTACATGAAGAAGCAGAACACTGAAGACTAATTTAAGACAACATATATTTAGATGAGCAAGTTATTGCAAAACTGTGGCTAATTATCTTTGCTTCCTGTTTCCATCTACACTGGGCGTTGGAGGCGGAATAACAGCCCAAAACTGTGTGCTAAACAATGTCCTCCTAAAATACACAGCAGTGAATCATTCTTTCCAGCACAATAACAGGCCTGAATCTCTGGCCAGCAACTGGCACTTCATAGGTATTCTCTATTTAACTCTCAAATACTGCTCTTCCCGGAGATGATCATAAGAGGTAGCTAGCAAGGAGAAACTGACAAGGAAAAGTGGTGTTTAGATTATAAACAGAGGTACATCTTTTGATAAGACCGCTTTTCATGTTTGTCTTGCTCTTCCAAAACAGAACAAAAATCTTAAAGTAAACCTGTCACTTCCTTCATGAATAAAAAAAAGAAAACAAAGGCCTGTACTGTGTACATGTAGCAGACAGTGGTCACATAATGGTAGGTCGCTCATCGGTCAATCATGCTATTTAAATTGACTAACTAGTTACATGGCTATAGAAAAGAACCACCTCTCAAAATATTCACATTTTTATGCTATGCTGGAAATTAAGATATACATCCAGACAAAACTTTTCCCACATGTAGTTACTTAATGAAATGTATTACAGCCAAGTAGCAGATATCATCATTATTATTATTTAGAATTTATAAAGCACCAACATTTTCTGGAGCACTGTACAGAGTATATTGTCTTGTCATTTAACTGTCCCTCAGAGGGGCTCACAATCTAATCCCTAGTTACATAGTTACATAGTTATTTTGGTTGAAAAATGACATACGTCCATCGAGTTCAACCAGTATAAAGTACAACACCAGCCTGCTCCCTCACATATCCCTGTTGATCCAGAGGAAGGCGAAAAAACCCTTACAAGGCATGGTCCAATTAGCCCCTAAAGGGAAAAATTCCTTCCCGACTCCAGATGGCAATCAGATAAAATCCCTGGATCAACATCATTAGGCATTACCTAGTAATTGTAGCCATGGATGTCTTTCAACGCAAGGAAAGCATCTAAGCAGAGGCGTAGGGATCACCATAGCAACCATAGCAATGCTATAGGGCCCTACGCCAGAAGGGGGCCCGGAGGTCCTGGCTGCCTGTGTTTTATTTTTTATTTTTTCCCTCAATCAGCAGGCCTGGCCATGACTGCCTGCAGACTTTGCCCCCTTCTCCCTCTCCTCCTGCAAGGAGATTGCACGGAGGCAGGCTGGTGAAAGGGGACTATTTCTCCTTCCGCCTCTGTTTCCAGCCGACAGTTAGTTTTTAGTTCCGGCAGGAAACAGAGTGATGCTGAGCTGCACGTGGTTTCTCCTCTTCCCCCCTCCCCTCTGCTATACACAGTCTCCGGAATGAGTAGCAGAGAGGAATGCAGCCAGCCAGAGAGAGGGAGACAGAGAGAGGAGAGATGCTGCCAGGGACTCACTGAGGCTGACGATTGCCTCAAATCCTCAGGTTCTCTTTCGACAGGTTTTGTTGCAGCCAAAGCCAGTTATGATAAATAGTTGAAGTGCAAGTGTGGCAACTTGGGGTGAGTGGAATATTTCCCTTTCCACATAAAACATAATCCATAGAAAATAATAAGGAACACCAACACTTACATGGACAATAATTGAATGCTTAAAATAGCACAAAAAATAAAACCATAATGCTGAATCTGAGCACATTTCTGCCAAAATCCACACCTGTTGGTCTCTGCACACTCACACCGCCATACACTGGAGGCAGAACTGGAACGCTGAATCCTGTTCCCAGTGTCCGGTGTCACTGCCCGATATGAAGTATCCCTTTGCCAACTGCTGCTAAGGATGCTGAGAGGTCTCAGTGGCACCAATTTTATTTAGTATTTATACAGCGCCGACATCTTCCGCAGCGCTGTACAGAGTATATTGTCTTGTCATTTAACTGTCCCTCAGAGAGGCTTAGGCCCGGTTCACACTTGCGGTTCTCTGCCAAACGGACCGGATGACCTGACCGGATCCGGACCGGATCGGAACCGTACGGTTCTGATCCGGATCCGGTCAGGTTGCATCAGGTGTTCATCAGGATGCGATCCGGATCCGTTTGGCAAAAGATAGTAGAAAAGGAATAAAAATGTTGGGGTCTGGGAGGTCAGCAGAAGGTGGACCTGTGGAATCAGGCCCTCCGCTGTTTAGCACTCACCTCCAACTCCGACATACTGCCAACATCTCCAGCACGTTTAAAGTCACTGCTGCTCCACTCCAAAATGCTTGCCCATGTGTCCCCATCCAAAATCGCCGCTACAATACGCATAGGAAGTGGGGTAGAACATCCGGATTTTTAGCCAGTGTGTTGTGCGCTCTCCGGTTCTCAATGGTTTGTATTGGCCGGATGGTGCAGTCCGGCTCCGCTCCGGATATGGCTGCCGGAGGAGCCGGACCAAAAAATAGCGCATGTTGGGTCTTACGCCGGAGTCCGGATCCGGTCCGGATCCGGTCCGGACGAAACGGACGCATGTGAACGGACGCATAGACTTTCATTGCTATGCCGTGCGTCCGTTCCGTCTGTTCTGCATGCGGTCCGGCTCCGGCACGGCGATTCCGGACGGCGACCGCTAATGTGAACCGGGCCTTACAATCTAATCCCTACCGTAGTCATATATTTATGTGTGTATCGTGTAGTGTATGTATCGTAATCTAGGGCCAATTTGGGGTGAAGCCAATTAACTTATCTGTATGTTTTTGGGATGTGTGAGGAAACCGGAGTGCAAGGAGGAAACCCACACAGACACGGGGTGAACATACAAACTCCATGCAGATAGTGCCCTGGCTGGGATATGAATTGGGGACACAATGCAGTAAGGCAAAAGCGCTAACCACTATTGCGCCATTGTGCTGCCCATCCACTAACTGTTACGAGCTCTGCACCACATGCTGCAAACTGTGGGGGGCATGTAAGATACTGCTACTATGCAAGTTTAAACTTTGGCTACTATCTGTTGCCAGCACGCTGCGCCTGCGACACTGGGCATACAGTGAGCACATCCCTATTAATATTGGTGGCTCTTAATAGACTGCTGGGACTTGTGCACTTTAATTCATACATCTGGATTGCAGACTGGGAACAGGATTCTCCATCCTATATATTAAAGATGGCCATTACCCTATAACAGCTTCCTGGTCAGCACACTGTTAAACTTTAACATCACCCACATGAGCCATAGGGAAACATGAACCTTACCTTGCACATCAGTTGTCCTTTCACTTATAACTGACAACAACTGAAATATAACTAACAGCAAATTATATATTTCAATTCTGACAAAATTTTGTCAGAACTGGAAGATATTGTTAGAAAATGCTGAGCTTCTTAGAGGAACTGACAGTGAGGTAAATATGTAATATTCATTTATAGATACATCATGTGTTTATTTGAAATATTTTTACTCGGTTCAGGATAACTTTAAGTACACTAAACCTTAACGCCCACCCCCGCCACAAAAAAAAGCGTAAATATTGAGTGCTTCCATATGTGCCCATACAAATATTTATAGCAGGGAGTTTGGGCACCTGCTATAACCAATAGTACCCAGTGGCACCCAATATTTTTTTTTTTTTTTTTTTTATTCTTTTTTTTTTCCTTTATTTTTCCAAGAATAAATATTTTCCAAACCGCTTACAATACAAAAAGAAAGAGAAGTAACAGTGCAACTTCCTATACATATCTTCCTGAGGATATCCCCACCCCTCTCCCCACCCCACTCCCCCTCCTCCCCAAGTCTGACCCACCTCCACTGTCCCCGGGCCAGTTCTCCTTCGCTCACCTACTCCTAAACCATTTCTCATTGGCCCCACCTCCTTCCTAACACTACGCCCTTCTTGGGGGGACAACCCCAACCCCATCCTCAATTTACATCCCCCTCTAACATACCCTGGTATAAGATTAGAACCATCACCCAGAAGTATAAGTCACACCCAGAACAGTGAACAAGTTCCCACCAAGCCCACCTGCCTTTCACTTCACTCCAACCCAAACTTGTACTAAATTGCCTCCGCCCTGAAACTCAACCGTGTTCCCCCTCCGACTGCCACTCGTACACAGAAACCGGTGAGCCAGGGCCTATGTCTCCCTGCCCATAGGCGCGCCTCCCATTCCCTTCTGAGCCCTATATTTTACCCCTCTCATACTCTTCTGTTGCTCTGAATTCTAACCATTTATCCCACCCCCGGTTTTCTTTTCCTTTAATAATACATGAAAGTTCTTCCATCTGGTAAATTTGGTCAATCTCTATAAACCATTCCCTTATGGATGGGGCCTGTTGGCACTTCCAATTTCTCGCGATTAGGATTCGCGCGGCATTGATTAAGTGCATCCCCAAAGGCCCTCTGTATTCTTTAATCCCTTTTTCCACCAAATGTAGCAAATATACCTCCGGGCCTGACTGAGCTGGTATTCCAGCCAGTTCCCATATATATTTCTTTACCTTCTCCCAGTATCCAACAAGGCCTTCACATGTCCACCAGATGTGCATTAGATCTCCTCTCTCTTTTCCACACCTCCAGCATAACGGGCTTGCTCCATTCATCTTGTTTAATCTAACTGGCGTATAATACCACCGCATTACCAACTTATACCCAGATTCCTGTATTCTTGTGGACATCGAGGCCTTGTATGTCATCCTCACAATTCTTTCCCATTGGGCGCTCTTCCATTTCCTCCCTATATCCTCCTCCCACTTTAGTTTATACTTTAAGGTGTGGTCCTCCTCCTCCTCCAAAATTTTATAAATTTTTGCCAGTGTTCCCTTAGTCGATCCCTCCATCATACATAGCTTCTCAAACTGAGTCAACTCCCTAGACAGTATTTCCCTCGTGCCCAATGCACGAAGGAAATGTCTAAATTGGTACATGCTCCACCTATCTATCTGCGTCACCTGTAGTTGTTCTGCAATTTCCCCTTCCTCCAACCATCTACCTTTTCTGATCATTGAACAGATCCGTGGGCTTCTTCCCCTCCTCCATTCTCTATAGCTTCCTTTACGACACCCCGGCGGGAATCTGCTATTTCCCAACAATGGCATAAGAGGGGAGGGGCTCGCCGACATCTCCCTCCTACTACTTACCTTCTTAAAGATTTTCAGGGTGTTTTCTACCAGGGAGCCTGGCATTCGAGATGTCTCCACTATATATGGGAGCCAGGGAGCATCCCTTAATTCCCCTTCCAGGAATTCCTTCTCCAACCCGACCCATTGTTTGGAAGCTTCGTTTCTATTCCAATCCACCACCCTAGTACAAACAGCTGCCTGATAATATCTTATGGGGTCCGGTACCGCTAATCCCCCTTTATCTTTTGACTGTGAGATAAATGCAAATTTCAGCCTCGCCCTTCTGCTCTGCCACACAAACTTTGTAAACATCCTCCTTAATTCATCCAAGTAGCTTCTGGGTAGGGGAACAGGGAGGGCCTGGAAGACATATAACAGCCTCGGCATGATATTCATTTTAAGCACGCTGATCCTTCCATACCATGAGAGTTTCAGTTTAGCCCATCTTTCTAGATCTTTTTTCAGTGTTTTAAGTAGGGGGTAATAATTTAAACTGACATTCTCTTGCATATTTCTTGCCAATTTTATACCTAGGTAATTTAGGGAATCTTTCACCCATCTAAACGGAAAGTTTATTTTCAGTTGTTCTACCTCCTCCTCCTTCATCCCCATACTCATCGCTTCGCATTTGTCCCAATTAATCTTAAAATTTGCAATCTTCCCATATTCACTAAATGCCTTCATTAAGTTTGGCAGGGCTATTCTGGGATTTGTCAGATAAAACAGCAAATCGTCCGCATATGCTGCGATCTTGTGCTCTGTCCCGCCTATTTTTACCCCAGGTGGCACCCAATATTGATAGTTTTTTGCAGCGCTCTAAATCTACAATTTTGTGGCACCCAATATTTAGCTGTTTTTGCGGCAGGGTGTTTAAGGTTAGGCATTAGCAGGGGAGGTGCTTAGGGTTACGCATAGGTAGGGGGAGGGCTCTGTATGAGAATAGGTTTAGCTGTAATGGGGGGGGGGCAATAAGATGCCGTATAGATTTTTTTTGGGGGGGCCCCACCAAAACCTTTGCTATGGGGCCCCATGATTTCTAGCTACGCCCCTGCATCTAAGCCCCCTTTAAATGCATGTATAGAGTTTGCCATAACGACTTCCTGTGGCAATGCATTCCACATCTTAATCACTCTTACTGTAAAGAACCCTTTCCTAAATAAATGGCTAAAACGTTTTTCCTCCATGCGCAGATCATGTTCTCTAGTCCTTTGAGAAGGCCTATGGACAAAAAGCTCATCCGCCAAGCTATTATATTGTCCTCTGATGCATTTATACATGTTAATTAGATCCCCTCTAAGGCGTCTTTTCTCTAGACTAAATAAACCCAGTTTATCTAACCTTTCTTGATAAGTGAGACCTTCCATCCCACGTATCAATTTTGTTGCTCGTCTCTGCACCTGCTCTAAAACTGCAATATCTTTTTTGTAACGTGGTGCCCAGAACTGAATTCCATATTCCAGATGTGGCCTTACTAGAGAGTTAAACAGGGGCAATATTATGCTAGCATCCCGAGTTTTTATTTCCCTTTTAATGCATCCCAAAATTTTGTTAGCTTTAGCTGCAGCTGCTTGACATTGAGTACGATTATTTAACTTGTTGTCAATCAGTACTCCTAAGTCCTTCTCCAAGTTTGAAGTCCCCAACTGTATCCCATTTATTTTGTATGGTGCTAGACTATTAGTACGTCCAAAATGCATGACTTTACATTTGTCAACATTGAATTTCATCTGCCATGTATGTGCCCATATAGCCATCCTATCCAGATCCTGTTGCAATATGACACTATCTTCCTGAGAGTTGACGATTCTGCACAATTTTGTATCATCTGCAAAAATAGCAACATTGCTCACTACTGCATCTACTAGATCATTAATACATAAATTGAAGAGCACTGGACCCAGAACAGACCCCTGTGGGACCCCACTGCTAACAGTCTCCCATTTTGAGTACGATCCATTGACCACAACTCTTTGTTTTCTGTCCATTAGCCAGTTCCCTATCCATGAACACAGACTCTTCCCCAGTCCTTGCATCCTCAACTTTTGCACCAGACTTTTGTGGGGAACAGTGTCGAAGGCCTTTGCAAAGTCCAAGTATATCACATCTACAGCATTCCCAATATCCATATTAGCATTCACTACCTCATAAAAGCTGAGCATGTTAGTCAAACAGGACCTGTCTTTAGTAAACCCATGTTGATGCTGAGAAATAAGATTATTTTCTACTATGAAGTCATGTATAGTATCTCTTAGTAACCCCTCAAATAGTTTGCATACAACTGATGTTAAGCTTACAGGTCTATAATTTCCTGGATCTGATTTTTTGCCCTTCTTAAATAATGGGAAAACGTGGGCTGTACGCCAATCCACTGGGACTCTGCCAGTTGCAAGAGAGTCACAAAAGATAAGATAAAGGGGTTTATCTATGACTGAACTTAATTCCCTTAGGACCCGAGGATGCATGCCATCAGGGCCAGGTTCCTTGTCTATTTTTAATTTATTTAGTCTTGCATTCACCTGCGTTAAGTATTTAATATTACAGTTAGAAGATTGAGACTCCTCCGCCTCGTCTATGTATGTATCGTGTAGTATATGTATCGTAGTCTAGGACCAATGGAAGATAAATGAGGAAGCTGGACAGAGAGGCTACCAAGAAGTCAACAGCAACTTTGAGCAGTTAAAGGTATTTATGGGAAATAGTGGTCATTGCGCACATTTGAAATTAATATCATAAGTGCATTACAAATGTGGCTTGCATGGGAGGGTTACAAGAATAAAGTCATGCCTCAAACTAAAGTCCACATTAAGTCTTGATTTGCATTTCAACATTAAATATTATATCTAGGGAAAATCGAATCCAGCTCACTGTCCAAAGAACACCATCCCTACAAAGAAGCACCGAGGTAGTAGTTGTTGTGGGGAATTTCTCTGCAGTAGGAGCTGGACACTAGAGATGGCCCGAAATGTTTGCTAGCGAACGGTTCCCGGCGAACTTCCGTGGTTCGTGATCGCGGAGAACCGCAAACTTTTGTGGAAATGCGATTTGCCCCCATAGTGCATCATTGGGGTCAACTTTGACCCTCTACATCACAATCAACAGGCACATTGTAGCCAATCAGGCTACACTCCCTCCTGGAGCCCCCCCCCCCTTATAAAAGGCAGGCAGCGTCAGGCATTGGACTCACTCGTGTGCCTGCAGTAATTAGAGAAGGGAGAGCTGCTGCAGAGAGAGCTATAGGAAACGCTTAGTTAGGCTCTTGTAGGCTTGTTAGCTTGCTCCTTTCTAATTCTTATTGCTGAAACAACAGCTGGACCCCTCAACAGCTTTTTTGAGAGCGAATGTTGTTCTTGTGATCTATTTTTTTTTCTGTGGCCCACTTGCATTATATACAGCCCTGTCAGTCAGTCGCAGCTGGCCTTTGGCACCTTAATTCCTACTGTGCCACTGCCAGGCCCAGCACATTCAGTGACTACCTGTGTGTGTGACAGGAAGCTGCACATTTGTAATACCAATCAATGCACCTGTTCACTGTTCAGTGCACCTACCTACCTATACCTACATGAGCGCACGCATTGTTAATACCACCAGTCATTGCACCTGTTCAGGGTACCTGTGTGTGTGTGTGTGTGTGTGTGTGTGTGTGTGTGTGTGTGTGTGTGTGTGTGTGTGTGTGTGTGTGTGTGACAGGCAGCTGCACATTTGTAATACCAGTCACTGCATACCTGTTCACTGCACCTGTGTAACCGTACATTGTATTAGTCAAGTCAGTGCATACCTTTCACTTCATCTCCCCCAATATGGACAAAACAAAAGTCAGAGCCAGAGGCAGGCCACCTGGCAGGTCTGTTCGATGTCGCGCTGTCGTGATTTCGTGTGGCCCTCGACCAAAGTACAGTGTTCAGAAGAAGGCACGTGCCATCAACCCCCAATATTGTCAGGACGTAGATGACTATTTAGCACAGAACACCTCATCTTTCTCAGCTTCTGCATGGAAGCGTGACATATTTTTCTCCTCCTGCTCTAATTCTGGCACCCCACTTAACACTCAGTCGGCCGTCACCACCAAAGTGCCATCACCCCAGGGCTCAGCGGTGTGGACATTTTTGTGTGTGTCTGCCTCAGATGAGAGCAATGCCATCTGTACTCTCTGCCACCAAAAATTGAGCCGTGGAAAGACCAAGACCCACGTAGGGACCACTACCTTACGAAGGCACATGATTACAAAGCACAAACTGCAATGGGATGGCCACCTGAGGAAAAGCAGCACACAAAAGCAAAGCCACACACTGCAGTGGAAGATACCAGGCCGCATTTTTTTCTCAAAAAAGGTGATACCTAAACTGTACCGTGATGTTGAAAGGCAAGTGGTGACATCTCTGGCACACAGCATTGGGTCAAGGGTCCATCTGACCACGGATGCCTGGTCTGCAAAGCACGCTCAAGCCTGCCCGAAGACTAAGTCAGTCCCCACACACAGTGAAGGGGCTTGCGTATCACAATGAAGCAATGACCGCTGGCTATATATGAGTGTCTCGGTGTGTCACACCAAAGATAATAAGGTCGTTGCTTCATTGTGGACAGACCAAATTCGATCAGCTGGACAACCACTGTTGTTCTGTCATTGAGTTACCTCAGCCTGGCGACCATATGGGCTTGAAAACTGCTATCACCTGCACTCTCGCCATGGTGCACACCAGTCCAGCATGGCCGTCACTACACAAAACAGCTGTTTGCAGTGCGTTATGCTGGATACACATGGTGCATTCCCGCACTCGGTTCGCGTCGACTCGATTATTTCCGACATGTCCGATTCGCATTTCGATGGATCGTTAGGTCGATTTGGCATACTTTACATGTGAATCGACCTAACAATCATTGAAATGCGATCGGAAATAATCGAGTAGCCAGAAATTGAGCTGCGCATCGAGTGCGGGAACACACCGTGTGTATCGACCTTTACACAGTGAGTTTGGTGTGTCACTGTGAAGCAGTACTCTAATTACACTCCCTGATTGATGTATACACATGCAAGATGGTTTAAAGCACTTTAGGCCTCCAATTTAGCATTCAATGTGATTTCTGTCCTTAAACGCTGCTTTGCGTCAAATCCAGATTTTACCCCGGGACTTTTGGTGTCTATCCCACTCATCCATGCAAAAACTCAAGATGTTAGACCCCTTGAAACATCTTTTCCATCACTTTTGTGGCCAGCATAAATGTTTCTAGTTTTCAAAGTTGGCCTCCCCATTTAAAGTCTATTGCGGTTCGCGAACGCTTGCGGAGGTTCGCGATCCTAAAATTGGAGGTTTAGGCCATCTCTACTGGACACTTATACAGACAGGAGTAGGAATGAATGGGGTGAAAAACTGTGCTCTGTCAGTTAAGTATCAGTGTCAAACATTGCCCTGATCTAGATTCAGCTGGTAGTAACCAATCCAAGGGTTTGATTCATCAATAGTAACAAGCTGCAGCAGTTACTAAAGTTAAATGGCCTTAGGCGTGCTAAATATACTAGCGGGACTTAATGCTCCTGCGAGCACACTACACTCACTACTGACAGCGTAGCGTACACTGCTTAGCAACACCTGATGCTTTGAAACGCCGCACGATAGTGCACTAGCATGGCCGCGCTACTATGTTAATTAGCATAGTAGCGGCAACGGTAGTGAAGTTACTATCGCGTGACATTTCAAAGTATTGGGCATTGCTAAGCAGCGCATGCTATGCTGTCAGTAGCGAGTGTAGCGTGCCTGCAGGAGCATTAAGTCCCGCTAGTATAATTACCATGCGTAAGGCCACTTAACTGCTGTAGAGCGTTACTATTGATGAATCAACCCCAAGTCACCTATATGACTATGTTATGATATATTTTCCAGAACACAGCATTTTGGACTGGATTGGTCACCATGATGTGACCCTGCTTTATGCCTGTTAGTCAATCAGCACACCTGTGCCAGTATCAAGCTACATACATACATTGTGTATTGTAGTATATAGCCTCCATAATATATTGCTACTTGAAAGCTCAGAATGTAATGGAAATATACTTACTGTGTGAAGGTGAAGGGTCTTTTTTTTTCTCTGTCTCTCTGACTTCACTAACCTTATTCTCCTGTCTTCCTCTCTGGTCACCTCTTCCCACTTCAGCTTACAAGACTCCTCTCAAACTTCCCCCTCCTCTGGAACACCCTTCCTCAACACATTCACCACTCACTTACACTTACCCTTTTTAGGCACAAACTGAAAACTCAACTCTCCAGACAACCATACTCTAGGACACTTCGGCCATTGCCCACCATTTTTACCATCTCATTCACAGCTTACCTTCACCTACTGTCCTATCCCTTAAAGCTATACACTGTAAGGCCTTTTGGCCAGGGCTCTGTTCCCCTTTTCCCTCACAATGCTGTGTAATGTGTGTGCATATCTCCCACCCCTGTGTACAAATCTGTAGTTGATTTGTTCACTGCATCAGTTGTATGCCACTATTGCCTTGTATTGTTAACTGTTGTATTGTTTATTTGTATTGGTATACCCTGTTTGCTGTTGTACAGCACCACATAGGATGCTGACACTATAATAATCAATAATAATAGCAGAAGGTTTATGTTTTCACTGTACCATTATGACCACATCCAGTTCCGCTAATTCTTCATACAATACTTACCACGTGGTGGTTTCTTCTCTGTGATGCCCCCTATTGTCATAATGTCTGTGGTTGAGTTGCTATTGTCTCTTTCTAAGTTTCTACTCCTGTTATTATTGAGTGAAAGCACTCTACCTTTAATAAATCTATAGAATCAGGGCATTCCTACTAAAGATAACAGCTGACTCTGTTCTGTGAAAGGCATCAAGTTATTTCAGCAGTATTATATCACATCTATTTGTATTCAATGAGTTCTATGAACACTAATGCAGAGAATGTGAAAAAACTATGTAGAACATCCTCTGAATTATGCTTTGTTCTACCTCATAAGTATTTCCGATGTTTCACAAGAATGTATACTGAACTATATCTTGGTGTTTTACCTATTTTTATAAAAAAATGTAAGTTTTAATCTTACGCAATGTGTCTTCAAAGTACAACCCGTTAAAGTCCCCTAATCTGTACTTAGGTACAAGGTGGAAAAATATAAACTGTGATACATTTCAAAGCTAAAAAAGAAGACAGGTGGCCTATTCAATCACCTTGTGAGACATGCGTGTCCCTAATATTGATTAGGGTGTTGTCAATTTGTCACACAAATACATGTTAGTATTCATACTGTCATGAATCAGTATGATAATGAGTTATTGGGAAGCTAAATATGTGTGATGAGGCTGCATAATCGTGAATAACGACTGCAGGCACACCTCAGTGTCTTGAGAAGTGGTTTAGCCAGACCAGGCTCTTTCTTAAATATAATATGACTTCAGAGCTACTTAAACACACCCCGTCATCTTCATAGAGTAGGTTGTGACTGTCTATTATCAAATGTGTACTGTGTGTACTGTGGAAATAATAGCCTATGATAATGTCTTCATTGTGTCTGGATGTGATTCATTAAACTGACTTGGCAAGAAAAAGGGGTCAAGTGATTTTCATTTTAGATGTTTTCCCACTGTGGATTACTGGTACCTGCGATCTGCCAACAAGCCCATTATAACAAAACTCTAATCACCTGTTTAACACCAAGTTTACTTAATCTTGCATAGTGTCATTAAACATGACTGAACACTAATCCAGAACCTTACTCTGCAGCACCCTGGGTAACTGATCTTGCCAAAAAGACCTTTATGCTGGGAATACACAGGTCAATTCTGGTGCTCGAAACCGCGCCCAATCGTTTTGCCTGCTTGATCCTCTTATCTTCCGCTCGTTTTTCTTATCTTTTTTAAATTAACATCAATGGTGAATTGAGCGGCGAAACGATCGAACATGTCGGAAATTATCTATCTAACCAACGAAACGGCTCAGAATCAAGCAGTGTATTCCAGCATTACATCTGTTAAAGATCCAAGAGTAGAAAGTACATTGATGGCTTAGCACAGACAAATGTGGATGCATTGTAATGTGATTTCAAATCAGTTTGTAATGGGAAGAAATATGCATCTATGCTAGGTACACACAATACAATTTTCTGTTAGATTTACCTGCCAGACAGGCCAGTTCTAGACTTTTTGCTGCCTGAGGCAAACTTGTGAGGATGCACCCTCCCCCCGAATTGGAATGATTGCACCGCACCCAACAATTAGCACTGCACGTTATAGCTGCGGTGAGCCTCCCCAAAACACCCCCAGTATAGGTAGGTAGCCAGGTACAGGTGCCCCCAGTACTGGTAGCCAGGTACAGTTGCCCCCAGTATAGGTTGGGCAGGCACTCTCTTCATTTCCTGTTTCTGCCTGGTGCTGCCCCCAGACTTCTGCCACCTGAGAAAGTCGCCTCACTTGGCATCAAGGGCAGACCGGGCCTGCTGCTAGATAGATTTGTTTCCAACATGTTGGAAAAAAAAATCTATCTGGCAGATAAATATAACAGAAAATTGTATGGTGTGGCAACAATTCATCAAAGGCTGCTAGGTACACACCATACAATTTTCTGTTAGATTTGCCTGCCAGATAGATTTTTCTCAACATGTTGGAAAAAAAAATCTATCTGGCAGGTAAATCTAACAGAAAATTGTATAGTGTGTACCTAGCATAACTAATCCTGATCTAAACCAAACTGTTTTCATGTCCTCACAATGGGGTATATAGGTAGATATATTATACACGGTATTTAGATGCGTAAAGCATTACCGTGCATAACTTGCTACTGCTCGTGACTATACTGCAATAATACATTAGGCAAATAAGTAATGCACAAACTGTAACTTAACTCCTGTCTTACGATGGGTTTGCACCTGTTATGCACAATTTATCATTGCATGGGTTAAACCCTTCTAGAGTGTCTATGTGGTATTACGGTGTTGCATTACACTCTACCTATTATGTTGACACAAGCTATTTTGATTACCACAGATTAGTTAGTATACCCTAATATCTCTGCATTGAAAGTGTCCTCTGCACAGAAGAGTTGACTAAATGCACTATTTCACATATAACATGAATAACTTTATTTTATTTTTATTAGATAACAAAATATTCCCGCATTTTCAAAGCAAATAAAAGCAAATGTGTAAAAGCAAATAACTTTCCCAGCATAATAAACAGATGCATCATAAAAGTATATGTATACACACAAGACAACAGTAAGGTGACCATTTCGATTCATTTTCTAGATCTTCTAAATTATTTTCTTGATTGATTGTATTGTTTAAAAAAGTCAAAGCGATCCACCATAATGAAAAACTAACTCCTAGGAGAAAACTTAGGAGTAGCGAGAAAACTGGAAAAGGAACATTCTGTTTGAAGCCAGTGCGGCTATATTTATGCATCTTTTTGCCTCATGTCCAAATTTGTCTGATTATGTTAAGTTCTAGAATTCTGAAATAGGTAGCTAAATGGCTACAATCACAGAAAGAACAATACCTACAGTCAATAGTTTTATCATACAAGGTATTAAATAATTTTGAACTCACTTATTGGTGATGCACTGAGTATTACTGCAGACTGAAATATAACCATGAGATGCATTAATATAAAGTACCAAAACATGAAACACTTAGTTATCACTAGCCATAAACCTGACAACCAATCATGCTGCATTATAAAGGTAATATAAAGACACACATCCTATCCTTACAACTCATTAAAGAGGATCTGTAACTTCAAAAAATCCCCTGGGGGGTACCAGGGCCGGCTTTAGGGGGGGGCGAGAGGGGGCAGAGCCCCCTCAAACAGACTCGTTGCCCCCTCAAATCAGAGCGGCTCTCGCTCTGCCGCTGCGGCTGCTTCCTGGTCCTGCGTGGAGCGCAGAGCGGTCATGTGATCAGTCACATGACCGCTTCTTCCTCCGACGGCTCTCCGAGACGAGTCTCGGCTGTGACGCAGGCAGTGTGGCGACATTAAGAGCCGCCCCGCATAGAGGAGGAGTCGACTCTCTCAGAGAAAGAGGAATTCTCCTCCTCTGAGAGAGTCGACTCCTCCTCTATGCAGGGCGGCCTCTTAAGGTCCCGCTCCCGCCACTGTGCCTGCGTCAGAGCTAGCTGAGACTCCTCTCGGAGAGCAGCACTCGGCAAACTTTTTCAGCCAGCATATTTGTCCGCCCGCCTTCTGCTACCCGCCGCCATCTGACTGCCACCCGCCTCTCCAGACACTGGCTGTGGCAGTGTGGCTGCGCAGTGTGCTGTGCCAATTGCATTGGCATTTGGCAAAATCGATCAGAGTGCTGCAGGTCTGGTGTGCTGTGCCAGTTCAGTTGCCAGTGACCAGTCCAATAGTCAGCCTGGCTGGCAAATCCGATAATTGCCTCATTTAAGGTCAATCAGTGTCACTGCCAGAGTGCACTGCAGCCTTTCTGGCAAATCAATAGTTCAGAGTGCCTCATTTATTTTGTGTGCGTTCTTTGCCATCTGCTGCCACCTCAGGCCCTCTGCACAGCACTGTAATTGTGCTAAAAATAAAAAACACGCAGCATATTAGCATTTGAAGAAAATTATTTCTGACTGTGTTACACCTGAGAACATTTTTTTCAATAATCTGCAGTGCGTGGCAGAACTGTATTTGTGGTTAAAAAAACACGCAATATCAGTATATTAGCATTTGACGAAAAATATTTCTGTGTTTACACCTGAGAACATTTTTTTGATAACCTGCAGTGCGCAGAACTGTATTTGTGGTAAAAAACACCACGCAATACCAGTATATTAGCATTTGACGAAAAATATTTCTGTGTTTACACCTGAGAACATTTTTTTGATAATCTGCAGTGCGCAGAACTGTATTTGTGGTAAAAAAAAAACCACGCAATATCAGTATATTAGCATTTGACGAAAAATATTTCTGTGTTTACACCTGAGAACATTTTTTTGATAATCTGCAGTGCGCAGAACTGTATTTGTGGTAAAAAAAACACCACGCAATATCAGTATATTAGCATTTGACGAAAAATATTTCTGTGTTTACACCTGAGAACATTTTTTTGATAACCTGCAGTGCGCAGAACTGTATTTGTGGTAAAAAACACCACGCAATATCAGTATATTAGCATTTGACGAAAAATATTTCTGTGTTTACACCTGAGAACATTTTTTTGATAACCTGCAGTGCGCAGAACTGTATTTGTGGTAAAAAACACCACGCAATATCAGTATATTAGCATTTGACGAAAAATATTTCTGTGTTTACACCTGAGAACATTTTTTTGATAATCTGCAGTGCGCAGAACTGTATTTGTGGTAAAAAACACCACGCAATACCAGTATATTAGCATTTGACGAAAAATATTTCTGTGTTACACCTGAGAACATTTTTTTGATAATCTGCAGTGCGCAGATTTCTCTGTTGATTGTTTAGTCCTGTTAGTTAATCTCGGTGATCGCCCCCAGTTATCGCCCATGATAGCATTAGCTTTGGCTTGTTGCTGGGTAACGCTCACCATTGTATTGATTCCTGTTGCCGACCCTTCCCTTGTACCTTGACTACGCTTAGCTTGCCGCCTGGACTGACTTTTGCCTGATTAACGGATCTGCCTTAACGCTGCCTGGACTGACTTTGGCTTAGAGTGTCCAGAGCTAACATGTGAAATCTCCTTAGCTCTGGACACTCTAAGCTTCACTAACCTGGAACACCTGTCTAGAGTCTCTACAAACAACTTGATCTATTCATCTGGAAAGCCTCAACCTCTAAGACCTCAGATGACTGTCATTACATATATACATATACAGTATGTAATCTGACAGCATTTCACCAAAAATACATGTAATCTGGCAGAGGTTCCTTGCAAGACAATTCTGGGCACAGTGGTAATATATGTATATGTAATGACAGTCATTGAAGGTTTGTCCAAACTTTTGGTCTGTGCTGTAAATTTGTGGGGGATACACTACAGCAGAGCTCAAACTTCCCCGGCAGACCTTTAACACCACTGTAAGGTCATGACATGTATATTTGGCCCCACCCATGACCACGCCCACGGTCTGTTGCATGACCACGCCCATTTTTCGGCGGGTTTCTTCGTGCCCCCTGCAAATTTCTGTCTGCCCCCTCATATGTGCCTGTCTACCTCAGGTGGGGGAAGCCTCCGGATCCTAATGAGGCTTCCCACGCCGTCCTCTGTCCCACGGGGGTCTCGCTGCAGCCCCCTGTACAGCCGTGACGTAATATTTACCATCCTGGCTCCTGCGCAGGCGCTATGACGGCTGTCGGCTCCGAACTACACGGAAATACCCGATCGCCGTCGGGTCTGCTCTACTGCGCAGGCGCAAGTTTCCGGCGCCTGCGCAGTAGAGCGGACCCGACTGAGATCGGGTATTTCCGTGTAGTTCGGAGAGGAAAGCAGCCACAGCGCTCCCGCTGGAGCCAGCAAAGGTAAATATTGAAATTACAGCTGGGCCTGTCGCCGGCTGTTCAGAGGGCTACAGCGAGACCCCCGTGGGACAGAGGACAGCGTGGGAAGCCTCATTAGGATCCGGGGGCTTCCCCCACCCGAGGTGAGTACCCCCCAGGGGATGTTTTTCATGTTACAGAGTCTCTTTAAGGAACTCCTGCTCTCTGTGTGCATATTCATAATTGTTATAGTTCTATTGCATTTATCATTGTGATAACGCCAGACAAGGGAGTTTACTGTATTCATTTAACTCAATATAAAGCGAGCATACAAAATATTCACAACAAGCCGGATGAACAGCTAGTGTATTTACACGCTACAACAATGTGGGGCTAATATGATCAGTCTTACATCAGTATTTCAATTATATGAAGAGGAATACAGCTTGATGGATCAAAAACTGCACTCTCAATAGCTTCATGAATCATATTTAGGATCTTAAAGCAGAGCTTAAGGTTTCAACCAATGTCAGCGGACACTCCTTCATTGAGTGTGAAAATAAATATATTTTTTTATTTCAGGCATAAGACCCTATTCTGCAGTGTAACTGTTGTGACTTAGTCTGGGATTATTACTTGTCATTGTGAAGCAAGCCTTTAGAAAGACTGGTGGACGGTCTATGTGCAATAACAGCAGCTGCTTGTCCAGGAAGTGTATGGGGAAATGGGACAATGTTTGCTCCCTCAAACAGACATTTTCTAGGTCAGAATTACAGTCATCCATATACCATATACCGTAGCATATTTCCCACATCATTGAGCAAGTGGTAACAGGCACTATTTCTGACATAAGCAAGGAAAAATATTTCTGCCTTCCTGTTGTGGTACTTAAAACTCAGAAACTCCTCTTTGTTCTAAAAGATTATTTAAAGCATAAAAGCTACTACCACAAAAAAAATTGTAAACAGAACAGCATTTAAAAAGTTAAACACAGAACTTTGTTCTTCAGTGGAAAGCTCCTTGCAGCTTCTTGCCACATCCAAAGAAGTGATAACATTATCTTTTGCTTACATTCCTCTGTTGCTACAATTAGTACACAGCCAGCAGCCTGCTGAAACTGAACTGCACGGAGCTTAGAAGCAGAGAGAGGTGAGAAATGATCACTAAATAGATAATACACACATAAATACAGCATCTATGCAATAAAATGCAATGGTATCTTTCAGAGCACATAAACTGTGGTTTGGGAACTTGTAATTTGTAAACAGGCAATATTACTTGTGCACAAAAGCAAATATGATAAGTGTATAGATAATAAATAGTAGGAAAACACATTTTTATTGAATGTTATGTCAGAGTTTTATCCCACTTTAACCCCTGACATGTGGGTTGGTAATTTGGGAACTTTGCACTGGCCAGCACAGCTGCTCACTAGATCCTACATTACACATTCATTTTTTTTGTCTAAGCACTAAGCACTGTTTCAGCAGACATAAGTCAGTGATGTTTGTGGCCATGTTTGCACTGTGGAAGACTGCGATTATCAGATGAGTGACTCAAGTCTATGGTCAAATTTAATGGCTTACTTCAAACATAAACTCATGTGCAAAGAAGTTCCTATCCTCCAATTCCCTGCAAATGTATGAAGGATTGAGGCAAATACAGCTTCAATTCACTGCTCTTCTCTGCACACCCCTTTTAGTAAATCTCAGCCAATGTCCACATGTGTTACTTTTTAATTGTTTTATTTTTTTCCAGTCTCAGCAACTGGACTTAGAGCTGGTCCACACTAGGTCCGGAAACGTATCCGTGGCTGCGTTTTTCAAACCTGATGAAAAACGGAGTCCCGGATACTAATGTTGATAATAGCAGCCAGCCTCACCCAAGTAAAAAACGGATCCGTCTGCGTTTGCGGGGATCCGCTTTCAAAACCTGAACGGAAGGTCCGGACCTGCTGCATTTTCACGCAACGGATCAGGACCACGGATACACGCAGGGGTAGTGAAAGCAATGAGAAAACGCATCTCCAGCTCCACAGGCAAAAAACGGATGTGAAAACGGATAGCCTGAGCTTTATGATTGGCCCAAAAAATCCTCCCACTCCTTCCTAATGATAGAGACGTTTTCTGTCAGGGAAAAACCTGAACGGAAACTGATGCAAAACTGATGCACTTTCATCAGTTTGCAGTACGGTGGGTACTTCCCCTGATCCGGACTGCAGTGTCCGTCCTGCAACCGGGTCTAGTGTGGACCCAGCCTTATTGTATTGTTAGACATGCAGATGGCCACCAGATGGAGTATCTACAAATCCTTATGTGAAATCTAATCAAGAAATCATAAAATAGTTTTTATGTAAAATATATTGTTGAGCAGCAAAGAAAAATAACATGATAGATTTACACCATTATGATGAAAGGCCTTCATTCCCCTTCTCAGAGCTGGATAGAACTGAGAAACTCTTTTAGCATGGGCGGAGCTGTTTCTAGACACCTCACACCAATCTGCTTCAGCAATGATAGTTTTATGGTAATAATAGCCATAATCACACATTTTCTGCCCAAATACAGCTTCAATACACTAATCCAATTGAGGGATGATATTGTATAGGCTCAATCTCAAATCAATACTAAATGTGGCAACATACGATACAATTAAAAGATCCAATTTTACACAAATTCGATAAATACAATCGGTTGTACAGAAAAATTGAACGTTTTTTCTTTCATTCATTTGAGAAATCTGATCGAATTTCCCATTTTTATTTGATAAAAGTAAATGTTTTTGATTTTTCTGATCAATTTCTATGAAAAATGAATGGTGCAGGGTAGATTGACAATTCCTCGATGTACAGAACTCAGCAATTTTTTTCTGAGTTTTCAATCATTTTTATCATAATTGAGAAAAAAATTGAACTTATATGTGTGTGGTACATTGGACAGATTTTTGAAATGTTAGATTCAGTCAGAAAAATTGACCGCAATTCTTGAATTGAAAAGATATTTTAAAAATCGTATGGTGTGTGGCCACTAAGTCTGCATACAAACATCAAATGACTGCTGCACATTTCAAGAGAAATAAATGGCATTTTGATAGTATTCAAAAAAAACACAGAGCAGAATTCGATCGCCGAATTTCGATCCATTCCGTCCGATCCCGTCGATCGCGCCGTGCGGAAAATAACCGTCAATCGCCCGCGGGTAAAGAGCGCATCGCTAGCGGCGTTCGAGTGCCCGACGACCGACGCAATAGAGCCGCATACATTACCTGCTCCGCCGGCGCGACTCTCGGGTCTCCGCTCTTCTCCGTCTCCGCTCTGGTCTGGTCTCCGGCATGCTTCCCTTCTTCCTGTCCCGGCAGGAAGTTTAAACCGTAGAGGGCGCTCTACTGTTTAAACTTCCCCCAGACAGGAAGAATGGAAGCATGCCGGAGACCAGAGCAGACCAGAGCGGAGACGGAGAAGAAGAGCGGTGACCGGGGGCAGTCGCACCAGCGGAGCCGGTAATGTATGCGGGCGGGGGGAGCGGCGGCAGCACCACCACAACAGATTGTGATCGGTTTCAGGCTGAAATCGGTTCACAATCTGTTTGCAGTAAAGGTAGCCATACGATCCCTCTCTGATCAGATTCGATCAGATATGGATCTGTCTGTTGGTCGAATCTGATGGCAAATCGACCAGTGTATGGCTACCTGAAGAGTTAAGAAACTCCAGTTGTTATCTCTATGCAAACAAGCCATTAACTCTCCGACTGTCGTGGAGAGGGCTGTTATCTGACTTTTATTATCTCAACTGTAAGTGCACTGTTTACTTTTTCTCAGATAGAGGAGAGGTCATTACTTCACAGACTGCTCTGAAAGACTCATTTTGAATGCTGAGTGTTGTGTAATCTGCACATATTATAGAATGATGCAATGTTAGAAAAAACACTATACACCTGAAAATAAAAGTATGAGAATATTTTCTTTGCTGCTTATCTTCTAGTAATTATTCATAGTACACAACCAATTCACTATATCATATATTTTTTTTCGCTTCAGTGTCTCTTTACAGCAGTATGCAGACAGATTTGCTGTTTAAACCATCTAAACTGTACATAAGATATATAGACAAGTTACTTGTTATAGTTAGTTTTTCATCTCGGATCCGCTTTAAAGTATCCCTCGCAGACACACATGTTGGTGTGTTAAAGCCTGATATTAATCACTGGATCAGTGCAGGTGCTAAGAACACAGAGTAACTACTCTGTACACATAGTTATTTATACAGTAAGATGGACAGTACTGGATAGTTTGTACTTCAAACAAAATACAGCTTTCAAAGGATTGTAATTCAAGCTTATAGTCAGCTTTACGTTCTACCAAATTCTACATGTATTCAAAGTGCTGACTTTGCGATAACAAAAACACAAAATGATGATGACGAGGCTCTAGAGACAGCATCACATGATCTATTCTGTTGCACATACATGGTTCATACATTTCCATGGTGCGTGTTGGTTAGAGTTTCATCTGACTTATTGAAGCCAAGCAAATAAACTCTCCATGGACAACTAAAGGTTAGTGGGAAACTTTGCAGGCACTCCAGCACACAGCAATCAAATAAGAAACATGTTAGTAAGCAGGAAAATGCTATATTGACAATATATTTTCCAATTCGTATTCAGATAATTGGCATTCTCGGCTACAGATATTAGGTCCCCCAGTCATCACCATTCTCACAGCTACTTGTAGCAAAGCAGCAAATGCATAATACCAGTTGTTTCTTCCCTCCTCCCAGATTTAGTGTCTAGTCTACATTCAGGAGGCTACCTGCTTATTCAGGCTGAACTACTGTATAATTTGAGTGATATCCAACCCTTTCAATTACAATTAGACTGAAATTGTTACACTACCCTTGGGGTGATGTAATTATGAAGTACCTGGTGTTAAAATTGACTTGCTATAATTAAGAAAAGTCAAGATTGTAAACAATTTAATATTTAGAGTATTAAAAAAAGCAAGAGTAGATACAACTGTAGGAAAGACACCAACTGATACAAATGGTAGATTATTTATATTATGAATGAAAGCCAAGCACTAAAATATTGTCACATATCACAAAGGCTTTGGTTGCTCTGACTAACACAGCGAAACAACACCGCAATTGATTTTCATTGAGGGCGCGATTCCACTTGAGCGGCGCGCGTCTGCGAGACGCGAGCCGGCTTTCTGGATCTGCGGGGAAAGCAGACGAATCCCATGCCATGCACGGCTATGGGATCTGCAGCCTCCCACGCCGATTCGGATGAAAAAGCCGGCCGAATCGCTAGCGGTAGCGATTCAGCCGGGGTTACCATTGCACCCTATTGCAGAGTTTCCCCGCACTATTTACTGTGGGTAAACTCTGCGGATTTACGGCGGTTTCCGCTCAAGTGGAAACGCACCCTAAGGCACCTTTCCGTTGTTGGGAATTCACGTTCCCATTTGGCTTCCGTTGTTGTGTACTTTTTTGGATGCAAATTGTTTGCAGAAAACAAAAAATCCAACATGTATGCTATTTTCAGGTCCCTTTCAGACTGGGTATTGGTGGTAGCAGTGCAGTGGCTACACCGCCAAAAACAGGTCTTTGGGGAATACTGCTTTAATACGCAGTAATCCCCATCTGGCAGCAGGCTCAGCAGGAAGTGAGGCTTTCTAGCGCTCACTTCCTGTAGCTGAATCAATGACATGTCCTGAAGTGTATTGACAAAATACGCTTCCATGCATGAGTGATGTGTAAAATTTGCGACAATCATTTAAAAAAAAACACGCATTGCCATAGACTTACATTTCTTCTGAACTACCGCAGGTCGCCTTACGATAACGTAGGTATGTGCTCGGGTGAGATTAGGGACTTACGGCATGCCGCACTGCGTTGTGTGTAATGTAATATGGCCCATAGACTTTCATTGCCCTAGCATTAGGCTGCGGTAAAATGGCACACCGCACCGCTCCAATGTTAAAGAGCCCTCAGAGCAAAAATGCAATTTGCATTGAATGTAAGTCAATGGAAATGCAGAAAAATTACAATTGGAACATAAATAATCACATCAGATTTTGAAGTTAACGAGATATATTGTTAATTCTGTTAAATAACATTAAAATGTGAAGGAACAGTGAAGAATCGCTTGTGAAAAATTGCAAAATACAGACCTGCATACACGAAAAAGGGTGGAAAATGCAGCCATAAAATCCTGGGCCTAAGTGTGAAGTAAGCTTTAGGCCACTTTCCCCCTTGCACGCATCTGAAAGGGCAAGTCAGTTGCAATGCATGGCACTTGCATTTCTATACGATCCTCCCTTATACAGTTGTGATGTCCATTCATGGAAATGTATGGAAATCGCAAATGCTTTTGCGGGAACCACGCACTGTGCTCACGCAGTCTATACACTTCTGATGTCCATGCCGATCGTGTCTATTTGCATCACTGAAATCGCATCTGAAAACATGAGTGTTAGGAAGAGGCCTTAAAGAGCAATTGTAACCAAGGATTGAGTTTCAACCAATCAGTAGCTGATAGGGGGACTAGGGGGTGTGGTTATAATTACGGCAGTTGGTGCTGTCCATTTTTTTTTTTTTACATCTGCCAGTAGTAAAGATGATTACATGCAGGATACTTTAGGCTCAAACAATATGAACAAATACATGGCGAATATCAATCATTTCTTGGTCACTCTTCAACTCTTAACTTCTCACTTTGCAATGCATTGATTTATTTATTTATTTTTCCCTTTTTTTACTAAAGTTCCTCTTTAATCAGTGTTTTTTTCCTCAAATGCTTGGTTCTCTGCTGCTTCTCTCATAGGAATGATCTTGTAAATAACAGGGTCACAAATTGGGAACTGAACAGAAATTGAAATGGATCCTGTAATTAAAATGAAGATAAATGTAATACAATACCAGCAATTATAAAGCCCAACCTTTATTAAAATAAAGATCAGAGAACAGTTCAGTTGTTCGTATGTTTATTATTTTAGACCTGTTATTAAAATATACCAGTGTAGCTTTCGTGAACAGAATTTTATGCTTGCATCTTTCTCGCCTAGAATTATGAAAACTTCAAGTTTTGAATATTATTAGCTTGTTGACCTAGTTATGCATAATTTGCATTAAAAGGTTCCTTGATGTACAGATCCCAAGCAGCTGCTCAACACACTACATTAGCTGAGGTCAAGGCTTTCTGGGACTATTGCAACATCATCATCATCATTATTATTATTAATAATAATAAACATTTACGATACAATTATGTTATACAACACTATCTAATAATGTGATGGTTTCATTAAGAGGTTCTTCGTGGACTGTGCTTGTGTTCAACTTAGAGGACACCTGATGTACACCTGACGATATAATGTATAATCCCTTTATAGTAAACTTAAAGGACCCAGCCATTTAGCTTACTAAATCAAAAGTTAACTATATCAGAAGTCTTCTTATTTATATAGGTACATGACTGGACATACATTGAAAAACAGCACTGGGAAATTTGGACGCAGGGCAAAGCTGAACTGCTTACCTTGCTCCTGCAAAATTCCTGATGGCGTTAATTACTATTATCCCTTCAGGCTGCCATGGACTCAGAGGGAAAGAATTCGGCTAACTGGTGGCCAAATTACATTGGGTTTGATTCACTAAAGCGTGCTAACACAGTTAGCACGCCTAAAAGCTTTGCACGTGCAAACTAGGGTGCTAAGTAGTTTGCACAGCAAAACTGTTACTGATCACGTGCTATTTTAGCGAGCGTAAAAGTGTGCGCGCGTAAAGTTTTGCGCGTACCGCTTTGCGTGCAAAATTAGCCACTGCACAGTATTCTTATCACTCTACTTAGCACACGAAGCGGCTGACTTTGCATGCAAATCGTTGCGCACAAAACTTTGCGCGCACAAACTTTTACGTGCATATTAGCACGTACAAAGCCAGTTTGCACGTGCTAATAAGCCAGTTTGCATGTGCTAAGTGGCTTTTCACTGGCGTCCTAACACTTTAGTGAATCAAGCCCATTGTTTTTATAGTAATTTGGGCTCAGCTTTGATGGCACCCAAAATGACTGTCTGAGCACTGCTCTACCCGCAATTCACATTACGGACTATGGTGGCACATGGTACGTCCAAATTTCCCTGCACTGTTTTACACTGTCTTGCATGGCTGGGACCTCAGGACTGAGTGCACTATAGCCAGATCTTTACTGTATCAGAGTTTACTATAACGAGATTGCGCTGTACAGCATGAAAGGAAAGAAATAGCTTCCGATTGGAGGAAGCTTATGGAGGCGGGGAGCGAGGGGACACAGGCGGGGGAGCGCTGCAATACTCAACTTAAATGGTGTCAAATGTAGACGTGATGGCATACTGACCACAAGCTACACTACAGCAATGGCCTCACTAGATGTGAAATAAAGAAGCTTCCTTGGGCATTGACAAAATCACAGAACACTTAACCCAATACCGAAAAGGAAAATTCTCAAAACAATCATGTTTACTGTTAATTACGAGCATTATCAATGGAAATAACAGTCTCATTTGGAACAGGTGTTCTGTCCACCACCTTGTATCTACATACTGTTTATATTAGCTTAAATACACCTCGGGTTCTCTTTAAGCTGTAAGCTGGAATGTGTCAATTTTCTCCTATTTCCAGTACTGCTGTAAATATGAATCTTTATTCCACCCCTATATACAATTAACTACATGAGCCATTCCATTGTACATTACCCCATTTCCACCATTGTTTGTAAAACACTGGTGTGTGTACATAGTGTGTGTGTGTGTGTGTGTGTGCTTATTCAACCGCTAGGTTAGATCACAAATTGTATATCTATACACCCTGCTTTGGTTGTGCAACTGTAAATACTATGTACTCTGTATTGTTCAGTAACATTAAAAATGCTGATGCTATACAAATCTATAATCATAATAATTATAATGTTTCATTTAGTAATCCTGGCTCCGAAAACAGAGTTTGAAGAGATGGGACCTACAGATAATAGGACTAGATGATCAGTGCTGGTTACTAGTTCAGACTTACATTAAAGAAGAACTGTAGTGAAAATAACGTAAATTATAAAATTGTTTATTTTTTTTACAATATTGTTTTTAGTCAGTGTTTGCTCATTATAAAATCTTTCCTCGCCCTGCTTTCCATTCTCTTTCCATCTTTCCATCCTCCTCGGCCAGCCACATGGCTAATTAATATTCACTGCACGGTGTGACGTGCAGTGTTTACTTCCTGGAGCGGCCGCTCTGTGCGGTAATTGGCTGGCGGGACCACGTGATGCTGCATGCGTCCAAGAGTACGCATCATGGACGCCAGAGTGAGCTGCACAACGCGGTTCAGTCTGACGTCCACATCCAACACCACCAGGCTTTGCGTTAGGGGCACGTTATGCGACCATGACGTCCCCTAAAACGCAATGTCCTGGTGGGAAAGTAGCCTTAATGAAGAAGGCCTCTAATTAGCTGGATCATGTTTTACATGGAATTGGTTAAACAATCAGCAGTGGAGAGTCAGGCAAGATTTCTTTATATGGATCATTGAGAAAGAGGGACAAGCAATCAGGCACTGCAGTTTCTTTGGATTTATTCCATATCAAAATTGGTGCAAATGGTGCTGCTCGTTTGTTGCCCTGCACCCACCGCCTGCTGCCTCCATCCTCGGTTCCTACAATGTACATTTGTTCTCACTGATGCACAAGTTGTCCGACTGTGATTGACACATCAACCACTGAATGATGCAAACCTGATATGGAAAAAATCCAAAGAAACTGCAGTGCCTGATTGTTTGTCACTCTTCCTCAATGATCCATGTATTGCAACTGATTTTTTCATCATGAGCATGCAGCTTCCATGAAACTCTTAGGCCCAGTGCACACCGAGCGGTTTTTGGAGCGATCCGCCGGCCGCATCCGCCTCTAAATACGCTTGTCTAATGTATTGCAATAGGATGGTGCACACCGGCGGTTTGCGTTTTTTGCCAAGCCGCAAACGCGCCTCCTGCTGCGCGTTTGCGGTTTTCGGAAGCGTTTCGTCCTCAATGTAAAGTATAGGAAAACCGCAAACCGCTCTGAAAAACGCTAGTTCAGAGCGGTTTGCCAGGCATTATTGTTACAGTAGCTGTTCTGTAACAGCTTTTACTGTAACAATATGTGTAATCTGCTACACAAAAACGCACGCAAAACCGCTAGGTATGTTTAGAAAACCTCTCTAACATACCTAGAATCGCTCTGAAATCTGCTCCCAAAACCGCTAGCGTATTGCGGATCTGCTAGCGGTTTTGGTGTGCACTGGGCCTTAGAGGCAGTAAATTGTGACACAGGACTTTCTATCTCTCTGCCCTGCTGCTTTTTCAATGGAGACTGTGATCCTTGTTGTGCCGGTCTTTTCTGAATTGATTTATAATAATTCTTTATATCCCTGAAGCTGGCAATACACAGCAAGATCTTGATTCTAATTTGATATGTCTGACCGAAAACGACTGCCTTGTCATGCAATGACCTATATAATAAGAGACCCATTCCAGTGATCTCCAATCCATATGAAACTCACACTGTACAGTCATTTTTTTAATGTGCCAGGCCAAGCCTGAAACAAAATCTGACAGAGCAATGCCATCAATACACCTTTGCATAACAGATTTCAGCCCTGACAGTGCGCCGAGCCTGGAGACTGCACAGTATTATTTAACATGAAAGCTTAAAGAGGGAATTTATTATTACACTGTCATATGTATCAGGGCACTGAGAGACTCAGCAAAAAATCTATGTCACATTGTCTAATTAGTGAGCTGTGTGCCCAACCATTCTGCTTCCCCATTCTGTTTAAATACAGAATATGACAAGCAATGTCACTCAAAGTAATCAACACTATACTAACAACGGCTTATGGAAAGTATAAACACTGTAATAAATTAGAACAGATTTCCAAGCATTACATGAAAGGCAATGATTATATTATTCAAGTCACCCATTTCTCACTCTAAATATTTTACCTGATTCGTAATCTGCCCCTGATAAATACACACAAAATGTCTGCAAGAGTTTCAGGGCTCATAGAGCTTGAATAATGCATGAGCTATTTACAGAATAAAAAGATCCCATATGCTTTCGAGCAAGTATGGATACAAGTCAATGCATCTGTGCATAGGTCTGTGGCCTAATGACCCCCATCCAGTCCTGACTTAAAGGGAATCTGAAGTGAAAATAAACGTATTATATAATGATTTGTATGTGTACTACAGCTAAGAAATAGAATATTCAGTTGATATCTATGCAAAAGAGCTTCTCTGAGCTCTCTGACCAAGCTTGGTCGGCTACAATGCTATTTTCTGCAGCATTTATCTCAACCTGTCTCTGAGGGCTTGTTTCCACTGTTGCGACGCGATTTCGGCCGCATTCCGACGCTTGTAAAAACGCATGCGGATGCGTTTCCACATGCGTTTTTACCCGCGATTTCGCCTGCGATTTCGCATGGCAGGGTGCCATGCGAAATTAACCATGACACTGCCAGGGCTAAATAAAATTGAAAAAGGTGCGAAATCGCACGCGAAATCGCGGGTAAAAACGCATGTAACAAACGCATGCGTTTTTACTATTAAATACATTAGCGGCGATTCGCACGGATTCCCGACGCAGGCGAAATCGTTGGCTCTTTTGTGCGTTTTTTTCACGCTGAAAAAAACGCACCTCAACAACGCTACAGTGGAAACAGGCCCATCCACTTGTATTACATGTGCGGATCTGCATGCGTTGGACGCATGCAGATTCGCGATAGTGGAAACGAGCCCTTACTGCTTCTTGTTTGTTTAAGATTTTACTGCAGGAAAGTTCAAAGGGTCATTAACTCTGCTCTGTTTCAAAGTGAAGTTTTTATGCTGCAAATATTAGAGAATGATGCAGTTATTTAAAAAAAGCTATATAAGTGAAATAAAAAATATGAGACTTTTCTTTGCTACTAATGTTCTATGGATTCCATGGATTATCCATACTACACATAAAATTCATTATAGCATAATTTTTTTTTCCGCTAATCCGTACTACACATACAATTCATTATAGCATAATTTTTTTTTCGGTTCAGTGTCAATTAAATGGTGTCAAATGTAGATGTGATGGCTTACTGACCACAAGCAACACTGCAGCAATGACCTCACTAGATGTGAAATGAAGAAACTTCCTTGGGCATTGACAAAAATCACACGATTCTTAAAGGGAAGGTTCAGGGAGGGTGGAGAAAACATAAAAATCAATTTCCACTTACCTGGGGCTTCCTCCAGCCCGTGGCAGGCAGGAGGTGCCCTCGCCGTCGCTCCGCAGGCTCCCGGTGGTCTCCGGTGGCCGACCCGACCTGGCCAGGCCGGCTGCCAGGTCGGGCTCTTCTGCGCTCCAAGTCCTGGCACTTCTGCGTCCCACGCCGGCGCTCTGACGTCATCGGACGTCCACCGGGCTGTACTGCGCATGCGCAGAACTACTGGGCATGCGCAGAACTACAAGCGGCATCACCCTACTTACTTCGATCGCCGCTGGCGATCTTTGCAAGCAGGAAATCCCGTTCAGAACGGGATTTCCTGCTGGGCTTCCCCCGTCGCCACGGCGACGGGGCGGGATGACGTCACCGACGTCATGGATGTCGGGACGTCAGAGGGAATCCCGATCCACCCCTCAGCGCTGCCTGGCACTGATTGGCCAGGCTGTGCAAAGGGTCTGGAGGGGGGGGCGGTGCGGTGGGTAGCGGCGAATCGGCGGCAATCAAAAAATGCACGCAGCTAGCAAAGTGCTAGCTGCGTGCAATAAAAAAAAATGATGCAAATCGGCCCAGCGGGGCCTGAGAAATCCTCCTGCGCAGGTTGCCCCGAGCTGAGCTCGGGATAACCGGCAAGGAGGTTAAAGAAAAGAGGAAAATTATCACCTAGGAGATAACTCAGGTAAAAAAAAAGTGAATTGCATATGGCCCTAAAATCTTAAACTAAATGTTATTAGTAAAAATACCATAGTTCCAAACCCACTATGTCCTTGAGAAGTAAACCTTGTTGAGACCTTGAGAAGTAAAGATACAAAGTATCCTAAATACATGGATTACCATTTATAGTATAGCTACATTTTAAAAAGGAGGTAACAAGGTGTGCCCCAGTGCAGCAACTATCAGAATTAGATTGTGCCATGCTAGCCATTGGTATAGTCATGGAAATATACAAATTATGAATACATTTTACAATTTAACTGAGAAGATGATAGAAGCTTTTGAGACTCTTCCTCGTGAATGAGGTCACTGCCTGTCTCTAATAATCCAAAGAGTAAACTCCATTAGAGACTTGGTTAGCCAGCACAAACGGGGATTGGCTGATGCCGGATAAGTGGGCTTTCTGGCTGCTTGAGAAGATGGCCTTCACCACTACGAGTATTGCGATTTGTGCTGGTTGGTTGAGACTGCTGGTTAGTTGAGTTCCAGACAACAGGAACTGTACTGTAATTTTCTATCTTTGGCCTAGTGCACACCAGAGCGGTTCTGCTGCGGTTTGCGATCCGCTTGCGGGTGCGGATCCGCTAGGGTAATGTATTTCAATGGGCTGGTGCACACCAGAGCGGGAGGCGTTTTGCAGAAACGCATACTCCCGGGCTGCTGCAGATTTTGGATTGTGGAGGCGTTTCTGCCTCAATGTTAAGTATAGGAAAAACGCAAACCGCTCTGAAAAACGGCACTTCAGAGCGGTTTGCCAGGCGTTTTTTGTTACAGTAGCTGTTCAGTAACAGCTTTACTGTAACAATACATGAAATCTACTACACCAAACACGCTTCACAAAACCGCAAAATGCTAGCTGAAACGCTACAGAAAAAGAAGAAAAAGCGTTTCAAAATCTGCTAGCATTTTGCGGATCTGCTAGCAGTTTTTGGTGTGCACCAGGCCAGAGTGTTTCTTTTTAAAAGGAAAATTAACCTTGAATAGAAAACCAATAGTTCTCTACAGCCTGTGATGAGTATTAGAGATGGACTTATTTTACTATGGCTAGGGTGATACATGTCTATGTGCTGTGGCATGATGATCACATGTGTGCAATCATCAACCAACAGCCATGGAAAGTGTCAAAATTCTATGACATGCTATGGAAGGTTTGCTAAATCGAGTTTTCATCACAGTGGCTGAAACTATTTGGCTGGCAAATGAGCACATATAGGTATTCAGCTAAACACAGCACAGCCCAATAGCATTTGTTTATCTGCTGCAGTCTCTGCACAGCCATATGTTCACAATTGTGCATTGTAAGGATAATAGAGAGCAAGCTGGCCATAGAATTAGCACCGCCAATTGCAAAAATCCCAAATATAGCTATCTGGTTTCAGACTATCACATAATTACACTGAAACTACACAGCATGACTTCAACAGCTTTCTATACTACAATTCCAGTTTTCTGCAATTCAATTAATAATCTCTATAGCAGTTTGTCTGCAATTACAGAGCAGGCTGACTGTCTGGGCTATAGGAGGCTGCTGGTGGCCCGGGATCCCCTCCATTGCAGATGCCAACCTAGCCAGGTCAGCATCTTCTGCACCTGCTCAAGTGCACGGCTACATCACTCGCGAACACGTAGTCCACTCCGTTGCAGATGCCGACCGGCATCGTCTGCACCTGCGTGTGGCCTCACTGCTTGCGACCACGCTCACGTAGCCTGTAGCAGTGTGCACCTGTGCAGAAGTACAGAATGCTGGAGGAAGCCCCAGATAAGTAGATATTGTTGTTCCTTTAGAGCTCGGATGTTTCCTTTAAAGGGAAGGTTCAAGCAAAAAAAACCTCTTCCACCAGCCCCATGCAGCCATCCTGTGCCCTCGTAGTCACTCACTGCTGCTCCAGTCCCCCGCTGGCAGCTTTCTGACCTCGGAGGTCAGGGCCGAATTGCGTACATTTTTACACATTCCCGCTAGTGCAGGAACATTAACGCATACATTTTTACGCGTTAGTGGTGCAACGCGTAAATTTTTGTTCCTGCACTAGCTGGAATGCGTAAAAATGTATGCAATGTGGCCCTGACCTCCGAGGTCAGAAAGCTGCCAGCGGGGGACTGGAGCAGCAGTGAGTGACTACAAGGGCACAGGATGGCTACATGGGGCTGGTAGAAGGCCCAGGTAAGTAAAACTCACTTTTTTTTTTTTGCTTGGACCTTCCCTTTAAGGGGCCATATACAATTAACTTTTTCACCTGAGTTTTCTCCTAGGAGATAATTTTTCATCTTTGATTTAAAATAACATTCCAACACTTTTCAACGAAAAGGGTACTAAAAGTAAGTGAAAAAGTACTACCAAAATTATGTTGAGTATTTTCTTGCTTTCTGGCTGCTTAAAGGAGTTATCAGGCGAATTTTAATAAAATAAGCGCTACTTACCCGGGGCTTCCTCCTGCCCCAAGCATGTCCCTCACCGCAGCTCTGCCCACAGCCGTTTGCCGCAGCTCCCTCCCGGTCCCCGGCGATGACGTCAGGCCGACCTTCAGGTTCAATCACCGCCACGTGGACCAGAGCGGACTGCGCAGGCGCAGTAGTTCTGCTCTGGTCCACGTGGCGGTGATTGACAGCGCCTCTCACGCAGGCGCAGTACTGACATCAATGCCGGGAACCGGGAGGGAGCTGCAGATGCGGGCAGAGCTGCAGCGAGGGACATGCTGGGAACTTGGGGCTGGAGGAAGCCCCAGGTAAGTAATGCTTATTTTATTAAAATTCGCCTGATAACTCCTTTAAAATGCATTTTATTAACAAGTTTAAAAATATCACCTAGAAGAAAACTCAGGAGAAAAAGTTAATTGTGTATGGGCCAAGTAAAGCAATTCAGACGGGGGCATTCACACACATGGGTATTTAAATGTAAATGTTTTGTTTTGTAGTTACATATATTGTGTATAATTATACCAGTAAGCTTTAAATTTAAAATTTATACCATGCATTTCTCCTGGTTGACTCAAAGCACCAGAGCTGCAGCCACTTAAGGCATGCTCCTCGGTCAACCAGGGATCTTTGCCAAAGACTCCTTACTATTTTACTTATTGGCTTGTGTCAGATTTTGAACCCTTGTCAAAGGGGGCTCCAATTACACATTAAAGACCAGGGCCTTACCAGTATGCTAGCTAGCTATACTCCTAACTAACCTCCGCAAACGTTCGCGAACTTTCGCAAACCGCAATAGACTTTAATGGGGAGGCGAACTTTGAAAGCTAGAAACATTTATGCTGGCCACAAAAGTGATGGAAAAGATGTTTTAAGGGGTCTAACATCTGAGTTTTTGCATGGATGAGTGGGATAAACACCAAAAGTCCCGGGAAAAAATCTGGATTTGACGCAAAACAGCATTTTAAGGGCAGAAATCACATTGCATGCTAAATTGGAGGCGTAAAGTGCGTTAAAACATCTTGCATGCATATACATCAATCAGGGAGTGTAATTAGAGCACTGCTTCACACTGACACACCAAACTCACTGTGTAACGCACCGCAAACAGCTGTTTGTGTGGTGACGGCCATGCTGGACTGGTGCGCACCATGGCCAGAGTGCAGGCCATGGCGGTTCTCATGCCCATACGGTAGCCGGGCTGAGGTAGCTCAAAGACAGAACAACAGTGACTGTCCAGGTGATCGAATTTGGTCTGTCCACAATGAAGCAACGACCTTATTATCTTGGGTGTGCCGACCCCCCCCTGATACACTCATATAGCCAGCGGTCATTGCTTCAATGTGATGTGCAAGCCCCTTCACTGTGGCAAGGTAACAATCACGAAGGGGAATTGACACATGTACATGACTTTTGTTTTGTTGTTGCAGCCGCAGTGCAGCCAGAAAAATTAGGCAGGCCTGTACACGCACCAGAAAAATTATTATAGCGGCCGCTGCTAGCAGCAAAATTCAGGAATCCGCCTGGAGTCCTGGTGGACCCTGTTGGTGGTGGAAGAGAAGGCAATCAAGCAGCCTGCAGGCAGAGATGCTGTGTGGGGACCGACTTAGTCTTGGGGCAGGCAGTCACACGGCGTGCAGGCAGAGATGCTGTGTGTCGGGACTGACTTAGTCTTTGGGCAGGCCTGAGCGTACTTTGCAGACCAGGCATCCGTGGTCAGATGGACCCTTGACCCAACTCTGTGTGCCAGAGATGTCACCACTTGCCTTTCAACATCAAGGTACAGTTTAGGTATTGCCTTTTTTGAGAAAAAATTGTGGCCTGGTATCTTCCACTGCGGTGTGTGGCTTTGCTTTTGTGTGCTGCTTTTCCTCTGGTGGTCATCCCATTGCAGTTTGTGCTTTGTCATCATGTGCCTTCGTAAGGTAGTTGTCCCTACGCGTGTCTTGGTCTTTCCACGGCTCAATTTTCGGTGGCAGAGAGTACAGATGGCATTGCTCTCATCTGAGGCAGACACAAAAAAATTTCCACACTGCTGAGCCCTGGGGTGATGGCACTTTGGTGGTGGCAGCCGACTGAGTGTTAAGTGAGGTGCCAGAATCAGAGCAGGAGGAGCAAGATATGTCACACTTCCGTGCGGAAGCTGAGGAAGGTGAGGTGTTCTGTGTTAAATAGTCAACTACGTCCTGACAATATTGGGGGTTGATGGCACGTGCCTTCTTCTGAACACTGTACTTTGGTCGAGGGCCGCACGAAATCATGACAGCGCGACCTCGAACAGACCTGCCAGGTGGCCTGCCTCTGCCTTTTGTTTTGTCCATATTGGGGGGGGGATGAAGTGAAAGGTATGCACTTACTTGACTAATACAATGTACGATTACACAGGTGCAGTGAACAGGTATGCAGTGACTGCTGGTACAACAATGTGCGGTTACACAGGTGCAGTGAACAGATTGCAGTGACTGGTATTACAAATGTGCAGCTGCCTGTCACACACACACACACACACACACACACACACACACACAGGTACCCTGAACGGGTGCAATGACTTGTGGTATTAACAATGCCTGCGCTCACGTAGGTATAGGTAGGTAGGTGCACTGAACAGTGAACAGGTGCAGTGATTAGGATAACAAATGTGCAGCTGCCTGTCACACACACACATACGGACTACAATGACAGGTGCAATGACTGGTGGTATTAACAATGCGTATGCTCACGTAGGTATAGGTAGGTAGGTGCACTGAACAGTGAACAGGTGCAGTGATTGGGATTACAAATGTGCAGCTGCCTGTCACACACACAGGTAGTCACTGAATGTGCTGGGCCTGGCAGTGGCACAGTAGGAATTACCAAGGCTGTCTATGCAACACAAGTGTCTGTGGGACACACACACACACACACACACACAAATAGATCACAAGAACAAGATTAGCTCTCAAAAGAGCTGTTGATGGGTGTTTTTTAGCAAGAAGAATCAGCAAGGAGCAAGCTAACAAGCCTACAAGAGCCTAACTAAGCTTTCCCTATAGCTCTCTCTGCAGCAGCAGCTCTCCGTTCTCTAACTACTGCAGGCACATGAGTGAGTCCAATGCCTAACGCTGCCTGCCTTTTATAAGGGGGGGGGGGGGGGGGGCTCCAGGAGGGAGTGTAGCCTGATTGGGTACAATGTGCCTGCTGACTGTGATGTAGAGGGTCAAAGTTGACCCTAATGATGCACTATGGGGGCGATTCAAACTTCCGAAAAAGTTTGCGCTTCTCCGCGATTGCGAACCACGGAAGTTCGCCGGTTCCCGTTTGCCGGCAACAGTTCGGGCCATCTCTAGCTAGCTAACCCTGGTCCTGGTAAAACTGTATTTAACTGTATTGGGCACCTTAAAGGACACATGAACTGAGAGGGATATGGAGGTTGCCATATTTATTTCCTTTTAAACAATGCAAGTTGCTTGGCAGTCCTGCTGATTCTAATACTTTTAGCCATAGACCCTGAACAAGCATGCAGATCAGATGTTTCTCACTGAAGTCTGACTTAATCTACTCGGACTTCAGTTGCAAGCTGCATGCTTGTTTCATGTGTGCGATCCAGATACTACAGCAGCCAGAGATCCGCAGGACTAGCAGGCAACTGGAATGGTTTATAAGGAAATACATTTGGCAGCCACCATATAACTCTCTGTTCGTGAGTCTTTTAAGATTAACCTGTCAAGAGACTAGGTTGTCATGGGCAACTGCTGTCTGTGTAGTTGCAAGGAGGGAGACACAACCAGCTGATCAGTCATTAGAAATACTAAAAAGTATTGGGACTTTCACCTGAACTTGAAGGATCAATGTACCATGTATTTAGAATGCACAAGACTGAGGGTGCGATTCAACTTGAGCGGCGCGCGTCTGCGAGACGCGTGCCGGCTCTTCCGGGTCTGCGAGAAAAGCAGACGAATCCCATCAGCCATGCCATACACGGCTATGGGATCCGCAGCCTCCCGCGCCAATTCGGATGGAAAAGCCGGCCGAATCGCTAGTGGTAGCGATTCGGCTGGCGTTACTATTGCACCCTATGGCAGTTTCCCCGCACTATTTGCCTGCGGTGAAACTGCGGATTCTCGGCGGTTTCCGCTCAAGTGGAAACGCCCCCCTGACAGAGCATTCATTGAGGAGTATGTGGACGCTGGTCCCCAATACTGATGCCTGGGTGCAGCAGAAATCATGCAAAAAGGTGGGATCAGTTTGATCAAGTGATAAGATTTGTAAGGCTCAGATTTGCTGGTCGTATTCAAGTTATAAAGCAGATCCTAGCCTTGGATATTTTATCATTTTATTAAACTGATCACATACTAAACCAGGAGTTCTGCTAACAGGAGCATTACCTGTCAGTAATACTAAAATAAGAAAGCTGTCTTTAGTGGCAAGTGTACAAGGCATAACAATAGGGGATGCAGCCCCTGCACCTGTTAAAACAGGAAGTAGCATGAAGCACTTAGAGATCAGAACCTCCGGCGGTGGATGGAGGTATGTGTTCAGCCTGCCGCCGCTGATGCTAGTGATAGATGCAGGAGGGAACCGCTGAGAGGAGAGCCCAAGGTGAGCGGGGGGAATTGCCCCCCCTCCCCGCTGATGTCCAATGCTCTCCCCTCATGCTGTGATCCCTCCTGTCCCCCCCAAAACGGCCCTGAGTGGGAACATGGGTAGGGGGGAGCATCCAAATTCTTGCAGGGGGGACCGGTGACTTCTAGTTACGGCCCTGCAAGTGTACACTGTGTGAAGCAGACCATTGTTAAGGCAACAAAGGAAATAACAGGTCTACTTTAAGGTCTCTTTCACAGTAGGACGTTGGGTTTCGATGCAAAGTTAAATTACGCAATGCAATGCCCTCCAAAAAAGTCGCACCGCAACTTAATGCCCCGGTATCGTCGCATACAGTAGAGCATACAGGCAATGAAGCGTATGCTTCCAAGTCATTACTGAGCATGATGATTGTCTGTTAAACAAGGTGTGTATGAGATTTGCAGATATCATAGACTATTAATGCATTTTGCAGGAACGGATCTTTTGCAGATACTGATTATTTGCATGTGTACAGCATCTTTGTGTGCAGCATCTTGCAAAGACACCCATCACTGCAGGCCACAGAGGAGGAGCAGGTTGCCACCCATGGTTGTCTGATTGGGTTTCTAACCCAAGATATGCTTGTTTTCCATTGTCTTCTAGTAAGTGTTTTTAATGCCGTGCGTTTTATGATTAAATAACTTTAATGCACTACGGAGCGCTCCTTTTTTCTTCTCCCACTATCACAGTCATCCCTTTCAGCCAGGGCTGAGGAGCTGCTAGTGGTTGCATTCTATACCCATCTACGCCTTGTTTGATTAGCGCAAGATTGCACATCACAACTTCTGATAACTGCCTAGTTTCAAAGTGAACAGCAGCACAGCAAGTCCAATTTTCTGTTTCATCCTGCTCACCAGCTACCAGTATAGACCAATCATATAGGTTAGGTTCACAGTGGTCAGTTGCATAACTAATGCATTATAATAAGAGTGAACTGCAATGGAGACTGGACATAGACTTTAATACAAAGCCTGCATTCAGCGAGTTAAAATAACGTGATCCGTTACTGTGAACAGGCCCATGGAATTGTATGTGAGTAGTTGACATGCAGAATTATTCTGCACTGCAACTGACCACTGTGAACAGGGCCACACAGTAATCTAAAGGTGGCCATACACTGCTCGATTTGCCATCAGATCGACCAACAGATAGATCCCTCTCTGATCGAATCTGATCAGAGAGTGATCGTATGGCTGCCTTTACTGCAAACAGATTGTGAATTGATTTCAGCATGAAATCGATTCACCATCTGTGAAGCTGCCGCCGCCCCCCCGCATACATTACCTGATCCGGCCAGCGCGAGTCCCCCGGTCTCCGCTGTCTTCTTCTCCCAGCTCGGCTCCAGCTTCACTTCCTGTCTGGGAAAGTTTAAAACATTAGAGGGCGCTCTACTGTTTAAACTTCCTGTCCGGACAGGAAGAAGTGAAGCCTGCCGGACTCGGAGCCCAGCGGAGAAGGAGCAGCGGTGACAGTGGGGACACACGCCGGCGAACAGGTAATGTATTGCGTCGGACATTCGAACGCCGCTATCGACGAATTCCCGACCCGCCGGTGATCGAGCAAAATCTTCCACATGGACAGGGACGGGAACGATCGATTTCGGTCGGAAAGCGATCGTTCAGTCATCTTTTGCGCAACGATTTCACAGCAGATTCGATCACAGTGATCGAATCTGTTGTATATCGGCGGGAAAATCGTTAGGTGTATGGGCCCCTTAAGCCAATTGGCCAGTTATCTTTAGACAATCTTAAGCTGGCGGGACGATTGTTTCCTCGATCCATGTGGCTGAATCTGCAAGCAATGTTTGCATTGGGGAAAACAAATGATCATGTAAATGATTGTTTACATGATTGTGGCAAATTACCATGAAAGTCAAGGGGGATTGGAATGATCCCGCTCAATATTATCCATCATGGCGGTCATTTCAAAACAAACGCTCGCCATGGATAGCCTGCCTTGTGAAACATTGTTTAATTAAATTTTGTTAAACGATGTTAAGCAATAACACACACAAAAATAATAGTTTGCCGCCAAAAAATCATCTGAAAAATAACATCATTTGTATGGGCCTTTATCCACACCAGTGTCACAGGAGGGTCTTACAAATGCTAAATCTGTTTCCACTGTATGCAATCCTGTGCTAACCCCCACACTATACTTCTCATAACTTGCTACCTCTGAAACCAGCACTAAGGGGATTTCTGCAACAAGTATTACAGCCTTTACTCTGCTTCCAAACACCTGTTATCACTCACTTGTTTCCCGAGCGCTGCTCTGATTACTGCAAGAGATACAACAGACCTGCCATTGGCACTATAGCAAATGTTTCCAAGCCAGGTTAGACGATATGGAATTCCACCCATGCCAAAAAGCAGAGGGATAGCAATTGGTTATAAGGTTTCCAAACCACTGCTGCTGCTGTATTTAGGAATCATAGCTGCCCCCGGGTGATCAGCCATAATACAAAAAATGTCATTGTACTGGTACAGGCTCACTACAAATATCACTGAAACTGGAAATCCGATAACAGATGCAACTCAAATATCAATCCATCCGTGACCCCTGATTATAGGCAATGCTAGAAATATAGCTGGCTGATGCCCAGATTTGCACTCCAACTACTGATCATGATCTTTGAGCTCCATAGAAAATTGCAGTTGTGGAGAACCAGGAATCGCCCCTCTGGGTCACACTGATTCATGGGGAGCTATAGCACTATCTTGAGGTGCAGAACCACTATCCTAGATGTGAGCAGAGCCAGGAAGCAGAGACCTCAAGCACCTGTATAGCCTCTAGTTCAGATGAAAATGCAGAATTCTACAGCTATCTTTTCATTTAGGCTAGGTTCACACTTAGCAGAAACGCAAGCGTTTAAGAAAACCCGGCACTTTTGCCGCTAATGGAAGTCTATGGGCTGTATGAAAAAATGCATAGAAAAAAAATGCATATGCATTTTGTGGTACTTATCCGTTAGCCGGGCGCATCTTCTAGGTTGCAACAAAACTCCACCAGAGTTACATGTTTCCCTACTATCCATGGCGGCCTGGAGGGAGAATAGTAATTAGCGCCACCTGCCGGATGTGCCCGGCTAAGGGATAAGTAGCCATTTTGTATGCGCGCGTTTTTAAAACCTCTGGTTTTGTTGCATAATATTCAAAAAACGCATCAAAAAGGCACATAGTAAAATTCAATGGGAAAGCAATGTATAGCGTTTTGTATGCATTTTTCATGCTTTTTATATTAATTTTTTTAAATAGTTTTGTGATGTATTTCCACTTCATTTTGTCTTCCTAGTGATTTGCATAAAACGCGATATAGAAATGCCTTGAAATGCATGGTTTTTGCATGTGCGAACCCCAAATGAATAAAAACACACGCAAAATGCTAGAAAATTGCATATACGTAAAAAAATAAATAAAAAAAATCGAATGCACTGAAAACGCACATAAAAAACCGCACATGACAGAAAACGCGACCTTTCACGTTCCGTTATGTTTGCACCCAGTCTGAAAAGATTGTAAAACAAGCAAGGTGTGAATTCATATCTTACAAGGCTGTAATTTTTATCCCCACCAAGGAAAATGAAATTAGGATGAACAAACTTCTTATCAGGCCCGTTCACGTCTAAAATCGCAAAACACTAGCGATTACTGTGAAAAATCACTGGACAAAGTAGAACTTTGGGAGTGATTACAATTAAAGGATACCCGAAGTGACATGTGACATGATGAGATAGACATGTGTATGTACAGTGCCTGGCACACAAATAACTATGTTGTGTCCTTTTTTTCTTTCTCTGCCTGAAAGAGTTAAATATCAGGTATGTAAGTCGCTGACTCAGTCCTGACACAGACAGGAAGTGACTACAGTGTGACCCTCACTGATAAGAAATCCCCCTTTTTACCTCTTTTCTGCTAGGAAAGTGTTTTATAGTTGGAATTTCTCAGTGAGGGTCAAACTGTAGTCACTTCCTGAGTCAGGACTTGAGTCAGCCACTTACATACCTGATATTTAACTCTTTCAGGCAGAGAATTAAAAAAAAAGGAACACAGCCTAGTTATTTGTGTGCTAGGCACTGTAAATAAACATGTCTATCTCTTCATGTCACATGTCAGTTCGGGTATCCTTTAACGGTTCTATACATGCCAATCGCAATCGCTCAAGAATCGCCCCCAAAATGCTGCAGGTAACGTATTTACGATTATCGCTAATCGCAAGACGCCCAGGATCGCGGCATTGAGAACACTGCCATAGGATAACATTTGCTACGCGGTTTTAAAATACCACTAGTGGTTTGCTGTGAGCGGGAATCACGTGATTCCTGCTCAGATGTGAACGTGGCCTTAGGAATGGACAATCATCCGATACTAAAAATGCAGGATTGCAGGGAAATGTATATTGTGTATGCAAATGCATGCAGCTTGAAAGTGGACCAATTGAATTCCACCTTGATGACATGTGATTGGTCCATTTTCAAGCTGCATACATTTGTATATAAAATTTGCATTATTCCATGAGTAGGAACACACTAGGCAGATTTGCATATGCGTTTTCCACTATGTGCTATGAAAAACGCATATACGATTCTGCCTAGTGTGTTCCTACCTTCAATCTCATTGACCATCACTATTCATAATATGGGGTTAGTTTCTGGGAAAATTGCATGACAAAACAATTAGTAGATCCAAAGTTACAAGATGAATAGAGATGGTTATTGAGATGCAGAGCATTCCAATGTGCATGCTCATTTAATGCAAATTGTAGACTAGCCCGTTTGTAATTGGACCAATTAAAATCTATAGGAAGTGCATTTAATTGTCCCAATTCCGAATTGCATACAATCTGAATTAAATCTGCAAGCAAGCCATAATATTAAATGGTACTTATCCGTTAGCCGGGCGCATCCGGCAGGTGGTGACAAAACTCCACCAGAGTTACATCTTTCCCTACTATCCATGGCGGCCTGGAGGGGGAATATTAATTAGCGCCACCTGCCGGATGCGCCCGGCTAACGGATAAGTACCATATTAATTATGTGTGGTGATCCTGCTTTTGCAGGCTACACACCACAACCCCTACTTAGTGAGGTATACAGTCAATGAAAAAGTATGCTTTACCATAACTGTTATAATGTTGCATTTTTGCAGTAGTGCACTGCATGCAGTGTGTTACCAAGCCTCCCCCCCCCCCCCCCCCCCCGATTGTACCGCAATGCATCAACTTCGCTGTAAACGTCGCATGGGTGGTGCATTACAGTGCAGCAAGCCATGTTACAAAGCATCCCTTATGCCGCAACACTGTGAACGCAGGCCTCATTCAGACTGTCAACCGCTGTTGGCTGTGTAATCGGAATGCAACGTGCGCGATTGCACTGCCATCTTCGCTTCTGTGCCTTGTGCTGCTCGTCCCATTCACTACAGTGTATGGGATCAGCGCTGCGCTTTGCCAAAAATGCATGCAACAGTGTGATAATGCATCGCAGTGCTGCGTAGCGCAAACAGTCTGAACATCAGAAGTGCTGTCTATGCATTTCTGACATTCTTGTGTGTCACACACCATAGGGGCTGCCGAAATGCGCACAGCAGCACATGTAGTGTGAACAAGGCCTTTTGAGGGCTCGTTTCCACTATCGCGAATCTACATGCGTCCAACGCATGCGGATTCGCACATGTAATGCAAGTGGATGGGCCTGTTTCCACTGTAGCGTTGGTGAGGTGCGTTTTTTTCAGCGGTGAAAAAACTCACAAAAGAGCCACAGAATTCGCCTGCGAGTGGAATGCATGCGAATCACATGCAATTGTTTTTAATAGGGAAATCGCATGCGGTTTCCCCATGCGTTTTTTGCCGCGAATTTGCATAGGTACCAATGTAAATTCACACAGGCAGTGACATGGTTAAAATCGCATATACCCTCACCTATGCGAATCCGCATGCGATTTAATCAGCGGTGGAATCCAGGTAATTCCGCACCGCAATAGTGGAAACGAGCCCTTACAGGGAACACAACGCCCTCTGTGAATGTAGCCCAAAATTACCCTCAAAGAAAAAGTCAAAATACACCTATGCTTTAATCACCCAATACCTCTGAAACTACTTATCATTTTAACATACAGTGTTTAGAGAATGAAAACTTTAGCTGCATATTTTTATGATACAATCACTTTTAATGGCCAAAATATGAAGCAGGTGTAGTTTATTTAAAGGGAAGCAATGTGAACACATTTGCATTAAACTAAGAAAAGCATGCAAAATATGTTTTATTTAGAAGGATTCTTAAAATCACTGCGCCATATAAACAATTGCTAAACAGATTTCACTTCACTTGTTAGCAGGAAAAAATAAATGCAACTTTTCCGTACTGAAGGATACAATTGTCCAACCATCATTACTAGCTAGCTGGCTGCCTCCACATTCTTTCCAATTAGAGCCAGTTCCTCCACACAACAAGCTGCACAAGCATGGGCTACTCAACATTGTTCCCGAGCCAGGAGCAACAAGCTCTCCACTGACAGCCAATCAGGATTCAGGAACATCAGAAGAAAGGGACAGTGCTGTCCCCTATACACTGCATTCTAGGCTAGCCATCCTTCATTCCCAGCATCCCAATCAGGCTGACAAGACTAAAATCCCAATAGAGAATGCTGATGATGGAAAAATAAACCTTGCTAGCTAGAAGTAACTAACACATCCCCCTGTAGACTAAATCTAAAAAAATAAAAATACATACCTATAATTAAGCATCACCCAGCTGCAGGTCTATTATACATCCCCCTGTGGCCAACAGCCAGCTTGTAGGAGTAGTCTAATGCAAATATATCCCCCATCCCCCATTCTGCTGTATTACTAATGTAAACTAAATTATTATGTGCCTGTTTACTGGCCAGAGCGGATCAATCCTGTTCACTTGTAAATATGTGCTGAGTCTGCAGTGCAATGTTCTTATTGAGAAGGCAAAGCTGTATTTAGAATACAATTGCAACAGAGCAAGTCAAATCCGTTTTGTAGCGTGATATAAAGCTACAATGTAACTACACATGTTTTCCAGCTCCATTCCACGTGCTTGTATCCTTTCCTTTTATACGGCTGTCATCATTCAGTAACAAATAACGACATAATCTGAGCCTTTATGACACCTGATCTGCAGCTACTATCTGCAATGTCACCCATGTCACTTCACTTGTAACTAACGCAATGTCATTCAAAGGACTCATAAAAAAAAAAGAAAAAAAAACTTGCTTGACATTACTCCTGCTCTTCCTCACCTTACGTAACTCACAATAATGTTCAGCCTATCCTGTATATCCATAAACTAATGCCTGTGTCCCCAGACCCGCTGATATCCCTGTCTGCTACACACAAGGGGACGGATCTGAACAGTAAGATCCCGATTTTGGAGTGAACTGATCACAATGCAAGGTTTCTTTCAGACTTAATAAGCATTGCACAGAATAATCTCTATTGGCTGCTACTGCATCACAATTTCAAAGAATATTTCAGCAATTAATCCATCGCACTATTCTACAAGTAGGCTTCAGCAAGTAATCACTGAAAAGCACAGATATCTCAGCTGCACCCAAGCAAACAGTGTGAAGTGAATAAAGCAAGCTAATAATAATAATAATGGCTCCTAAGCGCAATCTGGATGGGTATACCTGGGATACGACAAGTGATTGACGTTTTCCATGTGACAATCCAATGCATGGCTTCCCAGCTCCTCCTGCCATCCACTAGTGGTGACCCCCAAGTGGCACCTTGCAGAAATAAAACCACTAAGGCGTAGATATAAAGCCACTACGGTGTAGATATAAAGCAACGACGATCATGAGGCAATTCCAAAAGAATTAGAACATTTCCACTAATTATCCAAGGCGTAAATCAATCATCCTCGAGAAAAGCCCGTGCAGAAGAGCGACCAGCAGAAGATGACAGCTCTGACCAGAACTGGCTGCAATTCTCTAAACACAACAACACTCCCAGAAGAAGGAAAACAAGTGAAAGAATCCAAGTGAGACGAATGCAGCTCTCAGAGATCCATGCGGCGAGCCAGATCTTCTGCTGACAGACACTTTCCAAGCTGTGGAGTGTGTGTAATCAGCAGCCAAATGCCCTGATGGGTCCTCCACTTAATTCCGTGATCGTCACAACACACGTCAGTGGAGGAGGTCACAGAGCGCTCTCTCTCGCTTACCAGAAGAATCCGCTCTGCCCAAACTCTCCTACAGCCAGGCAGCCTGGGGAGGAGGGGGCAGGTGTGGAGGAAAGTTCAGCAGCATCTGTACATGGGGGGACCAAACATTACTATAGCCAGGCAGCCTGGGGAGGAGGGGGCAGGTGTGGAGGAAAGTTCAGCAGCATCTGTACATGGGGGGACCAAACATTACTATAGCCAGGGTGTCTGGGGAGGAGGGGGCAGGTGTGGAGGAAAGTTCAGCAGCATGTGTACATGGAGGGGACCAAACATTACTATAGCCAGGCAGCCTGGGGAGGAGGGGGCAGGTGTGGAGGAAAGTTCAGCAGCATCTGTACATGGGGGGACCAAACATTACTATAGCCAGGCAGCCTGGGGAGGAGGGGGCAGGTGTGGAGGAAAGTTCAGCAGCATCTGTACATGGGGGGGGGGACCAAACATTACTATAGCCAGGGTGTCTGGGGAGGAGGGGGCAGGTGTGGAGGAAAGTTCAGCAGCATCTGTACATGGGGGGACCAAACATTACTATAGCCAGGCAGCCTTGGGAGGAGGGGGCAGGTGTGGAGGAAAGTTCAGCAGCATCTGTACATGGGGGGGACCAAACATTACTATAGCCAGGCAGCCTGGGGAGGAGGAGGCAGGTGTGGCGGAAAGTCCAGCAGCATCTGTACATGGGGGGGACCAAACATTACTATAGCCAGGCTGCCTGGGGAGGAGGAGGCAGGTGTGGAGGAAAGTTCAGCAGCATCTGTACATGCGGGGACCAAACATTACTATAGCCAGGCAGCCTGGGGAGGAAAGTTCAACAGCATCTGTACATGGGGGGGGGGGGGGGGGAACCAAACATTACTATAGCCAGGCAGCCTGGGGAGGAGGGGGCAGGTGTGGAGATAAGTTCAGCAGCATCTGTACATGGGAGGGACCAAACATTTCTATAGCCAGGCTGCCTGGGGAGGATAGGGCAGGTGTAAAGGAAAGTTCAGCAGCATTTGTACATGGGAGGGACCAAACATTACTATAGCCAGGCAGCCTGGGGAGGAGGGGGCAGGTGTGGAGGAAAATTCAGTAGCATCTGTACATGGGGGGGGGACCAAACATTACTATAGCCAGGCAGCCTGGGGAGGAGGGGGCAGGTGTAGAGGAAAGTTCAACAGCATCTGTACATGGGAGGGACCAAACATTACTATAGCCAGGCTGCCTGAGGAGGAGGGGGCAGGTGTGGCGGAAAAGTCAGCAGCATCTGTGCATGGGGGGACCAAACATTACTATAGCCAGGCAGCCTGGAAAGGAGGGGGCAGGGGTGGATGAAAGTTCAGCAGCATCTGTACATGGGAGGGACCAAACATTACTACAGCCAGGCTGCCTGGGGAGGAGGGGGCAGGTGTGGCGGAAAGTTCAGCAGCATCTGTACATGGGGGGGGGGGGACCAAACATTACTATAGCCAGGCTGCCTGAGGAGGAGGGGGCAGGTGTGGCGGAAAAGTCAGCAGCATCTATACATGGGGGGGACCAAACATTACTATAGCCAGGCAGCCTGGGGAGGAGGGGGCAGGTGTAGAGGAAAGTTCAACAGCATCTGTACATGGGAGGGACCAAACATTACTATAGCCAGGCTGCCTGAGGAGGAGGGGGCAGGTGTGGCGGAAAAGTCAGCAGCATCTGTGCATGGGGGGACCAAACATTACTATAGCCAGGCAGCCTGGAAAGGAGGGGGCAGGGGTGGATGAAAGTTCAGCAGCATCTGTACATGGGAGGGACCAAACATTACTACAGCCAGGCTGCCTGGGGAGGAGGGGGCAGGTGTGGCGGAAAGTTCAGCAGCATCTGTACATGGGGGGGGGGACCAAACATTACTATAGCCAGGCTGCCTGAGGAGGAGGGGGCAGGTGTGGCGGAAAAGTCAGCAGCATCTGTGCATGGGGGGACCAAACATTGCTATAGCCAGGCAGCCTGGAAAGGAGGGGGCAGGTGTGGATGAAAGTTCAGCAGCATCTGTACATGGGAGGGACCAAACATTACTACAGCCAGGCTGCCTGGGGAGGAGGGGGCAGGTGTGGAGGAAAGTTCAGCAGCATCTGTACATGGGGGGGGACCAAACATTACTATAGCCAGGCAGCCTGGGGAGGAGGGGGCATTTGTAGAGGAAAGTTCAACAGCATCTGTACATGGGAGGGACCAAACATTACTATAGCCAGGCTGCCTGAGGAGGAGGGGGCAGGTGTGGCGGAAAGTTCAGCAGCATCTGTGCATGGGGGGACCAAACATTACTATAGCCAGGCAGCCTGGAAAGGAGGGGGGCAGGTGTGGATGAAAGTTCAGCAGCATCTGTACATGGGAGGGACCAAACATTACTACAGCCAGGCTGCCTGGGGAGGAGGGGGCAGGTGTGGCGGAAAGTTCAGCAGCATCTGTACATGGGGGGACCAAACATTACTATAGCCAGGCAGCCTGGGGTGGAGGGGGCAGGTGTGGAGGAAAGTTCAGCAGCATCTGTGCATGGGGGGTGGGGGGGGGACCAAACATTACTATAGCCAGGCAGCCTGGGGAGGAGGGGGCAGGTGTGGATGAAAGTTCAGAAGCATCTGTACATGGGGGGGGACCAAACATTACTATAGCCAGGCAGCCTGGGAAGGAGGGAGCAGGTGTGGCGGAAAGTTCAGCAGCATCTGTACATCAGGGGACCAAACATTACTATAGCCAGGCTGCCTGGGGAGGAGGGGGCAGGTGTGGAGGAAAGTTCAGCAGCATCTGTACATGGGAGGGACCAAACCTTACTATAGCCAGGCTGCCTGGGGAGGAGGGGGCAGGTGTGGCAGAAAGTTCAGCAGCATCTGTGCAGGGGGGGACCAAACATTACTATAGCCAGGCAGCCTGGGGAGGAGGGGGGCAGGTGTGGAGGAAAGTTCAGCAGCATCTGTGCATGGGGGGACCAAACATTACTATAGCCAGGCAGCCTGGGGAGGAGGGGCAGGTGTGGAGGAAAGTTCAGCAGCATCTGTGCATGGGGGGGGGACCAAACATTACTATAGCCAGGCAGCCTGGAGAGGAGGGGGCAGGTGTGGAGGAAAGTTCAGCAGCATGTGTACATGGAGGGGACCAAACATTACTATAGCCAGGCAGCCTGGGGAGGAGGGGGCAGGTGTGGAGGAGAGTTCAGCAGCATCTGTACATGGGGGGGGGGACCAAACATTACTATAGCCAGGCAGCCTGGGGAGGAGGGGGCAGGTGTGGAGGAAAGTTCAGCATCTATCTCTATCTGTACATGGGGGGACCAAACATTACTATAGCCAGGCAGCCTGGGGAGGAGGGGGCAGGTGTGGAGGAGAGTTCAGCAGCATCTGTACATGGGGGGGGGGGGGGACCAAACATTACTATAGCCAGGCAGCCTGGGGAGGAGGGGCAGGTGTGGAGGAAAGTTCAGCAGCATCTGTACATGGAGGGGACCAAACATTACTATAGCCAGGCAGCCTGGGGAGGAGGGGGCAGGTGTGGAGGAGAGTTCAGCAGCATCTGTACATGGGGGGGGGGGGGGGGGACCAAACATTACTATAGCCAGGCAGCCTGGGGAGGAGGGGGCAGGTGTGGAGGAAAGTTCAGCATCTATCTCTATCTGTACATGGGGGGACCAAACATTGCTATAGCCAGGCAGCCTGGGGAGGAGGGGGCAGGTGTGGAGGAAAGTTCAGCATCTATCTCTATCTGTACATGGGGGGACCAAACATTGCTATAGCCAGGCAGCCTAGGGAAGGGAGGGGGGGGGGGCAGGTGTGGAGGAAAGTTCAGCAGCATCTGTACATGGGGGGGGGGGGGGGGGACAAACATTACTATAGCCAGGCAGCCTGGGGAGGAGGGGGCAGGTGTGGAGGAAAGTTCAGCATCTATCTCTATCTGTACATGGGGGGACCAAACATTGCTATAGCCAGGCAGCCTGGGGAGGAGGGGGCAGGTGTGGAGGAAAGTTCAGCATCTATCTCTATCTGTACATGGGGGGACCAAACATTGCTATAGCCAGGCAGCCTAGGGAGGGGAGGGGGGGGGGGGGCAGGTGTGGAGGAAAGTTCAGCAGCATCTGTACATGGGGGGGGGGGCAAACATTACTATAGCCAGGCAGCCTGGGAAGGAGGGGGCAGGTGCGGTGGAAAGTTCAGCAGCAACTATCTGTACACTCAGGATTTAGACTTGGGGCTATTGTAAGCTGCTGAAATGCCACTGCATGAAATGCTATGGAAACAGAGCTCTCCATCAGAAAACATTCTGTACCTGAGCCCTGATTTCTATAGCCGAGTCTCTGAAAGCTGCACTGTACTAACTTGGTAACAGCCTACGTGCATGGCTTGTCTCAGTCCAAGTCCCAACTTCCCTAGGTGTGGATCGGTTCTAGCCATAAAAATACGTTTATAATGTTTACTTCATCATCCATAGTGATAGAGCAGATAGGAGGCACAGACTTCAATGAATGCCGCACAAATAGGTACACCTTTCCCACACTCTGAAACCTGCCATTTCTCTACTCTCAGAACTCTGTATCTATATAATGGTCTCATCCACACACTTCAGAGTCCAATATCTACACATCCCACAAGTGTGCCCTTGTTTCCTAGGGTCATAAAACATATGTGCGGCTGACTTGTCCAGACAGGTGCAGAGAAGACCGGAGAAAAGATTGAGCAGTTGCCAGAGCAACCAATCATGTCCCATCTGACACCAGGATGCTAATGATTGCTGAGGGCAACTGCTTCGTTTTTGCACCCGTCTTGATAAATTAACTCCCAGGTTTTCCACTGAACACTCCTCAAAAGTAAAATTCCAACAGAGTGCCACATCTCACTCATGGCTGGAAATTTCACATAAGCCCTATAAAATACTGGTGCAAATAATACTGGCAGGAAAGTGCAGCTATCCCTCTTAGCAACCAATTAAATGAAGTGAGAGGTAAATGAAGGTTGCCAAATGTATTTCCGTTTAAGCAATACTGGTTGCCTGGCATCCTTCTGCTGATCTATTTGTCTGACTCACTCACCAGAAACATGCATGCAGCTAATATTATCAGATCTGACAAAAATGTCAGAAACGCCTGATCTGCTACATGCTTGTTCAGGGTCTATGGCTAAAAGGATTCCAGTTACAGATTGCCCAGCAAGCTCATGGTCAACCGAAACTCCTTTGATAGTAAGGTGCTGAAAACGACAAAAAGCCCTCTTACTAAAATGTTATATAAAGCAGAATTTTGCCTTTGTAAAACAGATTACCTTCTGTTGAAGGCAAAATTCTGGTTTGCATAAAAGTATTAGAGGCAGAGGATCAGCAGGATAGCCAGGCAATTGGTATTGCTTTATAAGGAAATAAATATGGAAGACCTTCCTCCCCCTCAACTCCCTTTCCATTTTATTTTTTAAAGGTTCAGCTAGATAATGAAAGAGGACTCTAATTGGATTTTCAGTGAAATCTGCTTGACTTTCTTTGCATTCTCTCTACAGCTGTGTTGCTAGCTCAGCCTCACGTGATCAGCTAGCACAGAAGGCGTTGTCCGTAACCGCCAATCATCGTCTAGCTGTCACATTTCTGCTGCAGCTTACAAGATGACGGAGAGCATATGATTGGCTGCTGTAGATACGCCCACACCTGACCCTCCAATCATCTTGCAGAACACAGTACAACTTATGTTGTTAATGGACCTTGATGACCTGAATTATATTTTGTTTGTTATGTCGTAGAAAAGGCAGTTTCCTGCTTTACTAGTTCTTCTGACAATCATTAGCAGGGTGGTGATTAATAAACAACAAGGCGGCCGAGATGACTGCTGGGGATCCATTCAGTTATAAAGCAAAATAAGCAGACAGACTACTCCAAAAGAAGCCTATGGCGGACACATATTAAATGATCAAGCTATTATACGTCTATACAATCTATGTCCTGACCAGAACAGGGCTGGGGAGTGGGGACACGTCATGGGTGTAAAAACAACCACTCTCCAGAAAGCCAGGATTATTCTGTAAAGATCTGGTAGGCGAGTTCCAGTTTAATCATTCAGCGAGCATGCCTGTAAAGCAGAGCACTGCACAGCAAATAAAACACACAAGGGTACATAGTAACAAGAATGCAAGATAAACAGATAGGGTAAACTCTACAACAGCATTCACAAAGCAATGGAGCCTTCTGCATGCTAGGCGGACTATATAATACTAATGGAACAAGCCACCCATTATTATTATTCCACCAACATGGCTCTGATGCTACCCTATTAATACGACCACTGCTGACATTATGAGATTCGACACCCATTTTAGCTAAACTAGGGAAACTGTGCCTCTCATTTGCTGTGTCAGCTCCTCTGCACATGCGTACGAGCCATGGTAGCTACTTCTGTGTACTGCCAATACAGCTGGGCGCCTGGCTGTACAGGGTTAATAGCCCTGCATGTTGTGCATTGGCTGGCTGCATGGCATACAACACAAGGGCATGCCTCGCAGCCTGGGGACTCATTAAACTGTTCCCACTTGTTAAAGCAACAGGGAGTGTGACTCGTGTCACATAAAGCATCTCTTCTCCCCGATGGCAGTGACAGTCATGTGACTCCTCTCTGCACAGTCTGGAGGGATTCTGCACCTTCACATGGCCAAAACAGCATACCCTCCATTAACACTGCTGCTATGTACAGTATAAATCATCTTTTCTATAGACTACACCAAGCGCAGCTTCTACAGGGCAACTCAGTCAAAAGCATGAAGAAGAGGGATAGAAAAGTGGTCTATCGTATCTAGGTCTTTTTTTTTTTAATTGAGAAATGGAGCTGCCTGACTGTCTTGCAGGTATTAAAGGACACCCGAAGTGATAGGGATGTGGAGGAGGCTGCTATATGTATATTTCCATTTAAACAATACTAATCAGAGTCCAATCAGAAACGTCTAATCTGCATGCTTGTTCAGGGTTTAATGCTAAAAGTATTTGAGGCAGAGGATCACCGGCAAAACTGCCTGGCAACTGGTATTGTGTAAATGAAGATGGCAGCCTCCCTATCCCTCTCACTTCAAGTGTCCTTTAAGACTTCAGTAGTTTCTGTGTCACAGCCATGGAACAAGCATGCAAGCAGCACTGGATTAGTCGTTCAGAACGATATAGAATTAGCACAACCGCAAGTCATAGCTGTCTACCTCCATGTACCTCTTACTTTGGGATAGTTTCTGTGACATCTGTGAAAAGTGGGGCTGAAAGAGTTAACCCCTTTACTAACCTTCTGGATATGAATACCTGGCTTGTTGCATGGCCCAGTCAGTGCATAAACCAGTGACATGGTATACAAAAGTGAAGTGACTTCCCGAGCGTGGGGAGAGACAGCACTGTTGTGCTGGTGGCGTGCGGTGACAAATACCTTCTAATCTAACACAAGCTGAGCACACACTCCAACTTCCCCCCCCCCCCCCCCCCCCCCCCCCCCCTCCTGTGCTGGCACTCGGCTGTAGTGCTGCTGTGTATAGTGGCCGCCTCTGTCACCAGAACATGGACTCTGCCTGGCTGCCAGCACGCTGCACTTTGCATACTCACAAGTCTTCTGGAGGAAAAAACCCCGACAGCCCCGCTCCGCCGCTCATTCCCGTTTCATTCGCTACAGCAGCTCCTCGTACAACAAATGAAAGTGAAAGAGGACACCTACCTCTCACGGTTTCGTTTTTTCCCATGACAAAGTATCGGACCGAGCAGATCGTTCAGGCAGCCGTGCTGACTGCGAGTGAGCTGTATAGCGAGAAGCGCCTGTGCCGTGCAGCGCTGCCTCTGCTCGCCTGTCTGCTGCCTGCTTCTGCTCGCCTGTCTGCTGCCTGCTTCTGCTCGTCTGCCTGCCTCTCCTCGCTTGTCTGCTTGCTCGCTTTTCTGCTGCCTGCGTCTGCTTGCTTGCCTGCCTCTGCTCGCCGTCTGCAGCCTGTCTCTGCTCGCTTGCCTGCTGCCTGCCTCTGCTTGCTTGCCTGCCTCTGCTCGCCTGTCTGCTGCCTGCCTCTGCTCGCCTGTCTGTTGCCTGCCTCTGCGCACCTGCTGCCTGCCTAATCCCTGCCTCTGCTGGCCCTGCTTGCCTTTGTTTACCTGTCTGTTGCCTGCCTCTGTTTGCCTACTTGTTACCTGCCGCCTGTCTCTGCTCGCCTGTTGCTTGCCTCTGGTCGCCTGCAACTTTCAAGTGCTTGTTTTCCACTTTGTTACGTGAGAAACAGCAAAATAGAACTCGGGCTAGTCATTTGGAAAGAAAGAACGTCACATGACCTGCTCTAGTGAATGTACAGGTCCCTTGCTCAGCGCTGTAGAGATCGCCCTATTTCTAGGGGTTTGGAGCATACGGGAGATGACTTTGCACCCCTATTTCTGACCCCTGCTTGGGGCAGGGTGATTATTACAGCACTGATCTGCTCACACTTGTGATCCACTGATCCAGCCCTGCTTTCTATATAACCTGCCCCCTGCTCATAGTTGTCAACATGTCGCAAGGCTGGAGGTGACACACGCACAGCCTGCCTTCTTACCCGGATGAAGTTTATGTGTCACTATGTGACAGATCACTCGCAGCTCTTAGTAGACGATCAGTATATTCTGTGTCCTGCAGACTCATTCCAGCATGGCATCCCGTAGTGCACCGTGTGCTGCTCTTTCACCGAATTCTTTTTTTTAGCCAACTCCTCCTTTGACCTTTACAGCAGTTGCAAAATTTCGTATCCAATTAAAGGCTGTTTATAAGTCATGCCGCCTCCACCCATGACTGCTGATCAGGCTCTGCACAAGTGTGGTGATCGCATACGGCCAGTGGGCATGTGACACACCTTACAGCTATGAGGGGTGGCACTGCCAACATTCCCTATCCTAGTCACAACAACTGGCACACGCTGGACATTACTGATTGCTTGGAATAAGACATCTGAGAGAGAGTGATTTCTGGGACCCAGCCAGGTGGGCTGCATCATACACTATTATAACAGGGGAAACTTGGGGAAGCCAAGATGGTGGCATATCTCTCACATCGGATGAAGGGTACCAGATGTAAAATAAGTAAAGGGCACAAAACAATTACAATAAAATAAAAATGTTGCTCGGTGTGGCTATCTATGCATATTCTCTCTCTCAGCTGCAAGCAGTGGAATGTGTAATAAACATTTATCAACAACATCCTCTGACTGTGTATAAATGGCTTCCAAACATCTTCATGTATCAGCTAAAAAGACTTCATTTGTATATTTTATTGCAATAATAATGGATTGCGCGAGCCGGGTCGCCCCCTTGAAGTGCCCCATAGGTAGGAGTAGGAGACACACTCGAAGCCTTGGTTGGCAGTATTAGCTGTCTGCAAGCTACTGGAATGTATGCTGCACATACTGTATATATGTATAATGAGCCTCTGTCCTTGTATGTTTGTGTTTCTGGGTGGCACTGAATACTGTGGCACACCTCACTAAATCCCTATACCAGGAGATTATAGATGCTGAGCTATGTCCCTCCTCATTATCACTGATCTCATCATCTGCACATTGAGCTGCTGGCCGGGAAATACACGCAGATCTATGCAGGTTCTTTAGATTAAACAGTGTATCAAACTGTGCCGAGCATGGTGGACTGGATACAAAAGGACAATTGTATCATTTTGATTCAGAGTTGCATCCTTTAGCACAGGATCAGCTTGCCCAGTGAAAGCTCCTTCATTACCATCCTGTAGTCGTGGCTAGTGGAAACTCCACCATTCAGTGTCCTGGTGGAAGAATAGCCATAAACCTGTGGTGAACAAGTAGGTGTCACTGACAGGTATAATAAGATAACACCACCTCAGCCTGCTCCCCTGTCACATTACACCAAGTATCTACGTGGTGTCAGAGAAACAAGGTCTCCCTCCCACACTGAGCCATTGTTTTGGGATTGACCTATACATCTTGGAGTGCCATTGGGAGGGACTATAGCAGTACTGAGGTGTGTGATGTCTGCGAGAAGCTTATCAGGTACTGTCTGTCCAATGATTCATCCATCGAGCAAGAATGGGTAAACCGTCTATCTCAAGGAATTACCAATGCAACAAGATGGTCTAAATAAGAATGTATCCAATAAAAGAACTAAAACAGCAATGCTGATGGAGAAGGTGCAATATTAGTCCATGGCAACCAATACCAGTGGAGGGCAATCTGTTCCCTGAGGGTTCATGGCTGCTTGTCCAGGCTCACACCACAAGCTACGTTTTCAGGGACTCATGAAGAGAAAGGAAATATGGGAGATTTTAACCCTTATTTCTGTATACTGTATGTTTACTTGCCTGGCTGCCCTGCACATCTAATGGCTACTGCACAATGATGCAAATCAGGTGCCACTACAAGATGGGTCAGTCCAGCTTCTCTAGCCGAAACATCAACAGAAATGGCAGTCCTCACATTTTACCCTTTAATTAAACCAGTTACCTTATGTAGACACGCTAGAAAATAAACCTACATTTGTATAAATAGCCTTCAGCGGTGCCATCATTGGAAGAGCTCTGATCAGGAAAAGACAGCAGCCTCAAAAACAAATCCTTCATCTTTTTCGCCCTCAGTTTTCTCTGAGTCAGCAGATATTTTTTTTAACAAGAAAAAATGCACAATGTTAGGTCACCCACCCCGTCATTTACATAGATTCCAAGCTTCTTAAATGATTAAGTCGCCATAGGATTATATTTTATTTACGTCTGGGGTTAAACACGACAATTTTCATTTAAATTCAGGTTAAAATTGTACTTGAATCCAGGTCACATGCGAGAAACAGGCTACAGAACATAGGCACTATACGCACAGCGCCATCTGGTGGACATTGACTTTCCTAGGCGAAAGTCGGGCCAGTTGAATCGTCATAGGCTGCGATATTTGGTACTGGTGACTAGTACCATAGTGGCAGTATATGAACTAGCAGAGGATGCTGATTCTCATACTTCATATAGGATTCATGCATCATCATACAGTAATATTTATTATGCCCTTGGATTTTGTAGAGTTCTGTACCAGACAGACTATTATAATATAGATGTGTCACTGTCACCAAAACAGGCACAATTCATCATCTGATGTACAACAGACTTCTGTAACAACGCGACAGTTATAGCCCCTTTAGGACAATTATTTAAACTGGAAACATAACTTATGAAAATGTACAGTGATCCGTCTAGAAGCTCGGGGTATTCCATAATCTCTGCCTGGACCTGCAGAAGATCATGTCATTTCCCGTCTGAAATGAATACATAGTACATTTAATAACCAAAATTATGGGAAAAGCACACGTTTCCTGATACAGGCTGCTGGGGTTTGCAGAGCTTTGCGTTTCCTCCCACTCTTGTTAAGTAATACAGAACAGAGATGTTTCCGATCTTATAAGTGACAACTTGTGTAAATAGCTGTCATGTTGTTTCAATGAAAGTCACGAGGAACTTCACAAGATATATTCTCCTCGCAGGAGCGACGCTGATGGCAGTTACTGGAAGTCGGCTCTATTTGTTTTCGCTGCTGGTAACCGCTGGTTTTTTATTAGTTCCACGCATATTGAGGTGAATCATTTCCCTGGACTTCACTGAGTTCTGGAGTTCACGCAGCGCTATGATCACTGAGCAGTGCAGTTAGCAGGATTCTGACAGCACAGAGACAGAACATATACTGTATATTGGTTAGATGTAGGACCGCAAAAAACACACTTAAGGTGGCCATACACTGGTCGATTTTCCATCAGATTCGACCAACAGATAGATCCCTCTCTGATCGAATATGATTAGAGAGGGTATGGCCACCTTAACTGCAAACAGATTGTGAATCGATTTCAGCCTGAAACCGATCACAATCTGTGGAGTTGCCGCTGCTGCTGCCCGCCGAACCCCCCCCCCCCCCTCCCCCCCCTGCATACATTACCTGTTCCGGCCAGCGCGAGTCCCCTGATCCCCGCTGTCTTCTTCTCCTCTCCAGGCTCCAGATCGTTTCTGCAGCTACTGAACCTCCTGTCCAGGGGAAGTTTAAACAGTAGAGGGCGCTCTACTGTTAAAACTTCCTGCCGGGACAGGAAGTTCTGTGTAGCTGTAGCTGGTCCGGAATCTAGCGTGGAAAGAAGACCAGGACCAGGGGACTCGCGCAGGCCAGATAAGGTAATGTATACCCAGGGCCGGATTTGTACTCTTTACCGCCCTAGGCCACTGTCACCAACCGCCCCACTTTAGTATAGGTAGCGAGATGACCCCTCCCCTTCCCTTTAATATAGGTAGCCTGATGACCCCCCCCCAGTATAGGTAGCCAGATGACCCCTCCCCCTTCCCTCTAGTATAGGTAGCCAGCTCGCCTTCACACCACAGCAGCCATCAGTGTCATTCATTTCTTAGCTCGTTTCCAGTGCAGAAACTTCCTCTTCCTTTCCGTCTCCAATGCTGCCCAAGTCCATAGCCGTCTGCCACAATGCAAATGTGCACAGAGAGCAAGGTGGCTGCTGCACAGGTGGCTAGCAGCAGAGTACCGCGGTCAGGAGCTAGCCTGATCTCCCTGCATTGTAGCATTTTCAAGCTTGCAAATACTGCACCAGATTAGCCTGCTGCTGTGGTACCCTTCCTCCTGTGGTGCCCTAGACCATGGCCTAGGTGGCCTAGGCCTAAATCCGGCCCTGTGTATACCCGCTGTATTGCGTCAATCGTCGGGCATTCGAACGCCGCCATCGACGCACTCCCGACCTGCCGGCGATCGAGAAAAATCTTCCGGCGGGAACGATCGATTTTGGACGGAAATCGATCGTTCTGTCAGCGGTGTGCACTGCGATTTCACAGCCGATTCGATCACTGTGATCGAATCAGCCGTATATCGGCGGGAAAATCGTTAGGTGTATGGGCCCCTTAAGACTAGTGATGCAGATTGACCAAGATCCAACAATATTATATAATGTATACAGACATGTTCACTTTGCACAAGGAACAATAAACAGCAGACTCTAACTGCAATATGCATTTCCCCAAATGTCTTTCAACTTGAAAAGGTGCACCTGCTTTGAATACAAGAGGCATACAAGTGATCCTGGAGTGTCAAGTAATAGGACGGTGTAAATCTGTGTATACAGTACCAATCCTGCTTAGTACTAGTCCGTGTTGCTTTGTTTTTCTTTTTTCTAGCTGTGAGGGTTAATAATAACCCAGGTCCATAAATCACAGCTTCTCTGCATTGCTATTTGATTAGAGGTCATAAACTTAATGTGTTGAGAAAAACACTTATGAGTGCAGGGAACAGAATAAAATAAATAAATAAAAGGCCAGTAGCTCATGATTTGATTGTATGAACACTAAACAAACATTAAAAACTGCTGCCATGTATGGGAGACAGTGAAAACATCAGCACTACATAAAGACTCCTACACATGCAAGACCAGTGTCACCCTTTCAACTGATCAGATAGTTATAATGACACTGCAGGGAGTGCACTGGGGGGGAGGAGCACTGAGCACTAACAAGTGCCCGGCCAGTGCAGGAGAGCAGCTGCAAGGCAGTGAATTCACCGCCAGTTTCCCAGTCAGTTTCACCATCCATGTACTCTGATCTGAAGGATAGACCTCTTTATCAGAGGGCATAAAGTGGTAGTTGGGGCCCCCTTACAGCGCTGGGCCTCCCTATGATTGCAGGGCTGCTCCCCTGTGGTTTTGCCCCTGGGGCCATATGCAAACCACTTTTTCACCTGAGTTTTCTCCTAGGAGATAATTTTTCATTTTCAATTTAGAATAACTTTTCTGCACTTTGCAATTGAAAAAGTACCAAAAAGTAGGTGAAGATGTACTATCAAAACTATTTTAAGTATTTTCTTGCTTGCTGGTGATGTAAAAGACATTTTATTGACAAGTTTGAAAATATTACTTAGGAGAAAACTCAGGATAAAAAGTTAATTGCATATGGACCCTGGGGCCTTAGGCTGGTTTCACAGTGGGACGTTACAGGCGCACGTTAGAGCAGCCTGTAACGCACCCCCACCGCACAGCAATGATAAATCAATGGGCTGTTCACAGTGCCCACGTTGCGTTACACAGTAACGCTTCACGTCAAGACAACGTACTGCATGCAGTACTTTATACGTGGCTATGCCACATTAGACTGTTTGCACATGCTCAGTACGGGTGTTTTTTTTTATTTTAGGGGGGGAGAGGAGGCGGGGAGCGGCCGCTACGTAGCCAGGCACATGGCTACTTATTATTCACTACACTTGCAGTGTTTACATCCTGGAGCGGCCGCTGATTGGCTGGCGGGACCACGTGATGTGGAGAGCTCCACTCACGTGGTCTCCGCAGCGCCTCCGACAGAGCAGGCGCACCAAGAGTTGCTTGTAACACGGCTCTTGGCAGCGTCCTGCTTCAACACCACCAGGCATTGCATTAGGGGCACGTTATGTGCCCTATAACATCCCCTAAACGCAACGTCCTGGTGTGGAAGAGGCTTTATGGTTAACAGCTAATATTTCTAACATAGCTAAGCACTGACAATTCATCGGGGGATCGTGTCCTCCTTTCAAGGCGCTAAGAGTCATGCCTAGAAGAAGAGGTGAATTATATGTTATTAACAAGAAAGATATTTATGATTTTTAAGTCAGGAACAGCCCAGGTAGGATCTATGTTGGTTTAAAAATTAAAATCAGTTTCTTTGTCCATTGTTCTGTGTGCTGCTTTAGTGTTTTATGCATTTTAAATAGTCTTCTGGGATTTTTGTATTGTCATATATTTCCTTTCCACACCCACAGGTGTCTTTTTTGTTGGGTTGTTGTTGGTTACTAGAGATGTCCCGAACGGTTCGCCGGCGAACAGTTCCAGGTGAACTTCGGGTGGTTCGTGAACTTTCCCGGAAGTTCGATTCGCCCCATAATGCTCTATTGAGCAGAACTTTGACCCTCTACATCACAGTCAGCAGGCACATTGTTGCTAATCAGACTGCACTCTCACTAGTCTGCCTACATTAATTAGTTAAGGGACAGCTGCTGAGTCTGACAGACTCTGCTAGGGAGAGTTTAGTTAAGCCTAGTACACACTAGCAATTTTGATAGGCCAATCATTGGTCAATTTTACCACCTCCATGTAGTATGGCCATTTACCTATATAATCTGCATAGAACTGAAAATCTGTTTGGCCCTCATACTACATGGCGGTGGTCAAATTGACCAATCAAAATTGCTAGTGTGTACTAGCCTTTAGGCTCTTATAAGCTTGTTCCTAGCTAATTGTTGTTCCTTATATTACTCCCTCCCTCCTCCCTCACTCCCTCACTCCTCCCGGAGGGTCTCATCTTCCAGGGAATTGTAGAATTTCAAAAGCCAGCTTATATACCTTGGCCGGGAATTGAACCCAGGTCTGAGTGCTTGGTAGACAGCTCTCTTAATCGCTATACCACCACCAACACTACATGCTGAAGGCAGCCTAACATGTACCATTATGATATATCCTAGAGAAAAATGAGCTTGCTTAAAGATTTATAGGCTTTCAAAAGCCAGCTTACATACCTTGGCCGGGAATTGAACCCAGGTCTGAGTGCATGGTAGATAGCTCTCTTAACCGCTATACCACCACCAACACTACATTCTGAAACCAGCCTAGCATGTACCATTATATTATATCGTAGATAAAAATGAGCTTGCTTAAAGATTTGTAGGCTTTCAAAAGCCAGCTTACATACCTTGGCCGGGAATTGAACCCAGGTCTGAGTGCATGGTAGATAGCTCTCTTAACCGCTATACCACCACCAACACTACATTCTGAAACCAGCCTAGCATGTACCATTATGATATATCCAAGAGAAAAATGAGCTTGCTTAAGGATGTGTAGTATGTCAAAAGCCAACTTACATTGGCCAGGAATAGAACCCAGGCGTACCGCTCTGTAGGCTGCTATCCTAACCATTATACCACCAACACTACATTCTGAAACTTCTTGGAGCAGACTTACTTCCTCCCTCCAAAAGACACACATACATCTCCATAAAATCATTCAACAGCAACTGCGTGTACAGTCTTTGTGGTACACAGTCTCTGTGGCACAATTGGTTAGCGTGTTTGGCTGCTAACTGCAAGGTTGGTGGTTCAAGCCCACCCAGGCATGGCCTTGCCTTTTGTGTTCAACAGTTGTCCGAAGAAAACCCCAGATAGCCATGTAGATTCATCTCTCTCTCTCTCTCTCTCTCTCTCTAGTAGGGATGGTCACCGCTTTCCGCGGAATTGTATTTTCTGCAATTTTTGGCGGAAATTGATCATTCCATTTCGTTTGGTCAGAACGGAATTGCTTTTTCAATCCGGCAGAATTCCGAAATTGCCTGTGAAAATCTGCTGGTATCCGTTGATCCATTGAAGTGAATTTTCAGCTTAAAACCATCAAGTCCTAGAGAGAGGGAGAGAGCGCAAGCTCATTTTTCTCTTGGGTATATCACAATGGTACATGCTAGGTTGGCTTCAGCATGTAGTGTTGGTGGTGGTATAGCGGTTAAGAGAGCTATCTACCATGCACTCAGACCTGGGTTCAAATCCCAGCCAAGGTATTTGTAAGCTGGCTTTTGAAAGCCTACAAACCTTTAAGCAAGCTCATTTTTCTCTAGGATATATCATAATGGTACATGCTAGGCTGGTTTCAGAATGTAGTGTTGGTGGTGGTATAGCGGTTAAAAGAGCTATCTACCACGCACTCAGACCTGGGTTCAATTCCCGGCCAAGGTATGTAAGCTGGCTTTTGAAAGCCTACAAATCTTTAAGCAAGCTCAATTTTCTCTAGGATATATCACAATGGTACATGCTAGGCTGGTTTCAGAATGTAGTGTTGGTGGTGGTATAGCGGTTAAGAGAGCTATCTATCAAGCACTCAGACCTGGGTTCAATTTCCGGCCAAGACCTGGGTTCAATTCCTGGCCAAGGTTTATAAGCTGGCTTTTGAAATTCTACAATTCCCTGGAAGATGAGACCCTCCTCCCTCCGGGAAGAGGGAGAGAGGGATACACTGCCTGATATTGTAAAGCAGTGTAGGCCTGTCATTGAACATTGAATGGGATTTGTGACCTTAAAACAGGGGTTTATGTGAAATCTAATCTAGATTTTTGCCTGGGACTTTTAAAGTGTTTTTCACTCAATCATGTCTTCCTCCAGGTATTAGAACCCTTGAAACATGTTTTCTATCGTTTTTTCAGCCGGTAGAAATTTTTCCAAAATTTTAAGTTCGCCTCCCCATTGAAGTCTATTGCGGTTCACGAAAGTTCGCGTGAACCGAACCTTCCGCGAAAGTTCGCGAACTGAAAATCGGAGGTTCGCGACATCTCTAAAGTCTGCATTACAGTAAACAGGGCAATTAAAAGCTATAATACACTATGATGGGAATGAGATAGCTGTGACCCTATATTAACAGGCACACTGTAGCAGGGGGACCAAGAAGCTGTGGCACTCAAAGGATTTTACATATTACTGAGGGCACCGAATCTTTGGCACACTATTGTGTGTTGTACTTTTTGCTTTTGGCCATATCCACTCTAACTTTCCCATCTTTCCCAAGGATGAATCTGTTGTCTTTGTCCACCAAGCCACATAATTCCAGTCCTTCCCTGGCAGTACAATCCTTTTATATTCAGGGCTTTCTCTTCTATAGTCATGCAATTCATTTTACTATCTCATAAAAATACATTTTGCAGGCTTGGCATACAAAAGTTATTTACAGTAGTAAAACTGCAGTATAAGCACATTTTATTTTACATTTGTCATATGAACTTTAACATGGCAAAAATTACTTGGATTTTTTAAATATTACCTTTGATAACAAGGGTGTAACACTGTACAGATCTGTACCTGAGTATAAGCAGAGCAGGTTTAGCTGCTCTCATATAGTTCAGTGATTTTGTACTAGCACTGTAACGATCGGTGTCAGCACACAGAGAGAATCTGATTATTGGTGATCTGCAGTATCACCAAGAATACATATTTATACCTGATTATTAATGATCTGCAGAATCACCAATAATACAGATATATAACTAACCTCTGGACACCTGTGTAAGTGTTTGGCGCAACAGTAAGGGAGTCTGGACCACCTGAGGGGCAGGTGACTCCAGACTGTATAATGAGTTTCTCCTGAAGGTCTAGGAGTACACAGAGCGTCAATGTTTCCCTGAACTGTTGGGAAACAGACTCTACTGCAGTCAAAGGACTCCAGAGATTGAGTCCCTGACTAGATTGCAGAGAGGTCCCTCTGAGAGACAGGGAGTCCCTGCAGATCCTGGGCACCCCATTGGGGGGTGTCACAGGTAGAAGGGTCGGTTAGGCCGGGTCGGCAACACTCGAGCAAATAAAGTACAGAGACTATAGCAGAAGAGCTTGTGCACAGGACCGCAGCTATTACAGCCTGAGTGCAGCTTCCCAAATATAATCAATATGCATGGCTTGAAGAGAAAACAGCGGTAGTGCACATCCAGCTAAAACGTAGCATTTATTCCAAACTTGATAAAAACTGTTTCCAGGCAATACACAAATGGAGAGAGGTACAGGCAGAGAGAAGGTCAACAGCTGTTTCGCGCCTATGTAGCGTGGCGCATCATCAGGACCTGATGATGCGCCACATCAAACATTAAAACATCTGTCATTAGAGATGGCCCGAACTGTTCGCAGTGAACAGGCCATGGAGAATGACTTTGAGGTTATTTCCGCATTCGTCATAATACGCCTTACTGCACAGATACTTTCCAAGTGGCTGTGCGTCCTTGATCGCCTGCTTGCAGCCAGGAGTGCTCTGCGTCACATGTGCAGAACATTCCCGGCTGCAGGCGCGCAATCAAGGACACGCGGCCCCCGGGAAAGCGTCTGTGCAGTAAGGTCAGTCCCCATGGCCTGTTCGCTGTGAACAGTTCGACGAACAGTTCGCCACATCACTATCTGCCATTCCTCTAACTTGCTGCAACCTACTTTTAATTTGCCTTGCAAAATTAATAATGACTTCCCTTTTCATCAATATAAAAAAAGAGGAATTTAATTGTAAAACATACATTTATCCACACCTACAAGGGATAACATGTCAAACCAAAACTTAAAGTGGACCTGAACTCAGAACTTCCTCTCTGCTCTATGCTGTCCCCCCAAATGTTAATGTTAATTCCATAGCGTCCATGCATTAAAATCTCCTCCTGCTTCCTCTATTCACATCCCATGTAGCTGCCATCTATAGCACTGGTGTGTGTGTGTGTGTGTGTGTGTGTGTGTGTGTGTGTGTGTGTGTGTGTGTGTGTGTGTGTCACGTCACCAAGTGCTATGCAGGGAAGCCACGTGGGACACGAATGCGGAAGGAGGAGGAGCTGGCCAATCGTGAGATTTTATTGCATGGGCACCTTAACATTTGGGAGGACAGTGGTGCATGCGGCATCACAGGGCCTATTTCCAAGAGATTTCATGCTGAAATGGTGTATCTGTGCCAACAGATCTCTTTCTGATTAGAGAGAGATCTGTCTCTTGGTTGATCTGCCCATACATCGCTACATCACTGATCTTGTCATATTTTTGTCAGAAACATCTGATATGCTGCATGCTTACTCAGGGTCTATGACTGCAAGTATTGGAGGCAGAGGATCAGCAGGAAAGCCAGGCAACTGTTTTGTTTAAAGTTAAATAAATATGGCAGCCTCTATATCCCTCTCACATTCCCATTTAACTATATTTGTTCTAGAAAAAGGGACAAATTACATTGTGATTTGTCTCCTAGTCTCTGTACTCTGTAATGGTTGAATTATAGAAAAGTGGAATTGTATTATAGAATGCTGTTGAAGTCATGCTGTGTAGCTTCAGTATAATTATGTGATAGTCTTAAACCAAATAGCTAATATTTGGTATTTAACAGTTAGCGGCAGTGTTGCTCGGATACCTCATTATCCTATTCGAGTTTGGTCGAATTCGGATAGTAAACTATCCGAATTCACTCGAAGTCGGATATCCGATGTAATCGAATATCCGATTCGACCTCGGATATCCAACGTCACTATCCGAGTCTGTATTCGAGTAAAATATTCGAGCTGGCCTTAAATAGCTTGTAAAACTTGTATAGGAGGTCAATGATGCATGAAACCACCTTTTTTATGAAGAAAAACATCAAGTGATTATGTGGTGATGTACTAGTTATAAAAAAGGTCTCAAAAAAGTAAATTAACTTCATAAAAAGTGTTTGCATGAGAAGGTGTGTCCAAAATGGTTGTTGGAAGTCATCATTTACGTCGTCTTCATCTTCTTCTTCTATATCTTCTTCTTCTTCTTCTTCATCTTCTTCTATATCTTCTTCTTCTATATCTTCTTCTTCTATATCTTCTTCTTCTATATCTTCTTCTATATCTTCTTCTTCTTCTATATCTTCTTCTTCTTCTTCTTCTATATCTTCTTCTTCTTCTTCTATATCTTCTTCTTCTTCTTCTATATCTTCTTCTTCTTCTTCTTCTATATCTTCTTCTTCTTCTTCTATATCTTCTTCTTCTTCTATATCTTCTTCTTCTATATCTTCTTCTTCTATATCTTCTTCTTCTTCTATATCTTCTTCTTCTATATCTTCTTCTTCTATATCTTCTTCTTCTTCTTCTTCTTCTATATCTTCTTCTTCTATATCTTCTTGATCTTCTTCTATATCTTCTTCTTCTTCTTCTTCTTCATCTTCTTCTATATCTTCTTCTTCTATATCTTCTTCTTCTTCATCTTCTTCATCTTCTATATCAGAATCAGAATCAGAATCAGAATCAGAATCAACTTTATTCGCCAAGTGCGGCCGGAGCCGCACCCGGAATTTTTTGTGAACACACGGCAGTTGGCATAAAAAGCATCAAAACAATTGGCATAAAAAGCAACATCAACATGGTACATATATGGCTACATAGACATAACCACAGTTTGACAGACAGTGACAGCAATTGGCAAACACACATGGTACAAATTCTTAGCTACAGAGACACCCAGACGTCAGTTTAACAGACAGCAGCAGTTCAAAGATCAGGTTGGCAGGACTATCTTATGCAAAGTGGACATACTGTACGGTGACATGTGGTACTGCGTGGCCAGCTGGAGACAGTTCTGTGCGCGTATTCCGCAGGGGGGTGGCTGGGAGAGATTAGGGAGATCAGTTGGGAGAGTGCATGATTAAGTAGAATTAAGTAGAGCAACCGCTTGGGGAAAGAAGGTGTTTTTGTGCCTCGTGGTTTGGTGAGAATGGTCTATATCTTCTTCTTCTTCTATATCTTCTTAATCTTCTTCATCTTCTTCTATATCTTCTTCTTCTTCATCATCTTCTTCTTCTCTATCATTATATTATGTGTCTTGGTTTTCCTTTCTTTTGTAATATTTTTTTTTACTTCATTTGTGGAAATATTTTATTGTAATAACACCATAGTTATATTTGTGTTGATGGCATAATAGTTAGGTAGTGGCACATTGCAAGCCACAGCGCCTTTTTCTGTGTACCCTGGCGGTGGTAAACACAGACATCAGCAGGAGGAGGAAGTAGTAGTTGCAGGCTTGCAGCTATTTGTAGTGTTTGGTAATAGTCGGTCGGTACTCAGTAGAAGAGTGGGTGGGCAGGTGGCAGTAGAAAATAGTTCTTCTTCTGTTCTCCCTGGCAGTGGTAGCAGCACACAGACAGCAGAAGCTCAATGCAGCTACAGGAGGAGGAGTAATGTGTGTCAGGCAGTGTGATGTGACTGACATAATAGGCCCTAGTACCTAGCGGTGGTACCAGGGCCATAAATGAACATCATGAGGTTCCAGACAGCGGTCGTGAAGCCCACATTGTGTCCAATACACAATTGGGACAGCACAGTTTTCAACCCGGACACCTCTAAAATAATTACAATTTTTTTTTTAAATTATTGCAGCTATTGTTGAGCGTAATAGCTGGTGGCGCTTGGGCAGCAGCACCTTGTAATGTGTTCCTTGGCAGCGGAGAGGAGACACAGAAAGCAGGAGGAAATATAACAGCAGGCAGCGTGAGGAGGATAAGTGTGTGTGGCAGACTGGCATTTGGCAGCAGGCAGGAGGGCAGGCAGCGAGACATAGTAGGCCCTGGGTCCTAGCGGTGGCTCCAGGGCCGTAAATACACAGCATGAGGTTCCAGACAGCGGTCGTGAAGCCCACATTGTGTCCAATACACAATTGGGACAGCACAGTTTTCAACCCGGACACCTCTAAAATAATTACAAATTATTTTTTTTTTCAAATTAATGCAGCTATTTTTGAGCGTAATAGCTGGTGGCGCTTGGGCAGCAGCACCTCGTAATGTGTTCCCTGGCAGTGGAAACACACAGACAGCAGGAGGAAATATAACAGCAGGCAGCATGAGGAGGATAAGTGTGTGTGGCAGACTGGCATTTGGCAGCAGGCAGGAGGGCAGGCAGCGAGACATAGTAGACCCTGGGTCCTAGCGGTGGTCCCAGGGCCGTAAATGAACAGCATGAGGTTCCAGACAGCGGTCGTGAAGCCCACATTGTGTCCAATACACAATTGGGACAGCACAGTTTTTAACCCGGACACCTCTAAAATAATTACAATTTGTTTTTTTTTTTCAAATTAATGCAGCTATTTTTGAGCGTAATAGCTGGTGGCGCTTTGGCAGCAGCACCTTGTAATGTGTTCCCTGGCAGCGGAGAGGAGACACAGACAGCAGGAGGAAATATAACAGCAGGCAGCGTGAGGAGGATAAGTGTGTGTGGCAGACTGGCATTTGGCAGCAGGCAGGAGGGCAGGCAGCGAGACATAGTAGGCCCTGGGTCCTAGCGGTGGTTCCAGGGCCGTAAATACACAGCATGAGGTTCCAGACAGCGGTCGTGAAGCCCACATTGTGTCCAATACACAATTGGGACAGCACAGTTTTCAACCCGGACACCTCTAAAATAATTACAATTTTTTTTTTCAAATTAATGCAGCTATTTTTGAGCGTAATAGCTGGTGGCGCTTGGGCAGCAGCACCTTGTAATGTGTTCCCTGGCAGTGGAGACACAGACAGCAGGATGAAACATAACAGCAGCAGCAGCAGCAGCAGGTGTATGTGTATGTGGCAGTCGTCACTTCATGTACCCCTCTCGCCGACAACAGGGGCCATGAATTCGCCTTCCACCCAAGCCTGGTTCATTTTGAGAAACGTCAGTCTGTTCACAGACTTGTGAGACAGACGAGATCGCTTCTCAGTGACGACTCCACCTGCTGCACTGAAGCAACGCTCTGACAGTACGCTGGTGTTAAGCTTGGGGGTGTAATCTCCACAGTCAGCATACAACACATAAGCTGACGTGAAGGAGGTACACACACCAGCACAAGGGATCAGGATATCCCCAGTTTAGTGGAGGAGAGGACTGACTCCAATAGGAGATTGTGGTGCACAGAGCCGGTGCAGATCTGAACAGCCACAAACACTTTCGTAATAACGTCTCAGCGCAAAGTAGCGCTGAGCGCATAAACCAGGACTGAGGAGATTAGGACAGGTAGACAGAATGAACGCTTGCTAGCTAGCGATTACTTAGCGACAGCAAGCGTCCAAAACCAGACAGACTGGAATGAGGCAGCCAATGCGTTGCGGCGATGGCGTGCCTCACAAAGACAGGACAGGAGAGACAGGAAATAGCAGGATCGAGATAGATGAACGTAACACAGATAAATATACAATAAGTATGTTTTCCTAGCGTATTACAATTACAGCTATCAATGAAACTATTTGTAAGGTCTGACTAACATATGTATATATCGGCAATGAACCGATATATGACATAAGCAGGAACGCTGACTAGAACTGGAGTAATACAGGGAACAGGACTCAGAAGGATTCGCTATCTCTTCGCAGAGATGAACGCAATCCACAAACAGGACCAGGAACAGGATAACTAGCTCAGCACGGGTGTTCACGATACGCGCAAACTACCAAAACGTGATGGAAAACTGACTAACTGAACACAGGAAATAAACAGTTCGTGTACGTATATATCAGCAACACTGATATATCAACGTAACACGGATACAAGGAAAATAACAAAATGCGCAAGTATGCGTATATATTGGCGATGAACCAATATATGACACAAGACAAGCAAGTAACAACTTCTAGAACAAGAGCAGAACTAGGAGGACTCGCTGACCCCTTCGCAGGAGTCAGCGCAGTCCACACGGACCAGGAACAAGGTGGGGCACGAGCAGAGTAACAGATAGAGTCTGAAACTATGATAGCCCATGAGGCATTGCAGGAAGCAGTTCTTTATACTGAGGTCATCCAATGGGAGCAGACCTGCAGACTCCCACACAAGTGAATGGTAATTAATCACAGGCTGATAGCAGGAAAAGGCAGACAATGATATGCAGCCTGCAGGAAAGGGACCGCCCCTCCACTGCAGCAGACAATGTTTGTTTACACAAAAGCATATTAAACTGTCATAAACTTCAGAGCGACTGCAGATGGAATCAGCAACTAGTTTAAGTGCAAACCAAACTATGCAAGCAAATGCATGTAATGACATTAGAACTGCTTGGTTTGCAATACCAGTGCAGTCAGCAGTAAACGCTACAGAAGCGATCATAACAGTACCCCCTCCCTTAAACGCGGCCTCTGGACGCCTATGAAAACTGACATATTTCTCCTGAACCACCCAAACCAAAAAATCAGAAGTGGGAAATCCAGCAAACTGATCTGACTGAAAATTCATGAAGGTCGGATCCGTCCGACAAAACCAAATTCCCGAATCAGTCTCACCAAAACTAGACCAATTGGAACCAGAACCTACCGAACCATGCCCGTCAGCACTACAAGCCTCAGTGTGACACCCATCAGAACCACGACTTCCAGAAAACAACCCCAAGAAACTCTCTGCGCGATACCCACCGCCTTCCAAGGACTGTCCAAAAACGCCAAAGCCTTTGCAATGCCCACCGGAACTGTCCCTACCAACACAAAACCCACCGTTGAACCAGTCCAAGGTACCAGGACAAGTTTCCTCAGAGATCTCCCAGAACACTTGGAAGCTCCAAAGAGATCCCCACAGGTCAGAACGCCCCTTAGGCTCACATGGAGAACTATCAAGAACCCCTATGGAACCCAGGGCAACTCCAGAGTCAGGGTCACAAGGACAAACATCAAGATCAGGGCTTTTAGGGACCAGAACCATCTCCGGGCATGCAGGCCAACCGACAACATCAGAACATGTCTCCACTAGGGAAGCACGTGAGCACGCTAACACAGACACATCTGGGCAGTCTGGCATACGAAGCACATCTGGGCACACCGGCACAAGAGAAACCTCTGGGCATGTCAAGGAACTGCGAACCTCAAAGTCAGTCAAGACAGGACCGAAACCAGAACTGGGCAAAAAAAATTCATCATGACTAGACTTCATAGTTACTGGATTCTCACTAAAAACTGCAGGATCAGACTTAGATGTCGCTGATTCCAGCAGGGTTATTAACAAATCATGTTCAGGGGCATTTACAAGACAGGGCAAACCTTCTGATGTATGCACTGAACTAGACAGGGTTCCCATAGCTTCTTCTGGACTAGACAGAGACTCATCAAATACACTGGACTGGAGCTCATGAAGGGCTGCAAAACAAGTCAATATTGCAGCAATCCCCACTGAACTAGGCAAAACTGAGTAACTCACTGGACAGGAAGGGGGCTCTGGAACTTCTGCCACACCGGCCAGAGAACCAGAATTTTCCAGGATACAGGGCTGGGTTTCAGAAACACTCATTAACCCGGACTGAAATTCTGAGATTTCTATTATTTTTTCCAGCGAGTCAGAATTATCCATGTTACAGGGCAAGACTTTTGAAACATTCAGAGGACAGGGCTGGAGTTCCTCGGCTGTTACAACACTGGAGAGGGACTCAACAACATTGGTTAAATCAGACTGTGTACAGGGCAAGGTATCTAACACACTTGCTGACGAGGACAATATTTCAATGGCTTCTGCTTCGCTGGGCAGAAATTCATCAAGTTTTATTAGAGCAGACTGTAATTCCAAAACAGCTGCTAGACAAGTGAATATTACTGCAACACCAACTGAGGTAAGCAGTGCTTCAGCCTCCTCTGCTAAAGGGTTTAAAGTATCCAAAGTACTGGGTGAAGCATAAGACTCTGCGACCACAGCTTCACTGGACAGGATCACTGAACAGTCCATATTGCAGGGCAAAACCATAGAAGCACCTGCTGGACAGCATAATGATTCTGTGACCTGAGTTTCATTGGAGAGATCTACTGCACAATTCATGGTACAGGGCAAATTTATTGGAAAATTTTCTGAACAAGGTAATAATTCTGCGATTTCAGGTTCACATAGCAGATGCTCTGAGCTATTCACGAAACTAGAGCGAGGTGTAGAAACAGGAAGATCAAGACACAATGTTTGCGCATCTGAATCACCATTCATTTGTAAAATTGGAAAATTCAGATGCTGGGGTTCTGAGTTTACTAGACAGGATTGCTGGGACTCGGAAACTGATGTAGTGCATCTATTGGCATCTGCTGGATCAGACAGGAGTTGAACTTTATTAACACAGGTAATTTCTGCAGAAGTGTTTGCAGAGACAGGCAAGATTTTTCTGGTGTCTGTTTCACTAAACAAAGAGTCATGAGTACTGGCTAGGCTGGACTCGAAAGTCAGCAGGACCTCTGGGTCCTCTGCTGAGAAATTTGTGCAGGGCAAGATTAAGGAAGTATTAGTAATTTCTGTCTTACTGGGAAGTAACACTGAGTTATCCATGGTACAGGGTGGAATTACAGGAACTTCAATTTCACACAAAAGGAGCTCAGAATCACTCGCTGAATCAGCCAAAGGTGCTGAAGCAGGCGAATCCTCAGGAACTGAGGAAGTGGAACAATCTCCACTTGACAGTGTGTCTTCCCTGGTATCAACTGATTGAATTGCATAAAAATCGTCCAGAATCATTCTCCACACATCGATCAATGGAGCCACAAAGTCATACCCACACACACCAGTTTTTATTAGGTTATAAGCAGACTTAATGCATGCATTCAATACTAATTCACTTTTTGCACTGTAAAACTGACAAAATGAACTTGCATCTTTCTTCCATTCATAGACCAGAGCTTCCATCTCTCCTTTCTCAAATGGAGGATCCCATGCATATTTAACAGCTGAGCATTCCGGCTGATCATAGTTTGCAAATGTGTTAGTGGCAGAAACATACATTGGGTTATTTAGCAGGTGATTGGCCGATTTCTTATTCCTAAGGATCTCCAATACCTGTAGCAAGTATTGAACTGTAGTGTATGCAAATTTCCCTTGCTGCACGAATAAATTGATCTGTTCAATACTCTGTAATATATCTTCATAATCATATTCAGATAATTCATTTAAACAAGAACCTTTATTTTCCCTGGCTAGCAATGAAAGTTCATTAGTAGTTTCATAGGTCCATTTGACTCCCCTGAATGGTGACTGAATTTCATTATCTGCTAATGGTGGAGTCTCGTTACAGATCTGATGCGCAGTCGCCAAGGGCAACGACTCCGCTGATTGTAACGCTTTTCTTTTGGAGCGTTTACGTTTGGCTTTAGACCCTGCTGCCTTAGCAGAAGAAAAGTTATCAGAACAATTATCTGCTTGCTGATTATTTTTGTAGGCAGTAGAAGGAGCAGCTGATTGACAAGCTGCCAGGAGCTTATCAAAAGGGCTAGGCAAATCGGTTTTGCGCAGCCAGTTATGGATCACAAACGCTAGAAATTCCAGTGGTCTTTCTTTTAAATTGGTATGATCCAAGACATCGTAGGCCCACTGAAACAATCTTCCCTTAAATAAAACATAAACTAGCTGGGGGGCCCACGTTGAAACAGGAGTAGCCTGGAGCTCAGGATTGGCCAGGAACCTGGCACATTCAGAAAAAAACTCATTTTCTGTTTCAGAATTGAGCTTCTCAAATTTCTTAAAGGAACAGGAACCAAAACAAACAGTGTCATTTTTGCTGGGAACCCCCCCCCACAATGGGGATTGGTAATGGGGCTATCATAATGTTAAGCTTGGGGGTGTAATCTCCACAGTCAGCATACAACACATAAGCTGACGTGAAGGAGGTACACACACCAGCACAAGGGATCAGGATATCCCCAGTTTAGTGGAGGAGAGGACTGACTCCAATAGGAGATTGTGGTGCACAGAGCCGGTGCAGATCTGAACAGCCACAAACACTTTCGTAATAACGTCTCAGCGCAAAGTAGCGCTGAGCGCATAAACCAGGACTGAGGAGATTAGGACAGGTAGACAGAATGAACGCTTGCTAGCTAGCGATTACTTAGCGACAGCAAGCGTCCAAAACCAGACAGACTGGAATGAGGCAGCCAATGCGTTGCGGCGATGGCGTGCCTCACAAAGACAGGACAGGAGAGACAGGAAATAGCAGGATCGAGATAGATGAACGTAACACAGATAAATATACAATAAGTATGTTTTCCTAGCGTATTACAATTACAGCTATCAATGAAACTATTTGTAAGGTCTGACTAACATATGTATATATCGGCAATGAACCGATATATATGACATAAGCAGGAACGCTGACTAGAACTGGAGTAATACAGGGAACAGGACTCAGAAGGATTCGCTATCTCTTCGCAGAGATGAACGCAATCCACAAACAGGACCAGGAACAGGATAACTAGCTCAGCACGGGTGTTCACGATACGCGCAAACTACCAAAACGTGCTGGAAAACTGACTAACTGAACACAGGAAATAAACAGTTCGTGTACGTATATATCAGCAACACTGATATATCAACGTAACACGGATACAAGGAAAATAACAAAATGCGCAAGTATGCGTATATATTGGCGATGAACCAATATATGACACAAGACAAGCAAGTAACAACTTCTAGAACAAGAGCAGAACTAGGAGGACTCGCTGACCCCTTCGCAGGAGTCAGCGCAGTCCACACGGACCAGGAACAAGGTGGGGCACGAGCAGAGTAACAGATAGAGTCTGAAACTATGATAGCCCATGAGGCATTGCAGGAAGCAGTTCTTTATACTGAGGTCATCCAATGGGAGCAGACCTGCAGACTCCCACACAAGTGAATGGTAATTAATCACAGGCTGATAGCAGGAAAAGGCAGACAATGATATGCAGCCTGCAGGAAAGGGACCGCCCCTCCACTGCAGCAGACAATGTTTGTTTACACAAAAGCATATTAAACTGTCATAAACTTCAGAGCGACTGCAGATGGAATCAGCAACTAGTTTAAGTGCAAACCAAACTATGCAAGCAAATGCATGTAATGACATTAGAACTGCTTGGTTTGCAATACCAGTGCAGTCAGCAGTAAACGCTACAGAAGCGATCATAACAGCTGGAAGGGGGTCAGGAGAGCACTTCCAGGGCGTACTGCGCAAGCTCGCTCCAGATCGGCAGGTGCTTGTCCCAATACTCCATGGGATCAACAGGGGCCACGCTGTCAAGCCCGCTGAAGGACCCCATGTAGTCAGCCACCATGCGGGTCAAGCGCTGCCTGTGACTGGAGAAGGATGCTGCTGCAGGCACCTCCTCTCTAGTCCTTGGCAGCTCTATACTCATGTAGAGCTCTTGGGTCAGAGACAGCAGGTCTGTGGTGCGCGAGCGCTTGCTGCTGGTGGATGCAGGCACCTGCTGCTGCCTCTGTGCTGGCTGGACAGTGGGGGTGGATGTCTGAGGGAAAGCTTCCTGCAAGCGCTCAACAAGGGACAGCTGCAAATCCCTCATTTGTTGCGCACGGTCTCCTCCTGCAAGCAGGAACTGGCTGAGCTTTCCCTTCAGACGTGGGTCCAGCATCATGCAGATCCAGATGTCCTCCCTCTGCTTCATCTGGATCACCCTTGGGTCCTTGCGCAGGTACCTCAGCATGTGCGCTGCCATTGGGAACAGTCTGGCCACATCTGTTGGCACATCATCGGCAGCCCCAGAGCCGTCATTGCTGTCCTCCTCTGCCTCCTCCACCTCATCCTCTCTCCACCCCCGCACCAGTCCAGCTGCGCTCTGCTGCTCCCCCTCATCAGCAGCAAGGTCAGGGACCTCCACCAACTCCGATCCCTCCTCCTCAGAGGTGGCCTTTGAAGCTGCCTGCAGCTCCTGCTGGTCCAAGGCTGCCGCTCCCTCTTCCACCAGTGCATACAGGGCCCTGTCCAGCACACACACCAAGGGGACCCACTCGCACACCATTGCATGGTCCCTGCTCACCATGTTGGTGGCCTGCAGGAAGGGTGCCAGGACTGAGCACACCTGCTGCATGTGCCCCCATTCCTCCGTGGAGATGATGGATGGGAGGTTGGTGGCGGCACGCCCAGTTGCAGTGAGGGAGGCAACTGTTGCTCGTGCAACGTACTGGCTGACAGCCTGCCTCTGTTCAACCAGATGCTCCAACATCGCCAGGGTGGAGTTCCAGCGAGTTGGAACATCGAGCATGAGTCAGTGCTGTGGCAGGTGCAGCTCCTTCTGCACCTCTTCCAGGCTCGCCACGGCTGCAGGCGAGTGCCGGAAGTGACGCACAACCTCAAGGAGTCGGTCCATCCCCTGGTAGGTCCGCAGGAACTTTTGGACTACCAGGTTCAGGACGTTTGCCAGGCAGGGGATGTGGGTCAGGTCTCCCCTGCTGATGGCAGCGACCAGGTTTGCCCCATTGTCGGACACCACCTCTCCGACTCTGAGGCCTCTGGGGGTCAGCCAATTCCTCTCCTGCTCTCGGAGTTTGGCCAGGACGTGGTTCGCCGTCAGTTTGGTCTTCCCCAGGCTGACCAATTCCAGCAGCGCTTGGCAGTGGCGGGGCTTCACGCTGCTGCTGAGGCGGGGGGTTTGGGCTGGTGTGGCGGAGGATGGAAGCGGATCAGAGGAACCTGCTGCTGTTCCGCTGACCCTGCATGGTGGCACCACCCACTGCGTTGTTGGTGCTGCTGCTGCTCTGGCAGTGCCGGCCGATGCTGCTCCCCCCTCCTCACCCCCTTCCACCAAGCTGACCCAATGCATGGTGAAGGACAGATAGCAGCCTGTCCCAAACTGGCTGCTCCACGAGTCCATGGTGACGTGGACCCGTTGACCCACCGCGTGCTCCAGCCCTCTCCCGACATTGGCCATCACAGAGCGGTGAAGTGCAGGGATGGCTGTGCGTGCAAAATAATGTCGGCTGGGGATTGGCCAATCGGGGGCTGCACACATCAGGAGCGCACGCATGTCGCTCCCCTCCTGCACAAGGGAATAAGGCAGGAGTTGGGAGCACATGGCCCATGCCAGGAAGCCATTCAGCTGACGCACGCGACGGCTGCTGGGAGGCAGAACCCTGACCACCCCCTGGAAGGTGTCGCTGAGCAGGGTCTGGCGAGGTCTTTTGCTGGCACGGGAAGCAGTGGAGGGAGCAGAGGAGGCCACTGAGGACTGGCTGCCAGAACAGGCCTCAGTGTCGGCGGCAGGAGTTGCAGAGGGAGGAGGAGCAGTGCGTTGCTGATGCACTCCTGCTGCCGACGGCTTCGCAGTGGTGGCGGGTCTGCCACTGCCACTGCCAGCTTCCTTCAACTTCACGAACTCCTCATGCTCGTGAAAGTGTTTCCCTGCAAGGTGGTTGACCAGAGAGGTGGTGCCAAACGCAGAGGGCTCCTTCCCTCTGCTGAGCTGCTTGCGGCACTGGTTGCAGGTGGCATACTTGCACTCCAAATATGGAAGGGTAAAAAAATTCCATATTGGGGAGGTGAAGTTGCCCCTTCGGCTGGAAGGTGCTGCTGCCGCTGGTCTCCCTGTGGTGGTTGGGGGGGTTCTTGGTGCGGCTGGTGGTGGCACTGGCAGAACTCGTCTCCTGATCAGCACGCTGTGTGGCCTGCATACCACGCCCACTTGTGATCCTGCCCATGCCTGCGATGCTGATCCTTCTAGCAAGGCCCGAAGACGCATCCTCCTCCTCTCAGAGCTGATGACATCCCCACTCCCAGGACCTGGCAACCAGTCTTTGTCCTGCTCCCTGTCATCATCATCCTCCCCCTCCACAAACATGTCCTGCAGGGATCCCCCAAACTCCCCTTCTGTATGCATGGGCGGATGGACAGTCACCACTGTCTGATTGTCCAAAGCATCATCCCCCAAAGTGCCCATGAGCATTCCTTCCTCTGCCAATTCTTCCGCAACAGCACTCCATACCTTCTCTGTGCTTGGGGTCCTTAAGAAGGTGCTGAGTGACAGGGTGCTGGTGTCGCCCGCTGGGGTTGGAGAACTGCACTCCTGCTCCTCTTCCCCAGGCAGTGCTGGGCAGCTGCTGCTGCTCTTGCGAACAGGAGTGGTGGTGGGGGTGGAGGACTCTGTTCCAGAGCTAATGGTGGCCTGCTCATCCACCATCAGTTCCACCACAGCGTCTGCGTCCTTCTCCTCAATAGGACGGCTACGACCTGGCGGTGGGAGGAACATCTGAGCCACACGCTGCTGCTGCTGCTGTGTCTCTGCAGCGTGACTCCCAGCTGTTGGGCGGCCAAGGCGTCCACGGCCAGTGGCTAATGGCAGAATAGCCACTGGTGCAGACGCAGAACTGCGCATGGTGGTGGTGGTGCGGCTGCCACGCCCACGACCTCCTCTCTTGGCGATGCCCTTACTGCCCTTGCTGCCCCTGCCCAGACCGCGGCTGCCAGTGCCAGATATTGTATATTTTTAATATTATACAAATGAAAAAAAAACTTATGTATGTAAAGGCGGGTGGGACAAGTGGGGTACTTTAATGGGGTGGGACTGGTGGTGGTGGGTGTGTGAGGTGACGGACAGGTGTACTCTACAGCAGAGATCGGTGTAGCGCTAACGAGAGAGTGCGCACTGCGCACACAAAGACCCTAGCTGACGCTGACTGACGGTGTCCCTATACACAGACTACAGTACAAGTCAGCACATACACAATAGAAGTAATAAACAATAGGAGGGGTGTAGAACTAACGAGAGGGTGCAGACAGCGCAGACGTGCACTGACTGCGCACACAAAGACCCTAGGTAACGCGGTGACGGACGGTACCTATACACAGACTAGAGTACACTACAGTACTAACTAAACAATAGAAGAATCTAGCTAAACAATACAACAGGTGTGACTAGATTACAGAGAGCAGATACAGCAGGGCAGGTATAGCACTAAAGCTGGGCCTTGCTAACTATAAAATAGTACAATATCTATCTAACACAGAAGTAGTACAGTAAGGACAGGTGAGAGCACAGGTGAGGTGAAGTAACTAGAGCAAGAGCACAGAGCAGGGCAGGCACAGGGCCTAGCTGCTGGCTGCAGGCCTGCAGCAGCAGCACCAGTGACAGACTCTCCCTCCCTAGTCCCTAATCACACAACCTAAACTGCCTAAAATACAATCTATCTACAATACAAAGCAATACAGTTGAAGATCAAGTGTTGGAGTGTAAAAACGCTAGGTTTAGAACAATAGCAATGCACTTGCACACAGACAAAAAGCACTGGAGCAGTCTCTCAGTACAATCAGTCAGTAAGTCGCAAGCAGGACGAGTGAGGCAAGATGGCGTCCGCTATTTATAGAGGGGGGCTTGGCCAGGCTCCCCCTCTGTGATTGGTTACAGTCAGAGGGCTTGGAGCCCTCTGATTCGCTTGTGAGGACTCGAGGTGACATCTGTCGTGACGCTATCCGAGCTGGTGACGCTATCCGAGCTCGGATAGCTAGGATATCTCCGGATAGCTGCTTGCTATCCGAGTGCGCTCGGATAGCACAGCCCGGATAGTGAATACTATTCGAGCTCGAATAGTGAAAAAAGAGCTAGGATATCCGAGTAACTCGGATATCCTAGCTCAGATGAGCACCACTAGTTGGCGGTGCTAATTCTATTGCCAGCTTGTACTTGATTACCCTTAAGGTGGCCATACATCAGATGTCTTGGCGGCCAGCGATCAACCATCGGATTCGATTATTATAATCAAATCAGATAAATATCAGTGCTGCCAAGTAGAATCAGAATCAGAATTCGTTTATTTCGCCAAGCACAACCGGAGTTGTACCTGGAATTGTTTTTGGCACATACAGGGTCGGTGATGGTACAGTTCAAATGCATACAGTTAATGTAAATTGTGGGTATACAAAGTATATGAACACCATAAATACAAACGTAGCTGAGGAGGACCAGATGGATAACCTGAGTGCTATGTTGAGAGGAGCTGCTACTTTAAAAGCGGCGCTCAACTGCTCTGCAGCTATTCAGGAGCCCCTAAGGTCCATGAAAGGAGAGAGAGAAAGAGAGAGAGAGAGAGAGAGAGAGAGAGAGAGAGAAGAAATATAAAAATAAAAAATATAGAAATATAGTCCCCGACTAGCGGCCTAGTCCAAAAGCGATGCGTAGGCCTAGTACACGTACAGATGGCAGATCAGCAGATCCGGCCTGCTGAGCATAGCAGGAGTGCAAAAGGCCCTTCCTGGCTGCAGGTATCCCAGACCTAAACAGTTCACATCCCTTTGGCAGTGTTAGGGGTTTGCCAGCATACGGCAGTGTCCTGATTGCTGGTGGAACCGCTTATCCCTGTGAGAGGGGTTCAGTGGCAAGGGTAGTGTCCATGATGGTTGATGGGGCAGTGTGTAGCTGATGTCTTGATGGCTGCTCGATGGCTGCTTGTAGTCAGTGTTCGGTGGCTGGAGGGGCAGCATGGCCAGTGACCCGATGGCTGGTGGGGCCCGCAATAAGATCCAGGAGCCGCAGCTGTGATGAGGCCTGGGTGATGAGAGAAGCTGTGGCCTGGCTAGAGGGCAGCGGTACTATAAGCACTAACCTGCCTGCCTGCAGCAGTGGATCGGCTCCCCTGTGCAGAGGGCTGGGAGCAGCAGCGGGGTAGGCTTTTCTCTGTGCGGCATCTGGGTCTCCATGGCTGAGGCTCCCAGTGGCTTTGGTCGGCTGTGGAGCGGTGTCAGAGGAACAGCTGTGTTTCCCTCAACAGGCGCGACCTGGTCCCTGGCGAGGCCCTGAAAAGCTCAGAGCGGCGGCCCGATCAGCTGATCGGCAGTATAACAGCGGCGGCCTGGTCCTCGGCGGGCAGCCTCCGATTAGCTGAGAGCAGTGTCAGAGGAGCAGCTGATTCTTTCCACCGTGTGGCTTCCCTGGCAGCAGCCAAGATGGAGCGTGGTTGGCGTGGAGGCAGCATGGGCAGTGAGCGATGTCTCGGCTGCATGGTGCTTTTTCCCTCCCCTGGCTGCAGTGATCCATCCTCGCCGTGAAGCAGAGCACGTGGGCTGGAAGCATCTGACCTCCCGATCCGCTAGCTGATGCACACCCGAGGTCCCCACATCTTCCCCAGGTGGGTTTAGGAGGTCGGGTGGGTGCAAGGTGAGGGATTAGGCGAGAAAAGAAGAAAAAGGCCGGAGCCCTGTGGCCGAGGCGTCTGAACACGGCGCCATCTTGGTGGATCGACCGACAATATGACCAATTTCGGCCCCGAAAATAGGTGCATAGTTGATCGCGCATGCTGCAAGATGTTGGGCTGACTTGCACGATCAGGTGCGCAATGGGAACGGCATGCAGTTTCACAACGAATGGCGAACACGAAGAAATCCCTGGTCCTGTCCCCCCTAATGATAAATGTCCCCACTGGTGCCCAGGTGCAATGTATACATTATCTTTCTGCCGCCTCTGCTTGTCCTTGCAGGCTCCGGGAGCATTCCGCTATGCATACACACGTGCCCCACGTGGTTTCCTAGCAAGGGGCGCGTATATGACATCAGACGTCATACATGCGGCCATGTTACTAGGCAACCACGTGGCACGTGTATGCACAGCCAAATGCGCACAGAGCCTTCAGGGACTAGCAGAGGCAGTGGAAAAGTAATGTATATATTGTATCTGGGCACCAGGGGGACATTATCAGGGGACAGCGTTGAAGCAGCAATGCGGTCGTATGCGGCATCACAAGGCCTATTCCCAAGAGATTTCATGCTGAAATTGATTGGGAATTGGCCTGTGGTGTATGGGCAGCTGACAGATCTCTCTCTTATCAGGTTCGATAAGAGAGAGATTTGTCTCTTGGTCGAATCTGCCCATCATCGCTAGATGTATGGCTACCTTTACAGTTCACAATTGTGCACATAGTGGCAATGTTCTCAAGTATTTATGCAAATAATGTGTATTATGCACATAGTGCAACTCCATTTATGCGCACAGTGAGTTGCTTCTATTACAGGCATTACGCTATTTGTGGAGCGTGCATTATCCTAGCACCGAATGCATTGTGTACATAATACAAGTTGTGCTACATGCGCAATGAGGTATCGTCTACTTGTGTTAATACTGCTGAAACTGTCAACTCTGTAATTTTAGTTTTGTAATTTTATGTGGATCTTGGTTAAGTCCAGTAATAAGGAAAGCTCTTGTGGGCAACGTGTGCTCCTTTCTCCTTTTCTTAATACTGCTAGAACTGCTGTCGGTTGTTTGGCATGCAAGTTTGCCATTGTTTTAGTGAATCAACCCTAAGGTGGGCATACATCAGGCGACTTGGCCACTGATCGATCATCCGATTCGATTATTACAATCAGAATCGGATGAAAATCGGAGCGGCCAGGTGCATGCACCAATGCAACCAATTTTTGGTTGAAATTGGTAGCATTAATTGATCGAGCATGCTGCAAGATGTAGGGCCAACTTGCGCAGTCGGGTGCACGGCAGTAACGGTGAGCGATATTGGGCTGAGCAATGAACGCAACAAAGCCCCCAGATGTTTAATGTCTCCCCCCCCCCCCCTCGTGCCCAGTGCAAGCTATACATTAGATTACCTGTCTATGGCCTCCGCTTGCTCTGCTATCCATACACGAGCATCACGTGGTGGCCAGGTAACGTGGCTCTTGCGTGACGTCTGACGTCACACACGCGACTTTACCAGGTATCCACGTGGGGACATTAAACATTAGGGCAGACAGTGTCAGGGTCGGCGAGGCAGTTGGATGCGGCATCACAAGGCCGAATCCTGATCAATTTCAGCAGAAAATTATTCGGGAATTGGCCTGTGGTGTATGGGAAGCTGACAGATTTCTCTCTAATCAGGTTCGATTAGAGAGAGATTTGTCTCTTGGTCGAATCTGCCCCTCATTGATAGTTGTATGGCTACCTTAAGAAGTCTTGTCAAGCACTTCAGAGGAAAGTCTGCCTTCCAAATGTATAATACTACATGCTGTGATTTGGTCAATTCTTTATTTTCCGCCTCCATTTTTATTTTTGTCTTTTTGTTTTAGATAATATATTTTTACATGTTGAGAAAACCTTACATGTATATGGTATGACAATTAACTTTCAAGTGCCATCTAGTGAATATTTAATATATTGCAGTTTGTTATTAAATGGATTGTATCCACATTTAGTTAAATTTGGAACTGTCAGTTTGGTCAGGAACTTCACAGTTTGGTCAGGAACTTCACGATTGTTCTCTGTTTTTGCTTTACATCATAGTGCATAGATTTGTTTGTTTGATTTAACACACAAGCGTATACTTATGTACATTCGATTGTTAAAACACACTTAATATTGATTGCAACGCGGTATGACACTCAGCATTTCCTCTTTGTTCTAAAATATTATTTGCAGCATAAAATCTATTACCATGAAAAAAAATGTAGCAGAACAGCATTCAAAACAGTTAAATAAAGCACTTTGTTCTTCAGTGGAAAGCTCCTTGCAAAAAGCTTCTGTCCACATCTGAAGAGGTGATAACATTATGTTTTGTTTATAATACGTTGTCAGATACATTTAGTAGACATCAGTAAACTGCCCAAACTGAGCTGTACAGAGCTGAGAAGTGATCACTAGATAGATTTTAATATATAAATACAGCAGCCATGCAATAAAATGCAATAGCAGCATTCAGAGCAGATGAACTGTACTTTGGGAATGTATTATTTGTAAACAGACAATATTGCTTGCACACAATAGCAAATATGATAACTGTATGGGTATTAAAAAGTAGGAAAACACCATTTTTTTGAATGCTATGTCAGAGTTTTATCCCACTTTAAGAAGTTACAATTTTTTTGTTTTATTTTCCTTTACTTGCTTGTTATCAAGTCAACAAGATGAATGGTTTGATATCTGTATTTGATCGATTTTAGTTCAATGTTGTTAGGATCAATGTCAGGGAAGTGGTGCAAAAGGTTCCTTTTTTGCATAGTCTGATGTCTAAGGTTCATGGCATAATTTTACTTTAGCTATGCAAATTGGATTTGACAGTAGTTTTGGCTCATTAGGAATCAAACCAATTCGAACCTGTACTGAGTAAAAATATTTCAAATAAACACATGAGGTAACTTCAAATGAACATTACATAGTTACCTTGCCATCAGTTCCTCTCAGAAGCTCACCATTTTCTTCTGACAATGATCCCTTCCAGTTCTGACAATATTTTGTCAGATCTGAAATATATCAGTTGCTGTCATTAAAATATCAGTTGCTGTCAGTTATATATCAGTTGCTGTCAGTTATATATCAGTTGCTGTCAGTTATAGCTGAGAGGAAAACTGATGTACCAGGTAATGTTCATGTTTCCCTATGGCTCAAGTGGGCGATGTTACATTTTAACTGTGTGCTGACCCGAAAGCAGTTATGGTTAATGGCCATTTTCAACATGGAGGACAGAAAATTCCCTTGATCACAGTGAACAAACAGGACACGGGACAGGAGAAAGACACTGAGGAGTAGACTACATGGAAGGCAAGTATGACTTGTGTATGCTTATTTTGACTTTTAATTCTCAGTTCAGGTTTTCTTTAAGCGAAGTGCAATTGAACTGGAGTATGGTATTATTATTATTATGGTATCCTTACAAATCGATGACACACATAAGGTATTATACAAAACTGGAATTGTTTGCAACTTAACCACCTCACCTCCAAGGGTTTTTCTCCTTAAAAAACCAAAGCAATAGCGCTCCTTCCATTAATTTTATAACTCTAATTACTAGTACTCATTCACACGGGGACTTGGATTAATGAATGGGAATGTGTTCCTATTCATTCACCCACCTCTAATGATCGGCGGCGAGAATTAGCGTGGGAGCGAGCAGGAGTGCACGGTGGCAAGGGAGGAGTATCTACATCCCTGCAAGGTAAAACAGGGATGTAGATACTCATGCCGGGGGAGGGGAAGTGGTTAATGTTAGTAAAATTGCTGTGCGCAAGGTACCACAAGTTACACAGCTTGTGCAGTGCATGACAGCCTAGCAATTTCCGCAACCTAACTGTTGGGGGTATGAGTAAGAGTTCCATGCAATTTACCCCCTAGGCAATTCGTGCTACATAATTGTTGGAAATGTTGATAAAATTGATGTGTGCTATCTGTGCATGGCAATTTCACTGATTGCTGTGTGCTACCTGCACATGGCAATATCACTGATATATCCTGGGGATCAGAGCAGATATCCTTTGGGCCAGCAGGGAGGAGATGCTGTCTCAGAGGAAGCAGCGGGAGGTAAGCGTAGGGCCAGTGCCTGCAATTCACACACTTTGCACACACACACACATACACACACACACACACATACACACACACATACACACACACACACACACACACACACACACACACATCTGGGGGGGGGGGGGAGTGGGCAGTGGTGCTCAATGTATTGCTTCAGGCAGCAAAAAGTCTGGACCGGAGTGTATGACTAACTTTCGTTCTGCATTAGGTACACTGACTCTTTAAGGCAGTGTTCCCCAACCCTGACACTTTAAGGCAGTGTTCCCCAAGCCTCCAAAGAGGTAGTTAATCAGCTCTGCTGAGACACTAATTACCCACCTGTGCATGTTTGTGGTTTCCTGCAAATCATGTACTTTTGGTGGGCCTTGAGGACAGGGTTGGGGGACTCTGCTTTAAGGAACTGCCAATAAATGCCCAAATCTTTGACTTGCTCAACATAACTACAGCAAATGTCTGATTGGTTCTTTGTCATCGTGACTATTTAAGTTTTATGAAGAGCAGACTCTGTTTTTAGCCTGAAAGACCTCTGTATACTGCAATGGCAATTCTCTGAAACATATCACATACAGCTATTTTATGAATGGCAGGTGTACACTCATGAATGAAAAGAGGAATAATTAAACACAATTCCCAGCCATAAAAGAATGCATTTGTCATCTGGTGAATAAATGTATAATTCAGAAGGGAAACTAGCAATTCAGATTCCTTTTCATTACTTGACAGAGCTGCTTGTGGCAATTCAATGGGCACATTTCCAAGCTTCGGGTAAAATAAGTTTTCCCAACAAAAAAAGAGATCTGTGGCTCATTTCAAATCATATCTGCAGGCAGCATGTTACAAGACAGAAATTAAATTTGCGACAATAAGATGCAAGTGTAATAAAGTATCTACTCACTTCAGACACAATACAATTGCTGCTGTCTTCTGACGCACCTGAATTATTTTGGACTGTAACAAATAAGTATTTTTGGCTCAGTCGACCAAGAAGAAGAAAAAAAAATAGACTAAAGCAATTTCTGTTGAAGAGAGGAAGCTGCAAGATTGACTTAATTGTTCTTGCTCTGTACTGTTGTGTCTATTCATACAACAATATGAATATGTATGCTCATTCTACTATTCTATTCCCTCACTGCTATTCCATTAACCTTTTTGCTCACAGCTGTTAATGCATTTGTATAGAGAAAAATGGCTGAGTGTGATGTGGTGTTTTTTCCTGGCATTACTGTAGGGGAGGGATCACACTTGCACCTGCAGGAGCTGCACACAATTAATCCCACAAGTGTGTTACTGCACAATTGTGCGTTTTTGGGTGCGTTTGAACACACTGAGAAAAGGCATGCGTTGTACAGGAAAGTAGTGCAGGTTGAAAACATGTTTTCCCTGTAGATGCCTCCTACACATGTAGTTTTACTATCAGTACATGCGTTTCTGGTGAGTGGCAAAGTGCTGCTGTTTTTGTCAAGTGTGACCCCTGCCTCATGGTGCCCATACATGGTACAATTAAAATGTTTGAATTTCCCGATTATTCGATTAAAACGCTCGAATAGAGTGTCAATCATAAATAAACTTTTTTTTCGATCAAGAAACAACAAAGGATTATTCAGGGTTTTTTTTTCAGACTGTTGGAGAAATTCAACGTTTGTGTATGGTACCTTGAAAAGAATTGTAAAAACTATTCAATCAAATGGGATAATCCATTGCATTTCTCTGATGAAAAAAAAATGAAAAAATTGTACCGTGTATGGGCACCATAAGGCTATGTTCACAGTTGCAGTCTTGCTTTTGCAGGATATGTATTGCAACACACTGCACAAGTGTGGTGTGATACATACAGTACATACAAAGTATGCTTCACTGCACCTGTTAACACGTTTTATCACACTGCATGCACCGCTTTGTACCGACAGATTCCTCTGCACTGGTAAAGAGTCTGTGAATGTAACATTACAATATTTAATTGCATCACATTAGCAATGTGGCACTAATCTACTTGAGGTGACCCAGCGGGAATCCCCATAGGGAACAGCTCTCCAATCCCAGGAGCCTCTACAACTTGAAGGACTCTAAGGGCTCTTTCACACTAGAGCCCTTTTCATGCGTTTTAACGCAAAGTCCAAGCTTTGCGTTAACCAAGGTAAAATGAAAGTCCATAGACTTTCATTTTACCTTTCACACCCGATGCTGCGTTTTGGTGCGTTGCGGGTCAAAGCACCAGGGAGCGTTGAACCGCCGGGAGCTGGTGTTTTCCCGTTAGGTTCAATTAACAGCTACCGCCACTGATTGCGTCGCATTACAGCATCCTGATGATACGCTGCAGACCATTCAACGCGTGCAGGAGAAAGGCTCCTGCACGCGTTGTCTAATGTGAAAGAGCCCTAACTGGCCAAATAGTGTGGGCATAGTTTTTATTGCAACCTATCTGAAACCTAAACGTTCTAGAGGGTGTGGTCATTGGAGAACTGTCGAAACACTAGCCAATCACATTAGCAAATGTTTTCCGCTGGGTCATCTCAAGTAGACTAGCGCTACCAATGCAATTATATTGCCCGAACAACACCCTTCTGTGACTGCAGCCTAAACGTATAAGACTGCTATAGTCAGGGATGTTTGCCCTGTAAAATGGTGGTTTCATTAAAGGGAACCTAAACTGAGAGGGATAGGGATGTTTCCTTTTAAACAATACCAGTTGCCTGGCAGCCCTGCTGATCTCTTTGGCTGCAGTGGTGGCAGAATCACACACCTGAAACAAGCATGCAGCTAATCCAGTCTGATTTCAGTCAAAGCACCTGGTCTGCATGCTTGTTCAGGGGCTGTGGCTGAAAGTATTAGACACACAGGAGAGTCCATATCCTTCTCAGTTTAGGTTCCCTTTAAGGGCCGGTTCACACTCAGAAGCTTTTCTGTGCTTTGCTGATCTCCAGCGATCAGCAAAATTCTGTGACTAATGGTATCATTCTCAATGCAGCATTTGTGATTTGCATAACTTGCAAACTCTCTGCATGCAACATTTGTGTTGTGATTCTCTTTACGATAATCACAAATTGCAAATCGCAGTACAAATGCTAAATTTTGTGCTGCAAAATCGTGACTGTGATTCGCACTTCGAGTGTGAACTAGCCCTCAGTAGAGATGGCCCGAACCTCCGATTTTCGGTTCCCAAACTAGGGTCGCAAACTTCCGCAAACGTTTGGTTTGCGCAAACTTTTGCGAACTGCAATAGACTTCAACGGGAAGGCGAACTTTGAAAACTAGAAACATTATGCTGGCCAGTGATGGAAAAGATGTTTCAAGAGGTCTAACACCTGGAGGGGGGCATGGCGGAGTGGGATAGTTAGACTCTTGTAGGCTTCTTAGCTTGCTCCTTGCTGATACTTATTGCTAAAAAAGCACCCCACAACAGCTCTTTTGAGAGCTAATCTTGTTCTTGTGATCTATTTTGTGTGTGTGTGTGTGTGTGCGTGTGACACTGACACTTGTGTTGCATAGACAGGCTTGATAATTCCTACTGTGTGTGCCACTGCCAGGCCCACCACATTCAGTGACTACCTGTGTGTGTGCCAGGTGCACATTGTAATACCCATCACTGCATATACCTACCTGTTGTTCACTGTGCAACCACCTTCCTACGTGAGTGCACGCAGTGTCACTGTGCCTGTCCGGTACCTATCCGTGTGTAACAGGTGCACATTGTAATACCCATCACTGCTTATACCTACTACCTGTTGTTCACTTCCGTGCACCCACCTACCTACGTGAGCGCACGCAGTGTCGCTGTGCCTGTCCGGTACCTGTCTGTGTGTGACAGGTGCACATTATAATACCCATCACTGAATATACCCACCTGTTGTTCACAGTGCACCCACCTACCTACTTGAGCGCATGCAGTGTCACTGTGCCTGTCCGGTACCTGTCTGTGTGTGACAGGTGCCCATTGTAATACCCATCACTGCATATATCTACCTGTTCACAGTGCACCCACCTACCTACGTAAGCGCACGCAGTGCCACTGTGCCTGTCCGGTACCTGTCTGTGTGTGCCAGGTGCACATTGTAATACCCATCTCTGCATATACCTACCTTTTGTTCACTGTGCACCCACCTACCTACGTGAGCGCACACAGTGTCACTGTGCCTGTCCGGTACATGTCTGTGTAATAGCCATCACTGCATATCCCGACTACCTGTTGTTCGCTTCAGTGCACCCACCTACCTACGTGAGCGCACGCAGTGTCACTGTGCCTGCTCGGTACCTGTGTGTGTGTGACAGGTGCACATTTGTAATACCCATCACTGTATATACCTACCTGTTGTGTTCAGTGCACCCACCTACCTACGTGAGTGCACGCAGTGTGATATACCACTCCGTGCATACCTGTTAACTGCACCTGTGTGACTGCACATTGTATTACTTCAGTCAGTGCATACCTTTCACTTCATCCCCCCCGATACGGACAAATCAGATAGAGGCAGAGGTAGAGGCAGACCCAGAGGAAGGCCACCCAGCAGGTCTGTGCAAGGTTGTGCTGATGTGATTTAGTGCGGCCATGGACCAAAGTACAGTGCTCAGAAGAAGGCACATCCCATCAACTCCCAAGATTGTCAGGACGTGGTTGACTATTTAACACAGAACACCTCATCTTCCGCAGCCACCAGCGCTACTACAAGCACCACATCTGCTGCATTTGACAATTCGCAGGAGTTATTTGGTGGGGAAATAACTGATGCACAACCATTATTGTTATAACCAGATGAAGGCACTAAGCAAGTTACACCACCTCATATGTCTGAGTTAGGCGACACTATGGACGTAACGTGTGAGGAGGAGGATGATGAAGTACCTGCTGTTGGTGCAGTTTTGGAGGTGTCTGAGGCAAGCGAAGCTGGGCAGGATGATTATGATGATGACGACGACGATGATACGGATGACACAGATGTTCCCAATAGAGGAGATGAACAGGGGGACAGTTCAGAGGGGGAGTCAGAGAGAAGTAGTAGGAGACGAGTTGCTGGAAGAAGCAGGAGGAGCTCGTCGTCAGAAACAGTTGGTGGCAGTGTCCGGCGCCATGTATCGCCACCTATAGACAGCCAGCCAACATGCCCTTCAACGTCAGCTGCTGATGCCACCATAGTGCCATCACCCCAGGGGGGCTCAGCAGTTTGGACATTTTTTAATGTGCCTGCTGTAGATCAGAGCAATACCATCTGTTCTCTCTGCCTCCAAAAATTGAGCAGTGGAAAGGCCAACACCCACGTAGGGACAACTGCCTTACGAAGGCACATGGAGAAAAGGCACAAACTGCATTGGGAAGAGCACCAGAGGAAAAGCAGCACACAAAAGAAAAGCCACCCTCCTTCTCCTCTTCCTCCTTCAGGTGTAGCATCTTCAGACATTTTTGTGTATTTTCGGAAGTAGGTACAAAGACCGGTATATGGTAGTGGTCAACGTTCATGAATCTCCATTCATCATGACTGATAACTTTGTCACTTAGTGCTAGGTCAAGTCGAGTGTTGAGCTTTTTAACAATATCAGGGAAAGGATTGGCCGTCAATTTCATATACACCTCAGTGTCACCCAACTGTCTTTTTACTTCATCCAAGTACAACTTCTTACCCCAAAGAACAACATTGCCTCCTTTATCACTCGGTGTCACTATATTCTCCTCCGATTGTTTTAATTCCTGTAGGGCGTACACAATATGGTTCACATTGGAATCAATTGAAACGTTTAATGGCCAAACATTGGCACATCTTAAGACTTGACCCTAGGATTATCAAGGTTGTGGGGGAATATCCCCGGATGGTGGCAAGGAGAGCTCCCAACCTACGTGACATGTTGGTAAGATCTGAGTACCGATCTACCACTTCGCAGTCATCTCGGATGTGATTGGGCCCCTCCACGCGTCCATCCGGGATGTTTGCCTGTGGGAGATGTTCTGTTTGTCATGTTGTTGATCGTACCAATTAGTTCTTTGATTCAAGATAAAGAAAATCTTATGGCATAAGATCATTCATGAATTGTGAAAGTGAATATGTTATTTACATGATTAAATGCCCTTGTGGGCTTAAACATATTGGAAAGACAACACAGATGCTAAAAAAGCGTGTCCAAGCACACTTTTGTAATATAAAACAGGGTGATGAAACGAGTCCTCTGGGGTTACACTTTAGGGTTGTTTCATGCGATGAATCCAGATTGTCTAAAGGTAAAGGGAATCATTAAGATGCAGATTCTCTCCCGTGGTGGGGATCTAGACAAACGTTTGTGCCAACTGGAGTCAAGCTGGATCTTTAGGTTGGACACTGTAATTCCTAATGGCCTAAACTCTGACCTTCCATTGCCCCCCTTTTTACCTGTTTAAATTGATGAATAGTCTTTGGGTGGTGTGGTATGAATGTGTAGAAATAGGTGCTACTGTGCAACAATTCATGATTTTTTTAGGCTCAATGGGATGAATTTGCTGCTCTGCAGAAATTCCCTAATGGTGAGATGTAAAATCATAGATAAAAATATTAAAAAAGTTTGTTAATATAAGCAATGGTAATATTACCTTGAAAAAAACAAGCACAAATGTGTATTCATGACGTGCACAAGAATCTTTGAGATCACTATCATAGGCCTCAATTCACTAAACTTTATCAAACATTTGATAATATACCTTATGGATAAAATTTAATTTTGAATTAACTAAGATGTTATAGATTTATTGAACGTTTTATCGATAAAACATTTGATAAATATATAACACCTTAGTGAATTCAAAATTAGATTTTACACATGAGGTAAATTATCAAACGTTTGATAAAGTGTTTGATAAAGCTTAGTGAATTGAGGCCTATGAGTGCAGTCAATCTATCATGATGGCGATTGTGGACTGATATCCAATATATCTTATGGAAGCCTTGTGTCATTATCACACCATTATCAATATTACTGTCTATGTAAGCAAACTGAATCCATTGAGGCAATGCAACGCTATGTGTCAATCGTGAACCAATCACTGTTAAGATGAGGCGGGGATAGACAAAGAGTGGAGGAGGATGTCTGTTATAAGTATGGAGACGGTGCCGCTCACGTGACCGTCTGACGAAGCTCGAGGGGCGGGCGATATGGGTAACGGAAGTGAGCTCAGAGTGACATCACCTGCACCATGGAGTTTGATCCGGGCATCACGGATCGACTGAGACTGGCGGCAGCTGAGGTTGAGAGGAGACAGCATTTCACTGCAGTTACCGAGCTGATGGCATGGACTTACGCAATTGGTGACAGCCTGTAGCCCATGTGAGGTGGTGAGAGCCCACTGGGCACTGCTGTATACAACTGTACGCTTGTCTCCATTCCCTCTCAATAGCCAGTCTTGCCAGCAAAGTGTGATCTTTGACATATCATCCCCCTCATATGTGGATGCTGATCCTTGGAGGTTGATGGACGTTAGGATTGCCATATTATGCTGGAGTTTAGTAGTCCACTGGATCACAGAAGTAGTTATATGTGCACAATTCAATTGAACCTTCTTGTGGACATTTACTTCCCGAGTCCCCGGAGTGTTGGGACAGTGATGTGCAAGTGTGACATGCTTGAGTGGTATGGGTGACACAGCCGGCTGTGTATGGTCTAGGCTGCAATTTACCTCTAACTCACCTTTTAATGGGGGTTTGGATGTTTTGTATACTACATTTAATAAAGTTATGTGTAATTAGAAGACCGTGTGGAAGTAATTAACTACTGTGTTTCTTTGGAGGAGGAGGAGAAGGCGGCAGCGGCAGAAGAACAACCGCAGCAGGCATCGCAGGGGGCTTGTGCTGCTCAACGTTCCCGTGGTATTGTTTGTGGCTGGGGGAGGAGGAGGACTTACCTGACGTCACTGAGGAAGAGCAAGAGGAGATGGATAGTACATCTGGATCCAACTTTGTGCAGATGGCGTCTTTCATGCTGTCCAGCCTGTTGAGGGACCCCCGTATAAAAAAACTCAAGTGGTATGAGCTGTACTGGGTGGCCTACTAGACCCTCGGTATAGGCACAAAGTGGCGGACATGTTACCAACTCACCTGAAGGCTGAAAGGATGCAGCACTTGCAGAACGAGCTGGCAACTATGCATTACAATGCGCCCCAAGACTAAGTCAGTCCCCACACACAGCATCATTGCCTGCATGTCGTGTGACTGCCTGCCCCAAGACTAAGTTGCTCCCCACACAGCACCTTTGCCCGCAGGCCACTTGACTGCCTTTTCCGCCACCACCAACAGGGTCCAGGACTCCAGGTGGATTCCTAAATTTTTAAGGCCACTGCTAGCAGCGGCCGCTATACTACTTTTTCTCGTGCGTGTACAGGCCTGCCTAATTTTTCTGGCTGAACTGCAGCTGCAACAACAAAACAAAAGGCATGTACATGTGCCAATTCCCCTACGTGATCATTATCTTGCCGTGGTGAAGGGGCTTGCGCACACCCAAGATAATAAGGTCATTGCTTCATTGTGGACAGACCAAATTGATCAGCTGAACAGTCACTGTTGTTCTGTCATTGAGCTACCTCAGCCTTGCAACCATATGGGCTTGAAAACCACTATCGCCTGCACTCTCGCCATGGTGCGCATCAGTCCAGCACGGCCGTCACAACACAAACAGCTGTTTGCGGTGCATTACACAGTGAGTTTGGTGTGTCAGCATGAAGCAGTACTCTAATTACACTCCCTGATTGATGTATACACATGCAAGATGTTTTAAAGCACTTTAGCCCTGCAATTTAGCATTCAATGTGATTTCTGCCCTTAAAACGCCGCTTTGCATCAAATCCAGATTTTTCCCCGGGACTTTTGACGTGTATCCCACTCATCCATGCAAATAGACCCCTTGAAACATCTTTTCCATCACTTTTGTGGCCACCATAAGTGTTTCTAGTTTTCAAAGTTCACCTCCCCATTGAAGTCTATTGCGGTTAGCGGAAGTTCGCACGAACCAAACTTTTGCGGAAGTTCGCAAACCCGGTTCGTGAACTGAAAATCGGAGGTTGGGGCCAATTCTAATTGTGAATGTGAACATGGTCATACTTCAGTCAGTAATTTTCCGACATTTTGTTACTGAATGTGGTGAGAATGGAGGCTAATGAGTGGTGTAAAGGACCACAGTCGCAGAGGTCACGGCTGCGACTAGGCACGCTTGTCCTCCACATGTGCTGAAAGGGGGGGGGGGGCGCAGTAGAGGGTGCAAAGAACAGCTGAGTGAGTAATCTGATATATTTACATTGCCGGGGGATGCAGCGCAGCGTGTACTACCTACTTACTTCCTTGCCCTAGAGGACACTGTTACTGTGAGATGGAATGCAGTACAATACAAGTACATGCGGTGTTGGATCCCCCTGCAATGTGAGTATCTGATTATGCTCTATGCGCCCACCACTGCGCCACGTATGCCTGGCTACCTATACTGGGGGCACCTATACTTAGCTACCTCTACTGGGGGCACCTACACCTGGCTACCTATACTAGGGGTACGTATATCTAGTTACTGATACTGTGCGCACCTTTAGCTGGCTACCGATACTGTGGGCACCAACACCTGGCTACCTATACTGGAGGCACCTATACCAGGCTACCTATACAGGGGGGCACCTATACCTGGCTGCCTATACTGGGGGCACCTATACCTGGCTGCTTATACTGGGGGCACCTATACTTGCCTGCCAGTACTGTGTGTACCTATACTTGCCTACCAGTACTGTGTGTACCTATACTTTTTTTTTTTTTTCTATAAAAAAATCTTTTTAGTAGGTTTATTGGCATGAACAAGTACATAGTAGACATTATCAGAGTTTATCATTCATAAATATTGATTAGAGGGCAACAGTAAAGGATTAAGATGAGATGGAGCTCGAGACAAGGAAGTAGCTTTGGCTCTCCCTATTTTTTTTTTTTTTTATAATTTGAGGTGAGAGAGTGTGTCAAAGAAGGTGGCAGCTAGCCCTACTGACACCCACTAGGTCCCAGGCACTTGCCTAGCTTGCCTTGTTGTGGATGATCCTGCTCAGTGGGGCAACTTGTACATGTTTAGCATATTTATACTACAAGTAGATATTAAAGATTTGCTTTAATCAAGATTTTATCTAGCCTTCACCAAGTAATATTATAGAACCAATTCTACATGTAAAATCTTTTGGTTTTTTCTCTTTTACTGTTAGCGAACCAGAGATACTTAGCACACCTTAATATTCATTGTGAGACCTGACCAGTGAAGTAACTGATAAATTAGGAGAGAGCAGAAGTAAATGTTCTGCATCCCATGTGTTTCGGCTATGCGTCAGACAGGTTAATCTGATCTAATATGGAAGTCATATGGCTTGGAAGAACTTGTATTAAAAAAGGTCAAGAAGAGTTTGGTATCGCTTATAAAATCAGGAGCTCCATGTGCTGAAGAATGTGGTTTTTTCCACGCTGGCTCTATAAATGAAGCATTTGGAAGCCTTCCCAGTTTCTCAGTTCCCCTGTCAAATCTAAGCCTATTTCTCCAATGTCTTTGTTTCATTTATTAAATTAATCTTTAACGGAATTCTTTTCTGGTGACATTTTAAAATTGTTTAGCAGAATAATTCAGGCCAGTTTCTTACAGATATTGCTATGAAAAACTATATTTTTACTTAAAACTGACTTCATTACCTTTATTTTCCAGAATTATGAACCAGCGCTAGAGCAAAAGTACAAGACGTTCACCCCACAGCTACACAGGTAATTTGTAACCTCGAAGACTGAAAAAAAAAAAATCTCAATTCGAAAATTGCGTGCATGTGCAATATTTGCATGATCGCTCATGCAAAATGAGTCTCACGCAGTGATCAATCACTTAGACTTCTTGCTGCCTGAGGCAAACGTATGAGGATGACCTTCCCCCCCTCTCCTCCCGATTTGAAATGATCGCACAGCACCCGACAATTTGCCCTGCTTCATTTAATGTTGTCAGTCAGCAAGGGAGCATATGCAAAAACCTGAGACATGACATTCTGCAGCTCAACACAATAAAACACTGGCTAGCTGGTTGCGAGTCTGTGATAAACAAGCTGCTCACTCTCAGCCAGTCGGCCGTCCTCCATTCCTCCTGAGTCAGGACAGCAGTGCCACCTCCTCCCTACTGCTGTGCAAGTCAAATGAAACACTGTTGCTCTCCAGCCTCCATTCTCCTCACTCGCTGTAAAACTCCCTACACAGCACATCAAGCTGCTTTTCCCCAATGATGACCCCTCGCTCTCCTCTTGTTTCTCCACCTACCCTGACTGCATGCTGTAAGTGTACACACAGCAACACAAAGTAACACACAGAACAAACATGCTGCCCCTATAATCTCTGCGCCTGATGCAACTGTTTCACATTGCTTCATGAGAGAACTTGCCCTGCATTTATTATAATATATATATATATATATATATATATATATATATATATATATATATATATATATATTTGGAGAATGTCAGGGTGTGTTTATTGTGGTTGATTTGTGGTCATGTGGGTGTGGAAATGTAGAAGAGGATGCTGCGTAGAGTTGGGTGTGTACGAGCTGGGGGTCGGGGCCGCCTTCAGGGCTTTACAGAAGCGACTGCTGTATGGGGCCCCGAGTAAATCTGGGGCCCGGTAAAGAGTGCCATACACAGGTACCAACTGCAGGCTGTGTCTGTTCTTTTGGCTGTCCATTAATGTGGTGAGAGGTGCCGGGAGGATCATCCAGAACCTTAGTCAGTTAGTGAATTAAGTCAACCTGAGACAAATGGGAGAAAATTATTTTTACTTATCTTCCAGCCCTTGTAGTCCATCAGCTACCTTGATACCCTTCCGGTCCAATCTGTTGAGCTTCTGTGAAGTACACACAATCCAGCTGGGTTGCAGGGCACTGCACATGCACTGTTCCTGGGCCGTGTACCTCCTCCTTCGTGCTCGCATAGCTGGCAGTATTCTGTGCACAGTCTTAATGAACTGAGCATATGCAGAACGCTCCCAGCCATGGGAGTGCATGAAAAGCAGACGCACAGACGTTAGTGTGTTCAGGCCTTCAAAAATTTTGATTTGCTATGTGGGGGCAGAGTAGAGTGAGGGGGGCCCAGAATGGGGCCCAAACATTTCTGAGGACGGCCCTGCAAGGGGTATTAACAGTGCTGGTGAGTTTACATTGTTTAAATTTCTCTTTATTACCCTTTTTAAAAATTACATACGCAACAGCAAATAATAATAAAATACAAATATTGTTGAGGGTTGACAGTTCATATGTTAACCTCCTTTGCGTTAATCAAGAGTTCAGCTCAGGGTGGTAAAAACATGCCAGGAGCGGTAACCCCGAGCTGAACTGTGGTTTCTTCCTCTTTGTTAAGCCAATGAAAGCCTGGCTGTTGCTTCCTGGTAGAAAAATGTCTTGTTTATTTGCACATAACAAAAGTAGCCTTCACTTAATGACTCGAGTTTCGGGGTAATGCCTTCATGATGACGGCATTACGCCGAAACTCGAGTCGGGAAGTGAAGGCTACTTTTGTTATGTGCAAATAAACAAGACATTTTTCTACCAGGAAGCAACAGCCGGGCTTTCATTGGCTTAACAAATAGGAAGAAACCACTGTGGAACAGGCGTAAGCAGGAAGTTGGAGAGGTCACCTGATTGGGGAGTCCAGGTAGTTGGTGTTTTGCTTGAGCACGCTTCCCTGGGGGTTTGGTTACTACAGGATAAGGTACTGTGAGTTTTACAATCTCCTGGCTACACTGATTCTCAGACTTTGCTTGTTATTTTGCGCTGAGGTAATTGCAAACCTTTCTTTTACTTCACCTGTGCTTTGGAGCCAGCCCTATCTCCAGCAGCAGACATTATCCATATCTGCGCTACTGTTTGTATTTTTCTGCAAACTATATCTTGTCGGGTGTGAAGTCTACAGCCAGCATGTAGTACACAGTTGTATAAAACAAGTCCTTTTATTTGCAGCAGTAACTTAAACAGCTTTGCTCCAGCATAAATTGGAAAATAAATGAAAGGCTTACTTCAGCTTTGCAGTAGTAAAGTCCATCTTATTCAATACTGTTCATTTCCTTGACCAAAGCCATACAAATCAGCATTCCACAGTATGGTTTGGCTCCCAGCAATGTCTCTAAACACACTTGTCAGGAGGTCAGCAGCACACATTCTCCATGCACATCAACTCCCCTCAGACTGCATCTGTGCTGCCTCTTGTATGCAAATGATCACACAGAGCTTCTTCCTACTTCACAGAAAACCAGGTGTGTACCTGGGTGGAATGGGAAGGCCCACCCTTCCTTCCCTCCCATTCCAGGAGTCCGGCCCTGAAAAAAAACCAAAACATCAAAGGCAGCAAGCTGCCAAGCAATCCCGAACTCCTTCCCAGGCACATATCTAGTTTTTAAAGAGACCACAGCCCAAATAACGGGGAAATATACCTCCTGTCCAGCACCCAGCCCCGATGTCCCCTACACAGGTCAATTAGTAGTATTGCCACAGATTTGCTCTGAAACGCAACTTTCCATCACACATGCCATGCATCGTTACACGTGCATGAAATTGGATTTGTGCATGCATTAGCTAAGCTAGTGTGAAAGGGCCTTTAGGATGTTTGTACAGTGGGGGTTGTGTACCTCTCTGAGTGGGTGAACAGTGGAAGTGGTATATGGTGTGACTGACTAAGGGTGCAAACAGTGTGGATGGTGTAAATCAGTGATATCATAAACATTCACCCTCCAAATGTACACCCTTGGAGTTTTGCTTCAGCTTTGTTATTAAATGACATATAACACTATCAAATATGTGACAGCTGGGCATAGCACAGGACAGAGTTTAGCGCAGACACTGAGTTTTGGAAGCTAAGTGGGTGGGCAAATAGCATGGCAGATGGTTGGAAGAGAGAAATACAGAGAGAGTACGACAGTTTAGAAAGCATGGAATGTGGGGTAGGTACATCCAATTGCTTGTTTTCTATTATTATTATTTTATTATGTGCTAGATAAAATGAAAAAAGACTTAATATACCGTAAATTTATTAAAAAGAAAATTGATCTAACAATCGATTAACAAGTAATCATGACGTCATGCGCATGCATCGAGCGCTCCCGCTCGTGGTCACGTGCTGAGGGATGAGCGCAAGCTGGGCTAGCAGCTGCACAGTGGAGCCCGACTCCGGCAGCCTGGAAGAGGCTGCTGGGGGGGCTTTAGATGAGAAAGGAGGGGGACACAGGAGAACGGGGAAGTGGTGGCCATCAGGACAGCTCACTATACTATACATGCCGGCTCCCCCTGTTTCTCCAGAGCTTTTTGACTCTGGTATCCTTTAAGAATAATATTGGGAACAAGTAAAAAAAAAGGAAAAAAAAGAGAAGACTCTTGTCCACAGTTTCATTGAGCAGCTAAAACCAATAATTCTGCCTCTCACATAGTCCATAAGCTGCTGCTTTCAGTTTTAGAAAGTGGGAACTGGTTTGGCACTCTTGCCATCAAATTTCCTAAGGTGGAGAGTTGTTGTCTCAAACAAACAAACAAACAAACAAACAACAAAACCCTGAAGAGGCCATGAGAAGCCCCATTCGCTTGAACCAGAAAGTGGCAAAGCATGTCTTTTCCACTCTAGGTCACTAGTTTTTTTCCCCTGTAGCATTATCAGTAGCAAAGTTGCTAAAGATGTTTGGAAAAATTGCTAGCAGCATTTCCTCTTGGGCTGCCTCTTTGCTACTTTATGAGTCTGGCAATGGGCACAAAAGTGACAATAAATAAGAGTAACTTGTAGAGTGACAATGACAACTTTGAAAATTGCCATTCTTTTCCACTGATAAGTATTTTGTACATTTGGCAAAGAGAAAACAGCCAGTATTACAGATGAAGTAAGGGCCTTTTTCTGGCTAACAGCCATTTTTCTGCTAAACTAATAGGCCCCAAGGAGAAGGCTTTTGCTGGGCTCTGGTACACGTAGCTAGGAACCTTGATTCTGATGAGTGAATGTTATTTAAATGGCTAGGTGTTCCCATTTAGGGAGTCAACCCTGGGCTGCCTGCCTGGGTGAAAACCTGGAATTCTAACTGCTATACCATATTGGAGACATTTGGTAAAAGCTGAATGCATCTGGAAAAAAAGAGAAAGAGAGACGCAGAGATGACATCAGCTCAAGACAGTGAACCATGAGCCAATGCACCTGGTGTGTATGAAGCACAGTGATAAGAGCACTGCCTCGTAAGTGCAGTATGTGCTGCATCAGTTTCATAATCTGAAAGTTGTGAGTTCAATCCTCACACGGGGTACTGTCTTTGTGGTTTGACTTCCTTTTGTTTAAGGCAAGTCTACCTATAAGCTTACAAGGCTATCACAAAGACTTTTGATAACCTTCCCACCCACTGAGATGTATTATTTTCATTACTTGTCCACCCATAGGCTGCATCGTTCAAAGCTCAGCAAGTCTAACCTAAATCTAAGTCCATTTTTGACCTGTCAACCCTGGTGACAGTGAGAACAATGAAAAAACAGGGAAGGCTCTTGTCCACAGTTTCATTGGTTAGCTAAAAGCAACAATTTTGCCTCTCACATAGTTAGTAAGCTGCAGCTTTGAGTTTTACAAAGTGAGAACTGGTTTGGCTCTCTTGCCATCAGCTTTTTCAAGGTAAAGAAGAGTTGTCGCAAACAAAAAACCCTGAAGAGGCCATGGGAAGCCTCATTTACTTGAATCAGAAAGTGACAACGCATTTCTTCTCCACTCTAGATCACTAGTTCTTCTTCCTCTGTAATGTTATCAGCAACAATATTGCAAAAGAGGTTTGGAAAAATTGCTACTGCCCTCCAGAATTTCCTCTTGAGCTGCCTATTTGCCACTTCACGAGTCTGGTAATGGGCACAGAAGCGATGATAAATAAGAGTACCTTGTAGAATGACAACAACTTTGAAAACTGCCATTCTTTTCCCCGTTGAGTATTTTGTACATGGTGCGAAGAGAAAACAGCCAGTATTACAGAGGAAGGAAGGGCTTTTCTGGCCAACAGCCGTTTTTCTCCTTAGCTAATAGGCCCCAAGAAGTAGGCTTTTGTTGGGCTCCAGTACACGTAGCTGGGATCCTCGATTCTGACAAGTGACGTTATTAAAAAGACTGGTTGCTTTCATGTCAGGAGTCAAACCTTGGCCACAGTGAAAATCAGGAATCCTAACCGCTGGGCCACATGGGAGGTATCTGGCAAAAGCTGTATTCATCTGGCAAGAAAGAGAGAGAAAAAGATGGCATCAGCTCAAGACAGCAAACCATGAGCCAATGTACCTGGTGTGTATGAGACAAAAAAAGTAAAAGTACTGCATTGTTAGCGCAGTAGGTTGCACATTAGTTTCATAATCTAAAGGTTGAGAGCTCAATCCGTATGCAGGGCACTGTGCTTATGGTTGGACATCCTTTTGATTAGGGCAAGTCCACCTAGGAGCATACAAGGCTATTGCAAAGACTTCTGATAACTTTCCCACCCACTGAGATGCCTTGTTTTCATTACTTGTCCAGGTATAGGCTGCATCGCACAAAGCTCAGCAGGTCTTACATGAAGAGCAAATCTATTTTTGACCTGTCAATCCTGGTGATAATGTGAAAATGGAAAAAAACAAGGAAAGGTGTTGTCCAGTTTCATTGGTCAGCTAAAAGCAACCCATACCGGGAGTCAAAGCCAGTGTACTTGAGTAAAAACTTGGAGTCTTTACCACTAGACCATATGGGAGCCATACAGCAAAATGCAAATCCATCTGGGAAAAAATAGAAAGAGAGAGACAGAAAGGCATCAGCTCAAGACCGCAAACCAAGAGCCGATGTACCTAATGTGCATGAAGCACAACAACATGCCCACTGCCTTGTTAGTCCATTAGGTAACATGTCTGTCTTGTAATCTGAAGGTTCTGAGTTCAATCCTTGCACAGAGCGCTGTCCTTATATTTGGCCATCCTTTTGGTTAGGGCAAATCCACCTATGACAGTGATGGCTAACCTTGGCACTCCAGCTGTGGTGGAACTCCAAGTCCCATGAGGCATTGCAATACTCTGACAGCTCTAAGCATAACTCGGGGAGGCTAAGGCATGATGGTATTTGTAGTTTTGTCACAGCTACCAAGGTTTAGCCATCACTGACCTATGAGCTTACAAGGCTATCGCAAAGACTTCTGATAACTTTCCTACCCACTGAGATGCCTTGTTTTCATAACTTGTCCACATATAGGCTGCATCGCACAAAGCTCAGCAGATCTTACATTAAGAGCAAGCCCGTGTTTGACCTGTCAATCCTGGAGATGATGTGAAAATGAAAAAACAAGGAAAGGTGTTGTCCACAGTTTCATTGGTCAGCTAAAAGCAACCCATACCGGGAGTCAAAGCCAGGCCACCTGAGTGAAAACTTGGAGTCTTTACCACTAGACCATATGGGAGCCATACAGCAAAAGGCAAATGTATCTGGGTAAAAAAGAGAAAGAGAGAGAGAGAGAGAAAGCAGTGATGAGCGAAAATGCAAATATTCTTTTCGTCGAATTTCCGCGAAAATAAATACTATTTTCGTTTCGAAAGGCGAAAAGCCGAATATTTTCGCATTAATTTTCGCCTAAAGTCCGTTTTTTCGCGTTGAATCTCTAAGCCCCCTTACAAGCTAGAGTCACCAAATTTGCAGGGTATATTAAGGAGATATGTGGGTACAAGAGGAAAAAGAAATTTTTCAAAAAGACCTTATAGTTTTATGATAAAGTGTAGAGAAACCGAGAGCCCAATATAGCGTAGTATGTTAAGCATAAATGAAGTAAAGGTTATCATGAGAAAATTATACTCACAAACATGGGTTACCACACAGGCAACCACTGTATAGGCAGGTGAGGAGATTAGACCTGTCCTCACTCAGGGATAAGAAGTCGCTCTCTGTAGATGCGAAAGGGGGTCGATCACCCCTCCACCAGGGGTGGACACGGTATAGCAGTAGGAGAACAGAGGCGCCAGCAGGATAAAAGTGGATAAAAACTTTAAAATTTGCTGGGAGGAAGTGGTGGACTTACCTCCATAAAGCAGACACGAAAGACTGTCTGAATAGTAGTCACATTTATTACTTAGTACCCCAAAACAGCCTGAGGCGCTACACCTGCTATTGCTGAAATTCTGTCTTGTCCCCATTTTTATTGCCTGATGAAGCGGGCTGGGCCTGCGAAACACGTTGCACTGTTTTGGGGTACTAAGTAATAAATGTGACTACTATTCAGACAGTCTTTCGTGTCTGCTTTATGGAGGTAAGTCCACCACTTCCTCCCAGCAAATTTTAAAGTTTTTATCCACTTTTATCCTGCTGGCGCCTCTGTTCTCCTACTGCTATACCGTGTCCACCCCTGGTGGAGGGGTGATCGACCCCCTTTCGCATCTACAGAGAGCGACTTCTTATCCCTGAGTGAGGACAGGTCTAATCTCCTCACCTGCCTATACAGTGGTTGCCTGTGTGGTAACCCATGTTTGTGAGTATAATTTTCTCATGATAACCTTTTTTTATCCACTTTTATCCTGCTTGCGCCTCTGTTCTCCTACTGTTATAGTTTTATGAGAAAATCGATTTTAAAGTGTCAAAGAAAAAAGTATACATTTAAATGCAGTAAATGACAGTTACTGTAGCAAACCTAGCAGTAGTGTAAATTTACTAATATCAAAAGAAAGGGCCAAGTGTAAGTGCCATGGGCTAAGTGCAAAGGGCCAAGTGCCAAGTGCAAAGGGCCAAGTGCAAAGGGCCAAGTGCAAGTGCAAAGGGCCAAGGGTCAAATGAAGAGGGCCAAGTGCAAAGGGTCAAGTGCAAAGGGCCCTTGGCTCTTGGCCCTTTGCCTTTGCACTTGGTCCTTTTCATTTGACACTTGGCCCTTTGCACTTGCACTTGGCCCTTTGCCTTTGCACTTTGCCCTTGCACTTGGCCCTTTGCACTTGGCCCATTGCACTTGCACTTGGCCCTTTGCCTTTGCACTTGGCCCTTTGCACTTGCAATTGGTCCTTTGCCTTTGCACTTGGCCCTTTGCCTTTGCCTTTGCACTTTGCCTTTGCACTTGGCCCTTTGCACTTGGCCCTTTGCACTTGCACTTGGCCCTTTGCACTTGGCCCTTTGAACCTGCACTTGGTCCTTTGCACTTGGCCCTTTGCCTTTGCACTTGGCCCTTTGCCTTTGCACTTTGCCTTTGCACTAGGTCCTTTGCACTTGGCCCTTTGCACTTGCACTTGGCCCTTTGCACTTGGCCCTTTGCACTTGGCCTTTTGCACTTGCAATTGGCCCTTTGCACTTTGCCCTTTGCCCTTGCACTTGGCCCTTTGCACTTGGCCCTTTGCCCTTGCACTTGGCAGTTTGCACTTGGCAGTTGGCCCTTTCTTTTGCTATTAGTACATTTACACTACCTCTAGGTTTGCTTAAGTAACTGTCATTTACTGCATTTAAATTTATACTTTTTTCCTTTGAAACTTTAAAATCGATTTTCTCAAAAACTATAAGGTCTTTTTGAAAAATTTCTTTTTCCTCTTGTACCCACATATCTCTTTAATATACCCTGCAAATTTGGTGATTCTAGCTTTTAAGGGGGCTTAGATATTCAACGCGAAAAACGGGCTTTAGGCGAAAATTAATGCGAAAATATCATTGCGAAAGTTCGCCTTTTGAAGCGAAAATAGTACTTATTTTCGCAAAAATTCGGCGAAATCGAAAATGGGATTTTCGATGCGAAAATGGCTTTGGCGAAAATTTGCAAGCAACACTGAGAGAAAGGCATCAGCTCAAGACTGCGAACCAAGAGCCGATGACACATGACATGCATGAGGCACAGTAACAAGCCCATTGCCTTGCTAGCGCATTAGGTAACATGTCAGTCTCATAATCTGAAGGTTCTGAGTTTAAACCTTGCACAGAGCTAAAGGTTGGACATCCTTTCGCCAAGACTTTTGATACTCTTTACACCCGCTGAGATGCCTTGCTTTCAATACTTGTCCACCTATAGGCTGCATCACTCAAAGCTCAGCAGGTATAACCTGAAGAGCAAGTCCATGTTTGACCAGTCAACCCTGGTGACAGTGAGAACAAGGTAAAAACAGGGAAGGCTCTTATCCACAGTTTAATTGGCCAGCTAAAAGCAACCATTTTGCCTCTCACATAGTTCGTAAGCTGCAGCTTTGAGTTTTACAAAGTGGGAACTGGTTTGGCTCTTTTGCCATCAGTTTTTCCAAAGGGGCACCCGGTGCAACATTTTAGTCGCTCGCACCTGCAGCACTAAACTTTGCGCACGATCAATAAAAGCTTTGGGAGTGCTAACTGCTTAGCACCCTAGTTAGCACACCAAAATCTTTTCGGCGTGCTAACTGAGTTAGCACCCTTTTGTGAATCAAGCCCATAGGCTGCATCGCACAAAGCTCAGCAGATCTTACATGAGCAAGTCCATTTTTGACATGTCAATCCTGGTGATGATGTGAAAATGGAAAAAAACAAGGAAAGGTGTCCACAGTTTCATTGGTCAGCTAAAAGCAACCCATACCAGGAGTCAAACCCAGGCCACCTGAGTGAAAGCTTAGACTTGGGCTAACAGCAGTGTGCAGGGGGACACTCTGTCCATGTACAGTAGTGGGGGAATATGTATATATTGTAAATGTAAATGTTTTTGCACCATTGATCACCTCTTGATGAAGCCATTAAGGTGAAACCGGTCGAGGGTTAGGTAGCACTATATTTAGTATGAGCACCTCTTAAGATATGCCTGTTTTGTTCTGAGTACCCCCTACTCCGTACTGTCTCCGTATTAAGACCGATAGAGCGCGGGCTGACGCAGCTATACACTGTGCAGATACCACCACCTGTCTTATTGACCCGGTCGGCTGTTTTAATTACTTTCTATTTGGGTATATGGAATTTTTATGGGGATAGCCACACCACGCTCAGTCAATCACTTTTGAGCAGTGGGGGATGGGCAAAGACCCCCCAGTGACATATACTCCTGACACAGAGAGATGAATACAGTAAAGGACAGTACCTTTTTGCCATTTTATATACTTCACAAGAGACAACTCTATAGAGTATAGTCTCTGTATCTACATATTGTATTTTATCTAATAAAAGTACCTTCTTTTATATTATCATATACGTACTAAAAGGGCCTGTCTTGATTTAGACAATAGTGCATGAATTGTATTTCCCTGGTACCTATTCGGAAAAGTGTACAGTAAAGAATTTCTGCCCCAATCTAGGTCACTAGTTCTTCTTCCCCTGTAGCTTTATCAGCAGCAAAGTTGCGACATATGTTTGGAAAATTGCTACTGCTCTCCAGCATTTCCTCTTGAGCTGCCTATTTGCCACTTCATGAGTCTGACAATGGGCACAAAAGTGCAGATAAATAAGAGTACCTTGTAGAGTGACAACCCAAACTTTGAAACTTGCCACTCTTTTTCCCCATAAAGTATTTTGTACATGGGGCGAAGATAAAAAAGCAAGTATTACAGAGGAAGGAAATTTTTCTCCTGAGCTAATAGGCTCCAAGGAGCAGGCTTTTGTTGGGCTCCTATACATGTAGCTGGGATCCTTGATTCTGATAAGTGAACGCTATTTAAAAAGCTAGCTGTTCCCATATCAGGAGTCGAACCATAGCCACCTGGGTGAAAACCAGGAATCCTAACCACTAGACCATATGGGAGGCATTTGGCAAAAGCTGAATTCTTCTTGGAGGAAAGAGAGAAAGAGATGGCATCAGCTCAAGACAGCGAACCATGAGCCAATGTACCTAGTGGTGTAACAACGTAACAATAGGCCCTGCAGCCCCTGCTCCCACGGGGGGGGGGGGGGGGCCTGGGCCGTTTTGTGGGGGCTGGAGGGGTGGCAGCATGAGGGGAAAGCCTTGGCCACAGTCGGCGGGGAGAGGGGAAGTTCCCCCCCTCTCCCTCACCTCGGGGCTCTCCCCTCTGCGCTCCCCTCCAACTAGTTACAGTGTGTGGGCAGCGGGCAGATACATACCTTCTTCCGTGCGTTCCATCGCAGACTCCACGCTCTAGCGGCTGACGTCACTTCCGGCTCTTCCCGCTCTGAAATTCTGCAGAGGGGCCCGTGGGGCCTAGTTATGCCCCTGAATGTACCTGGTGTGTATATGGCACAAAACTCAAAGCACTGCCTTGTTAGCAGAGTCGGTAGCACATCCGTCTCATAATCTGAAGATCATGAGTTGAGTCCTTACGTGGGGCACTGTGCTTACTGAGATGCCTTGTTTTCATTAGTTGTTCACCTATAGGCTGCACCAGAAACAAGACTATAGGACAGCCCCTACTTCACAATCAATAGAAAAAGTTTATTATAAAGCATAAAAAACACCACTGCATAAACACCAAATGTTACTTTAAAATCATATCTCACTGCCGATGTAACAAGCGCAGCCAGCTGGGCTCACACATACACCTTGCACTTGTATCACATCAGTCACACCCGGGATCCCATCATACATCTGCTAAATAGTAAGGAACTAACTATGAGTGCAGCATGCTAAAGTAAAGCAAAGTTCCAAGCAGGGGGATGTATTGTCCCACAGGGCTAGCTAGCCAGCGAAAGCACATGCAGGTCACAGAGAGCAAAGGCAAAGCATAGATTCATAAAGCTTGAAGCATGATGAAAATGCAGTTAACCAGCAAGAATCTGCCTCACTGAGTCTCTCACCACTCAGATAGGTTTATGTCCATCTCCCATTCAGTGTTTCAGGATCATAGCCGTCTTTTAACTAGCAGCTTCCACTCTTCTAAGTAGTCCACGTACTCAGCAGGACAGAAAGGGTCCTTGGGTGTCACAAATAACTGATTAAAAACGTGTGCACACGTGTGTAGCCAGCCAGCAAGCTCTCCAGCCACATACACCTTCTTTGGTACGTCCTCCCACACGGTCAGCCGGCGCCAGGCTCCGTGGTAGGCTTCACGCAGGGTATCTGGTCGGGCTGCGCTTGGTGGTCAGTGAGAACGCCTTCCCCACGCGTATCGGCCGCTTCCGGCCTTAATCATGTGATCTCATGATTAAGGTCGGAAGCGGCCGATACGCGTGGTGCACACGTTTTCAATCAGTTATTTGTGACACCCAAGGACCCTTTCCGTCCTGCTGAGTACGTGGACTACTTAGAGGAGTGGAAGCTGCTAGTTAAAAGATGGCTATGATCCTGAAACACTGAATGGGAGATGGACATAAACCTATCTGAGTGGTGAGAGCCTCAGTGAGGCAGATTCTTGTTGGTTAACTGCATCTTCATGCTTCAAGCTTTATGAATCTATGCTTTGCCTTTGCTCTCTGTGACCGGCATGTGCTTTCGCTGGCTAGCTAGCCCTGTGGGACAATACATCCCCCTGCTTGGAACTTTGCTTTACTTTAGCATGCTGCACTCATAGTTAGTTCCTTACTATTTAGCAGATGTATGATGGGATCCCGGGTGTGACTGATGTGATACAAGTGCAAGGTGTATGTGTGAGCCCAGCCGGCTGCGCTTGTTACATCGGCAGTGAGATATGATTTTAAAGTAACATTTGGTGTTTATGCAGTGGTGTTTTTTATGCTTTATAATAAACTTTTTCTATTGAATGTGAAGCAGGGGCTGTCCTATAGTCTTGTTTCTGGTTCTGCCATTACCAGTCCCATGCTCCCACAATTGCGTGGTATTCATTGTATAAATACCTGTGAGTTCTAGGAATTATTTTTTCTTTACACCTATAGGCTGCATCGCACAAAGCTCAACAGGTCTAACCTAAAGAGCAAGTTCATTGCTGAGAAAAAGGAAAAAACAGGGAAGGCCACCGTTTCACTGGTTAGCTAAAAGCAACAATTCTGCCTCTCGCATAGTTCGTAAGCTGCAGCTTTGAGTTTTACAAAGTGGGAACTAGTGATAATCGTAATCTGCTAATTACAATTATGCAAAATTTTATTTAATTTTTTTCGGAATTACAATCATATGTAATTACGATTTGGACATCCATCCGTAATTTTGTGTAACTATGCAAAATTGTGCGTAATTTTTTGCGTAAATACTTAAAATTGCTTAAAATTGTTAGTTTTTGAGATAATGGATTTTGGAAATGCAAACAAAAAAGTTTTAAAGTGAACCTCCAGAATAAATCTACTCAGCAGAACTGAAAAGGCTTGGTGTTTCTTTAACAGTTTCACAGCATCAGAACTTTGTTTTTCTTACCAAAGCATCATTTTTAGCTGCATTTTTAGCTAAGCTCCGCCCCATCAAAGAAAGATTTTTCTCCTGATGATGTGCAAAGCATGATGAGATTTCTGATGTTGTTTTTCACGTTGCCTAGCAACTGGGAGGGGTGATCAGGACACAGGACAGTTTGAACTGGAAGGGGGGAATGTTGGCGGGGGGACTGTGTTTTAGTGGTGGATGCAGGCTAAATCAAGTACGACAGGAATGCATGAGGACAAAGCATGCCTGCACATTTTTGTACTGCATTAAAGCGGTATTGAACTCTGACATACTATTCAATAAAAAGGTGTTATCCTACTTTTTATAACCAATATAGTTATATGTTTTATTGATTTATTTTATTTATAAAGCGCCAACATATTACGCAGCGCTGATATTTGCTTTTGTGCACAAGTATTATTATTCATTTAGAAATTACAAGTTCCTAAAGTACAATTTATTTGCACTGGAAGCTGCCATTGCATTTTATTCATAGCTACAGTAATTATATATTCTAATGTACTCAGTAGAGATGTAGCGAACGGTTCGCCTGCGAACGGTTCCAGGCGAACTTTGGGGGTTCGCGTTCGCCTGCACCAGGCGACCTTTTGCGGAAGTTCGATTCGCCCCATAATGCACTATGAGGGTCAACTTTGACCCTCTGCATCACAGTCAGCAGGCACATTGTAGCCATTCAGGCTACACTAAGCCCTGGAGCCCCCCCCCCCCCTTATATAAGGCAGGCTCCAGCGGCCATTAGCCTCACTCGTGTGCCTGCTAGAGACAGAGTAGAGACAGCTGCTGCAGACTTGTTCTTCTAGGGACAGATTAGTTAGGCTCTTGGCTGCCTATCTTGCTCCTGGCTGATTGTTATTGCTTTTATAGCACCCCTCAATAGCTCTTTTCAGAGCTCATCCTGTACTTTTTTTTTCTGTGTGTCAAACTGACACTTTTGTTGCATACACAGCCTTGCAATTGATAGTGTGTGTGTGCCACTGCCAGCAGCCCAGCACATTCAGTGACTACCTGTGTGTGTGACAGGGAGCTGCACATTGTACTACCCAGTACTGCATAAACTGCAGTACCTGTTGTGTTTACTTAACCCACCTCATCACTGCATCTTACTACCTGTTGTGTTGAGTGAACCCACCTCACTGCATCTAAGTACCTTTACTGTTCAGTGAACCCAGCTCACTGCATCCTACTACCTGTTGTGTTGAGTGAACCCACCTCACTGCATCTAAGTACCTTTACTGTTCAGTGAACCTAGCTCACTGCATCCTACTACCTGTTGTGTTGAGTGAACCCACCTCACTGCATCTAAGTACCTTTACTGTTCAGTGAACCCAGCTCACTGCATCCTACTACCTGTTGTGTTGAGTGAACCCACCTCACTGCATCTAAGTACCTTTACTGTTCAGTGAACCCAGCTCACTGCATCTTACTACCTGTTGTGTTGAGTGAACCCACCTCACTGCATCTAAGTACCTTTAATGTTCAGTGAACCCAGCTCACTGCCTCCTACTACCTGTTGTGTTGAGTGAACCCACCTCACTGCATCTAAGTACCTTTACTGTTCAGTGAACCCAGCTCACTGCATCCTACTACCTGTTGTGTTGAGTGAACCCACCTCACTGCATCTAAGTACCTTTACTGTTCAGAGAACCCAGCTCACTGCATCGTACTACCTGTTGTGTTGAGTGAACTCACCTCACTGCATCTAAGTACCTTTACTGTTCAGTGAACCCAGCTCACTGCATCTTACTACCTGTTGTGTTGAGTGAACCCACCTTACTGCATCTAAGTACCTTTACTGTTCAGTGAACCCAGCTCACTGCATCCTACTACCTGTTGTGTTGAGTGAACCCACCTCACTGCATATACCTAGCATCCACCCAAGATGGACAAAATGGGCAAACCAGGTAGAGGAAGAGGTAGAGGCAGACCCAGAGGAAGGCCACCAGGCACAGGCAGGTCTGTGCGAGGTGGTGTTGCTGTGATTTCGTGCAGACCTGCCCCAAAATACAGTGCTCAGAAGAAGGCACGTGCCATCACTTCCCAAGATCAGGACGTGCTTGACTATTTAACACAGAACACCTCATCTCCCGCAGCCACCAGTGCTACAACAAGCACCACATCTGCTGCATTTGACACTTTGCAGGAGTTATTTGGTGGTGGTGGTGAAATCACTGATTCACAGCCACTACTACAACAACAAGAAGAAGGCGCAGGTACACCACCTCATACGTCTGAGTACTATGGACGTATCGTGTGAGGAGGGGGATGATGAACCACCTGAAGTTGGTGCAGTTGAGGAGGTGTCTGAGGAAAGCGAAGCTGGCCAGGAGGATTATGATGACGATTCTACGGATACCACATATGTTCCCGGTAGAGGAGATGACCAGGGGGACAGTTCAGAGGGGAGTCAGAGAGGAGTAAGAGGAGACTACTGCATGATAGAAGCAGAGGGAGCTCGTCCTCCGAAACAGCTGGGGGCAGTGTCTGGCTCCATGTATCGCCAGCTATGGCCAGCCAGCCAACATGCCCTTCAACCTCAGCTGCTGATGCCACCGTAGCGCCATCACCCCAGGGGAGCTCAGCGGTTTGGAAATTTTTTCACGTGTGTGTCTCAGATCGGAGCAAAGCCATCTGTTGTCTCTGCCAGCAAAAATTGAGCCGTGGAAAGACCAATTCTCACGTAGGAACAAGTGCCTTACAAAGGCACCTGGAGAGAAGGCACAAACAGCTATGGCAAGAACACCTGAGGAAAAGCAGCACCCCTCAAAAGACAAGCCACCCTCTTTCTCCTCTTCCTCCTTCAGGTGCATCGTCTTCATCCACTTTCTTCCGTGCACCTTCACAGCCACCCTCCTCCACACCGCCTCTTCCCTTCAGCGGTTCCTTCTCCCCTGCCCACAGCAGTACCCAGCTGTCCGTGAAGGAAGTATTTGAGCGTAAGAAGCAAATGTCTTCCAGTCACCCTCTTGCCCGGTGTCTGACAGCTGGCGTGGCGGAACTATTAGCTCGCCAGCTATTACCATACAAGCTGGTGGAGTCAGAGGCTTTCCGTAAGTTTGTGGCCATTGGTACACCGCAGTGGAAGATACCAGGCCGCAATTATTTTTCACAAAAGGCCATACCCAAACTGTACCATGCAGTTGAGAGGCAAGTGGTGTCATCTCTGGCACACAGCGTTGGGTCAAGGGTCCACCTGACCACGGATGCCTGGTCTGCCAAGCACGGGCAGGGCCACTACATTACATACAAAGCTCATTGGGTCAACCTGGTGACCAATGGCAGCAAGCAGGGAGTACGTGGCTGCGCAGCGGACCGACTTATCACACCTCCACGGCTTGCAGGCAGGCCTCCAGCCACCTCCTCTCCACCTGCTACCACCGCTTCGCTGTCGTCATCCTCTTCCTCCTCCTTGGCTGGTGCCGCGATCTCCTCTCCAGCTACACAGCCCCAGCACCCCAGGGCCTATGCTGCATGCCAGGTACGACGGTGTCACGCAGTGTTAGACATGTCTTGCCTGAAAGCGGAGAGTCACACTGGAGCAGCTCTCCTGGCTGCTCTTAACAAACAGGTGGCGCAATGGCTGACCCCGCACAAGCTTGAGATTGGCAACGTGGTGTGTGACAACGGCAGCAATCTCATTGCTGCATTGAATTTGGGAAAGCTGACACACATACCCTGTATGGCACATGTGCTGAATCTGGTCGTGCAATGATTTGTGTCCAAGTACCCAGGCTTAGAGGACGTCCTGAAGCAGGCCAGGAAGTTGTGTGGGCAATTTAGGCACTCTTACAAGGCCATGGCACGCTTTGCGGACATTCAGTGTAGAAACAACTTGCCGGTGAGACGCCTGATTTGCGATAGCCCGACTCGCTGGACTTCCACCCTGCTGATGTTTTCTCGCCTGCTAGACCAGGAGAAAGCCGTCACCCAGTACCTGTATCATTACAGTACAAGGACACAATCTGGGAGGATGGGGATGTTGTGGCCCAACAACTGGACACTGATGCGAAATGCATGCAGGGTCATGGAGCCCTTTGAGGAGGTGACCAAACTGGTGAGTCGCGATGAGGGCACCATCAGCGACTTGATCCCCTACGCCTACTTTCTGGAGCGTGCCGTGCGTAGAGTGGTGGATACAGCTGTGGAGGAGCGTGAACGAGAACAGTTACAGCAGCAGGAGTCGTGGGAGCGATTTACATCCGAACCCGATGTTTCCTCAACACCTGCGGCAGCACAGAGAGGGGAGGAGGAAAAGGAAGAAGAGGAGTCATGTGGGGAAGGAGAGGAGTCAGACTCTGATGATGGTGATGATGAGGAAGGTGTTTCTGTGGAGGAGGAAGAGGCGGCGGAAGAAGAACAACCGCGGCAGCCGTCACAGGGGGCTTCTGCTGCTCCACGTTCCCGTGGTATTGTTCGTGGCTGGGGGGAGGAAGAGGAGTTGCTTCCCGTCACTGAGGAAGAGCAAGAGGAGATGGAGAGTACGTCTGCATCCAGCTTTGTGCAGATGTCCTCTTTCATGTTGTCCAGCCTGTTGAGGGACCCCCGTATCAAAAAACTCAAGGCGAATGACCTGTACTGGGTGGCCACGCTACTAGACCCTCCGTACAGGCACAAAGTGGCAGACCTGTTACCAACTCAACAGAAGGCCAAAAGGATGCAGCACTTGCAGAACAAGCTGTCTATGATGCTTTACAATGCGTTTAAGGGTGATGTGGCTGCACAACGCAATCAAGGTACCACTGGCAGTAACCCTCCTCCTCCCAAGTCCACGCAGGCAAGGACAGGACGCTCCAGCGATCTCAGGGTGATGTCGGACATGCGGACATTCTTTAGTCCAACTCCTCACCATAGTCCTTCCGGATCCACCCTCCACCAACGCCTGGACCGGCAGGTAGCCGACTACCTGGCCTTGAGTGTGGATGTAGACACTGCGAAAAGCGACGATGAACCCTTGGACTACTGGTTGCGCAGTCTTGACCTGTGGCCAGAGCTGTCCCAATTTGCCATACAACTTCTCTCTTGCCCTGCCGCAAGTGTCCTGTCAGAAAGGACCTTCAGTGCAGCTGGAGGCATAGTTACTGAGAAGAGAAGTCGCCTAAGTCACGACAGTGTTCAGTACCTGAGACCTTTATCAAAATGAATGAGGAATGGATCACGGAGGGCTACTGCACGACCGAAGACTAAGTCAGTCCCCACACACAGCATCTCTGCCTGCAGGCCGCTTGCCTTCTCCGCCACCACCAACAGGGTTCAGGACTCTAGGCGGATTCCTGAATTTTTAAGGCCGCTGCTAGCAGCGGCCACTACACTAATTTTTCTGGTGCGTGTACATGCCTGCCTAATTTTTCTGGCTGCACTGCGTGCGGCTGAAACTAATAAACAAAAGGCATGTACATGTGCCCATCCCCCTTCGTGATCATTACCTTGCCGCGGTGAAGGGGCTTGCGTATCACAATGAAGCAATGACCGCCGGCTATTTGAGTGTCTCGGGTGGGGGTGGGACACAAAAGATAATAAGGTCGTTGCTTCATTGTGGTCAGACCAAATTTGATCAGCTGGACAGTCACTGTTGTTCTATCATTGAGCTACCACAGCCCGGCGACCATATGGCCTTGAAAAACGCCACGGCCTACACTCTGGCCACGGTGCGCACCAGTCCAGCACGGCCGTCACTACACAAACAGCTGTTTGCGGTGCGTTACACAGTGAGTTTGGTGTGTCAGTGTGAAGCAGAACTCTAATTACACTCCCTGATTGATGTTTACCCATGCAAGATGTTTTAAAGCACTTTAGGCCTGCAATTTAGCATTCAATGTGATTTCTGCCCTTAAAACGCTGCTTTGCGTCAAATCCAGATTTTTCCTCGGGACTTTGGGCATGTATCCCACTCCGCCATGCCCCCCTCCAGGTGTTAGACCCCTTGAAACATCTTTTCCATCACTTTTGTGGCCAGCATAATTTATTCTATTTTTCAAAGTTCGCATCCCCATTGAAGTCTATTGCGGTTCGCGAACTTTTCCGCGAACTGAACCTTCCGCAAACGGGGTTCGCGAACCGAAAATCGGAGGTTTGCGACATCTCTAGTACTAAGTAAATTTTTCTGAGCTGTGTCTGATCTGCACAGGAGTTTCAGCATTACCAGGGAATGTTTACATTCTTCTCTTGCTACAATTAACCCTTTGGGATCGACCGCCTATCACCCCTATAAGGACCAGGCGAATTTACATGTGGGGGGGCATTTGGGGGAGGGTCACGCAGCCGGATCCCTGCTGGCGCTAGCTGGGTATAGTGTCCCTGTTTGATCCAGATGTCCCCCCTGTAGCCAGCAGCCTTTACTCACCTTCCAGGCTCTAGCGTTGAGCCGCAGTCCCCCCCCCCCCCCCCACCCGCTCCGGCCAGCATTTCCGCTCGTACTGACTCTCAGTTCCGGGACGTCATCTTGCCGGGACCCAGCATTGACATCAGAGTGAGTGGGGATGCCAGCCAGAGCTGTGGGGAGCGCCGATCGCCGGGGGAACATCAGGAAGGTGAGTGGATCCCCTTTTCCCCCCCTACTGCCGCAGCTGTCACAGTGATCACTATGATCCGCCAGCAATCATAGTGATCACATGATCAGAAGCCATATTCAATGGCTTCTGATCACTGAAGGGAGAAGTCAGCTGTCATATGACAGCTTAATCTCCCCTCTCGGGTGCACATGATCGCATTCGGAGTGGAAACAGCGGGTGGCGTAGATCCTACACCACATCAGGCTAGAACAGCCACAAGTACGCCTTAGGATCTAATATAAGCGGTCCCTAAAAGGTTAAGTAAACACAAGATAATGTTATCACCTCTTCGGATTCGGATCTCATTGCGGGGAGCTTTCTATTGAAAAAGTAAGTCCTGAGTTTATCTATTTGAATGCTTTTGAACCCTCCACCATACAGCCCTCCCAGGGCGTCGGTGCCCCTCACCTCCTCCTGGTGCACCAGTTGGGAAGAGCCCCTTGTCCATGGATTGGCTTGGCCACCCCTCTCACCCAGAGCCCCACAGTACCATGGACCATGTGGGCTGGTATAGCTCAGGGTGTGAAGCCCCCACATGGCCAGGGCTCCGCATTCTTGCTATCCCAGCCTGTATTGGGGAGAAGGAGTTAAAGAGATTCGGAAGGGGGGATCACACGTAATTTTTTTAGATATTTCCCACACTCTGACCATCACAAAAAAAAAAACATTTATATACATGTTCATGCAGGCTGGGATAGCCAGAATGTGAAGCCCTGGAGGCGTGGGGCTTTGCACCCAGAGCTATACCAGCCTGCATGGTCCATGGTATGGGGGAGCTCTGGAGGAGAAGTGCTGCCAAGCCTCCTCCTCTCTCTGAGCCCTTGTCCAATCCATGGACCAGGGGCTCTTCCCCACCTCCAGTGCCCCAGTGTAACAAACGTACCTGGTGTGGCCTCTGCAGGCTGCTCTTATAGTTTGGAGCAGCTGGAGGAAGCTTCCTCTTCCTCTTTGGTCAAAGGCATCCCCGGCTCCCCTGTAGACGTGGGTCGGCGTGCTGTTTCTGGCAGGACGCGCGCAGCTCAGAGCTGCCTTTATAGGCTGAGGAGGCATGTCTGATGGGGTGTCAGCGGTGATGTCATCAGCTGACACCTTATTGCAGGAGGTGCTGTCAATTTACTCTATTTCCTGATTAGTGGAAGTAGAGTTAGCTCTGGAGACAGAGGAGACCAATGGCGCATAAAACTCCAGCGCATGGAACGCTTAAGAGGGGGCCCGAGGTGAAGGAGGGGGGGAGTCGGGCCCCCTTCACGCGGCTGTGTGCGCCTGCTGCTGCCCTCCAGGCTACCTATACTGGGGGCACCTATAACTAGCTATCTATATTGGAGGCACATATACCTGGCTACCCATACTGTAGGCACCTATATGTGGCTATCTATACGGGAGGCAATTATACCTAGCTACCTATGCAGGAGGCACCTATACCAGGCTACCTATACAGGGGCACCTATACCAGGCTACCTATACTGGGGGCACCCATGCATGGCTATCTATACTGGGGGCACATATACCTGGCTACCTATATTGTAAGTATTTTCTTCTAATATCCTGCCTTTCCAATATCTGTTTGGAGGGGGGATGAAGAGGACGGGGGACCCAGTGGTTTCTAGTTATGCCCCTGAAAGGAAGTGTTGTTTAAATTGAGAAGTTAGCACCCTCAAGGAAGTTGAGGTAGGTGCCTGTCAGACCTCTTATGGGGTGGGCTAAGGAGGCTTCCATGACACTTTGTAATCAGGTGAGGTTTTGCAGTTAAGTGTGCTGCATGATTTCTTACACAGGATTCGACATTGTAGTTAACATGACATGGACAGATGTATGGGGTTGTGTATTATTGATGAATTAGTCCCATTGCCCGTTGAATAACGGGTGCTAGTGGACCGTGGCACATGATCACCACTCACATGCTCGGCCGCGACCCACAGCTCACTACAACAGCCACATGGATGCAGACACCTGTCGTCTTATTAGGTATATATCACCAAACATCTTCAGTAATAAGAAATGTACTAATGTACATTGTTTGGCCAGCCATCTCAAGGGAGAGGACATATTACTCTATGGCTGTTTGATAACATAAACTTTAGTAAACTCTTTAATCTGGTATTGTTTATATAAATCCTCGACAGATATAAATATACTATGATTAGTGATGGTGGTAAATTGCCCCACTTTTCCCTCACTAGCTTCACCAGTCCACTTATGCAATTTATGATTATTTTTTAATACAGCTCTCAGTTTCTGTATACCTTGTAGCTTTTCCTGGAAGTTGATTATCCCATATTTATATACCACTTGCGCAGGGCTTTTTAAATGGTAACCTTTGTTTTATATACCCCTAAATGGGATATTAGCTAGGCACTTACTTCATCATGCTCTGTGCATGGTTTGGATTACACTCATCCCTATTTCTATCATTACTCCTCATTTCCTTGGTTCTTTTTTTCATCCATCCCCTTTTCCCCTCCCTCCACTCCTCTCTTCCCCTCTCCCTGTCTCTCTCTTTCCTTTTTCCTCCCTCTACTATCTTCTTCCTTTATTTCCTATCCCTAATCCACTTCCTTAGTCCGCATGTTTATGTGACAACTAACTGCATTCTTATTACAATTTCTAGGCACATACAAAATGCAATTTTGCGACAATCTTTTGTCGCGGGCTGAGACATCCTTCCTGAAGAAGTGAAAAGTTTGTTCATGAAACGTGGCAATCCATTAGAAGCTTAACTCTAATATTGTTACATTTATTATATGTGATAGACAGTATCTCTGAAGTTTTTATAAATCTCCCAAAGTGGGTGTTCATGACTGCACCTCCTAACTGGAGAGGCAGGAACGTTCTTGTATTTACCATGTGATTCTGTCATAATAAAGCATGTAACACTAATCTCTTATGAAGTAGCTATGTTTTATCTGTCACACACATAGGTCAGATGTCAGTCGTATTGGAGGGGTTACAAAGGAGCGAGGTCAGAAACAGGCCGAGTCATACACAGATATCAGATGTCAATAATACAGAGGGGCTAGGCAGATTCGAGGTCGAGGAGGCAGGCAAATATAAATATACAATGTTACAAACATATAATACTGACTGACTAGAGTACATATATATCGCGCTGATGCGCAATATATGAAATCTAGCTCTCACAGATTCTTACTAGGCTAAGGGCCAAGAACCAGCGAACTGATTAGTATCAAGGCCAGTGTGCAAATGACTCACTTGGCCTGAAATATCCAAGAGGCAGAGCAGATCCCGCCCCCCCCCCCCAGGACGACAGCCCCTCCTGTCAGACACGCCTCCTCAGCCTGTAAAGGCTGCTCTGCTCCGCGCGCACCCAACAGGAGGAACTGCGCATGTGAGTCTGTTGTTGCAGTACCGGAGGGATGCCGGGGATGCCATCGGAAGCCGGCAGAACCGAAATCCCATCGCCGGAGATGCCGTGGGACTCACCGCTGGAAGGTAAGATTGTTACAATATGTATGTAGAACTGTGTGCTGTTTGAAACCATGTGAAAATAAGGTGTTTTTTATCTGTCCCCTCAAATGTCCCAAGACCTCTTCTTCTCCTAAGTATATCCACTTATTCAGGGTTGTGGGGAACTTTCACCTATTTCATTTGTTTGATATTATATTTATCCACTAAGACACTATGGGTTGTAGGCAGGGCTGGATTTACCATAAGGCACTGTAGGCACGTGCCTACAGGGGCCTGAAGATGAAAAGGCGGCTCACTCCCCTCCTAGAGTGCCTCCCTCCTTCCCTATGCAGAGTCCTGATGAGAGTGTTAATTAGAGGTTACTCACCCTGCTCTCTGCATTCCCCTGACAAGATCTCCCTTCAGTCACATGCACCTCTAGCTACTTAATACTGAGTTTCCCTAGCTACCTAATACTTGGGGCAACTCTATCTAGTTAATATTGAGGGTACCTCTGGCTATCTAATACCAAGGGGAACCTGTAGCTACCGTCTATTGCAGTCACAGAGATCAGCTGGACTGCCAGGCAACTGGTATTGTTTACAGGAAACATCCATATCACTCTCAGTTAAGGTTCCCTTTAAAGAGACTCCGTAACAAAAATTGCATCCTGTTTTTTGTCATCCTACAAGTTCCAAAAGCTATTCTAATGTGGTCTGGCTTACTGCAGCACTTTATACTATCACTGTCTCTGTAATAAATCAATGTATCTTTCCCCTGTCAGACTTGTCAGCCTGTGTCTGGAAGGCTGCCAAGTTCTTCAGTGTTGTGGTTCTGCTATGAACTCCCCCTTCCAGGCCCCTCTATGCACACTGCCTGTGTATTATTTAGATTAGAGCAGCTTCTCTCTTCTCTCTTATCTTTTACAAGCTGGATAAATCGTCCTCTGAGCTGGCTGGGCTTTCACATACTGAAGAATTACAGACAAGGGCAAAGCTGTTTGCAGGAAGAAACGAGCAGCCTGAAACTTCAGTGCATGAGAGATGCAGGGGGAAAGAAACACCCAAATGCTCTCTTGAGATTCAAAAGGAAGGCTGTATACAGCCTGCTTGTGTATAGATGTATTTTCTATGTGTGGACATACTGTACATCAACCTACTTCCTGTTTTGGTGGCCATTTTGTTTGTTTATAAACAAACTTTTTAAAACTGTTTTTAACCACTTTTAATGCGGCGAGGAGCGGCGAAATTGTGTCAGAGGGTAATAGGAGATGTCCCCTAATGCACTGGTATGTTTACTTTTGTGCGATTTTAACAATACAGATTCTCTTTAAGCAACCTAATGTTTCTATTGCATTAAGCATAAATAGTAAATGCTAGGCCAGCTTCAGTTAGTACTGTTGTGGTACAGCGGTTAGGGTGCTTGCCCACCACACAGTTAGACCTGGGTTTGATTCCCAGCTATGGTATGTAAACTGGTTTTTGAAATAGTATAATTCCCTGGCAGATGAGACCCTCCTAAGGGTAGAAGGGAGGAGGGTGGGCCTCCAGGTGTTAGAGCCCTTGAAACATGTTTTCTATCATTTTTCCAGCCAATAGAATTTTTTCAAATTTTCAAAGTTCGCATCCCCATTGAAGTCTATTGCGGTTCGCGAACTTTTTCGCGAACCGAACCTTTCGCGGAGGTTTCGCGAACCGAAAATCGGAGGTTCGCAACATCTCTATAAGGGATACATTAGCCCCATAATGGATGCATTTATATTCTCTAAGCTTGTAGGATCCAATATATGTGATGGGATGTATGGATATTCCACATGAGGTTGATTTTTGTTTCTCTTACAGTTTTAAATTTTTACTTCAGATGAACCAATTTGTAGTTTCTTTTATGAATGTCTGTAGCTGTTCCAGTTCAAAAAGAAGGAATGAAAATGAATTGCCACACTGTGGGAATATGACATGAAATGAAACCTACTGGTTCACTTACTTTGAAACAGACTACTGTAGGCTCATTGAACTAATACATCTATTTAATCTGTTTCAGCAGTGAACTTGAATAGAATATTTTCACTAGCACCCTGGGCTTTAATTAAAGCCCTACACCAGGCAATAGTTTAAGTCTGGTAGCTTAATAAGAGCTGTGTTCATATGTTACCTTTTATATTAAATATGGCTTGTTACAACTGTTTTTAAAATATAGCTATTGGATATTAAACATTTTTGTTAACAGGATTTGTGGGTGAAACTGTTGATCCTGCTTGGCTCAATATCATCTTATCATTCAGACCATAAATAGGCGGAGCCCAGCAGGGCCGGGCCGAGGCATAGGCTGGAGAGGCTCCAGCCTCAGGGCGCAGTGTAGGAGGGGGCGCACAATTCATTCAGCTGTCATTCCTAATTGTGTTTGAAGCAGAAAGAAATAAGAAAAGGGGATACATAGCAGTGACTGCAAGCCAGATAACTAGATATTAAGGTGTTGGGGAGGTTGTGGACCCTGTAGACCTCTTAGTCTAATAGCAATCAGTGTGTGACGGCCGGGGTGGGAGGGATGGAGGGGCGCACTTTGGTGTCTCAGCCTTGGGTGCTGGAGGACCTTGTCCCAGCTCTGGAGCCCAGACAAAGCTTTGTGAGAATATTGCAGCCTATGGCAATGGATGTCTGTGCTACAGGAACGTGAAAAGGTTTCTAATCAGGCACTGTAAAAAATATTTGTCAAAGTGGACACAAATTAAACAAACAGTGCTAATGAATGCCTGTACTACACTAGTAAAATATGTGTGCCTGCATTTGTGCTTCAAAGCCCTAGTTTGTGTACTTTTTCTTTACTAATTACATTTCATAAGCTTCCATGGGCTGTCAGTATCTATGAAGGTATAGTTACGATAGGGAGTGCAATTGTCCTCTCCGTCCCTCTCCCATGACATCATTCTCATCACTGCCAGGGACCGGTGATTGGTGGTAGGGGGGGGGCTTTTTCAGGAAGCTGCAAGTCATTGTTGATGCAGATGACGCTGCAGCCTAAAATGTTGATTTTACAATATATTCTCTCTGGCCTGGTGCACACCAAAAACAGCTAGCAGATCCGCAAAATGCTAGCAGATTTTGAAACGCTTTTTCTTCTTTTTCTGTAGCGTTTCAGCTAGCATTTTGCGGTTTTGTGAAGCATTTTTGGTGTAGTAGATTTCATGTATTGTTACAGTAAAGCTGTTAATGAACAGCTACTGTAACAAAAAACGCCTGGCAAACCGCTCTGAAGTGCCGTTTTTCAGAGCGGTTTGCGTTTTTCCTATACTTAACATTGAGGCAGAAACGCATCCGCAATCCAAAATCTGCAGCAGCCCGGGAGCATGCGTTTCTGCAAAACGCCTCCCGCTCTGGTGTGCACCAGCCCATTGAAATACATTACCCTAGCAGATCCGCACCCGCAAGCGGATCGCAAACCACAGCAGAACCGCTCTGGTGTGCACTAGGCCAAAGAAAGGCAGGATTCCTTGCAGAGGATATTTAGACATTGCCCTTGTTTACTGCTAAAATTGACATTAACCTTATATATGTATATCCGAAATTAACCCATGAGTATTAGCTTAGTTAGCTGGAATATACAGAATACTGAACCAAACCAAAAAGTATCAACTAATAACAGATAAACAGAGTGTCTAAATAAAGTGAGACAGCAAATAATTAATACATTCAGGAATATCAACATATTTGCGTGTTTTAGTTAAACACAAATGATATCATCCAGAGGCATCTAACATTATTAATTTACTGAGTAATTCTATCAGACGATTGATTCATCACGGCAACATCATAAACATAAAACAATCCAACCCCTGCCCAGAGGCGCTGGTCAGCAATCGTCCCACTTTCCAGTTTTCCTAGAGACAAGATCCATTTCCTGCAGCTGACTGAAGGTCTAATGTGAAAATATGAATAGACACATATTGAGCTCCTTATCAGATGATATTCATAACAAGCATTTTAGACAAACAACTTTTAATCACTTATTTTATAACAAAATCGTGCATAAAAAGTATAGAAAAATATCAGAAATTAAACAATAGAGCTAGATGATATAGTAAAATATTAGGAAAAATAAAGTAGAAATAATAACTGGATAAAGTCTGAGCAGTCTATGGAACTACAGTGTCCTTGGGAAATTGTAAGTCCAAGAAAACGATAGAAAGTTCTTTGTTAATAGTCCACAGATAAAGGAAAGTTGGGCTGGGTCTAATCAGCCAGCAGATTAATCCAGGATGGCTGGATCAGCATTAAAGGACACTGACGGTTTGTGTGTTCAGACTTTTAACCCCATCTTTCCTGGGGTGGAGATTGTAAAGAGACCCTGCCATCTGATTCAGTTTTGCCCCTCTCATTAGAGCAGAAATCAGTCTGAAGTAGGAGGAAATGTAATAATTCCCTGACAGTGCACCCGACACTGAATAGGATAAAAGTTGTTTGTGTTCTTTACTGTGCACAGATACCAAACACTGATGAGTTATTCATTTTCATATCTCAGAAATAAATAACACTCAGGCAAAGACAGAAATAAAAAATATGACAAAAGACTATATTAAATCCATAACTGGAGTGATCTTAGGTTCAACCCCCCCCCCCCCCCCCTTCATTCCCTTTGATCTAAAAACATATAAAGGTGCCCAAACATTGCTCGACTTGGCGACCTGTCGACCATCCGATTCGATAATTATAATCAAATCGGATGAAAGTTGGTGCCACCAAGAGCATCGACAATGTACATCTTCATGGACAGGGGCCATGGTGAGGTGACATTACTAGGCTGATTTCCCAAAAAGACTGCCAAAATCACTACATCTATGGGTACCTTCAAGGAAACGTCTGAAAAAAGAAAATTCTACCTACCTGGGGCTTCCTCCAGCCCCTGGCAGCCTATCAGTCCCTCGCCGCAGCTTCAGTGTTACCTCTGTTGCAGATGCCAACCTCACCTACGCAGAATGCTCCAGGCCACGTGAGCATGATCGTGAGCGGCATGGCCACGTGCTCATGCACGTACAGAAGATGCCGACGAGGTAATGGGTTTGGTTGGTGAGAAAGCCAGGAATGACAGGAAGACGTAATGAGTTTATTGCCCCCTATACAGCAGAAAGGTATAACAAGAGCGCTTCCCTTCATCCATGACTGGAAGAAGGCCTGAACTTCCTGAAAGGGTTTTGTGATTTTTTTTTTTTTTTAACATACTGCCTTAGAAAACTCTTCTTAAAGTGAACTGAGCACCTTTTTAGCACTCAGGACATATCTATAGTGCATGAAAAATGCATGCCAACATTCTGTTTCATTATTAAAATAAACTTTTATTTTACCTTGTATTTTACAATCAAAGTCGTTTTTCAACAACAAAGGGGGTGGGTGATTAGGACTGTTTCTTCAAAACATTGTGTGTGTCTGAAGCTGGCCATACACTGGCACGATTTGCTGCCGTTTCGACAGCAGATTCAATCACTGGGATCGAATCTGCTGCCAATCGTTCGCGCTAAACGCACCCGCCGATCCGATTTCCTCCAGAAATCGGATCGGTCCGTCGATCGCGCCGTGCGGAAAAATACCGTCGATCGCCTGCGGGTAGGGAGCGCGTCGCTAGTGGCGGCCGATCCGATCAGGTATACATTACCTGACGCTGACTCCCGGGCATCTTCTCCGCGTCTTCTCCGCTCTGTTCCTGCTTCCATCCCAGCGTACATTAACTTCCTGTGTCACTGCAGTGACCAGGAAGTTCAAATAGAGGGCGCTCTATTTGAACTTCCTGGTCACGGAGTGACACAGTGTACACTGGGATGCGGTGCGGGGTGCAGCGCGGAGAAGAGGACCCGGAGCCAGCTTTAGGTAATGTATAGGGGGGGGGGGACAGGCGGCAGGAGCAGCTCAACAGATTGTGATCGGTATCAGGCTGAAGCCGATTCACAATCTGTTTGCAGTAAAGGCAGCCATACGATCCCTCTCTGATCAGATTCGATCAGATAGGGATCTGTCAGCTGGTCGATCTAATGGCAAATCGACCAGTGTATGGCTACCTTAACAGTCCTAATTACCCACCCCCTTTGTTGTTGAAAAGAGATTGTTTTCTTCTGGGTAATTAGCTCAATAAAACAATTAGCTTCCTGAGATTTCTGCGGATGGTCAGGCTGCTGAAACAGGCTATTAAAACGACTTTGATTGTAAAATACAAGGTAAAATAAAAGTTTATTTTAATAATGAAACAGAATGTTGGCATGCATTTTTCATGTGCTATAGAAATGTCCTGAGGGTTAAAAAGGTGCTTGGTTCACTTTAACATATAGCACCTTGAACAGAAACTCTGGGAAAGTCATTGAGCACTTACTTTCGAGCAATTGGCGAATCCGTCACAGGTACTTTCCCATGCCACAGCTCATCACAGTGGCCATTGCTGGACACACTGCTTGCGCTGCAATACGATGGAAGTGCTCTGGGCACTGCAGAAGTAACACACAAGCTGCAATGCGTTAACCTGCGACTCCTGGAACTGGTGTGTTCATTTTTTTCTCTTTGGCCACACCGCAGCTATGACACGTGGTGTGACCTTTCAGCTGCTGTGTGATTGTTTCAAACTGCACCATAACCGCAATGCACCAATGTAAAAAGACCCTTAAACAATCAAGATGTTGATTGAATATTAATATTGGACATGCCAGGCCTTGGCCAAATCGTTTCTGGCGGAAAAGCGTGGGAGCCATTAGTAAGAGTGGAACACAAGCAACATTTGTATAATGCTTTATTGGGCATTACAGAACTGTCAGCACTCAGCTGCGATGCGTTTGTTATCAGACAAGTTTTCAGCTGAGAACTAGACAGAGTCTAATATGTACTGCTGCAAGGTGGGAGACCAGGTAATATGACCAGGTATATGAATTCCCATTAGGACGATACTGATTGTTTACCTGTGTATTATATGTCTATTCATACAAAAGATTCAAGGCCTATTTACACTAGGGCCGAATGCAGCCCGAATCTGCACTGAACCGTCAGCATTTCCCCACAGGCAAGTCAGGCAAGGAAACGCTGCCTATACTTTGTATTGTTTGCCATCCAAATTGCACTGCGGTGCGATGGCATGTTGCAAATTCCTGCAGCACGAATCTGGATCCCTTGCCATGCATGGATTTTTCATGACAAATGCTTTTTTTCCAAGGTATCGAGCAACATTGTTTAAGGAAAAGTAGTTCAACAATGTTTCACGACGCACGCCACTTGCGCTGATCACTTATTTTTTAACGACCGCCATGTTGGAATAAATCAGAGAATCCTTCCGATCTTTATTGATTTTTGCAGGCTTTGCCGCGATCGTGTAAACAAAAGTTCACACGATCGTTCATTTACAAGGGCGCAAACAACATCTGGCTGTGGGCACTTAGTTTAATGACCAGCAAGTGGGAAAACATATCATCCTGCTTCCTGCTCTTCTACAATTCCAAGCTGTTCCTGCTGAATATTGCATGCTCATCCACTATGATAGTAGCTTGTTATCACTAACTCAATGAGATGACCTAACACTATCACACACTATCTTCCCTGCTCATTTCCGATTGTTGGCTTTCTGATAAATTAAAGGCACACACAGCTCTCGGAAAAGGTGAATACAATAAAATGAATTATTCAGAAGATAACCGTATTCTGACCTGAGCTACAGACAATTCCAGCTCTAAATAAAGGCGGCTGACTGAGAACACACAGTTTTAATTATAGCTGTGCACACAAAAATATATGACTAGTTTCCATGATATTTGCATGCAAGCCAAAATGATTTGAATTCCACTGTCTCTAGTGAAGGGTCCATCTGTAGTGAAGAGCATTATAAGTTACCATAGTTACTAAAACCATGTGCAGGGGACTTTAGGCTGTGCTCATGCTGCCTGTGACCAATGATCACCGGCATCAATAAGATGCCAGTGATCATTGATAAAATGAAAGTGAAGGCATACACGCATTACCTCCTGTGTATTGTTCACAGTACACAAGAATACACTTGGGGAGGGGGTGGGGGACATCTAATGGAGAAATACTAAAAAAGCACCCTAATACATGAAAATAACATAAAAATACAGTCAATAGATAGAATCAAAGGGGCTGGCACTGTGGGTAAAAGCCTTAGGGGGGGGGGGGGGGGGGTTCCAACACGGTATTGGGGTGCAGGGTATAGCCTCTTGCGTGCACAGATCAATGAACTAGGTAGAATATGTTATAAACAAAAGAAGAAAGCGATCCTGCACTGCTCCAAGGCTCTTCTTTATTGTAACTCAGTCAGTTTAAATCTTCATCCATAAAACATACACGTTTCTCATAGAAAGGCAAATGTAACTGACATACCCTGTTGAGGTCCTGGCTGTGGGGCAATGTGGGGGTGGCAGCGGTCCGCCTGACGACCGTTTCGCTCCAATGAGCTTCCTCTGAGGCTCCGTGCGCACAACACTTCCCATAATGGGGATCTTTATACTGGCAAGCCGTAGTTTCGTGTTCCGGGCACGTGACGCCGCTCCGCATCACTTCCTGTCCACGTCAAGCGCGGGCACGCGTACATACTGACGCGTGTCACGCGTACGTACCAACAGGTAGCCAATGCGTTCCACACTGGCTCGCACCAACTCCCGTCCGCGTCGTGGTTGCGTGCACGCGTACCACGTGACGCAAACAGGCGTATCTCTGTATAGGGGAGAGAAAGTGCGTAAAGATATGATATCTGGGACTCAAGGAATAACTTTCCAAGTCCCAAATACTTCCACAAGATGGTGCTAAAAAACATGCAGGAGAGGACCAAATCTATATATGTCGTTTAGAGCTACTAATAGTTTTGTAAAAACACATCTTTACTTCAACATTCGATTAAAAACTATTCACTAAAATATATATAGTTAAAGCTATATCATCACTAATGCATATATATTTATTTAATAGGTGTATTTTTCTTATCTTACTTAATTCTTTTTGGGGATCAAAGAATAGTGGGGTTTATGGGGCGTAATCTCTTGCATTCCTTGCACATATTATCTACTTTATTTATCCTTTTCTGGATGTCTGCGCACCAACGATATGTGTATAACCCCCACATTCTCCCATTTATCTATGCATTTATGTCTCTGTTAAAAACAATTCTTAAGGTATTATTGGACAAAAAATAATAGAAAACCCAACTCTCATAGATTATGGATCCAGGAAACATTGCATATCTAAATGATCATTTAGGCCCAACGGTCCCATAGCATCACTATTCACTATCCACCTACCGGTACTTTCCCTCCTCAATAAACACTGTTCTCTGTTGCCCCCTGTGGAGATATATTGGGGTGCTGATGCTGTTAAGGATAATACAGTAATATATTTTCATTTTCCCATTTTTATATCTGCTGTGGTATGTCAAAGGTGTAGAGATGCAGGCTAGATTCATTGACTGTTCCTGTATTTGTGTGGGTGGGTCACTAGACCTACATTTGCATCTAAAGAGGTCTTCAGTGAATACGACCAGTCACCTATCACACAGGACATCCTGCTGCAATGTGAAAGCCTTAATCAATTGTCACCTGTAACCTGGGGAGATTGGAAGTGAAGGAAGTCTTTTGTTTTGTGTGTGTGCTATAGTACCCTTTTCATGTATGTGGATTTCTGGAAATCCCATTTATGTCTGAGAACGGAGACAGGAAAACGCCTTAATCAAGTTTTCACCTGGAGTTGAAAGCCTAACTTCACAATCTTTGATGTATAGTAGACTTTTACCTGGGAAATCAAATTATGTCTGAGGATGTTATTAAATCTAGCTTCCCCCCGTCCACACAGGCTTACAGCCTCCAGGCGTATTTCATAGTATAAAACCGCAGCTAGGATAGCCACAACTTGTAGTTCTTGGAGGTAGCTCACACGGCTAGAACTAACCTGGTCCCTGACCAGAAGTGCGTACCGCCCGCAACAACACCAGATCGATACGCTGGTACGTTTATTTCCCGTTTATTTTGGTAAGCAAAATCGCTTTGTGTGTTATCTTTGTACATTTTATCTTGTAACTATTTTTACTTGTTTTTTTTGTAATCTCTTTGTATATCTTCAGTTTTGCACTGTTCTATGTTTTTCTGGAATATTAAATTATTATTTAATAAGTTTGACTTCTGCCGTACTAAACTAACCCTCATAGCCTAGAAGAGACTGAAGTGTAACCGTGTATAAGTTCGTGCCTAATTGTACGCTTGAGCAACACTACCGTAGGAAATTGTAATTGCATTGTGTGTGGGGGCGTTTGTCATACGTTGGCCTAAGCGCGCAGCTGACCCAACGTACGAACAACGCCAGTGCGAGTAGCTAACAGTATCGTTCGGAACGACTGTTAGTGGGTCTTTGCTTCACGACAGTGTAAGATTGCAACTGTGTGTGTGTGTGGGTGCGTGGCGTTCCCGTATTTGGCCTAAGCGCAAAGCTGACCCAAATACGAAAACGCGGAGTGCGCGCTGAGGACTCGACAGCAGAGTGGAAGTGTCTAGCAACGCTAGTGGTGGCAGTGAGAGGTGGTTTGAGGGGTTCCAGCCTTGTTTGTAGCTTAAATAAGGCTGTTCCCCGCTTAATCTGGTCAAACCCGCAGTCGGGAACCGTATACGCAGGCGTGCCGCGGGCCGGTTCCTGACATAATTGGCTGGCAGTGGTGGCATCGTTTAGTACATTAGTACGCAGTTTAGCTCGCTATTCTGAGTACTAAAGGCTGGAAGCTTGCTAGAAGCAACTAGCCTACAGAAGTCTACTCAGTGCAGAATCTATATACGTTTTTTTTTTGTTCAAAGATACACACTTGGTGTTTTGCTTTCCCTTCCCCCCCCCCTTTTTTTTCTTTTCTTTTATTTTTTGCAACACGATGGCTCAGAAAGCATCCAGCTATGCAAGGCAAAACAAAGAGATACTACTCAACCTGTGTGAGCACAAAGGCATCGAGACGGTGAGCGGCCAGACTAAGGAGCAGTTAGTTCGTGCGCTCGAGGAGTATGATGAGGCAGAGCGAGCCCGTGCTTCAACGTCAGCGGATGCAGCTCACGACACGCCAGAGGAGGAATCGCTCCCGCCACAGAATGCGAGTGGAGACGATGTCCTGGACGATCCACCAAGCAGGGAGATGCCATCTCTGGAAGCTGATCTACAGCTACTGAACTCGGCTGATCCTGAACTGCGCCTAAAGCTGATTCTACTGCACCGACAGGCAGAGGAGGGAAGAGCTGAACGGCAACACCAGCTGGAGCTGGCTAAACTTCAGCAGCAGAACCGGTCTGCTGGACCCGCAGAACGCGAAGGTGAGCGAGTCCACAGAATCCCCCTGGATAAGTTCCCCGCTATGGACAAGGACTCTGACATAGACACTTTCCTACAGGGGTTTGAAAGGACTTGTCGGCAGTATGGGGTGCCCCGTGAGCAGTGGGCAAGATACCTCACACCAGGGCTGAGAGGCAAGGCCCTGGAGGCGTTTGTGAGTCTCCCCCAGGAGGAAGAAACAGACTTTGAGGCAATTAAGAAAGCCATCATTGCGCGATACCACCTCACGCCAGAGGTGTATCGCAAACGTTTCAGGACAGTGCAGCGAGGTCCTAATGACAGCTACCTGGATCATGCTTGCAACCTGCGCACTGCCTTCCAGCAGTGGCTAAAAGGACTGTCAGTTAAAACCTTGGATGCCCTGCAGGAGCTGATGATAAAAGACCAGTTCCTACACACCTGTCCTGTTGAGGTCCGGCTGTTTGTGCTGGATCGAGAACCAAAGACAGTGGATGAGGCTGCGGAAATGGCCGATTCCTACACCGCCCATAGAGCACCTGAGTCCCGGAGGACTACTACGCCCAGCTGGAGAGGAGAACAGATTGCTAAACCTGTTTCACCCAGCACCCAGAGGAGGCAAGCACCGCTGTCTCCTGGATTCAAGCAACATGACACTCGGAAATGCTTTGTATGTGACAGGGTGGGTCATATCAGCACGACTTGCCCAGAGAGGAAGAGGGAGGCCCCAAAATCCAGTGAGGCCTCAAACCCCAGTGAAGTCCCAACGGCTTTGTGTGCTACCAGGAATGCTACTGGCTATGCAGAGAATCTGCAGCTTGTCACGGTTGGGGGTACAGTTGCCACTGGGCTGAGAGACACTGGAGCAGAAGTGACTCTCATACATCCCCAGCTTGTGAACCCAGAGCAGTACATACCTGGGAGAATGATTGCTGTCAGAGGAATTGGGGGTGTCACCCCAGCCATACCCACCGCCTTGGTCCACCTGGATTGGGGGGCCGGCAGTGGACTGAAAGAAGTTGGGGTAACTGACAAAATCCCCACCAACGTTTTGCTGGGTACTGACCTGGGACGGTTAGTAGCCCGGTATGAGCCTAATCCAACCCCCGTGGAGCCTGCATCCCCAGCAGAAGTTCAGGACTCTTGCAAGGTACTATTTGATAACGCAGTGCAAGTGGGGAGTGCTGGTGAGGCCCCAGGGGCTATGGACTGTGTGCTAGGAGCCAGCCCTAGTGATTCTCCAGTGCCTAGGCCTGGAGTGGGACATGTTGATATGGAGAATGCAGAAACTGATGATGTCATTCATGACACACGGACTATCGAGGTGATCGATGCAGGAACTGTTGAGGCTACTTGTAAAGTGCTGAGTAGCAATGTGTGTAATGATACAGATAATGTGGATGTTTTATGTGATGTTCTAAATGTCAATATGTATAAGACGGATAATGTTGATATCATATGTGTTGTGCTACATAATGATGCTTGTCCTGTGGACACTCCGTCGGCTGCAGGAGTAACCAGCCGTGCTCGCTGGGCTGCAGCAGATGGACTGTCCACTGAAGGGGCAGACGGCACCAGGCCAGATCTTTCCCCTTCAGATGGTTTTAAGACAGAATGTGACGTGATTTATGATGTGTGTAAGGTGGGCACTCCCTCAGCTGCAGTGGTAACCCGCAGTGCTAGCGGGTCTACAGCAGAGGGACTGTCCACCGAAGTGGCCAATGTTGCTGGGTCAGCCACATCCAATTCGGAACCTGGCCCGGATGGCCCAGGAGCCTCTCCGTCTGCAGCCTTCCTAGAACGTGTGACAGGCAGCACTGAGCTCTCTGGGGCTGTTCGATTTGACAGCAGCCTGGAAGAGCTCAGGGGGCTAGCCAACAGGTCACCAGCTGGGAGGGGCGGGCTGAGAGGGTTCTGGGAAGTTATTCCCTCGGAGCTGTCCGAAGTGGAGGAGGCAGACCGGCAGATACTCGTTCCCCAAAGGGACCGAGAGATAGCTCCTGCCACTATAGAGAGAGTGCGTGTAGCGACGGTTGGAACCCTTCCCCAGTTGCAGCACAGTCTCTATGGTTGCGAATTCACGGTCGCCACTGACCCACATTCCCCTGGTTGGTTACGTCAGGTTGCCAAGGGCAACGACACCTTGCAGCAACCTGACCTAGCTTTCCAGTCGTGTAGCGTGGAGCTAACTGACAGGTGGGGAACCCTCCTGAGGATGCTAAAGGGTTTCCCCACCCGGCCAGGCCGTCAATGTAGGCTTTGGCAGGATGATGCGTTAGATTCACCTGCCAGCGCCATCTGGAAGGGGAGCAATCATGGGAATGCGGACGGGCTGTCCCGTCAAGCAGAACCAACAGTGTAGGTGCTGGCAGGATGATCTGGGAAGATCGTCTGCCTTGCACCAAGTTAACGGCGGAGGTGTGGAGATATATTGGGGTGCTGATGCTGTTAAGGATAATACAGTAATATATTTTCATTTTCCCATTTTTATATCTGCTGTGGTATGTCAAAGGTGTAGAGATGCAGGCTAGATTCATTGACTGTTCCTGTATTTGTGTGGGTGGGTCACTAGACCTACATTTGCATCTAAAGAGGTCTTCAGTGAATACGACCAGTCACCTATCACACAGGACATCCTGCTGCAATGTGAAAGCCTTAATCAATTGTCACCTGTAACCTGGGGAGATTGGAAGTGAAGGAAGTCTTTTGTTTTGTGTGTGTGCTATAGTACCCTTTTCATGTATGTGGATTTCTGGAAATCCCATTTATGTCTGAGAACGGAGACAGGAAAACGCCTTAATCAAGTTTTCACCTGGAGTTGAAAGCCTAACTTCACAATCTTTGATGTATAGTAGACTTTTACCTGGGAAATCAAATTATGTCTGAGGATGTTATTAAATCTAGCTTCCCCCCGTCCACACAGGCTTACAGCCTCCAGGCGTATTTCATAGTATAAAACCGCAGCTAGGATAGCCACAACTTGTAGTTCTTGGAGGTAGCTCACACGGCTAGAACTAACCTGGTCCCTGACCAGAAGTGCGTACCGCCCGCAACAACACCAGATCGATACGCTGGTACGTTTATTTCCCGTTTATTTTGGTAAGCAAAATCGCTTTGTGTGTTATCTTTGTACATTTTATCTTGTAACTATTTTTACTTGTTTTTTTTGTAATCTCTTTGTATATCTTCAGTTTTGCACTGTTCTATGTTTTTCTGGAATATTAAATTATTATTTAATAAGTTTGACTTCTGCCGTACTAAACTAACCCTCATAGCCTAGAAGAGACTGAAGTGTAACCGTGTATAAGTTCGTGCCTAATTGTACGCTTGAGCAACACTACCGTAGGAAATTGTAATTGCATTGTGTGTGGGGGCGTTTGTCATACGTTGGCCTAAGCGCGCAGCTGACCCAACGTACGAACAACGCCAGTGCGAGTAGCTAACAGTATCGTTCGGAACGACTGTTAGTGGGTCTTTGCTTCACGACAGTGTAAGATTGCAACTGTGTGTGTGTGTGGGTGCGTGGCGTTCCCGTATTTGGCCTAAGCGCAAAGCTGACCCAAATACGAAAACGCGGAGTGCGCGCTGAGGACTCGACAGCAGAGTGGAAGTGTCTAGCAACGCTAGTGGTGGCAGTGAGAGGTGGTTTGAGGGGTTCCAGCCTTGTTTGTAGCTTAAATAAGGCTGTTCCCCGCTTAATCTGGTCAAACCCGCAGTCGGGAACCGTATACGCAGGCGTGCCGCGGGCCGGTTCCTGACACCCCCCCTGTTTGGGATTGGAACTACCTCTAGACCTGCATAAGATAAACATGTTGCATCCCAATCATGTTCTTTTCTACAGTGTTCAATCAGTCTACTGCAACCTCTTCCTGTCCTCACTGATTTAACCACTTGAAGACTGCAGTGCTAAACCCCCCTAAAGACCAGGCCATTTTTTACAATTCAGACCACTGCAGTTATAACTGTTTATTGCTCGGTTATACAACTTACCACCCAAACAAATTTTACCTCCTTTTCTTGTCACTAATACAGCTTTCTTTTGGTGCTATTTAATTGCTGCTGCGATTTGTACTTTTTATTATATTCATCAAAAAAGACATGAATTTTGTCAAAAAAATGATTTTTTTAACTTTCTGTGCTGACATTTTTCAAATAAAGTAAAATTTCTGTATACATGCAGCGCGAAAAATGTGGACAAACATGTTTTTGATTAAAAAAAACCCATTCAGCCTATATTGATTGGTTTGGGAAAAAGTTATAGCGTTTACAAACTATGGTGCAAAAAGTGAATTTTCCCATTTTCCAGCATCTCTGATTTTTCTGACCACCTGTCATGTTTCATGAGGGGCTAGAATTCCAGGATAGTATAAATACCCCCCAAATGACCCCATTTTGGAAAGAAGACATCCCAAAGTATTCACTGAGAGGCATGGTGAGTTCATAGAAGATTTTATTTTTTGTCACAAGTTAGCGGAAAATGACACTTTGTGACAAAAAAAATAATAAAAAGTTTCCATTTCTGCTAACTTGTGACAAAAAAAAATGAAATCTGCCACAGACTCACCATGCCCCTCTCTGAATACTTTGGGATGTCTACTTTCCAAAATGGGGTCATTTGTGGGGTGTGTTTACTGTCCTGGCATTTTGGGGGTGCTAAATTGTAAGCACCCCTGTAAAGCCTAAAGGTGCTCATTGGACTTTGGGCCCCTTAGCGCACCTAGGCTGCAAAAAAGTGTCACACATGTGGCATCGCCGTACTCAGGAGAAATAGTATAATGTGTTTTGGGGTGTATTTTTACACATACCCATGCTGGGTGGGAGAAATATCTCTGTAAATGAGATTTTTTAGATTTTTTTTACACACAACTGTCCATTTACAAAGATATTTCTCCCACCCAGCATAGGTATGTGTAAAAATACACCCCAAAACACATTGTACTACTTCTCCCGAGTACAGCGATACCACATGTGTGGCACTTTTTTGCACCCTAACTGCGCTAAGGGGCTCAAAGTCCAATGAGTACCTTTATGATTTCACAGGTCATTTTGAGAAATTTCGTTTCATGACTACTCCTCACGGTTTAGGGCCCCTAAAATGCCAGGACAGTATAGGAATCCCACAAATGACCACATTTTAGAAAGAAGACACCCCAAGGTATTCAGTTAGGAGTATGGTGAGTTCATAGAAGATTTTATTTTTTGTCACTAGTTAGAGGAAAATGACACTTTGTGAAAAAAACAATAAAAATCAATTTCCGCTAACTTGTGACAAAAAAATAAAATCTTCTATGAACTCACCATACTCCTAACTGAATACCTTGGGGTGTCTTCTGCCTAAAATAGGGTCATTTGTGGGGTTCCTATACTGTCCTGGCATTTTAGGGGCCCTAAACCGTGAGGAGTAGTCTTGAAACCAAATGTCTCAAAATGACCTGTGAAATCCTAAAGGTACTCATTGGACTTTGGGCCCCTTAGCGCAGTTAGGGTGCAAAAAAGTGCCACACATGTGGTATCGCTGTACTCGGGAGAAGTAGTATAATGTGTTTTGGGGTGTATTTTTACACATACCTATGCTGGGTGGGAGAAATATCTCTGTAAATGACAATATTTTGATTTTTTTACACACAATTGTCCATTTACAGAGATATTTCTCCCACCCAGCATGGGTATATGTAAAAATACACCGCAAAACACATTATACTACTTCTCCTGAGCAGGGCCGGGCCGAGGCATAGGCTGGAGAGGCTCCAGCCTCAGGGCGCAGTGTAGGAGGGGCGCACAATTCATTCAGTTGTCATTCCTAATTGTGTATGAAGCAGAAAGAAATAAGAAAAGGGGATACATGGCAGTGACTGCAAGCCAGATAACTAGATATTAAGGTGTTGGGGAGGTTGTGGGCCCTGTGGCCCTCTTGGTCTAATAATAATCTGTGTATGACAACTGGGGTGGGGGGGATGGAGGGGCGCACTTTGGTGTCTCAGCCTTGGGTGCTGGAGGACCTTGTCCCTGCTCTGCTCCTGAGTATGGCGATACCACATGTGTGGCACTTTTTTGCACCCTAACTGCGCTAAGGGGCCCAAAGTCCAATGAGTACCTTTATGATTTCACAGGTCATTTTGAGAAATTTCGTTTCATGACTACTCCTCACGGTTTAGGGCCCCTAAAATGCCAGGACAGTATAGGAATCCCACAAATGACCACATTTTAGAAAGAAGACACCCCAAGGTATTCAGTTAGGAGTATGGTGAGTTCATAGAAGATTTTATTTTTTGTCACTAGTTAGAGGAAAATGACACTTTGTGAAAAAAACAATAAAAATCAATTTCCGCTAACTTGTGACAAAAAAATAAAATCTTCTATGAACTCACCATACTCCTAACTGAATACCTGAATACCTTGGGGTGTCTTCTGCCTAAATTGGGGTAATTTGTGGGGTTCCTATACTGTCCTGGCATTTTAGGGGCCCTAAACCGTGAGGAGTAGTCTTGAAACCAAATTTCTCAAAATGACCTGTGAAATCCTAAAGGTACTCATTGGACTTTGGGCCCCTTAGCGCAGTTAGGGTGCAAAAAAGTGCCACACATGTGGTATCCCCATACTCAGGAGAAGTAGTATAATGTGTTTTGCGGTGTATTTTTACACATACCCATGCTGGGTGGGAGAAATATATCTGTAAATGGACAATTGTGTGTAAAAAAATGGAAAAAGTTGTCATTTACAGAGATATTTCTCCCACCCAGCATGGGTATGTGTGAAAAGACACCCCAAAACACATTATACTACTTCTCCTGAGTACGGGGATACCACATGTGTGACACCTTCTTGCAGCCTAGCTGTGCAAAGGGGCCCACAGTCTAATGAGTTTCACAGGTCAATTTTACTCATTTGTTTTCCAGACTACACCTCACGGTTTTGGGCCCCTAAAATGCCAGGGAAGTATAGGAACCCCACAAGTGATCCCATTTTGGAAAGAAGACACCCCAAGGTATTCCATGAGGGGTATGATGAGTTCATAGATTATTTTATTTTTTGACACAAGTTAGTGGAAATGAATTTTTTAGTTTTTTTTCTCACAAAGTGTCATTTTCCACTAACTTGTGACAAAAAATAAAATCTTCTATGAACTCACCATACCCCTCATGGAATAACTTGGGGTGTCTTCTTTCCAAGATGGGGTCACTTGTGGGGTTCCTATACTGCCTTGGCATTTTAGGGGCCCTAAATTGTGAGGAGTAGTCTGGAAACCAAATAATTAAAATTGACCTGTGAAATTCTAAAGGTACTCATTGGACTTTGGGCCCCTTTGCACAGCTAGGCTGCAAAAAAGTGTCACACGTGTGGTATCGCTGTACTCAGGAATAATAGTATAATGTGTTTTGGGGTGTATTTCACACATAACCAATCCTGTGTGTGAGAAATATCTCTGTAAATGACAATTTTTCCCATTTTTTTACACTAAATTGTCATTTACAGAGATATTTCTCCCACCCAGCATGGGTATGTGTGGAAAGACACCCCAAAACACATTATACTACTACTCATGAGAATGGCAATACCACATATGTGACACTTTTTTGCAGGCTAGCTGCGCAAACTTGCCCAAAGTCCAATGAGCACCTTTAGGCTTTACAAGGGTGCTCACAATTTAGGCCCCCACCAAACAATTCCAGGACAGTAAAACACCCCAGAAATGACCCCATTTTGGAAAGAAGAGACCCCAAGGTATTCCACGAGGGGCATAGTTCATATAAAATTTTATTTTTTGTCATAAGTTAGCGGAAAATGACACTTTGTGGGAAAAAAAATAAAAAAATCCATTTCTGCTAATTTATGACAAAAAATAAAATCTTCTATGAACTCACCATGCCCCTCAGCGAATACCTTGGGGTGTCTTCTTTCTAAAATGGGGTCACTTGTGGGGGTCTGTCCTGGCATTTTAGCGTCTCCACAATCATTACATGTATGGCCAGTATTAGGAGTTTCTGCTATACTCCTTATATTGGGCATACGGGTGATGCACTTTTTTCTCCATAAAAGGAAAAATGAACGGCAAAGATTCTCACATTCGCATTGATCAATGTGGATGAAAAAATATCTGCCGAAATATGTGAAAAAAGGGGGGGCATGGCGTTTGCCAGGACATAGGAGCACCGCCCACAAAATTTTCCAAACCCACTTTGCTCCTATGCCCTGGCAAACCAGATTAATCCATTCACATCGATCGATGTGGATGAAAAAAACCTTTGCCAGTTTTGATACAAAGTGCTTGCCAAAGCATAGGAGCTCCAACACCACCCCTCAGCTCATATGCCTTGACAAACGTATCTTACTGCGGAGGAGAAATCTCGTCCTGCAGCACTGCATGCACCGACTTGTGTGTAATCTGACAGACGCGCAATGCTTCTGTCAGGATGCACCATCAGTGCTGCAGCTGGTTGGTCGATCAGTCGTTCGCTCGGTCCACCTGGAAGGGTAAAGGATGGAAAAAGAGAGAGAAAAAAACATACAAAAAAAAAAAACAAGCAAGCAGCAATGCAAGAAATTCATTAACATTAACATTCGTAAACTTTATTAAACCTTTTTAACCAAACAATAACATTTGGAACTTTTGCTTACCTGTTTTTTTTTTGTTTGTTTTTAACTTACCTTCCGAGGACAAACTTCTCCTTCCCCATGGGACAGTGTGCAAAGCGCAAAGCGCACAGAGATGTAGCGAAGTACACTATGCACTTTGTCCCAAGTGAAAGGAGAGGTTTCTGGCAGCCCTGTGTATTTGGGTCTCTCAAAAGCAGATGTCTGGTTTCACACACAGGAGCCGCGCAGTAGCGTAGGTATGCACTAGCTTTAAGTCAACCACTTCCGGCGTAAGGGGGGACCGCAAAGTGGGACTTTCGCTAGGCAATATGCTGCAACACATCGCTCCAGTGTGAAAGAGCCTTGAGAGACTACTACTGTGTCTCACGTTCCCTACTCCAATAGCGAATCTGTTCGTGGAACTTTTCAAAACACTCCCCTATGCATAGGGCAGGCTGGTCAGGACAGTAGGGACAATAAAAAGTGGTGTCACGCCTCATTCCATTCCTCTTACAGACACGACAATGTTTTCTTGGGGTGCGTTGACCTGGGGTACTCGGAAAGACATAAGCATAGTGTCTTTCATGTAGCCGGCTAACTACATCAGGGGGATTGGCCACGGCCCCTCCTGGATACAGGAGTTCCGAAATGATCTCTTCCTGAAATTTAAGGAAGGATCCTGTTCTCCCAGCCTTACTGTAGAGAACAAAGCTGTTGTACATTGCCAATTGAATCAAGTAAATAGCCACTTTCTTATACCAGTGGCTGGTCCTTCGGGAAACTAAATAGGGAGCCAACATCTGGTCATTGAAGTCCACCCCTCCCATGTTTAAATTATAGTCGTGGACGGCGAGGGGTTTCTCAACAACCTCAGTTGCTCGCTGAATTTGGACTGTCGTGTCTCCGTGAATGGTCGACAGAAGGTAAACGTCCCTCTTGTCCTTCCATTTCACTGCAAGAAGGTCGTCATTACACAAGGCAGCCCTCTCCCCCCGTGCAAGTCGGGTAGCAGTGAGATATTGGGGGAAGCCCCGGCGACTAGGCCGCACGGTGCCACAGCAAGGAATTCCGAGTATCTTCAAATGCTGATAGAGGGCCACACTTGTGTAGTAGTTGTCCACATAGAGATGGTACCCCTTGTGGAATAAGGGTGACACCAAGTCCCACACAATCTTGCCACTGCACCCCAGGTAGTCAGGGCATCCGACCGGCTCCAATTTTGTGTCTTTTCCCTCATAGACCCTAAAGCGATATGTATAGCCTGTGGCCCTTTCACAGAGCTTATACAGCTTGACCCCATACCGGGCGCGCTTGGTTGGGATGTACTGCTTAATGCCAAGGCGCCCGGTAAAATGTACGAGGGACTCGTCTATACAGATGTTCTGTTCAGGGGTGTAAGCATCTGCAAATTTGGATGACAGGTGGTCTATGAGGGGCCGAAATTTGTGGAGCCGGTCATAGTCAGCGTGGCCTCTTTCATGACAGGTTGTATCATCATTAAAGTGCAGGAAGCGCAGGATGTCCTCAAAACGTGACCTGGACATGGCAGCAGAGTACATGGGCATGTGATGTATTGGGTGCGTAGACCAATAGGACCGCAATACATTTTTTTTAGTTAGACCCATGTTAAGGAGAAGGCCCAAAAAGATTTTAAATTCGAAAACTGTGACCTGTTTCCACCGAAAAGGCTGGGCATGGGAGCTGTTCGGATTGGCGGTGATAAATTGTGTGGCCTTACGGTTGGTCTCTGCCACGACTAAGTCGTAGAGATCCTCGGTGAAGATCAGATGAAAAGCGTCTAGGGCCGATCCTAGATCTGTCTCCACCTGGACTCCAGACTGGGCGGTTAAAGGGGGAACTACGGGTGCGGCGGAATTAGGGAACTTCCAATGAGGGTTTGCCAGCACCTCTGGGAGCCTAGGGGTACTACGGGCCCGTGTTTCTGGTGGCTGCGACTGGGGTCTTACTGCACGTACCACCGAACCAGTTTCAACTGCCATGCTGGTGCTCGCCACTTCACCAGGGTCTACGGCAGTACTGGTTTCAAGTCCAGGATGTGCTGCGCTGTTGGTGCATGCCTCACCATCAAAATCTGGATCAGCGCTAGCACCACTCTGCTGGCCTTGAGGTTGATCCTGCGCAACCTGTGGTCCACTGACATGGGGTCGGGAACGCCTGGCACTAGCAGGGACCACAACCTCGTCATCAGAACTATCGGTCAGAGAGTCACTGTCCTCTACAGGTTCATATTCTGAGCCGGATTCATCGGATGAGAAGTCCCAATCACTCTCACCCGACTCGGCCATAATACTGTAGGCCTCTTGCAGGGAATACATCTTTTTTGCCAATTTGGGCTGCTAAATTTAGGGGGTATTCCTCTGAGACCACCCAGGAAAAAATGCACCTGTCTAGCAAATGGGAGTATTTGTTAAGTAAAGAGCTGCAATCGCTCAGTTTTGATTTTAAAAAAAAAATCAAAACTGATCTTTATAGCGTCGCAGCTATTGTGTTTTTTTGCAGTGATCAGAAAACAAAAATTTCTTTCACTTGGTGGGGAGGGCTGAACGCAAGTGCGGCAGAACGATGAGGCCTGATCGGGCAAACACTGCGTTTTTAGTGGAGCCTACTCTAAGGTGACCCTAACGTACTTATATAGATCTGACTGTGATCAGTACTGATCACTTACAGATACTATATAGTACCAATGCAGATTAGCGACAGTGATGACGCTAATCAGCGACTTATAGTGATTGCGGTGTAGTGGGCTGGGCGCTAACTACCTAACAAAAGGGGCCTAGCTAACTCACTGGCCAAAAAAACAGTGCACAGGCAATAGATGTCACTCAGACCTCGATCAGAGCTGTGACAGGCGACCAGATATCAATCACAGTGCCGCTGTCAGATTCCAACAAATGTAAACAGCAATTGGAATCACAGGGAAATCACAGATGATCAAAAACCAATCACTAATCAATCAATCAGATGTCAAAAATCAGTACACAGACAATAGATGTCACTCAGATCTCACTCAGACCTCGATCAGAGCTGTGACAGGCGACCAGATATCAATCACAGTGCCACTGTCAGATGCCAACCAATGTAAACGGCAATTGAAATCTCAGGCAATCAGATGATCAAATACCAATCACTAATCAATCAATCAATCGTCAAAAATCAGTGCACAGACAATAGATGTCACTCAGACCTCGATCAGAGCTGTGACAGGCGACCAGATATCAATCACAGCGCCGCTGTCAGATGCCAACCAATGTAAACAACAATTGAAATCTCAGGCAATCACAGATGATCAAATACCAATCACTAATCAATCAATCAATCAGATGTCAAAAATCAGTGCACAGACAATAGATCTCACTCAGACCTCGATCAGAGCTGTGACAGGCGACCAGATATCAATCACAGTGCCGCTGTCAGATGCCAACCAATGTATACAGCAATTGAAAACACAGGGCAATCACAGATGATCAATAATCACAACGCAATTAATCAATCAATCAGAAGTCAAAAAACTGTGCACAGGCAATGATGTCACTCACATGCCACTCACATGTCACACAGACCTCGATCAGAGCTGTGACAGGCGACCAGATGACACTCAGACCTCAGTCAGACGCCTTGGCAGGGCCAGTGAGGGGGGTAGTGGGGGTGATCAGCGGCGATCGGGTGGGGGATCGAGCGGGGAAACGTGTGTGGCTTACTGAGCAGGGCTGCCGTCCTCTCTCCTGGTGGTCCGGGCGCGCTGTGACCAGGAGAGGAGGAGGCAGCCAGTATAATACACGTTGTTTACATAACAACGTGTATTATACACTTGGGATAGGGCTATTTGAAAGATCGCAGCCCGCCGGCGCTGCTAATTGGCCGGCGGGCTGATGACACAGGGGGGCCGCAAGTCATGCCGGGCGATGTGCGCGCGCATGCGCGCGCGATCGCCCGCATTTCTGTTTGACAGGACCTTCCGCCAATCGGCGTTAGGCGGTCCTGGGGCTGCCGCCGCGGCCACGCCTACTGGCGTGACGCGGGCGGCAGCTGGTTAATATGTTCCTGAATGCGCTCTCTCATCTCTCTCGTTGTCATTCCAATATAAAATCTATGGCAGGGGCACCAGATAATATAGACCACATATTTAGTTCTACAGGTTATAAAATCCTTGGTTTTATTCTCTATGGGTCCAACTTTCAAGTATTTTCCTGGTTGCATTTGTGGGCACAGTGAGCATCGGCCACATCTGTAATTTCCTTTTTGTTGCAGTTTCTCCAACCATGTAGGTTCTTTGGGTGTTTTAAATTCTGATGGCATTAACCTATTGCCTAAGGTGGATGCTCTTTTAAAAGTTACTAGAGGGGGTTGCTTATATATTTCTCTTAGGACTGGATCTCTCTGGACCACCTTCCAATTCTTGAGGATACTTTGTTTTATTTCCTTGTGCATGGGGGTATAGTCAAAAGAGAAAGTCAGTCTATTCTCGTCACCTGCCTAGATAAATGGGAGAATGTGGGGGTTATACACATATCGTTGGTGCGGAAACATCCAGAAAAGGATAAATAAAGTAGATACTATGTGCAAGGAATGCAAGAGATTACGCCCCATAAACCCCACTATTCTTTGATCCCCAAAAAGAATTAAGTAAGATAAGAAAAATACACCTATTAAATAAATATATATGCATTATTGATGATATAGCTTTAACTATATATATTTTAGTGAATAGTTTTTAATCGAATGTTGAAGTAAAGATGTGTTTTTACAAAACTATTAGTAGCTCTAAACGACATATATAGATTTGGTCCTCTCCTGCATGTTTTTTTGCACCATCTTGTGGAAGTATTTGGGACTTGGAAAGTTATTCCTTGAGTCCCAGATATCGTATCTGGACGCACTTTCTCTCCCCTATACAGAGATACGCCTGTTTGCGTCACGTGGTACGCGTGCACGCGACCACGATGCGGACGGGAGTTGGTGCGAGCCAGTGTGGAACGCATTGGCTTCCTGTTGGTACGTACGCGTGACACGCGTCAGTAGGTACGCGTGCCCGCGCTTGACGTGGACAGGAAGTGATGCGGAGCGGCGTCACGTGCCCGGAACACGAAACTACGGCTTGCCAGTATAAAGATCCCCATTATGGGAAGTGTTGTGCGCACGGAGCCTCAGAGGAAGTTCATTGGAGTGAAACGGTCGTCAGGCGGACCGCTGCCACCCCCACATTGCCCCACAGCCAGGACCTCAACAGGGTATGTCAGTTACATTTGCCTTTCTATGAGAAACGTGTATGTTTTATGGATGAAGATTTAAACTGACTGAGTTACAATAAAGAAGAGCCTTGGAGCAGTGCAGGATCGCTTTCTTCTTTTGTTTATAACATAAAAATACACAACTGCCATTTGGGTGCAATTAAATGCAGCTGAACGGCAGCAATTGTAACATGTGTCAAGCGCTGACACACAGTGACGTTACCATACACCGAAAAATCGTCTCATGTCGCAATTGAGCACAGCAATCAACATGCTCAAATGCAACACCATGGGATGGGGGGGGGGGGGGGCACAGCATCCACAAAGCAAACCTAGGCATCTGTCTAGAGCTGGGAGAGAGTCTAGGGGCCTGACAGATGCTAGCCCGCACCAACTTTAATGCCTGGAACCCACTACAAAACGCTATCGCTAATCGAAATCGCTAGCATTTTTCAAGTGATTTCATGAGCGATTGCTGCCGATCTTGGTAGCATTTTCAAAAAGTTTCAGCTTTTTGCCAGTTTTTTTTACAGTGTGCAGTAATGTAAAAACGCTAGCAAAATCGATCTGTGTAGGTTTTGACGAGCGATTATGCCAGTGTTTATATACTTTACATTGCAGAAATGCTAATGCTAATCGCTAAACATGCTGCATGCAGAGCCGGCCCGCTCATGAGGCGGGGTGAAACTTTTGCCTCAGGCGGCACTTCTGGGGGGGCGGCACCCGCCCCATGGGTGTGGGGGGCCGCCCGAGCTGGAGGGGATAGCGGGCAGGAAGGGGGTATTGGGCCTAGTGGCGGGGAGGGGGGTTGGACCCCCCCTCCCTCGCCTGGGTCCCCCGTCCTCCGCTCCCCTCCTGCTTTAAAGAGTTACGTCGCTGGCTGCATTGTAAGAGGCAACGGGCGGGATCACTCACCTCTTACTCGTTCCAGCGTGCGCTCCACTGACGTCCCTTCCTGCTACGCCGCAGGAAGTATCGTCAGTGGAGCGCACGCTTAACGAGGAAGAGGTGAGTGATCCCGCCCGTTGCCTCTTACAATGCAGCCAGCGACGTAACTCTTTAAAGCAGGAGGGGAGCGGAGGACGGGGGACCCAGGCGAGGGAGGGGGGGTCCGACCCCCCTCCCCGCCACTAGGCCCAATACCCCCTTCCTGCCCGCTATCCCCTCCAGCTCGGGCGGCCCCCCCACACCCACAGCTTGGGGGGGGGGGGGGCGGCGATTTCTTTCAAGATTGCCTCAGGCGGCAAAAAGTCTAGGGCCGGGCCTGGCTGCATGTCCTGCGTTTGCAATTTTGGTAATCACAATCGGTCCAGTGGAATTTGGCCCAGCCATTAACATTGGCTGAGTGTTTAGGGAAATCGCTAGCATTTTCAATCACTCATGAAATGCTCACAAAATTGCTGTAGTGGGTTTGAGCCCTAAGGCCTCTTTTCCACGGATTGTTGATAAGCAATGAAATGCCTCTCAAACGCTCACAACTGCTTGCTGAGCACACAGCTGAACAGGACTGGTTTAAGAGGCCCTGGGGCAAGCTTAAGCAGGGGGCCACCTCCCTATGTGCCCCCCCCCCCATACACTGGCACACACACATTCAATTTACACACATACACACGCAATTAAACAGCGACAGACACACTTGCTAAGTAGATCCAATCTCCCTTCCCCTCCAAAACCTCAAGACACAGGAACTCCTTTTTTCCTCCAAGCAGTGCGCCTTCTGAACTCGAGCTCTGCACACAGCAAAGCCAAATAGCAGGACTGTCACCCAGGTCTATATAGCCTGTATGTACTCAACCTGGGGCGATCCCTCATTCCATGTGTCTCTGCACCCAGGACTAATTAACTAACTACTACGTACCTGTTCTACGTCTGTTCATTATTGCACATGTACTTGTACTACCAGTGGCGGCGCCAGGGGGGTGCTTGGGGGTGATCAAGCACCCCCTAAAGTTGTCCAAGCACCCCCAAAGCACCCCCTGGCGTGAACCGACTTCAGGCGTCTAAGAGACGCCGAGTCAGTTCACAGCGGCAGCCCGAAGCAGCAGAGCAGGGCTACGGTAATATGGCCGCCCGAAGCCCTGCCCTGCAGACTTGGAGTGGATTGTGGGAGCTGCGCGCCACAAGGAGGTCGGGAGAGGAGGAGGTCGGAACAGGAAGTCTTCTGACTAGGTGAGTAAATGGGTTTTTCTTTTCTTTTTCAGGTGGTGCTGCTGCTGATTGTGGTGGTCAGAACTGCTGAGCATTGTGCATATTGGGGTCAGATCTGCTGAGCATTGTGCATATTGGGGTCAGAACTGCTGAGCATTGTGCATATTAGGGTCAGAACTGCTGAGCATTGTGCATATTGGGGTCAGAACTGCTGAGCATTGTGCATATTGGGGTCAGAACTGCTGAGCATTGTGCATATTGGGGTCAGAACTGCTGAGCATTGTGCATATTGGGGTCAGATCTGCTGTGCATTGTGCATATTGTGGTCAGATCTGCTGAGGATTGTACATATTGGGGTCATATCTGATAAGGATTGTGCATATTGGGGTCATATCTGATAACGATTGTGCATATTGGGATCATATCTGATAACGGTTGTGCATATTGGGGTCGTATATCTGATAAAAGTTGTGCATATTGGGGTCAGAACTGCTGAGCATTGTGCATATTGGGGTCAGAACTGCTGAGCATTGTGCATATTGGGGTCAGATCTGCTGTGCATTGTGCGTATTGTGGTCAGATCTGCTGTGCATTGTGCATATTGTGGTCAGATCTGCTGAGGATTGTACATATTGGGGTCATATCTGATAAGGATTGTGCATATTGGGGTCATATCTGATAACAATTGTGCATATTGGGGTCATATCTGATAACGATTGTGCATATTGGGGTCATATCTGATAACGATTGTGCATATTGGGGTCATATCTGATAACGATTGTGCATATTGGGGTCATATCTGATAACGATTGTGCATATTGAGGTTATTGAACATGTTTTTTGGTCAAATCTGCTCACATTACGTGTATTTTCTTGAGAAAACCTGCACAATTATGTGAATTTTCTGGAGAAAGGGTCACCAAAACTTGGGCCCTCTGTCTTTGCGTTGCACTTTTAAAGGGAACCCGAGGTGAGAATAATATTGAGGCTGCCATATTTATCTCCCTTTAAGCAATACCAGCTGCCTGGCTGCCGTGTTGGTCCTCTGCCTCTAATTCTTTCAACCATAGACTCTGAACAAGCATGCAGCAGGTCAGGGGTTTCGGACAATATTGTCAGAACTGACAAGATTAGCTGCATGCTTGTTTCTGGTGTAATTCAGTTCACTACTGCAGCCAAATAGATCAGCAGGGCTGCCAGGCAACTAGAATTGTTTAAAAGGAAATAAATATGGCAGCCACCATATCACTCTCACCCTGGGTTCACTTTAAATTACAGTTAGCCTCGCCCTCATCCGGTCATGACCACGCCCATTTTTTCGCCGCGGCATGCTTCGCACGCTGCAGGTTGTAGCCACACCCATTTTTGCCGTGGCCGTCAGCTTCCCCGGAAATTGGTCCAGCACCTGCATAGCACCCCCTAAAAAAAATTCCTGGAGCCGCCACTGTGTACTACTATGTTTCAATGCCTGTATCTGTTCCCCAAAGCATTTTTTGTATTGCTACTTGCTGGTTTATGTTTTTGTTGTTGTTCTTGCACTATGTCCTCTGCCAATGTGTACCACAAACAATTCCGGGTGTGGCAACTGCCGCACTTGGCGAAATAAATATGATTCTGATTCTGATCAATCTTTAGAAAGAATGCTGCTCACTGCTGCGAATACATCCAGTGTTCTCCTTTTTATCAGAGTGATGTATGTGACGTGCCTGGCTGTTTTGCTCCCTCTGATGCAGAATTGCAGATGTCCCGTGCCCTGCTTCTCCCTTCTTCCCTCCATGCTGTGGAGTTTTCCCCACCTGTTCTCCTCTCCCAAGTAGGATTCAGAGTCAGTCACTCACTCTCTGCCCTGTTGAAAGCTGACAGCGACTGAGCTCCACATTACAGTGACGGCTAGTGTTGTCCGGATCATGAACGATTCGAATCTTTGATCCGGATGTTTTTTGTGAGTCGAATCATCCAGATCATCAAAATGAACGATTCGGTTCTCAAAGGGGGTGGAGCCAGGAACAGCACACCCTCCCCCCCCTTCCTCAGCAGGCAGGGGGGTCCTGGAAGCAGAGCAGAGATGGATCACTCAATTGGAGGGGAGCCAGCCTTGCAGGGACAGGTTGATGAGAGAGGGAACATGGATGCCACTGCCAAATATGTGTAGAACACACGTACTGGCTGTAATGTGCTGCTCATTTTAGGCTGTCTTTTCCGTAGTTGTGCATAGTGAACAAATGGGAAACTTTTGGCTCAGAAGCACAGCTCAGTAACTTTGCAGACAGCGTGCTGGGCTAGAATGACAGGGCAGGCACTGTGATTGCAGTGCAATATGATCCTCCTGCACTGGCCTCAATTCACTAAGCTTTAACAAACACTTTACCGAACGTTTGATAATTTACCTCATGGGTAAAATCTAATTTTGAATTCACTAGGGTGTTATAGGTTTATTGAACGTTTTATCGATTAAACATTTAATAAATCTATAACACTGTAGTAAAATCAAAATGAGATTTTACCCATGAGTTAAATTATCAAATGATCGGTGAAGTGTTTGATAAAGCTTAGTGAATTGAGGCCACTCTGTTCTAAACAGCTGCACTTAACTTCTCCCTAAATTTATGAGTGTTCCAGGTGAAAAAAGGACACATTGGGGAATGCTTTCTTTCACTGTGAGACGTTTGCATTCAAAGTATACAGATGAACATATAGGTGAAATATATTTAAAGCATATGATTGCAACATGTGGGTAATGTGTGCAAAAAAAAATTCTGCTCTCTGCTCACTCCTCCTCGTCCACCTCCTCCCTTCTCTGTCCACTCCCTGGCCTTCTCTGTCCATCTTCTCCCCTTCTCTGTCTGTCCACCCCCCTTCCCTTCTCTGTCCACTGCAGGGAAAGTCCTGTCCTGCTAGTCATTTCACCCCCAGAATGCTTCCCTAGTAAAATGATTCGAAGATTCGGTTCAAAGATCCGGATCTTTTCAATTATCCGATTCGAATTATCCGAATCATTGAAAAGATCCAGACTTCCCATCTCTAGTGACGGCATTCTTCTGTGTAGTAAAGGTCCTTGCTTCATGACCTCATCAAGCGGGGGCCCTTAACCACTTCACCACTGAGGGGTTTTACCCCCTGAGCACCAGAGCAATTTTCACCTTTCAGCGCTCCTTCCATTCATTCGTCTATAACTTTATCATTACTTATCGCAATGAAATTAACTATATCTTGTTTTTCCCGCCATTAATTAGGCTTTCTTTAGGTGGGACATTATGCCAAGAATGATTTTATTCTAAATGTGTTTTGATGGGAAAATAGGAAAAATGTGGGAAAAAAATTAATTATTTTTCAGTTTTCGGCCATTATAGTTTTTAAATAATGCATGCTACTGTAATTAAAACCCATGAAATGTATTTGCCCTTTTGTCCCGGTTATAAAACCGTTTAAATTATGTCCCTATCACAATGTTTGGCGCCAATATTTTATTTGGAAATAAAGGTGCATTTTTTTCAGTTTTGCATCCATCTCTAATTACAAGCCCATAGTTTATAAAGTAACAGTGTTATACCCTCTTGACATAAATATTTAAAAAGTTCAGTCCCTAAGGTAACTATTTATGTATTTTTTTTAATTGTAAATTTTTAATTTTTTTTTTAATTACAAAAAAAAATGGGGAGTGTGGGAGGTAATGAGTTAATTTTTTGTGTAACACTAATTTATTTCTATGTAAAAAATGCTTAGGGTGTAGTTTTACTATTTGGCCACAAGATGGCAACAGTAACTTTTTGTTTATTGCGACCTGCGAGCATCCTTCCGGACGCTCGCAGGAAGTACTAGGAGGCTGTGAGTGTTTTTTTTTTTTCCACAATGATCGCGCTGCCCATAGAAGAGCAGCGGATCATTGCGGGGTTTAGATCAACGAACGGGAATGGATTTTCCAGTTCATTGATCTCCGGGCGAGCGGGCGGCGGCGTGTTTACTAGCGGCGTGTTTACGAGCGGGGGCGCGCAAAGTACGGATTTCTCCGTCCCTGGGGGTTAAAGGATGGAAAAAGGGACGGAGAAATTTGTACGGGCGGGGGTAAAGTGGTTAAAGATACAGGAGAATGCCGTCACTATAATGTGGAACTCAGCCGCTGTCAGCTATCGAGGGGGATAGAGAGTGAGTGACTGATGCTGTCTGAATCCTTCTTTGGTGGGAGGGAGAGGAGGACAGGAGCAGAAAAGCACAGGGATGGAATGGGGACATGTAAGGGAGAACAGTTGTCAGGGTCTGCCGGCACTGGGGCCCCTGCAGAGGCTGGGGCCCTGGAGCAATTGCCTCCTTTACCTTCATGGCAGCGCCGGACCTGCAGCTCAACAGTCCGTGGAAAAGAGGCCTTATTAAAAAGGCCAGATGATAATCCGCACAGGGCACAAACTGCCATCCTGCTAAGGGCCCAGATTCATCTTAGGCCTCTTTTCCATGGACTGTTGATAGGCAGTGAAATGCCTCTCATACTCTCTCAACTGCTTGTTGCTGCCTGGCAACTGCTTGCTTCTGCCTGATAATTGCTCACTGTTGCCTGGTAACTGCTTGCTGAGCACACAGTTCAACGCTAACCTATTAAAAAGCTGCCGGGAGACTTGGGCGCCGGATACAGCCGATATGCGTATCCTGCTCCTGCATAACTCTCAGCGGCGTTAATTACTATTCCCCCTCCAGGTCCACATGGATAGTGGGGAATTATGTAATTTGGCTTCCAGCGATTGCTGGCAGCCAAATTACAGTGTTTAAAAGTAACTTCAGCTCCGTCTTCTGACAGCACCGAAGTTACTCAGTGTGCGCCGCTATAGCCGTAATTCCTATTATGGTTTATGGTGCGCCCAAACCTCTTGCACTGGATTCCCAGTATTCGCAGCTCAACTGTTGGTGGAAAAGAGGCCTTAATCCTTTTCTAGGGGGTTGCCTTTCGGCCGGTGAATGGGAGCAGCTGATATGCAATTCACCACCTGGCGGATGCTCATGGAAAAGAGGCCTGAACGTGGCTTTAAAACTTTACACACATTATTCTGCTTTAGGCCTCTTTTCCACGAACCGTTGAGCTGGCTGCTCAGCAAGCAGTTGCCAGGCAGCAGTGAGCAGTTACCAGGCAGCAGCAAGCAGTTGTGAGAGTTTGAGAGGCATTTCACTGCCTGTACACAGTTCGTGGAAATTAGGGTCCTTTACCACAGGCAGCTGAACTACGCACTCAATGGGCTCTATTCTCAATGAGTTACAGCATTAGTTAAATTAGGTAGTGATAAACACCGACCAAAATATCTCCATTTTGAAATTCACAATTTTTTTTCTCCCTAAATTACCTCATGCGGTAAAAGTGAGGTTAAAGTGTGGTAATTACCTAAAAATTTATCTCCAATTTGAGATTCTCAATTGAAAAGTTGGTGTTAATTAAGTACAAATGGTAGGTGATAATTATCACTTCTCTGCTCTTGGCCTTCAGGTTGGAGCCTTTTGAGCTTTCTTTGCTCGAGTTTATGTCAATTTTACATAGAAGGCAGAAAAGACGAGTGTGTCTAATTTCAAGGCGCACCTTCAGACCTTGTACATTCTTTTAGATGATTTTATAGATGCCGAGGAGGAAATTCATCTCTGCTCTAAAAAAATAAGTAACAGCATAATAACCTTTAAAGAAAAACATTTTTTGTTACAGCTGTTACAAATCTAACAAAAAATCTCCAGTGTATGTACTTCCTGCTTTCATGGAAGCAGACATAGGGTTAACATTCTGTGTTTACACATTAGCTGCTCTGCTGAGGCAGCCAGCTGACACAGCTGAGAGCTCAAATTACAGTTGTGATTATTCACAGATGAGGGGAAATTAGACAGGCTAAATTATATACATACATGGTGCATTTCTATATGTTTTCATTCTGTCCTGCGCAAGAGTTGAGGTCCCACTTTAAATGTGACTGGCTTTCCTGGGTCATCTCTGTGTAATGGGTGACAAGCATATGGGCTGCCCTACAGTGGTCAAAAAAGCTTTATTTCCGTACATATTACTGACAGTTTTATCACCTGTTTTACCGCACTTTTATCAAACATTTATCACACTTGGTACATTTTTAGTGAATACTCACTATTTTTAGTGAATATCACTGGAGGTAATTTTTCACCCAAAAAAGAGTTACCACACATGGTTTTGTCAATAGAGCCCATAGAGCAGTTACCAAGCAGCAGCGATAACTTTGGGTCTCTTTTCCACAAGCAACTGCTTGCTGCTGCCTGGTAACTGCTTGCTGAGCACACAGTTCAACTGCCCACAGAAAAGAGGCCTGAGAGTGCAACAGTCTTTTCACTGCCTAACTGTGCGTGGAAAAGGGCCCTGCAGTTTGGCAGGGAACACACTTAGCAGAATCGCATGCGTTGTTTTCCCCATAGTACATAGTGGAAAATGCACGCGATTCTGCTAAGTGTGTTCCCTGCCTTTATTGCATACACCCAATAGTGTGAGATGGAGATAGTCAATGAGATGCAAATCATTCTGAGTCGATGCAGGATTATGCAGATTCTGTATGCAAATATATGAAGCTTGAGAATTCACCTTCAAATTTCTCTTTGGTCCAAATTTTATTGGTGCATTTTCAATTTTCATGACCATCGATATATGCAGTTAGAACAGCATTGTCCATTTGATTAGTCAATTTTCAAGCTCCAATATTTGCATACCACATTTGCATAATCCTGTATCAACTCATAATTATCTTCATGCTGTTGATCATGCCTAGTGTGAATGCATCAAGTGTTTGGGGAAAAAAAGCAGTTTAGTTTTGCTTGATCACATATTTTTCAGCCTAAAGGTGCCCACACATGGTACAATAAAAACGTTCGATTTTCCTGTTTATTCAACCAAAATGATCAAATCAAATGAAAGTCAAAAATAATCTTTTTTTCAATCAAGAAAAACTAAAGACCCATACACACGTCTGATTTTTACGAACGACGGGTCGTTTGAACGTCCCGTCGTTCGCCCACCAAATCGGGCGTGTGTACAGCCTGTCGTTCGCGTGATAAGACTGAGTTTGAGCGATCCACCGGGCGGATCGCTCAAACTCAGTCTTATCACGTGAACTACAGTCTGTACACAAGCCCAATTTGGCGGGCGAACGACTGAACGACGGGACGTTCAAACGACCTGTCGTTCGTAAAATTCAGACGTGTGTATGGGCCTTAAGACTTATCCAGTTTTTTTTAATAACAATCCGATCGGACATGTTGGTAAAAACTTTTATATTTGATTTAATGGAATAATTGAATGGAATTATCTAATTAAAAAAAATGAAAACAAAATTGTACCATGTATGGGCACCATAAGGAACCCCAACATTTCAGGTAAACAAAAAAGCCTAGAACTATAACAAAAAAAAAATGCTGGGTGAAGGAATTCAGAATGAAACAAAATCTTTGTGGCCAGCATAATCCTATTTCAGGAATTTGTGTTTATGATATAGTTTCCAGGCGAGCACGGCCGGGTAGAGTGCAGACAGCCATGGAGTGCTGCAGTAAAGTCTCCATATACTTTGCAGCACTGCAGGACGGGAATGTGTGGAGGTGAAGACGGAGCTGGACCCCTAGGGGGTAAGAAGGCGAAGAGCCATTACATCCTGCCGCCTTTGTTTGTCTGCAGCTGTATAGTGGAGCTAGCACTGCCCCTTCTCACGCTGCTGCTCCTTGGAATGAGCATGGACTCCTCAGACACTGATGTTTGGACTTCCCAGCAAGAGGCTGCCAATATGACTGACATAGGGAAAGCTTCTCCCCAGGGCTGCGAGAATGGGGCGCTCATGGATCGCTTTGGGATGCTTATCCAGGGGGTGTTAGCTGCAGTAGCATTCAGCACTTTAATGTGTAAGTACATGAGAGAGAACCGCTATATAACATACTACAGAAACTATCTGGAGTGACTTCTGCTGCTTGTATGAATGCATACCCTGTTGTTTCTCTGCTCTGAAAACTTTTACCTGTGAGGAGTGTGCTGACAAGTCTGTTATCTGTAGTGTGAATCTCACTGACTAGGTTTCCTCTTATCTGCCTGTGTGGTGGACGGACGGTCGTCATTCTCAAGTCTGCAGCTCAAGCACTAATGTAGCTTCTAGCATTTGATATTGTATGAATAGACTGCTGAGCAGAAACCTAGAACTCCTAAAAACCATCACCTAGACAAACCATGCGAGAGAATGTGTACTATTTTGGAAAAACACGTGTTACTATTTTTGTTTAAACGGCAGAGTCAGCAGCTGCAGCTTATTTGTAGCTTGTTAGCACCCGGCTGTGTATAGGTGGTGATCAATATTTGTGTGTCATTCCAGGGGAAGTGAACAGGAAATAAAGGTGTCCAGGCTGCGGTAGAAAAGGCTGAAACTCAGCCTTTTGCTTAACGCCAATACATAGCGCTTTTTCAAAGCGTTCTACAGCTCATATGAAAACGTCCTTTTTTTTTTTTTTTTTTCCCCTATAAAAATAAGTGAACAAGTTAGCTGTAAAACGCTTTGAAAACGCTGAAGTTGGCGTTTTCCATTGACTATCATTGAAACGCCAACAGCCAACTTCGGCTGTAAACAGCCCTGAAAAAGCTACGGGGAGCTTCAAAACACAACGCCCAAAAAAAGCTGCTTTAGGTGTGAAAGGTAAAATGAAAGTCTATGGACTTTTATTTTACCTTGGAAAACGCCAACTATGGTCTTGGCTGTAAAAAGCCGAAACTAGCCTCTGGTGTGAAAGGGCCCAATCTAAGGCCTGTTTTCCACAAACTGTTGAGCTGTGTGCTAAGCAAGCAGTTACCAGGCAGCAGCAACAAGCAGTTACCAGGCAGCAGCAACAAGCAGTTACCAGGCAGCAGCAACAAGCAGTTACCAGGCAGCAGCAACAAGCAGTTACCAGGCAGCAGCAACAAGCAGTTACCAGGCAGCAGCAACAAGCAGTTACCAGGCAGCAGCAACAAGCAGTTACCAGGCAGCAGCAACAAGCAGTTACCAGGCAGCAGCAACAAGCAGTTACCAGGCAGCAGCAACAAGCAGTTACCAGGCAGCAGTGAGCAGATGTGAGAGTTTGAGAGGCATTTCACTGCCTATCAACAGTTAGTGGAAAAGAGGCCTTAATAGTACAATGTTACCAGATTTACTTTGTAGCAACCACATTCAATCTCTGGCGGATTCTATCATAAAATCTGCTAAGAAAAAGTATGTAGGAACCTTCAGGGCTCGTTCACACTAGCGTTTTTGCCCTTTTTTCAAGCGCAGGCCCATAAAACGCTTGTGCAATGAATCTCTATGAGAAGGATCATCGGTCGGCAAAGTGGTGCCTGTACAATTTTTGGGATGTCTTTCCTATAATGGAAGGTATAAGAAAAACGCAAAACGCTCCCATATTGCTTTGTGCAGCGATTGTGTTCGCGTTTTTAAGAATAAATACACTGTATTTATTCTTTCCCGTGTCAAAGAATTCACTTCTTGCGTCAGGGAGTGAATTACAAAACCGCTCTGGAAAAGTGCTTAGAAAAGCGCTTTTACCAGAAATGCAGCGCTAGGAGGGGGGAAAAAATGCTAAATCGGGTGCGCTGCGGTAACTGCATGCAATATCGTCTTGAGCGACGAGTGCGATGGAACCCTTGGCTGTTGTGCCCCAAATGTTAATGTGCATCCCTCGTATCCTATATGGCTGCCGCATAGCACAGGTGAGTGTGACCACACACGGGCCAGGTGCTATATGCGGCAGCCACGTGGTACGTGAACAGAGGAAACAGGAGGAGCTGGACACTAGAGGTGGTCAGTTGAGAGATTTTAATGCACGAGCACCAGAGGGACATATTAACATTCGGGGCAGAGACTGAGGCAGCGGATGCAACAGCATAAGGTCGATTCCTGAGAGATTTCGTGCTGAGATCAATCGGGAATCAGCCTGCTGTTTATGGGAAGCCAACAGATCTCTCTCCAGTTGAATTTAATCATAGAGAGATCTGCCTTTTGGTCAATCTTTTTTCCCCCTTTCTGACTCCCAAAAGTCAGGCATTCCTGGTGTATGTAGAGATTATTACCAGCACGTTTTTTCAAGTTGCTCCTTACAATTACGATATTATGTGTGTGGAGAAGTGACCTAAAGAATACTGGAATATAGTTAAAATACGCCAATGAACTTCATATATTTCAGCTTTGTTGATGTCTTGGTAAAAAAGACTTGCAGTTTTAAATAGTTTACCCTAAAGCTAAGTTCATACTGGGGCATTGCATCGTGTCAGATAATATAATCGCATTACTAATGCAGTGCAGTTATATTGTAATTGAATGTTTACATCAGCTCATTAGCATAATGTGAGGCATGCTTGTGCGGTACTGCATGATGTGTGCATTAACAATTGCAGTGAAGCAAACTTTTCATGGCGCTAGTCTACTTTAGGGGACCCAGCAGGAAACCTCATAGGGAGCAGTTATCCAATCACAGCACCCTCTACAGCACAAAAGAGTAGTGATTGGCCAAATAGTGTGGCGGTAGTTTACTGCAACCTATTGGAAACCGAGCATTTCCCCATGAGGTTTCCTGCTGGGTCCCATAAAGTGGACAAGCACCTTTTCATTGAGTATATGCTACACTGTATGCATTGCATCCCGTGTAACGCACAATGTCACTTTTCACCTCTACTTCATAGCATTCCTGTTTTTACAGGGTACCCAAAACCAGACCTCAGTTTAAACCTAGCCTTAAAGTGTACCTGAGGGGAAAAAAAGTGCCTCAAATGGGCACATAAAGGGCAACCGTAGTGAGAAGAATATGGAGGCTCCCATATTTATTTCCTTTGAAACAATACCAGTTGCCTGGCATCCCTGCTGGAATTATATGGCTGCAGTAGTGTCTGAATAACACCAGAAACAAGCATGCGGCTAATACTGTCAGATTTGACAATAATGTCAGAAATAGCCTATCTGCTGCATACTTGTTCAGGGTCTAAAATAAATGCAGAGGATCAGCAGGACTGCCAGGCAACTGGTATTGTTTAAAAGGAAATAAATATAGCAGCCTCCATATCACTCTCACTTCAGTTGTCCTTTAACTCAGTAGAGGGAAGCCTCAGGATAATCCCAAAGGCTTCTACTGTCCCCCTCCACTTCCCGGTTCCAGTGCTGGGAGTCCCTGAAGCCCAAGCTATAAGCCCTTGTCGATGGAGCTCGGATGCTCTGCGCAGTAGCATAAGCCGAACAGGCTCTGCTTTTTCTGTCCAAGTGGTGGTTCCTCGCTACCATGCAGCGCGAACCATCTTGCAGTGGGCGGTGCGTGTTCACATACGGGAGTGCAGCCACAAACTTCTGAGGGTCCTAAAGCTGGATTGGTGGTTGGAAGAAGGAGGTCGCCTCTGGGCCGAGGTAAGTATCTAATTTTTTCCCCACTGTACCTCACAGGTTTGATTTAAAAATAGTACAAGATAGATCATTTTCCTTCTGCTACTTGTGGCTAATGCGGTACATTTATCTTATTTTTTTCCCCCAGTTATTATTGCCATCGGTACTTATATGCTCTTGCCCGAATTTCCAGCACAAAACAATTTTGACATGAGGAATCGCAGTTAGATTTTAAATTTTAATATTCAGAAAGTACCCTGCTGCCTGACCATCCCTTACTAGGCCTGATACGTATGAGGGGATCTTTGGCAACCTCCTGCATGATCAACCTTTCTCATCGACTTGTCTGTCCATAAATGATCAGATGGGGATGCTAAAATAAGATATACATTGTAGATTTATCAATCACATTGGATGATGATGGTTTTATATAAATTAATAATATAATTAATTATAACCAGTTTTTATTGGTTTTTTTTTTTTTTTTAACAGCTGCTCTACACCAATATCCTAAGTTTAATTAAAGGCACCTTGAGCAGATGCCGTGAGTATGCATATAAGCAGGGCTCAGGAACCTTTGTGGCTGAGAGAGCCATAAATGCCACAGTTTATCCACCTGGCAGCGAAAGTGTCAGACACGTCTTCAGCTTCTCTTGGGTTTCAGCAACATCAGCAATTTCCCAGAGAGCCAGACAGGAGAAATACTGACTGTGGCCTAGTGCACACCAGAGCGGTTCGGCTGCGGTTTGCGATCCGCTTGCGGCTGCGGATAGGCTTGGGTAATGTATTTCAATGGGCTGGTGCACACCAGAGCGGGAGGCGTTTTGCAGAAACGCATACTCCCGGGCTGCTGCAGATTTTGGATTGCGGATGCGTTTCTGCCTCAATGTTAAGCATAGGAAAAACGCAAACCGCTCTGAAAGACGGCACTTCAGAGCGGTTTTCCAGGTGTTTTTTGTTACAGTAGCTGTTCAGTAACAGCTTTACTGTAACAATACATGAAATCTACTACACCAAAAACGCTTCACAAAACCGCAAACTGCTAGCTGAAACGCTGCAGAAAAATAAGAAAAAGCGTTTCAAAATCTGCTAGCATTTTGCGTATCTGCTAGCGGTTTTTGGTGTGCACCAGGCCTAACAGCTTGTACAATTAGCTAGCTGACTTGGGGGTTGATTCACTTTGTAGGACGAGATCCCCGTACTTTGGCCCAATAGACTGCCTGTCAAGTGACCTAATCAAAGTGCAGGGATCTCGTTCTACAAAGTCGCTGGACCTAACAGGGTCCAGAGTGGGACAATTGGAGCAGCTGTTAGTTTTGGGAGGAGTTTAAGTTGGTAGTGCATGCTACAGCAGTAGTGTGCCTACTTTGAGCACTGTAGCTTAGTGAATAAACCCCAACTGATTTGTCTGTGAGCCAGATGTAGCCATCAAAAGAGCCACATCTGGCTCCCGAGCCATAGGTTCCCTACCCCTGCATATAAGCATACTCATGGATATTTGGTATGCTTGGCGGATCAGTCAAAAACAGTCTTATCAGTCTGCCGACAGCTTGTACTCACGTGCAACTGTCGGCAGAACGACCGCACTGCGGGAGGGTTTGACGGACCCATCATTTGAAGAAGTATGACGTGTGTACGCGCCTTAAATTAGGTTATAACAGTTAATTTTATTATATCAGTTAATTCTGTTTTATCAGTACATTTTCGTTGTATCAATTCAAAATAACAACATATATGCTTGACATGATATTGTCACGATCGCTTCTGCAGCGTTTACTGCTGGCTGCAGTGGTATTGCAACCCAAGCAGTTCTGATGTCATTACATGCATTTGCTTGCATAGTTTGGTTTGCACTTAAACTAGTTGCTGATTCCATCTGCAGTCGCTCTGAAGTTAATGACAGTTTAATATGCTTTTGTGAAAACAAACATTGTCTGCTGCAATGGAGTGGCAATCCCTTTCCTGCAGACTGCATATCATTGTCTGCCTTTTCCTGCTGTCAGCCTGTGATTAATTACCATTCACTTGTGTGGGAATCTGCATGTCTGCTCCCATTGGATGACCTCAGTATAAAGAACTGCTTCCTGCAATGCTCCATGGGGCTACCATAGTCTCAGATTCTGTCTGTTACTCTGTGCGGCTCCCACCTCGTTCCTAGTCTGTGTGGACTGCGCTGACTCCTGCGAAGGGGTCAGCGAGTCCTCCTAGTTCTGCTCTTGTTTCTAGAAGTTGTTACTTTGCTTGTCTTGTGTCATATGTTGGTTCATCGCCAATGTATACGCATACTTGCATGTTTTGTTATTTTCCTTGTATTCGTGTTACGTTGATACATCAGTGTCGCTGATGTATACGTACACGAACTGTTTATATCCTGTGTTCAGTTAGTCAGCTTTCCAGCACGTTTTGGTAGTTTGCGCGTATCGTGATCACCCGTGCTGAGTTAGTTATCCTGCTCCTGGTTCTGTTTGTGGATTGCGTTCATCTCTGCGAAGAGATAGCGAATCCTTCTGAGTCCTGTTCCCTGTATTGCTCCAGTCCTAGTCAGTGTTCCTGCTTATGTCATATGTCGGTTCATTGCCGATTATATACATATGTTAGTCAGACGTTACAAATAGTTTCATTGATAGCTGTAATTGTAATACGCTAGGAAAACATACTTATTGTATATTTGTCTGTGTTGCGTTCATCTATCTTGATCCTCCTATTTCCTGACTATCCTGTCCTGTCTTTGTGAGGCACGCCATCGCTGCAACGCATTGGCTGCCTCATTTCAGTCTGTCTTGTTGTGGACGCTTGCTGTCACTAAGTAGTGACTAGTTAAGCAAGCGTTCATTCTGTCTACCTGTCCTGATCTCCTCAGTCCTGGTTTATGCGCTCAGCGCTACTTTGCGCTGAGACGTTATCACAAAGTATTGTTTGTGGCTGTTCGGATCTGCACCAGCTCTGTGCGCCACAATCTCCTATTGGAGTCAGTCCTCTCCTCCACTAAACTGGGGATATCCTGATTCCTTGTGCTGGTGTGTGTACCTCCTTCACGTCAGCTTATGTGTTGTATGCTGACGGTGGAGAATAAGCCCACCAAGCCTAACAGATATGCAACAAAGACTGGGCACCACCATGGGGGATTTTGGTTAGGCAGCACCAGGGGAGTTAGGATTAGGCATTACAAGCAGGGGGTCTTAGGGTTAGGCACCACCAGAGGGGATCTTGGGATTAGGCACCTATAAGGGGAGTTTTGGAGTCAGGCATCACCAAGGAGGTCTTAGGGTTAGGCACCACCGGCAGTGGGGGGTCTTAGGGTTAGGTACCATCAGGGGTGGGTTCTGTGTGAGAGTATGGAGAATTTAGGTCATAGTAATCACCGGAGGGGGGGGGGTCCTAGGGTTAGGCACCACCAGGGGGGGTCTTAGGGTTAGGCACCACCAGGGGAGGGTTCTGTGTGAGAGTAGGGAGAAGTTAGGTCATAGTAATCACTTTTCTTGGCTATATCACTTTTCTCAACTACCTATATCCAGCGCCCTTTCATAGCCCAACAAATTTCGGCTATAACAGCATCATTTTTTTTTTTATAGACTAAAACTAGTTTTATCGGCTACACCAGGCGCCTTTTGTTGCCGATTTTGACATCTTGGCTACACTTAAGTACCTTTTGAAGCTGAATTTGGCATCTCGCTTACACCAGGCGCCTTTTGTAGCCGCTTTTAGCATCTCTGCTACACCAGGCTCCCCTTGTAGCCGAACTTGGCATCTTGGCTACACCACGTGCCTTTTGTAGCTGAATTTGGCATTTCTGCTACACCAGGCGCCTCTTTTAGCTGAATCTGGCTTTTTCTGTCTATATCAGGCACCCTTTGCAAATGTATGCATTTCCCCTCACTAGTGATAACAACCAAAATTGAAACATAAACTGTCTAAGCTGTTGCAAGAGAATGGTACCTATCTCTTAAATTAGACAGGACCACATCTATTGCACCTATTGTCTCCACCCCACTCTTTAGATTGTAAGCCTCTGGCAGGGCCCTCCTCCCTAATGTATCCAGCTTGATTATGCAATCTTAAGCCGCATCTACACGAGTAGATGCGGCCGCGATGCTCCTTATCAAGATCCGACAGGACGGATCTCCGCACCGCCGATTCCCTGCTCGCTCCCCGCGAGGGGACAATGGCAGGGAATCGAGCGGAAGATAAGCGGGGACGAGCGGACACGAGCGGGGAATTGAATGCGGCGCACGCACGGCGAGCGGGGACGCGGCGGGTACGCGGAAGAGGCGATCCGGCGGCTAATCGAGCCGCCGGATCGCAGCCTCATCTACCCGTGTAGATGAGGCTTTACTCACAACCACCCCTCTTGTAGACTCGAACAGTCTCTATTTTGACCTATGACACTGTATTGTTATCAAATCATTTGCATGATCTTGTTTTGTTGTGAGTTTCCAAATGTTCTACCTGTATGTTAACCCATTTATCTATTGTGCAGCGCTGCGTAATATGTTGGTGCTTTATAAATACAATTAATAATATTTTGTTAGAGAATAGCTGAGGCTTGTGGCAACACAATAAGATATCCATGGGAACACTCATGTTTTCATAAATCTTTATTTTAGAAATTGGTAATTTTGTATCTTTGCCTGACAATATGATAGAGACCCCATTTTTATGGCATTTAGCTTCCATGTCAATATGCGTCATACTGTACAGTACATGGGATAATGGGTGTCAAATATCATCAAAATCATAGCTTACAGTATTATTCCAGAAGCAAAATTTGACTGGACCTGTGATTTCCACAAAATTTTTAAAACAATCTGATGGATTTGGTGGTTTTGAAGGACAACTGACGTGAGAGGGATATGGAGGCTTCCATATTTATTTCCTTTTTAATAATGCTAATTGCTTGGCTGTCCTCTTCTTCTAAAGGTAGCCATACACTGGTCGATTTGCCATCAGATTTGACCAACAGATAGATCCCTCTCTGATCGAATCTGATCAGAGAGGGATCGTATGGCTGCCTTTACTGCAAACAGATTGTGAATCGATTTCAGCATGAAACCGTTCACAATCTGTGGTGGTGCCGCCGCCGCTCCCCCCCCCCCCCCCCCGCATACATTACCTGCTCCGCCGGCGCGACTCCCCAGGTCTCCGCTGTCTTCACCGCTCTGGTCTGGTCTCCGGGTCCGGCATGCTTCACTTCTTCACTGTCTGGGGGAAGTTTAAACAGTAGAGCGCCCTCTACTGTTTAAACTTCCTGCCGGGACAGGAAGAAGCGAAGCCTGCTGTATTCGGAGCCCAGCGGGAAGACGGAGCAGTGGTGACCGGGGGGATACGCGCCGGCCGGATCAGGTAATGTATCAAGCTGTATTACGCTGGTCATCGGGCACTCGAACGCCACTAGCGAAGCGCTCCCTACCAGCGGGTGATCGCCGGTAATTTCCCGCACGGAGCGATCGATGGGACCAATCTATTTCGGGATGAAATAGATCGAAATTTAGCTGTAACTTTTAACGATTTGACAGCAGATTCGATCCCAGTGATCGAATCTGCTGTCGATCGGCGGGGAATCGGCCCAGTGTATGGCCAGCTTAATACTTTTAACCATAGACCCTGAACAAGCATGTAGATCAGAGTTTTCGTACTGAAGTAATGCTGAATTAGCCACATGCTTCTTTCAGGTGTGTGATTCAGACTCTAATGATGCATGAAAGATAAGCAGCATGCCGGGCAACTGTTATTGTTTAAAAGGTAATAAATATGGCAACCTCCATATTCCTCTCACTTCAGGTGTCCTTTGAGGGCTCAGACACACTATAAATACTTTTCTGAGCGCTTTTTGGCCATCAGAGTTTTCTGAGTACTTTTTAAATAAAACCCTCCCATTGACTTTCATTAAAATCGGGATTACAGTAAAATTGCGCAAAAGTCAGTTAGAGCTTTTTTTTTTTTTTTTTTTAACTCTCAGAAAGCTCTGATGGCCAAAAAGTGCTCAGAAAAGCGTTTATAGTGTGTCTGAGCACTAAGAGATTTATCCTAGCTGGGGTGAAATTTGTTCATCGAAGTGATCTGACCACGGTTTCTAGCACCACATGGAATACGCAGATTTTGCTTATGGTGGCACAGCAGTTCTGTCACTTCCATGTGTTAAAGTGGGATTTGTTTTCTCAAGAAATGCAAACAATAATTTTGAGTTATTCATAAATCTCTCTATATAATTTGCAATTGTACCTGCGTCCTGCTTTGTCCGTGTCAGTGCTTTTTTGCACTGCGCATGTGCAGGGCCGCAGAGACACTGAATGCTTGCAGGGGAGGACGGGGCCAAAAGCGGCGGGCGCATGCACGTGGCGGGCTGACAGACCTAGCCCGTTTTTAAACGGGCTAAGGTCACTCGTATAAAATATAAATTTATTTTGTAACAATATGTCAATGATAGTCATACATTTTTAAATATCCTTTCACACTTAGTTTTTTAATATGATCAATGTAATGACTTAATTAAAAGTGCAAACATTAAACAGTGATCACAAAGGAAATAACCTTTCCTATCAATCAGTTTTATATCTTCCTGATTTCTTGGAAGAAAAAAAGCCGAGATCAGCAGGACAGCTTCCTGAAAAAATAGCTCTTTTTTGAGACCCGTAATGAGAATCAGGTTAGCAGAAATGGGCTTACGCAGCTACAGCCCGCTGTTTCGAATGCTTCTTTGTCAAGCTGCAAGCTTGACAAAGAAGCATTCGAAACAGCGGGTTGTAGCTGCGTAAGCCTATTTCTACTGACATGTGATTCTCATTACGTGTCTCAATAAAGAGCTATTTTTTTCAAGAAGCTGTCCTGCTGATCTCGGCCTTTTTGGATTGGTGACCCCTGGGCTTCAGGGTCATATCAGCTTTAGCACACTTTATCTCCATTGGAGTGCTTGGTCTAAAGACTCGTACACACGTCGGATTTTTCCAAACGACCGGTCGTTTGAACATCCGGTTGTTTGGACATCAAATCGGACATTCATACGATCGGTCGTTCAGCTGATAAGGCTGGCGAAGCGGATCCGTCAAAACCAGTCTTATCAGCTGAACGATCGATCATACACGTGCCCAATTTGAATTTTAAACGACCGGCCATTTGGAAAAATCCGCCGTGTGTACGAGTCTTAACACTTTGTGATTTCTTGGAAGGAAATGTTAGATAAATTTATAGCTTGTTGATGGAGAGAGAATATTACTGTATCTATTTCTATGATTAATTCAATGGTATTTTTTATTTAATAGTTACTGAATGACTGATTGTATAGTGTGTAGCCTGCATAAGAGAAACACTACGTATTTATGGGTTTGACTTTTTTGGTCATTTAAAGTGTAACTGTTGGGCATAAAATAAAAAATCAATTCTTTATTCTTATTTGGTAATAAGGATGCTAACCAGGCAATCCAAAAGTTAAAATCACTATTACTTTTCTTGTTGATAAATGATCATTCCCCAGTTCACCTGACTCTTATTTGGTACACAAAAAAGAAGCGGCAGGGCATGCTGGTTTGTCCTTTTTCTTCCTCCCCTCAGACTTAACTAATGCAGCCTGATTGACTGAAGCCTCTTTCCCTCCGGTTTTCCCCTCCCACACCTCTGTTCCTCTCTGATTGGCCAATATTTCTCATGCTGAGAGAATGCACTTTCTATAGTGAAGGGGAGGGCAAATCAGGCAAAGGAGAGTAAGGGAGGAAACAAAATCAGGATTGGCTTCAAAATAGCCACAGTTAAAATGGGAAATGTTAAGGATTTTCTTTTTTTTATTCTTTAATATTTGCCATTTTGCGTGACCATCCGTGGCACCTGAGCTGCCTTGATAGATTATTTTGCACAACTAGGGAGTGCTGTGCAACCATGGCAACCTGCCTGTCAGTGCGTGGGAAAACTCTTTATTCCTGCATTGGCACACCAGTAGCCAGAGTATGTAAGCTAACACAAGACCAATAGGGTTATTTCTTACTTTTTCTTTTCTCAAATTTGTACAGCACAAAATTTAAAAAAAAATCACTGCCTTAATAATATACTTAGAAAATCCTTGTTTAAATCCTTTTTCCAGTTAAACACCAAATACTGATTATTGTAAAGGCTGATTTAATTAAACTAATCAAAATCAACCTCAATTAGATAAGTAGCATACGTGTGATTGTGTTATCTCAATGTGCTGAATTCCTACATGTGTATGCAAATGCTGAAATGTAGGGCAGGCGTGTTTTTTCAGATTAGGTCACTGGAACATTTAATTGTGCATAAATAAAGGATGATCCCCTCCCATTTGCACAGCACAAGCAGATGTATTGTGTAACACATGCAGGATATGTAGACTTGAAATCTGGCTTTGAAGCTTCAAGGCAAATGTGTGTCATTGTCCTCAGAATTCCAGGTTACCAAATGTCACATGCTTTCATCCAAAGTGTCACCTTTGTACTGCCCGCCGTTTGTTTTTGTGTGTTTTTTAGAAACTGTTATCCTGAAGTCTCTGATAAATATCCCAAAGTGATTGGCTGGCACTATAGAAACTAGTGAACTGAGAAAGCTGCTGTCCTGAAACAGCTTCCCTCATAATTCTTTCACAGTGAGACGTTAGTCGCACGTTATAAAAAAATTATAACGCAGACTAACGCACAGCAATACAAAGTCTGTGCGACATTCACAGTGCACACGTTGCATTGTGTGTAGCAATATTTAGAAAGTGCTGCATGCTTTGCGTTTAGCAATAAATTTGCTGCGTTATGTGTGTTGCACATGCTCAGTAAAAAAATTTTTTTAAGTAACGCATGCACCATTTTCATTCCATCAGTATGCGGCGAAAACGGCGCACCAAGAGACGCAACGCAGTGCAAAATAACGTCCAATTTCATAACCTACATGCGCTGCATTAGGGGCACGTTGTGCGACTTTAGCGTCGCATCAATGTAAAAGAGGCCTAAGGGTAGTCCGAAGGTTGGAATATAGCTAAAAAGGGAGTTCCTATCAGCAATGGGGCTGTGGATTTACTGTGTGCATCTGTGGATTTGCTGTGTTTCAGCTTGGCATGTGTATGATCATGCACATGCCCAGTATGACCTTTGTGCTCTCTGATATGGCTGACAAACAGCTGTTTCAGAGACATGCGCAGTAGGGATATTGTTGTTTAGTGCACATCCCCAGAACCCAGAGCAGCTCTAATAATTCTGTCCAAAGTTGATTTGATGTGCAATGAAGGGGGGAACTGTCCATTATACCAAGGATCACTCTTTGTACAGCGGCTAGCGCTGTGTAATTTCTGGGATAGGCCATTAGAGGAGCCAAATTTTCAGAGTTGGTGTTCAGTTCCTCTTGATCCTGGTCCCTCAAAGCTGAAGCCTCTGCTGCTTTTTTGGGGCTTCAGTGACACTGTAAAAATGCACCCCATTTTTAATACATTTGGATCCAAAATTTGGATGGTTTCAGAGATCTTCGGCCTCAAAACGGAGTGAAGAGCAGCATAAGCGGATAGAAAACCTCACCGATGTTCATATTTCTGAAACAACTGTTTATCAGCTGTTATAGAGGGCACAAAGATCTTACTGGGCGTGAGCATGATGACATCCAGGCCATGCTGACACTAGCACAAATCGACACCAGGGGGGAACTGCTTCTTTGTTTAACTAAATTATAACCTTAGGCCTAGTTGCTAGGGCTAGATTAGAAAATCAATAAGGCAGCAGATGAGGGGTAAGTGGATTATGTCTCTGAAGCCTTGTGCACAAGCTAGGCTGTTAAAGGGACTCCGAGCAGTGCAGAAACTATGGAAAGATGCATATCATTTTAAAGCTCTCTTTCTCCTCTTTCCAATGATATATAAACCGCCGCCCTACGCCTTTTAGTTTTCACTATTTTCGTGATTGAAATTGCCGCGGCCGCGATTTCAATCGCGAAAATAGAGAAAACTAAAAGGTGTAGGGTGACAATTTAGGTGTCGCCAGAAAGAGGAGAAAGAGAGCTTTAAAATGATATCCATCTTTCCATAGTTACTTGTATTACACAGGGCAACTTTTTCCTAAAGTCAGCAGCTCCATTCTGCTGAATGGAGCTGCTGACAATGGGGAAAGTGTCGTCCTGTGTAATACAAGTAACTATGGAAAGATGGATATCATTTTAAATCTCTCTTACTCCTCTTTCTGGCGACACCTAAATCGTCGCCCTACACCTTTTAGTTTTCTCTATTTTCGCGATTGAAATCGTGGGCGCGGGAATTTCAATCGCGAAAATAGCGAAAACTAAAAGGCGTAGGGCGGCGGTTTATATATCATTGGAAAGAGAAGAAAGAGAGCTTTAAAATGATATGCATCTTTCCATAGTTTCTGCACTGCTCGGAGTCCCTTTTAATTTGGCCAAGGTGCAGGTTCACTTTGAAAAGTATAAAAACTATGACATGAGCGTGAGTATATGTTCAAAAACAAGCTTCTGACTATTAATGGTTGCAGCAAGAGCCTCCCTGGTGCATTTAAAGGCACATACCATGCAGCTATCTACAGTACCAGAAATAGGAGGAAAGATACCTTGAAACAAGGCCGGATTTACAATTTGGCACTGTAGACACGTGTCTACATGTGGCTCGTGTTACAGACTGCTCACTGGCCACCCAAAGTGTCCCTGGCCCATCGGCCTCTCTCCCTCACCTCTGCAGAGTGTGAGTAGATCGAATGTTAATAGCAGCAGCCAGCACAAGACTCACCAGCTCTAACATGCCCATGATGACAGCTTCTATTTCCTCTGCAGCAAGGCCAGCGTCATCTCCTTGGTACCAGCAGCGTCTCTTTACTGTGACGCGCTGACACGTACAGGGGTGTCGCATGATGCTACCGTTACCAAGGAGATGGTAGGCCCTCCCAGGTCTACTCTGAACTTTACTGTGGTCCCCAGCAGAGTTTTTGGCATTATAGCAACTCACCTGTCCTGTTTGCTCCTCCATTATTTTGTGTGTTCCCATCTTCATCCTTGCAGGGATGCCTCTTCTCAGGGACCCAGAGCATGTTATTACACTGACAAGAAGCAGCCAGTGGGGATGAAGATGGTAAAGCAAAGACTAAAGGAGGAGAGTAGCAGCTAGGATAGGTGACTTGCTACGCTGCTGAAAATTTGGGAAGGGGCCACATTAAAATGATGGGGAGACCTGGTGGGCCAGCTCAGGGCCCTGTGACAATAGCCTAGTTTGCCCCTATTAAAGCACCGGCTCTGCACGACTGCTTGTGAGTATGTAACTGCTACTGGGCCACGCCGTACGGGCACCAGGGAGATGACAGGATATAGGAAAGTATGACAGCCAGACAGGTGAGTGCGCTCCAATGCCATTGATATTCTGGGGAGTACGTCAGCTGGTTCTGGGGCCCCAGGAGAAAAAAAAGAGGTAGCAGCAATCCTATAGTATGTTTGTAATTTCACACTGAAATCTGTTAAAAATCGATGTGCAGTGTGTGGCAGTAATAGGCCCCTCTCTGATCAGATTCCAATCGGAGAAGGATCTATCCTTTTGGCTAAATTGGGAGGTCATAAGTTAATTTATGGTCACCTTTTAGGTAGAAAAAAGGAAAGTGGTTACATTGGTGGGGAGAAGTGCCACAACCATTGCTGAAGGGATTGATGCAAGGCTGATCATACAATCCTGACAATAACACTTCATCAGTACTCTAACAAACTGCTTTCTCAGCGCAAATTAAGCAACTGTGATAGGATCAGGTAAAAATGGAGCCATACAGTATGTGGCAATAGTTAATGCCACGATTAATGGCAATGAACAGTAATAATGGTGCCTGATAAATAGCGGGCATCTACTATTTATCAGGTACCATTATTACTGTACATTGCTACTAATCAAGGCCTATAGCGACAGCGGGGGTTCTTTAGGGCGTTAAGTTTAGGTGTTGGGGGGGGGGGGGGGGGTTAGGCAACACCAGGGAGGGTCTTGGGGTTATCCATAGGTAGAGAGAGGGTTCCGTGGGAGAGTAGGGTAAGGTTGGGTCATAGTAAAACATCAATGAAGATTACCAATATTTTACTATAAGAATTTAGTAGCATATTGGTAATATTCCAGCTGACACATCATTGTATTTGAGCGGTTCTGAAGGTGTGCTTAGCTTACAGGGACAACAAAGGGAAAGTTTACATATTCAGCAGTGATGCACTGCGGGACACCTCATATGCTTACTTCAACCTGAATAATGGCAATCACCTTCTGCTTTAAGAAGGCACATTTCTGTTTTGCATAGCTTTTTTGTCATCTTTAGCCCTGACATATGACGGATGTGTCCGCCCACTTTCCACTATAGCCAGATACAGAATACCACAGGCGCCAAAAAAACGGTTTAGTATAATGGAAGTTCTATTATATCAGGTATACTATACCAGGAGTTAGTCCCTTAAATTTATAATGGTGCTTGGCCAGACATGGAAATTGAGTTTACTATGCCTGAATGTTTACCATAACCGTTTACTATTACGAGATTATACTGTAATGACCGTATTTTAAGAAGTTTATTAGAATCAGATTTACTTGTATTATATGTCCAATTCATTTGTAGTACCCAACGTAGTATTCTGCCATTCCTTTTCCCTTAACTTTTTTTTTCTCTAATATTTTCTCCTATTTTGATGGAATTAAATGGCTAAATACAAAGTTGAGATGCTTATACTCTGCATGTATAACCTTGTGCTATGTTGTATAACCATTTGCTACCTCTCTGTCTGTCACTCCTTGTTTACAATGTATGTCAGTGGCGGACATACGGCCGTGCAGGCCGTGCAAGCGCACAGGGGCCCCTCAAGCTCCGTTTTTGAGGGGCCCATTATGTATTGCAGGCGTTTTTTTTTTGTTTTTTTTTTAGTTTTTTTTTATCCCCGGGGGGCCCGACTCTTATCACTCCCTCACCTCGGCGGGCCCCCCTCCTGTTATGCTCGGCGCCTAGCGGGAGATACAGCTATTGTCTCCGGGCTGCAGCAGACACTAGAGCACCAGCCGCCTGTCCACTCCTGTCTCCTCCTCAGCAATACCGCTCTGCACTACTTCCTGATTCAGTGCGTGCAGAGCGGTATTGCTTAGAGGGAGACAGGAGTGGACAGGCGGCTGGTGCTCTAGTGTCTGCTGCAGCCCGGAGACTAATAGCTGGCTGTATCTCCCGCTCGTCGCCGCGCATAACAGGAGGGGGGCCCGCCGAGGTGAGGGAGTGATCGGGCCCTCCTCCCAGCCTCGGCAAATAGTCCACCCACCAGGTAATCTTATCTTTCACCCTCCCAGACCGACCAGCCCGCCCCCCAGATAATCCTACAGCCCGCCCCCCCAGGTAATCCTACAGCTTCACCCCCCCAGGTAATCCTACAGGCCCCCCCCAGGTAATCCTACAGCCCCCCCCCCCAGGTAATCCTACAGCCCGCCCCCAGGTAATCCTACAGCTTCCCCCCCCCAGGTAATCCTACAGCCCGCCCCCCAGGTAATCCTACAGCCCACCCCCAGGTAATCCTAAAGGCCCCCCCAGGTAATTCTACAGCCCCCCCCCCGGTAATCCTACAGCCCACCCCCAGGTAATTCTACAGCCCCCCCCAGGTAATCCTACAGCCCACCCAACCACCCAGACCCAGGTATTCCTACAGCCCACCCACCCAGACCCAGGTATTCCTATAGCCCAAAGGACCCAGGTATTCCTATAGCCCAAAGGACCCAGGTATTCCTATAGCCCAAAGGACCCAGGTATTCCGATAGCCCACCCACCCACCCAGACCCAGGTAATCCTATAGCCCACCCACCCAGACCCATGTAATCCTATAGCCCACCCACCCACCCACCCACCCAGACCCATGTAATCCTATAGCCCAAAGGACCCAGGTATTCCTATAGCCCAAAGGACCCAGGTATTCCGATAGCCCACCCACCCACCCAGACCCAGGTATTCCGATAGCCCACCCACCCACCCAGACCCAGGTAATCCTATAGCCCACCCACCCACCCAGACCCAGGTAATCCTAGAGCCCACCCACCCACCCAGACCCAGGTAATCCTAGAGCCCACCCACCCACCCAGACCCAGGTAATCCTAGAGCCCACCCACCCACCCAGACCCAGGTAATCCTAGAGCCCACCCACCCACCCAGACCCAGGTAATCCTAGAGCCCACCCACGCACCCAGACCCAGGTAATCCTATAGCCCACCCAGACCCAGGTAATCCTATAGCCCACCCACCCAGACCTAGGTAATCCTATAGCCCACCCACCCACCCAGACCCAGGTAATCCTATAGCCCACCCACCCACCCAGACCCAGGTAATCCTATAGCCCACCCACCCACCCAGACCCAGGTAATCCTATAGCCCACCCACCCACCCAGACCCAGGTAATCCTATAGCCCACCCACCCAGACCTAGGTAATCCTATAGCCCACCCACCCACTCAGACCCAGGTAATCCTCCACCCACCCAGACCCAGGTAATCCTCCATCCCACCCTCACAGGTAATTTTATTAGCCCACACACCCACCTACCCTCCCGACCAGATAATCTTTTAGCTCACCCACCCTCCCGACCAGGTAATCATTTAGCCCACCCACCCACCTGCAGCACTTTACAGAGTACATCGTTATGTCGCTCACTGTCCTTTAGAGGAGCTCACACTACTCCTACCATAGTCATAGTTGAATGTCTTATCATATTATTATGTATTTATATAGCTCTGACATTTTCTGCAGCGTTTTACAGAGTACATAGTCACGACACTGACTGTGCTCAGAGGAGCTCACTATCTAATATCTTCTATATGTATAGTAAATAGCGCATAATTTTTTATTAGGAGACAGGGCTTTACTCAAAGTTCCCTGTTGATGTCAACTGCTGAATTAACTGCTGCTAAGTTCATGTACCCGTCATCGCACGTACGATTGCACGTATTTTCTGGGCATATCTGCCGACTTGCTTGCACGTATTTTCTGGGCATATCTGCCGACTTGATTGCACGTATTTTCTGGGCATATCTGCCGACTTGATTGCACGTATTTTCTGGGCATATCTGCCGACATGATTGCACGTATTTTCTGGGCATATCTGCCGACATGATTGCACGTATTTTCTGGGCATATCTGCCGACATGATTGCACGTATTTTCTGGGCATATCTGCCGACATGATTGCACGTATTTTCTGGGCATATCTGCCGACATGATTGCACGTATTTTCTGGGCATATCTGCCGACATGATTGCACGTATTTTCTGGGCATATCTGCCGACATGATTGCACGTATTTTCTGGGCATATCTGCCGACATCATTGCACGTATTTTCTGGGCATATCTGCCGACATCATTGCACGTATTTTCTGGGCATATCTGCCGACATGATTGCACGTATTTTCTGGGCATATCTGCCGACATCATTGCACGTATTTTCTGGGCATATCTGCCGACATCATTGCACGTATTTTCTGGGCATATCTGCCGACATCATTGCACGTATTTTCTGGGCATAAGGAAATAAATATGGCAGCCTCCATATCACTCTCACCCCGGGATCACTTTAAATTACAGTTAGCTCCGCCCTTATCCGGTCATTGCCACGCCCATTTTTTGCCGCGGCGCTACGTGCCGCAGGTTCTATCCACACCCATTTTTTGCCGCAGGTTATAGCCACGCCCATTTTTTGCCGCGGCGCAGGTCACGGGGGCCCACAATTGATATTTTGCACAGGGGCCCACTGCTGGCTGTGTCCGCCACTGATGTATGTATCCCTATTTATTGTTCAGCGCTGTGTAATATGTTGGTGCTTTAAAAATACAATAAATAATAATGGTTGAACTGTCTCTCTTGACAAAATATTTGTAATTCTTTCAGTTAAGCTGGCCATGCACTAATAGATTGTCCCCAGCAGGGAATCTATAGAAAATTGAATGAATTACAGCACTGCACTGTTGAATCCAATGCAACGCTATGGGCCGCCAATCTACTGCCACTTCTAACCCACCCCTAATCCACCTAGATCTTCTGTCCTGTATTGACTTTTGATTGTTTATTGGTCAAAATCAACAGATCGTTGATTGGACATTTTGGAGGGAATCAATTCCCTGGAGATGCAGTAGATTTAAACTACTGAGAATCGAACTGTAAAAATTATGAGTGTATGGGAACCTTCTTGAGACTCATGCACTACTATCACACTGTATACCCAGTATAGTAACTTGCAGCTCGCCATTCCAAACTCTGCTTTTTGTGTAACCTTCTTTCTCCAGTGTTAGAGAGAGAGCAAGATTCATAACTGCATCCTTTTTGTCTTCCTCTTATCTAAACCAATGTGTTCTAATGCTGGGAATACACGGTTCGTTTTTGCCTTCGTTTAAACCTTCGATTCGTTCGGTAAACGAATCGAGTGTTGAAAACGTATGTGAAAATAGTCATAATCTCATTATAGTTTCGATTAATAGACCCCAAAAACGAACGACTAGTGATCGAACATGTTTGATATTATCTCTCTTTATCCATCTAATCGAGCCATTGGTAGGCTTGATGGCTGTTCAGATCGATTATATATTCGTTTATGCTAGTCCGTCCCTGTAAAAAGGGATTTTCGTTTCGTTTCTTTGCAGCCTTCGATCATTGGAAAAACGAAACCATCAGAATCGGAAAAAAAAACGAAACCGTGGGTGGTGATATTAACCGTATGACTGATTATTTCGGGATCGAAAAGGACAAAAGGCACAATCGAAACGAAGGTTTAAACGAAGGCAAAAACGAACCGTGTATTCCCAGCATAACTCTCTCCTCCGGCATTTGTTTATAAAAAGTAGCAATAAAGAGTTCCTTTGTCTAGAATGCAATAATTGCTTAATTGCAGTGACGGGAGAAAAAAACCCTCAGTTTTTATATTCCTTTTAGACTTAATTATCTGTTTAGATTTATGTAAGTTTTATCTGTTTAAAACAAGGGTGTGGTCAGTAATGTAGTGTTTCACTGACTCAAGGACCGCCATACACTGGTCAATTGCCATCAGATTGACCAACAGATAGATCAGATTCGATCAGAGAGGGATCTAATGGCTGCTCATTCACTGCAAACAGATTTTGAATCGATTTCAGCATGAAATAGATTTACAACTTGTGGACCTGCCGCTGCTGGCTACTCAGCACCCCTGCTCCCCTGACCAGCCACAATGCATTACCTCTCTGCCGGCGCGATTCCCCAGGTCCCCTCTCACTTCTTCCAGCATACTCCATCTTCCCTCCATCTTCCCTTCACTTCCTGTCCTGTCACAAGCAGAAAGTTCAAACAGAAGAACGCCCTCTACTGTTTGAACTTGGCTTTCTCACAGGATGGGACAGGAAGTGAAGAGAAGATGCTGAAAGAAGTGAGAGACAGTGGGGACTCGAGCCGGCCGGACAGGTGATGTATTGCTGCATCCGTCGTCGCCAGTAACGCCGTGCTCCCGACCCGCCAGCGTTCAAGCAAAATTTTTCACCTGGGCAGATTGATGGACTCGATCGATTTTGGATGGAAACCGATCGATTGATCTGCGTTTGCTGTATTGATTTCACAGCAGATTCGATCACAGTGATCGAATCTGCTGTGTATCAGCGGGAAATCACGTTGGTGTATAGGCACCTTTATTCTGCTCCATCACTGAGAGTAACTCGCTAGTGTATGATTAAACATCCTGTGATGTCTGGCCTTTTTTGGTGTCATGATTTGAAAAACAAGAGCATGTTCCTCCCTCCCTATTCTATACCACTGGCTTGAAATGGATAACACTTGTGGTCCATCCTTTATCAGGAAAAATGATTAAAATAAGTGCTACTTACCAGGGGCTTCCTCCGGCCCCAAGTTCCCAGCATGTCCCTCGCCACAGCTCTCCCCGCAGCCGTTCGACGCAGATCGCTCCCGGTCCCCGGCGATGACGTCAGGTCGACCTCCAGGTCGGCCTGTGCTGCGCCTGCGCGAGCGTCGCTGTCAATCACCGCCACGTGGGTCGGAGCGGACTGCGCAGGCGCAGAACTACTGGAGGTCGGCGTGACGTCATCGCCGGAGGCCGGGATGGAGCTGCGGCGAACGGCTGCGGGGAGAGCTGCAGTGAGGGACATGCTGGGAGCTTGGGGCTGGAGGAAGCCCCCGGTAAGTAGCACTTATTTTATTCATTTTTCCCCTGATAACTCCTTTAACCACTCTAGTACCTGCCATCTCTGGCCCCATAAAGTAAATCTGAGATGGGACAGGAAAAAAATCGTAATCCTTTTATTGAAACATCAATGAAAAAATGGAAATGCTAGCTGACGCGTTTCTGACCCCACCTGCTCCTTAGTCACAAGCTAGAATGACAGTTTTCAGTAAGGCTTCGTTCACATCATTCACACTGCCGTGCACATTTTGGCTGCGCGTATGATTTGTGACACGCAAGAACGGCAGAAGTGCATAGACAGCACTCCTGCCATTCCCATCATATGCGCTGCGCAGCAGTGTGATTTGCGATCACACCACTGCATGCATTTTTCGGGAATCACAGTGCTGACCCATTCACTTTAGTGAATGGGATCAGCAGCGCAGCGCATAGCAGTGCAGATGGCGTGCGATTGTACGCATTGCGTTCCGATCGCACAGCCACATGCACTAAATGATGTGAACGAGGCCAAGTCTTTATATACCTGGAAAACCACTTGCCTTCTTACCACACCTGAATAGGCAAAAAAACGGATCTTAAAGGGAAATTACCCATAGTAGGTGGGCAGTGGATCCCAGCATATTTAACATAAATAGCATATAAAATACATACATACACATACAAAATGGAAAAGTCCTTATAAGTCCCTGTAATCCATAATAACCCTAGCTGCCTAAAGTGTACCTGAGCTGGGGCAGAAGAAAAAAATTATACATAGCTGGGGCTTCCAGGTCTTTTGTATTGGTGTACAATTTTATTTTTTGTTGCTATTTTGCTATTCGGAAAATTGAGTGTAAATTCTTTGTTTTTGGAAGACAACGGTATTATTGTTTGGTAATTGTTTTACCACTAGATGTCAGTATTGTGCTAAAAATATCTAAACCACAAGCAGCCTAAATATTAAAGTGGCAATACTGAGAACTGGAGTAACGCATGTACTTGCAGTTACAAAGTATTGTAGATACAAACTTTCAGGGCAGTGTTGCATCTAATCACTCTAAAGAGCAACTCCAGGGCCACAATTTAACCACTTCCAGACCTCGATGACTGAAATCTACGCTCTGTATTGATCCCCTTACTGCTGCCAGTACTACCAGCTCACACAGCTCTGCCATCATAGCGATGGCAGAGAGAGGTGCCTGCGGGGATGGAGGAGCGGCGTGACCGGCAGGAGCGTCGGGTATGTGCAGGGATTCTGACCTGTATTAGCCAAGGGAGGACTGGGAACTATAATAGAACAGGCGGGCGCCAACTCATTCACAAGATAAGGAGTGGCAGCTGCGGGGTGGGAGGGGGGAGCAGGCTGGCTACCTATTGGGGACACCTACCTGGCTAACCTATATACTTGGGGGCAACTATACTGGGGACAGCTATACTGGGGGCAACTATACTGGGGACAGCTATACTGGGGGCAACTATACTGGAGGCTGCATATACTGGGGGCAGCTATACCTGGCTAACCTATACTGGGGGCACCCATACCTGGCTAACCTGTACTGGGGGAACCTGTAAGTGATAATATGTGGCCAGTAGGTATAGATGCAAGTAGTTATGATTGATTAATTGATGCAGACTTATGCATTTTCTTTTTTTCCTATAATGTTACATGTACTGTAGCACTTGCAGTCTGAAGCTTAAAGGACAACTGAAGTGAGAGGGATATAGAGGCTGCCATATTTATTTACTTTTAAACCATACCATTTCCCTGGCAGCCCTGTTGATCTATTTGTCTGCAGTAGTTTCTGAATAACACCAGAAACCAGCATGCAGCTAATCTTGTAAGATCTGACAATGTCAGAAACTCCTGATCTGCTGCCTGCTTGTTCAGGGTCTATGGCAGGGGTCTCAAACTCAATTTACCTGGGGGCCGCAGGAGGCAAAGTCAGGATGAGGCTGGGCCGCATAAGGAATTTCACAATCGCGGCGCATCGCCGCCTCTGCCCGCCCCTCTCACTCTTCCTTCACAGAGAGGGGCGGGAAGAGGCGGCGATCCGTGCGACGATTGACGTCAGGAGGGGCAGAGCTGAGGCTGAAAGCTCTGCCCCTTCCAGGAAATGCCGGCGGATTGCCCCCCGGGCGATTTGGGGGCTCTGCAGCCCTCGTTTAGCGGCGGGGATGCGGCGGATTACTTGGGAGCACTGAAGCGAACTATAAGGAAGCTTTTGCCGGTGAGGGCCACAAAATATTGTATCGAGGGCCGCAAATGGCCCGCGGGCCGCGAGTTTGAGACCCCTGGTCTATGGCAAAATGTATCAGAGGCAGAGGATCAGCAGGATAACCAAGCAACTGGTATTGCTTAAACGGAAATAAATATGGCAACCTCCATATCCCTCTCCCTTCAGCTGCCCTTTAATTCAAGTGGATGGGGATTGGAATCATCACTTAAGGGTAATTACTTCAGGCAGTCAACACACTGATTGCTACCATAAAATATCAGATTGCCTGAGAGCTGAAAAACTGGACAATAAAGAAAATGGTGACCTGTTAGCAGATAGCTGCTTCTTTATCCGCAGACCACATTACAATTATTGATAATATATATTTTCATGTAACTGTCCCTCAGAGGGGCTCACAGTCTAATCCCTGCCATGATTACATGTCCCTTTTGTACTATGGATGCTCACCGAGAACTCGTTATCACGGAATAACCGTGAATCATGAGCATTTTTCCAGTATTCGGCCTGGAAATTCGAAGCCGTGGATTGATTTTCAACCACGGAACACGGCCACGACATGCCGTGATTTTGTATATCCGGATGCATTGACGATCGTGAACACGGCAGGAAAGCGCGTTCAACGCGGGGTTAGGTCGTGATTAGTGGAAATGACTTACCTGGGCCAATCAGAGGCCCCCAGCCAGGCCCTAGCAACCAATCATAGGAGGGGAGGCTATACCCTCCCCTCCTCTATAAAAAGCGGCGGCCATGATGAAAAGCTCCGTCCTTGCTAGACTGTGGCACTGAGAGGATCATCTCCAGGCCATTGTTGCTTCAGCAAGCGCTTTTTTTTTCTTTTTTTGTTGAAAGCGTTTTTACGCCTAACATTGCTCTGATACTGTACTTGCCAGTTGTATTTAGTTAGCTAGCCTGTTAGTGATTTATTATTACTTCAGTTAGCTGTAGTCATAGTGAGAGTGTACTGATTATTGTGCTTAGTGCAGACAGGCAGGTTCAGACTGATTATACTGCTGTAATACTGTATACTTGTTATCTAGCTGAGCCAGCCAGCCAGTGATCAACTTCAGTTACTGTCACTGGTCAGTCACTAGTACGTTTAGTCATTGAGTGATATTGTACTGTTCTGTTAGTGCACTGCAGGCAGACCGCTGTCCACTCATTTTTGTGATCTATATTATTCTACTGTATCACTTGTATTCAGCTCATAGCCAGTGATCAACATCAGTTACTTGCAGTCACTGCCACTGGTCAGTCACTAAGTTTACTCAGCGACATTGTACTGTACTGTTAGTGCAGTCAGACCGCTGTCCACTACTTTTTGTGTTCTATATTATTTTACTGTATCACTTGTATTCAGCTCATAGCCAGTGATCACTAAGTTTACTCAGTGACCTTGTACCAGTGGCGTAGCTAAGGAGCTATGGGCCCGATGCAAGTTTTACAATGGGGCCCCCCCAAGCACTCTATACGTAACAATTGATACGGTGCACCAAAACCTGCCAATGGCAACTACAATGTCAGAGGTCCAAGAAAAGGTTTGGAAACAGTTTAAAGGGGAACTGAAGAGAGAGGTATATGGAGGCTGTCATGTTTATTTCCTTTTAATCAATACCAGTTGCCCGGCAGCCCCGCTGGTCTATTTCTCTGCAGTAGTATCTGATTAAAACCAGAAACAAGCATGCAGCTAGTCTTGTCAGATCAGACTTATAAGTCTGAACCACTGAAACACCTGATCTGCTGCATGCTTGTTCAGGGGCTATGGCTAATAGCATTAGAGGCAGAGGATCAGCAGGGCTGCCAGGCAACTGGTATTGTCTAAAAGGAAATAAACATGACAGCCTCCATATACCTCTCTCTTCAGTTCCCCTTTAAGGATTACCACTATTCAAAGTATCTATAGAAGTGATTATTATGAGCACAGGACCAATAGAGAGCTAATACTGTAGATAGAGGGCCCTTCATGGCCCCTCTGGCCTAAGGGCCCCGATGCGGTCACTACATCTGCAACCCCTATTGCTATGCCCCTGCCTCTTACTGTGCTAGTGTCAAGTTCTCTTCAGTCCCTGTTGACCCTGCCACGAAGGAAGAGGCGTTACCCAGTAGTGGAGTCTAGGTGACCACGGGTCTTCACCCACACCCCCTTGAGGGGAGTGCAGGACCACAACCCCAGGAGGGGGATGTGGAACTTAGCTGCCTAGTGCCCTACCAGGTCACTACTGGGATTGCCTCAGCGAGTGGTTGGGAGAACAGGTGACACTTAAAGGTGAAGCAGACTTGAGCGGATGGAGTGTAGAGATCCAGACCAGGAGGTATACTAGAAGGTGGATGTCACAAGCCAGCGGTCCGTGCTGGCAGACAGCAGTAGTCCAGGTAACAAGCCAAGGGTCAGGGCAGGCGGCAGGCAGCGGTAATCCGGGTAACAAGCCAAGGGTCAGGGCAGGCGGCAGGCAGCGGTAATCCGGGTAACAAGCCAAGGGTCAGAGCGGGTAGAGATCAGCGTAGTCGGGGTCACAGGCCAAGGTCACAACAGGAAATCAGATCAGAATCAGCAGGAACAGGAACACGGTTCGCCAACAGGCTAGCCAAACTGCCAGAACGAGCAGCACTGCAGCAGAGGGCAGTGCTGCTTATATACTTGAATTTGGCGCCGAAATTTGTGCGCAACCTTTTGCGCATGTGCGCGCGCCCGGGTGCGCGCGCGGGCCCATGCGAGCGCAGCACTCTGCGCGCATGCGCACAGCGCACTGCGCGCGCAGGCCCATGCGAGCGCAGCACTCTGCGCGCATGCGCACAGCGCGCTGCGCCGCGCGCCGCACCTGAAGGGAACACAGGAAGGCGAATGAGCCCCTTTGTGTGCGCACCAAGGGCAACAACCCAGAGTGACGTGAGCGGCCGCCAGGGTAAGTGTGACAGCTAGTAGCGTGCAGCCAGTTACTTTGCTGTGCGCATAGTGCAATCAAACCACGGCGCTGTCCAGTGATTTTTGAGTTCTATTATTCTCAGAATCAGAATCACTTTATTTCGCCAAGAACAGCAAGAGCTGTAATCGGAATTGCTTGTGGTACACATGGCATAGGCATAATTGGTATAATACAGACAGACGCACAACACGTACACTTGAAATGCAGTAGTCAGTTCGTATGGGCCATAAACACAGGTAAAAATAATGATAATAATAAAGATGCAGGTAGTGGCCTCAAGTCAAATTTGATGAGCCCAGTCAGGCAGCTGCGGGAACCGGCTGACCAACCCAGCTAGAGTACGCTGGTATGCAGGCCAGATAGGGGGAGGTTGGAGTTCAGAAGCCGAACAGCTTGGGGGAAGAAGGTGTTCTTCCGCCTAGTGTTTTGGATGGTATAGCCCTATAGCGACGGCCCAGCGGGAGGAGCTTGAAGTAGCGGCTGCCAGGGTGAGCGGGGTCACGGGAGATCATGGTGGCCCTCTTCATCATCCTATTTGAGTGGAGGAGATCGAGAGGTGGAAGAGGAGATCCGATGATCTTCTCCGCGTCCGTTATGACTCTCTGCAGTTTGTGTTTGTCGCTGGCCGTTGCACCAGCATACCAGACAATGACTGAGGAGCAGAGGATGGATTCTATGGTGGAGGTATAGAAACTGGTCAGCAGCTCCCTGGGCATGCCAAATCTCTTCAGTTGGCGCAGGAAGAACAGCCTCTGCTGAGATTTCTTCTGGATTTTGGTGGTATTCTGCTCCCACTTCAGATTGTTTGTTAGAGTCGTGCCGAGGAACCGCACAGATGTCACCCTAGAGACTTCAGTTCCCCCAATGAGGACAGGTGGGAGGGGGGGAGGGTTTCTCCTGAAGTCAGCGACTAGCTCGACAGTCTTTGCTGCGTTGAGGACTAGGTTGTTGTCCTTGCACCAGTTACATATTCTCTCTACTTCGCTGCGGTACTCCGACTCCCCGTTACTACCAATAAGGCCAATGATAGTGGTGTCATCTGCAAATTTGATGACTTTCACAGAGTCCGTGGATGAGATGCAGTTATTGGTATAGAGGGAGAACAGTAGAGGTGACAGAACACAGCCTTGTGGAGCCCCTGTGTTGGTGGTTCTAACACTGGAGAGGTGGTTGCCGAGCTTCACCTGCTGCGTTCTGTTTGTCAGGAAGTCTTAGATCCATGCCCGAAGCATAGGGTCAACTCCGAGCTGCGTCAGATTGGTGATCAAGATGTCTGGGCAGATCGTATTGAACGCTGAGCTAAAGTCTAGGAACAGGATCCTAGCATAGGAGGCAGGGCTGTCTAGATGCTCCGTAATGTATGCCACGCTGGCATTGATGGCATCCTCCACAGATCTGTTTGCCCTATACGCAAATTGGAGCGGGTCTAAAAGGGCGTCTGTGGACTTCTTCAGGTGGGCCAGGACTAACCGCTCGAGGAGCTTCATGATGTTAGAGGTTAGGGCCACTGGTCGGAAGTTATTGTGCTCGGTACTGCCTGTTTTTTTTGGGACCGGTACGATTTTTGATCTCTTAAAGCAGGAGGGGACTGTACCATCCGATAAGGACTGCTTAAATAAGGGGGTGAGCACAGGGGCTAGCTGGTCGGCACAGGATCGCAGGCAGATAGCCGACACTCCGTCCGGGCCAGAGGATTTCCTTGGGTTTAGCTTGCGGAGGTGCCTGAGTACCTCTGTTTCCAGAACAGCGACAGAAGCCAGGGGGACGAGTTCACCAGAGGGAGTGGTCACCAAAGTCGATGCCGATGCTGTTTGGCCCACGGGCTGGTTGGGATGCTGCTCGAATCTGCAGTAGAACTTGTTGAGCTCCTCAGCCAGTCGAGGGCTCGGGGGAGCCGTTTGGGGTGCTGGTTTGAAGTTCGTGGCTGCTCTCAGGCCCTTCCATACCTCCCGTGTGTTGGAGGACTGTAGGCAAAGCCCCAGCTTTTTGGCGCAGGCCCTCTTTGCAGTCCGCAGTTCTCTTTTCAAGGCGAGCCTGGCCTCTCTGAATTCTTCTGGGGAGCCAGACCTGTGCGCATCCTCTTTGCATTTCCGGAGTCGGCGAAGCTGGTCATTGAACCAAGGCTTGTTGTTGGGGTAGACTCTGAAGGACTTGGATGGGATACATGCTTCTTCACAGAAGCTAATGTAGGAGGTGACATTCTCGGCCCATTCATCAAGGGTGGGTGCCTCCAGAGTCGTCCAGTCAGTGGATTCAAAACACGCTTGGAGCTCTAGTTTGGCCTCCGCAGTCCATTTTTTTTTAGTGGTTTTGACGGTGGGCTTTGAGGTTTCCAGGAGCCTCCTGTAGGTGGGGATCAGGTGTATTGTGTTGTGGTCGGAGTTCCCCAGGGGGGCGCCTTGGGTGGCCTTGTAGGCATTCTTATGGACCGTGTAGCAGTGGTCCAGGGTGTTACTGTTTCTGGTAGGGCAGGTGATGTGCTGCTTGTAGCGGGGCAACTCGTGCCGAAGGTTCGCCTTATTGAAATCGCCCAGGATGATGAACAGGGCCTCCGGTAGGGCAGTTTCCCACCGCGAGATACAGTCACTGAGTGCATGCAGGGCAGTCTTGGTGCAAGCGTCAGGAGGAATGTAGACCCCAACGAGGACAAGGGAAGAGAACTCCCGCGGGGAGTACCGAGGCCTGCAGTTTATGGCAAGGTACTCAAAATCAGGGGAGCAAGCCTTGTGGAGAGTGGTGGTGTTGGAACACCAGGAGGTGTTTATGTAAAAGCAGATCCCCCCCCCTCATTTTCCCAGAGAGGGCAGCATCACGGTCTGCTCTTAGGAGGTTGTAGCCTGCAACATGTATAGAGTCGTCGGGGGTGCTGTCGCACAGCCAGGTCTCGGTGAAACAGAGAACAGGGGTGTTCTTGCCGATCAGGGGTTTGCTACCAAGTAGGAGGAGCAGCTCGTCCAGTTTGTTGGGGAGTGAGCAGACGTTTGTGAGTAGGATGGCAGGGACAGGGGAGCGAAGGCCCTTCCTTTTGAGTCGGACCTGGGCCCCCGCCCTCCTACCTCTGTGGCGGCGTTTACTCTGTGTTCGCTTGGTGTCGAGATAATTGATGTGTGCGGTGACGGCATTCCACAGGTGAGAGCCTGGTGTAGGGTTGGGGGTGCCCGGGGGTTCCCATTTGAGAAGTACCTCTCTAGAGAGAGTGGCAGTCCGTTCTGCGCCTATGGCACAGCTATCCCGGTAGGTAGCACGAGTGTGCGCCCCAGGTGGATGGAGTGGACAGCACAGGGAGTGGGGCACCAGTAGATGGTATGGGGCGGCGGCCCGGCATAGAGTGTGGCACGGTAGAAGGTAAGGAGCGCACAAGCGCGGCACAACACAACACAACAGTAACAGTTGATGGCCCGGGCATGCGGTACGGAGCGGGCAGCACAGCACAGTTCATGACCCAAGTTAGATGGTATGGAGCAGGCCGCCCGGCACGGATAGATGCTATGGGGCAGGAGGTGCAGCACAGATTGTACCACTGATAGATAGATGGTATGGAGCAGGGGCACAGCACAGACTCTGGCACAGATAGATGGTGTGGGACAGGCAGCACAGCACAGTCATTGGCACATGTAGATGGAATGAAAACAGGCAGCACAGCACAGTCAATGGCACATGTAGATGGAATACAAACAGGCAGCACAGCACAAGTCAATGGCACATAGACGGAATGGAGAACGGGCAGCACAGCACAGACTAGGGTCCCAGTAAGAGGTGAGGAGACAAACTGTGGAACTCACCAAGGATGGCACAGGGCATCTAGGGATGCCATGGTAGGCAGAGAGCTCTTCCCCAGCCGAGAACTAAGGATGTCACAGGGCATGTGAGGCCTTGGTAGGGCCTGCAGCGTGGAGTCCTCCCCAGGAAAGATGGATTTAGCTGGTTGTTGTATTGCAGGCAGTCCGGCTGGGCAGGGTTGAGAGAACAGTCAGGCCGGGCATACTATTCAGTATTTGTGAATTGCACCGTCTGCACATTTTTGTTTTTTGGGGGGGGGGGGGGGGTTCTTTTCTGAAAAATCAATAAAAGCCCCCTGTTATATTCCATCTGTCCCCAGGCCCACACACGTATTGACTGTAAAAATCAGCACACTTTATGCTACTTGAAATATTTGTCATCCAATATGTCTGGCAGAGGTCGTGGGGGTGGCAGGAGAGGGAGTGCTATTGCCTCCGCCACTTCTGGGACTGATCAATGGCCAGGGAGAGGGCAGGGTGTACGGGGTTGGAGTGCAGCAGAGCCTTGGCTGAGTCAGCCGACACCAGTCACAATTTTTCAAACCTTCGGGTCCCCATGTGGTGGTTGAGCAGATTGAACCTGACGTATTGATGGACATGAGGAGTGTTTCACAGACCTCCGCTGTGAGCAGCACTCCCAGCAGCAGCAGCAGCCAACGCCCCACACTTGCTGTGACATCCACCCCAGCAGCAAGTGGTCACCAGCCCTCCCCGGACGAGAGCGTTCTGTCCCTCAGATGTGGGGGAGTCAGAAAAGGAGTTTTTTCCTGATGATGATGATGATGATGATGATGATGTTGTGGACCATCTGTATGTGGAGCCTAAGTCCGCGGAAGAAAGTTCAGAGCAGGATGATGAGTCACCTAGGCAAGTACATATGTCAGGCAGGAGCAGGTCCAGCAGTGGGCGTGGAAGAAGACAGGCCGCTGCTTTAGCTGGCACCACCACCACGCAAACCCCAACCACAGAGATTGCCGCTGCACACTCTGCTTGCCATAGCAGCCAGGGCCACAGGTCATTAAAGTCCCCAATATAGAACTTTTTTGTAGTATCAAGCCAGGACAAAATGTATGCGTTCTGTACATTCTGCAGAAAAAATTGAGCCGTGGGCGCAACGTGTCCAAGATGGGTACCTCGTCCCTCCAGGGCCACCTGAAGAGCTCCCACTGCAATGAGTATGCTGAGTTCAAGAGGATGCAGGCACTGCAAGCAGGGGGGGCTCAGAGCACAAGGCACACCACCGCAGCAGCATCATCCCTCCCTCAGATTCGTGAAGCCCCCGCAGCAGCACGCAAGCAGACTACACCCTCCAGTGCGGCCTCGGCAAATGACACAGAAATTGAGGCTGGTGAGGCCAGCCAATCCTCCTGCTTGGCCTCCTCCATTTCCCCTGCAGCACAACATCAGCGTCAGACCCTGCTGAGCGACACCTTTCAGGGTCTGACCAAGCCTCTACCTCCTAATCACAGGCGCAATTGACAACTAAATGGGTTGCTGGCCCGGGCCATGGCGTCACAGCTCCTTCCCTACTCCCTGGTGCAGGAGGGGAGTGATATTTGCACGCTGCTCCAGTTTGGCATCCCCGAGTCGGGCAAAACCCCAGCCGCCACTATTTCTCGAGGAACGCCATCCCAGCACTCCACAAGTTCGTGGTGGGAAATGTGGCCCGTTTGCTGGATTACGCCATGGGCGAGCGGGTCCACATAATTGACTCGTGAAGCAGCTGATTTGGGGCAAGCCGCTATCTGTCCTTTACGGCGCACTGGATGACATTGGTGGAAGGGGGGGGGCAGCAGGCTCCTCTGATCCCATTCCCTCTACACCCCACAGCAAGCAAGCCCGCCTCAGCAGCAACAGCAGCACCAAGCCTCGCCACTGCCAAGCACTGCTGAAATTGATACCCTGGGGAAGGACAAATTGACGGCCGCCCACACTCTGGCCACCCTCAGGGTGCAGGACAACAGGTGGCTGACCCCCAGAGGCCTGAAAGTAGGTTATGTGGTGGCCGATAATGGGACCTTCAGCACATCCCCTACTTGGCCCCCATTCTGAATCTCGTGGTGCAGAGCTTCCTGCATACCTACCAGGGGATGAGCGACCTGCTGAAATATGCCCGGGAGGTGGTGCGCTATTTCCACCACTCAGCCACTGCCTCTGCAAACCTGTCCAGCCTACAGCTGAAATTTGGCAAGCCACAACACCGTTTAATTATTGATGTGCCAACTCGCTGGAATTCAACTCTGGCCATGCTGGAGTGGCTGTGTCAGCACAGGGTGGCTCTCTTGGCCTACATTTTAGACCAAAGCGTCATTAGCAACTTGCAACTCCCTATCATCACTGCAGCACAGTTGACACTGATGCAGCAAGTGTGCCTGGTGCTGAGTCCCTTCCTGCAGGAAACCAAGATGGTCAGTGAGTAGTAGGCCTCCATGTGTGAGTGGGTGCCCCTGGTTTGCCTGCTGGACAGGGCAATGTGCGATTTGATGGAAGAGGCGGAGGCAGCCATGAGGCAGCTGTATCAGGAGCAGATGGCAGCACAGTCCAGCTCACAGGAATGTTTGCAGATAGTGGAGGAGTTGGAGGTCCCTAACCTTAATGCTGAGGAGGACAAGGAGGAGGAGTAGTAGGAGCAGAGTGCCACTGCCGTTGTACGGGGATTGCGGCTTGGGGAGGAGGACATGGCACAGGAAGAGGACAGGCATGGCATATGGGACGACTATGAAGATGTTGTTGCCAATGCCAGATGCGGCAAAGGGAGGACATCTGGATCACATTGATGCTGGACCCGCATCTGAAGGAGAAGCTGGGAGAGGTTATAGGAAGAGGGTAAGAAGATACTCAGAGACCTCAAGTTCAAAAATTTAGAAAACAGCTTTATTTGAATCTCCAAAACAACACCAAACCACACTAATTAAAACGTACTAAAATCAAGGGATTAAAGCTCAACCAGACCTTCACCATTTCCCACTCTGGGGTCCTCCATTCACACATTCGCACACCAGCAGCAATGTGCACAACAATTTGCTTATGAGCTACACAGGCCTATTATCACATAATCGCTTGCATGCAAAGGTTTCAGCGCTAAATAAATATAGCATCAATAAATACTTATACAGCATTCTAATTCATTGGAGCCTAAAAGAAACACATGTATAGTTCTTGCATAGATTTCGGAGGAGCACCTCTCATACTCCAATACCAATAGTTAGCATTAAAGCCAGTCCAGTCAGGTGGATGTTAATAAGCATTAGTAGAGAGTTGTGCCAATGTCCAGTTCCTGCAGGTTTTAGCATTTAATTTGTGCAACACATTAGATTAGTGTTTGTCAATAGGCTCACAGCATCAGTAGTGATAACATGCAGCAGCATTCATGATATAGGCATGACAAATCAGCTTAGATAGTCAGTCATTGCTTGAGCGGGCAGTAGTGCCCCGTTTTCACCCGCTCATCGCAGTCCAGCGATTGCCTTAATTTATGCGTACTCACGCTTCCATGTGCGCCTGCTGGCTGTTAGTCGGGTAGGGGATCCCCTGTGGATAGCAGCACTTCATCCCGCGATCAATCCGCGTTTCAACAGCTTCTCTGCGGAGATCAGCGTGGGACACAGCTGTGGGTAGGTCCGGCGTCTTTGGCTCCGCCCACCCCCGGAGAAGCTGGGAGAGTTCATGACGCCATCCACCACCAAGCAACGCACAAGGGAGTTGCAGGAGGCCCTTGTGCGCAGACTCTTGGAAGCATTCCCCCAGCCTTCCATCCCCACTGTTGCTGTTCTGCCAACCCAGCAACAGGTGCCTGCGGCTGCCACCACCAGCAGCAGGAGCCGGTGCCCGGAGACCTGCTGAGCCTAAGCAAGAGCCTGTATGCAGTGTAGCTGCCCAGAGCAGAGGTGCCAGCAGACACAGCATCCTTCTCCAGCCAGCACCAGCAGACACTGACCAGCATGGTGTCTGACCACATGGAGTCATTCAGTGGGCTTAATGACACCAACAGACCCGTGGACCCCTTGGAGTACTGGGTGAAGAGACAGGACATCTGGAGGGAGCTTGCCCATTACGCCCTGGAAGTCCTGTCCTGCCCCCCTTCCAGTGTCCTCTCCTAGAGATGCTTCAGTGCGGCCAGTGGCGTGGTCACTAAGAAGCGTTATCGGCTGTCCCACGCCTCTGTGGACATGTGGACAAACTCCTTCCTCTAAATAAACCAGGCTTGGGTGAAAGGCGACTTCCTGGCCCCTGTGGTTGTCCACAGTGGGACATGAAGTGGCTGCTGCAATTTGTTAACCATGCCTGCCTTTGCAAAGCAAGTTAGAACCTACCTGCCTTGGTTCCTTCCGCCTGCCATGGTCGCTCGTTCTGTGCTGACTGCTGCTGCTTAGTCGTCCTCCTCTTGCCTCTGATGTTCCTCTATTTAACTACTAAAGTCTGCGTTCCAACGACAGGGTCCACGGAATGTATCTAATTTTTTTGGGCAGCATTATTATGCTGTGGTACTACGAGTGAGGTGCCATGGTCGTTCTGTGCTGCCGCACTGACCGCTTAGTCCTCCTGACTCTCTACTAAAGTCTGCGATCCCAACGCCAGGGTCCACCGACAACTCTGCTGTGTCATGTCATTGCTATCACTGCAAAAAAAAAACACCTCTGGGGTTTTTTTTGTTTTTTTTTTTTGTGGCATCGCCCACTTGTCTCATCCTCCTTCCTCCAGTGGTACCACCACCGCCAGGTGCCATTAGGACTCGCCATTACCTCTGCGATTGCTTAAAGTGTATTTCCCTGTTTAAAAACAATTATTACCAATTAATAGCCACATTTCAAGTGTTGATTTCACTTTTAAAATCCATTTTCTCAAAAACTTAAAGTTCTTTTTGATTTTTTTTTCAGTTGTAGCCCCTTATCACCATTATAATCCACTAGTAACCTTAGCCCGTTTAAAAATGGGCTAGGTCTGTCTACGTGCACCTGCGCGCACCTGCCACACACCCGGCCGCCCGCTCACACGCCCACCTGGCTTGGTCCCTGTCGTCCTGCCTGTGTGAGGCAGCTGCACAAAGACAACTGTCCCTGCTGTATGCAGGGACAGTTGCCTAATATTATATAGGATGCTATTTTGGAGATTGTAGCATGTATGGGGGATTTGATATAAATGTTAAAAGAAAATCCGGATCAAGGGCCGTGGATAGCCGTGATTGACTCATTCACTGCGAAAATCCGGTTCAAATTCGTGATTCAGTTTCAAATCCGGATTTTAATCACGGTAGTTCTGGATTTTTCTTTAGCCACGGCCAGGTTTGTCGAATCCGTGGATGAGGGAATCCGGGATTTGTGGATAGGGATATCATTGCACCACTATTTTGTACACTAACAAAAATTTAGGGGGAATCGTATGAATGCACATGTTTTGCTTATGTAAAAACTTTTATAAATGTCTTATTACTTATTTTAATACTTTCATCAATAATCTCTCCAGAAGTGAAAAATAAAATTTAACCTCTCCGGTGTTCAATTTCTGCTGGATTTCTGTGGCAGTGGTTCAATTAGTTCTACTTACATTTTTGCCTGTAACTTGCCAAAATGTGTCAAGCAGGGGTCTAGTATATATTTTGAGTGTAATCATGTTAAAAAAAATAAATTTTAAAGGACAACTGAAGCGAGATGGATATGGAGGTGGCTATATGTATTTGCTATATTAGTTTCCTGGCTGTCCTGCTAATCCTCGGCCTCTAATATTTTTAGCCATAGACCCTGAACAAGCATGCAGCAAATCAGGTGTTTTTCTGACATTATTGTCAGCTCTGATTTTAAAGGACAACTGAAGCGAGATGGATATGGAGGTGGCTATATTTATTTGCTATATTAGTTTCCTGGCTGTCCTGCTAATCCTCGGCCTCTAATATTTTTAGCCATAGACCCTGAACAAGCATGCAGCAAATCAGGTGTTTTTCTGACATTATTGTCAGCTCTGAGAAGATTAGCTGCATGCTTCTGGTGTGATTCAGATACTACTGCAGCCAAATACACCCGCAGGGCTGCCAGGCAAATTGTATTGTTTAAAAGGAAACTAATATGGCACCCTCCAAATCCCTCTCACTTCAGTTCATCCTTTAATTTAATTTTCCCTTTCTTCTTCTTCAGATTTTTGGCAGAAAACGTGAAGTTTTTTTTTCATATGAGTTTTTATGCATTAAAATTCATGTTCATGTGTGAATTTTTGCAAGCAGGTTTCCAGAGCATGTGAAAATTCACATACAAAACACGAGTTTTAATGCGAAAAACACATGCCGAAAAACGGAAACCTGCCTTAGAACTGCTGGATGAGCCTGACTTGTTCATACCGGTTTTTAAAGAGGCTCAGAGATGAAATTAACTCAAGCTCTGATACTTACCTGGGGCTTCCTCCCGCCGCATAAACGTGTCTAAGTCCCACGCCGTCCTCCCGCAGTCTGCCGTTCAGTGATCTCCGTTATCAGCCTCAGTCAATGCCAGTTAGGGTCTACTGCGCATGCGCAGACCTCCCATGCATATGCAGTAGACCCGGACTGACGTCACTGAGGCTGATAACGGAGATCACCGCGGCTGAACGGCAGACCACGGGAGAACGGCGGGGGACTTAGACACGTTTATGGGGCAGGAGGAAGCCCCAGGTAAGTATCAGAGGTTGAGTTAATTTAATCTCTGAATCTCTTTAAGCCATTTTTCCCTGGACGAGTCAGGCTCATCCATACCACCAGGAAGGTTAAATGTCCAGATTGTCATTCTCTGTTTTTCGTTTGTAACTGCTATGCTTTAAAGTGACCATGCAACTAAATCTGGCCATAAAAGGCTTCTTATGTCTTATGATGGCTTGTGCTATGTATTTCCATGGCCATATCTAGCAGATATAGACTGTCCAGGAAGATGCTGTCTGTCTCATGTCAGGCTTGGCTAATCGAACACCCACTAATTACCTCATAGAAAATTGTGAATGGAACTTGTGCAGTCATCCTATTAATAATCACATTTTAAGATGATAAAGAAAAACAGAGTTAGCATGCCCTTTAAAAGTTTTAAGGGTCATGAGGTCATGTAAAGAAAACAAGTGTCTCTAGCTCTGAAGGCTAAAAATCCATAGTGGCTAAGGTTATGCATACATTGCTATAGAAAACACACATTATGCAACCTCCATGGCTGAACAGAGTGCATACCGTGCAGTTTTAGAAAGTGTATGTTTTTTTGTTTTTTGAAAGTCGGAACACTGGTTTGATTTTTATATACCTGTACTAGTAATGTAGTGTAGATAAATTGTCCTGTGTATACACCCTGAGGTCGCATTCACAGTGGGATGTTGCGTTGTAATGCAACGTTAAAGTCGCAATGCAGCATTACAATGCAACGCAAAAAAAGTGGTAACGCATATTAAGGGCCTGTACACACTGCTGCACTTGCGCTGCGCTTTTAAAATCGCATGTGTTTTTTTGTTTGTTTTTTTTTAATCGCAAGGTCTTTTGAAAAACCATGTAAATCATGAAGACCTGTACACACTAGTGCTATGCGATTTTTCTAATTTCATAAAGGCTATTCGATTTAAAAATTGCATGCGATTTTTAAAAGTGCAGCGCAAGTGCAGCAGGGTGTACAGGCCCTTACGCTGCATTACCATTGCATACAGTAGGTACAGTAAAGCATGAAGGCAATGAAAAGTATGCTTACATGTACCCGGTAACATGTGCGTTTAGAGGTAACACACTGCAAGCAGTGAGTTACTATAACGCTACATGTTACAATGCAATGCTAACGTCACATGGTGAACGTCCAATAGGATTAGCATTGCAGTGCGGTAAGCTGCGTTATAAAACTTTCTAACGCAGCTCCGCAACGTCCCACTGTGCATGCGACCTAAATGTTTAACACCTGACAAGACAATGCAAATAACGGCAATAGGGCCCTACGGGGTAAAACTGTTACAAAGTCTGGATAGCCTCATGGGTTTTCTAACAGCAGTATGAGCATGTCTAAAAGTATGTTCTCTTAAAGTGCCATACACTGTTAACCCCCCCTGGCGGTATAATTCCCGCGGCTTCGCAGCCGCGGGAGGGTTTTTTTCATTTATTTTTTGTTTTAGCATGTAGCTAGCCCAGCTCTAGCTACATGCTTCCCCCCCCCCCCCCCCTCCCTGCGACGTCCGCCCGTCCCCTCCGATCGCCGCCGGCGCCGCTTGCCCATAAGGAAATCCCGTTCTGAACGGGATTTCCTTGAGGGCTTCCCCCGTTGCCATGGCGATGAACGGAGTGACGTCATGGACGTCGTGACGTCACAGGGAGTCCCGATCCACCCCATAGCGCAGCCTGGCGGCGATTGGCCAGGCTGCGCAAGGGGTATGGGGGGGGCTGTTTCCGCGGCGGGTAGCGGCGCATCGGCGGCGGGCGGCGGCGATCAGACCAAACGCGCAGCTAGCAAAGTGCTAGCTGCGTGTTTGAAAAAAAAATTATGTAAATCGGCACAGCAGGGCCTGAGCAGCACCCTCCGGCGGCTTACCCTGTGTCACACACGGGGTTACCGCCAAGGAGGTTAAACAGTCCCTACAGTCTATAGTATAGCGGGACTCCGGCACCCACCAATTTAACCAGTGCTGAAGTTACCTTCCCGACACTGCCGTAGCCACAATTTCTACAGTGGCCTATGACTGTGCTCAAATTATCAGGCGCGATCTGTGACTAAATTAACTGATTCACCTGGAGGAGTGGCTGCTTTATTGTTTTGGGTTTTTTTTTGTTCTTTAGCTTTCTGAAATCTATTAAAAATCGATGTGCAGTGTGTGGTAATGATAGATCCCTCTCTGATCAGATTTCACTCGGAGGGTTCTATCTTTTGTGCACATCTGGAGAAAGTCTTCCAGTTTGTGTTAAAGTGAATCCGAGGTAAAAATACACTTTTTTTTTTCTTAGATATCCCATGGTTTTATTTTATATTTAAAGATTTACGCAGCAGCAGCCTAGGTCAGTGGTCTGCAAACTCATTTGTCAAAAGAGCCAAAGATCAGCAATATAACGATTAAGATTTCTTTTGCAAGCCAAATTTCTTTTCAAGGACCATGTTTTTAGGAGTCTGTTTAAATTAGCTACTGACATTATATTAAACCAGATATCCTAGAAATAATCTTATATCATGACCAAAAACTGTATTTCACTTTAAAATAGAAATATGACCATACTCACATGTAATATTATTATTATTATTATTATTATTATTATTATTATTCAGTATTTATATAGCGCCGACATATTACGCAGCGCTGTACAATATATATATATATATATATATATATATATATATATATATATATATATATATATATATATATATATATATATATATATATTGTCTTGTCACTAACTGTCCCTCAAAGGAGCTCACAATCTAATCCCTACCATTGCCATATGTCTATATTATGTAGTGTAAGTACTGTAGTCTAGGGCCAATTTTAGGGGGAGCCAATTAACTTATCCCTATGTATGTTTTTGGAATGTGGGAGGAAACCGGAGTGCCCGGAGGAAACCCACACAGACACGGAGAGAACATACAAACTCTTTGCAGATAGTGCCCTGGCTGGGATTCGAACCAGGGACCCAGCGCTGCAAGGCGAGAGAGCTAACCACTACGCCACCGTGCTGCCCAGTAATATGAATGACCTTGCATTTCCTTGGAATTCTGTTAGTGATTAGATCCCAAAGTTATTGATACAGTCTTGCATTAATAATGGTGGGGGACACTGGGTCGACTTTAGACCTTTCAGCACTATATTAGTTATAACTAGTACAGTGCTGGAAGGTCTAAAGTTAGCCAGTCAACATTATTAAGCCTGCAGCCAGCAGAGCTCAACTTGGTTTATTATACAGTTCCTATATTTTCCTATTATAAGTTGAAAGTACACCATAACAAACCATGTAGATCCCTGCAGGTTCTTGTAGTCCCATTCAAGCTGAATAATTTTGACTGGCCAACTTTTGAAGTTTCAGCAGTGTACTAGTTATGGAACATGAGGCCCTCCAGTAATGCTAGGCCCGCCCTTTCACATACAACACGTTAAGAGCTATACTTACAAGCAGCAGCCCGGGTAGCATACTGTTACATTTTGCTGCTGCTGATTCTGCTGGCGGAGTCCGGGACTAGTCTGGTGGAGGCTCTGAACAAGGTTTTGCACTGCAAAGTCGGCACAGTGCAGTGTGGCACGCAGTCACATGGCCCCACTGTAGAGAGGCCCGAAGAGGAGGAGATAGAGCGTTTTTATGGGCAGGCTGGGCTGCACCAACTGGCAACTACACAAAGGGGGGCAAGGCATAATGGCAGGTTAGCTCCAGCCACTATCAGAGCCACATAGGGCTCTAGAGCCACAGATTCAGATCCCTGGCCTAGGTGACTGGCAAGGGCTGCGTCTGCCAAGAATTCAGGGTATGTAGAGTTGCCCCAATCCTCTTTGATGCATCGGCAAGTGATCCGCATGGCAGATCTACTCAGTCAAACGTAGGCCAAGGGTATTGCTTTTCTACAAACACCACCCATTCTGTGCTGCGCCGTCATGCACCGCACCTTCCGCCCTTCTCGCCCCTCTATAGCAACAGGAAACGTCACTAGCCCTGAGGCTTCTCATGGGATCAAGTCCTGATCCCAGCAGTCAACAGAATTTGAAGCACATTTAGGCTCATGGTTGGATCCAGTCTGTCAAGGGACCCATCATCCTGCAACTTTATTAAAGCTGTCTTCTCATTTTCACTTGCATATTTTTCCAAAATGCTTCTAAAACGCACATAATGTATGTCAATGGCGACTCAGTGGTATAGCATTTTATTACATTTTTTTAATGCATTTAATAGAAAAAAAAGTTTGATCACCCTCCTGTTGACTTCCTAGTGATGAGTATAAGGAAAGAGCCATTCGCACTCTTCTGGCATACCACCCTTAGTCAGAAGCAAGGGGGTAAGATGTGCAGGACTTGTCTCCGGATACCGCAGAGAATAGTACTAGTAGATCAAGTGGAAGTCCGCACCATCTCTTTAAGATAAATCTTGTTTTATTGGCATCAAAATTACATTAAAAAGAACCAGTAGGCAAGACAGTCCGCTGTTTCGGGCTCCTGCCCTTCTTCATGTTGCCAGGTTCTGAATATAGATTCAAACACATCACACATATATACATCAGAGTAACCAATCAGATTCCATATACAAAGAGGAGGACCTGATGGGGAACTGCTCATTTAAATACAAAATCCCTCTTAGAGTAAATGGATTAGAGCTTGTTTTTCTGGCTATATTCTATCACATTTGCCATTTAGATTGTGTCTGGTTTGAAACAAATATAATTATACCTTTGATGCATATTCTCCCCTGGGTGAGTCTCTGCATCATTTTTCAATTTTTCGCATGGCCGCAGCTATATTGTGTACCCTTTTTTTGGCATTTAGTTGGCGATTTTTTCGCGTTCACATGACGATATTTTTGCGTTCGCAAGACTATATTGGTATTATGGCGGATAGGTCGCGCTTGACTTGGTGGTACGCGGATGTTTGGCCGCGTCACACGCGTCATTTGACGCCGGCTTTTTTGATTGGTCGGCAAGTACGATCATGTGATATGGGTACCTCCCAGGCTGTGATGCGGACGCGTATAGCGTCCTCTGATTGGATAGTTGCTATGGAGGTGTGTTTGTTTACGGATCTGTAGTACACTATGCGAATGTGGCAAATGTGATCTATAGCCATGACAACTTTATGAACTATGGGGATATTGCTTGCTGTTATATTTATCCCATATGGAGTTAATTTGAGAACTGTAACTCTTATACTGAATGTTTTATTAAAGTATATTCGTGCCCCATAGAGATACATGGGGGGGAGGGATTTTGTATTTAAATGAGCAGTTCCCCATCAGGTCCTCCTCTTTGTATATGGAATCTGATTGGTTACTCTGATGTATATATGTGTGATGTGTTTGAATCTATATTCAGAACCTGGCAACATGAAGAAGGGCAGGAGCCCGAAACAGCGGACTGTCTTGCCTACTGGTTCTTTTTAATGTAATTTTGATACCAATAAAACAAGATTTATCTTAAAGAGACGGTGCGGACTTCCACTTGATCTACTAGTACTATTCTCTGCGGTATCCGGAGACAAGTCCTGCACATCTTACCCCCTTGCTTCTGACTAAGGGTGGTATGCCAGAAGAGTGTGATTGGCTCTTTCCTATGCTTACTGGTTCACTTTGATACCTACCAAATTTGCACCATGGCAACAGGTGAACATCATAAAGAAGATAATGTCTTTACATATACACATGAGCAGATCGATAAAATCCTGTCTTTGGCGGATGGTGGATCGAGTATCCTGAACAAATCTGACACTAAACTTATCAAACAAGAGCTTGAAGCCTCCAAGAAAACATGGACTTCACTAAATCTACATGCCAAAATTCTTGCTGAATATCACCGGACCGGTATTATCCCTCGATCTAACCGATCGCAAGTGGCGCCATTTCTGTTCTCGGATGAAACGGACTTCACCTCAGTTTGGGCTAAGATCTGGAATAAAGCTTCCTTTGACTCAATGGTACACATGATAGCAAGAATACATCAAGAGTTGCCGAGGTTGGAGATCAAAATGAGTGGCTTGGAAAGTGATCTTAAAATGGCCCTCGCAGATGATGAGTTCCAACAATACTTGGAAAATCTGGACTCTAAGATAAAGAAATTTTCAGATAGCTTAGAGGAGACAAAGAGGTCCAAGTATAAACGTGATCAGAATGATTATTTACATGGCTATGTGTACAGTTGGCAGAAACGTGTCCCAGGAGGAAGGAGACCCTTCAATAATTATCCATCTAAGGGGAGAGGACGTAAACCTAATAAAAATTTCAAGCAGAAGAAAAATCATATTCCCTCTGGTGATGAAAGTTCTATGGCTGGTGGTTCCACGTCTGATTTTTTGTCCTCACGGGATCCGACACCCGAGAGAGGAAGAGGAGAAGCAGACGTGGTGGCAGGAAACATAAACGCCGGTACCTCAAAACAGAGGAGTCCAATCCAACTGAGGAGAAGATAGGTGAAGTGTCTCTTGTTGTTAATATCTCATCTTACAATCTATCTAATGTTGAAAAGCAGACTCTTGAATATGGACTGTCCTTTTGCCCAACTCATGGCCCAGATTTTTTCTCTCTGGACATTGAACTTAATCGTTTTTTTCGAACCCTGAAACTTAAAAAAATTTTCGGGACTCCCCGATCTGACCCTATTTTTAGATTTACAGCACCTTCTGACGAGAACTGCCTCTCTCTTAAAGAAATTGGCCTTCGTAATAAAAGTGCATTTACACCTAGCAGTCATCCGGCCATTGATCTATTTATTAAACGGGTTACAAATGAATTACAGAAAGTAGAGAAATCTACTAAGAGGGGTGAATATTGGGTCAATCACAACTTGACCCCAGATGAGAGGAAAGCCTTGAAAGGCTTGGAGGCAAATTCTGAAATCATTATACGCCCAGCGGACAAGGGGGGAGCAGTGGTCATTATGGACAGGGATTATTACATTAGAGAAATTATGGATCAATTGTCTGATCATAATGTGTACAGGAAATTGGATGGTAATCCAATCATGTCGATTATGGTGAAGGTTGAGAACTTGGTGAATGGGGCCTTGAATAATGGCCTCATTGGTGATGATGTTTCTCGCTTTCTCATTAATAGACATCCATCTACTCCGTTATTGTACACATTACCCAAGATCCATAAGAATCCACTGCTCCCCCCTGGTCGACCAATAGTGGCAGCCACTGATTCTATTTTTTTCCCCTATGGCGAGATTTTTAGATCGTATTCTCCAGCCTTATGTTAGTTGTTTGCCATCTTATGTTAGAGACACAGGCTATTTCCTGAGTGAGATAGATAAGTTAGATGATGTCGGTGATGATTGGCTGCTTGTAACACTGGATGTTGAGAGCCTCTACACCTCCATCCCTCATGATGGGGGTGTAGAGGCGATCGAACATTATCTTTTTGCATACTTTGATTATGACGGTGCCCAGAGATCTTTCTTGGTTAGTATGTTGAACATTATTCTAAGAGAGAATTATTTTCTTTTTAATGACAATTTCTATTTACAATGCAGGGGTACAGCCATGGGGTCGAGTGTGGCCCCTGTGTATGCTAATCTTTATATGGGCCTCTATGAAGAGGCCCATGTGTATACCTCCCCACTGTTTTCTCGACATGCACGATGTTGGTTTCGCTACATCGATGATGTCTTTTGCTTGTGGGCGGGGCCACACTCGACCCTTTTGGAATTTATTGATTCACTGCATGAGAGATGTCATGAGATTAAACTTACTGCCAGTTTTGATCTGGAGGGCATTGCGTACTTGGATACGAAGTTATATAAGAAGGATGGTAGATTGCTTGCTGACTTGTACAGGAAGCAAACGGACCGTAATGCTATTCTGCATTTTAGCAGCTTTCATCCCAGACATATGGTTAGTAATATCCCGGGTGGACAGTTCCAAAGAATAGGCAGAATTGTTAGTGAAAAGGATAATCAGGACACAAGACTTGCTGAGATGGTGGGGAGATTTAAACAGAGGGGGTACCCTGACAGTATTCTTAGTGAACAACTACAGAAACAACATACAATTAATAGTAAGCCCAAAAATTCTAGAAAGTCCAAAATGGACACAGTCAGGCTAGTATCAACCTATAATACCATTAGTCACCAGGTTGAAAAATGTGTCAAACGCAATTGGAGCATTCTAGGTGACTCGTTGCCATACATACCTGAATTTAAACGGTCACCCATGTTTTGTTATAAAAGACCTCCCTCTCTTCGTAGTAAACTTGTACACTCTGACATTTCTAATCAAACCGTATATAGGGGACGTTGTGGCACTTTTCCATGTCTCAACTGCCACATTTGTAATAGCCTTATTCGGGGTGACACTATTTCACATCCTACCAGTGGTAAGAAATACAAAATACATGGCAGATATTCGTGCAATTCCAGTTGGGTAGTCTATTTACTTAAATGCCCTTGTGGCAAATGCTATGTGGGTCAAACGACCCAAAGACTCAAAGATAGACTGGCTGGGCCATAATATAAACTCCATGAAATGCAAAAGCTTCACAAACATGATCTTTATTGAAAACACTAAAACACAAGGAATAAAAACATTTAAAAATTGGGTAACAGACACTGGGGGACTCTGATACAATAGTCAAATGATTTGGTGCATGGCACAAAGGATATCTAGGAAACACCGGACAGGAATAACCAATGCATAATCAATACTGACACTAGTGTTCCTAAATGGAAATGGCGATAGGAACAACACAATGAAAATAACAATGAACTATACAGCAATAATCATTAAAGAATACATAGACCTCTCGCAGGATAAACCAAAAGATATCCACGCGTATTGCGGCAACGCCGCTTTATCAAGAGACCTCTTGATAAAGCGGCGTTGCCGCGATACGCGTGGAGGGGTGCACTTGGGGACACTTATCTGATACTAGCACTGGTAGGTTATTCTTTATATTATTCTATCTGCGCATATATTTGACTTACAGCTTCTCGGTGGCAGTATTTATCTGTGACTGATTGACTTATTTTTGGTTTATCCTGCGAGAGGTCTATGTATTCTTTAATGATTATTGCTGTATAGTTCATTGTTATTTTCATTGTGTTGTTCCTATCGCCATTTCCATTTAGGAACACTAGTGTCAGTATTGATTATGCATTGGTTATTCCTGTCCGGTGTTTCCTAGATATCCTTTGTGTCATGTACCAAATCATTTGACTATTGTATCAGAGTCCCCCAGTGTCTGTTACCCAATTTTTAAATGTTTTTATTCCTTGTGTTGTAGTGTTTTCAATAAAGATCATGTTTGTGAAGCTTTTGCATTTCATGGAGTTTATATTATGGCCCATACAGATGATCTTTTCTTTCCGGTTCTATACAGTTTATTTGTATCTGATGGGACACTTATTATGGTGTTGTACATTTAATTTAGACTCATTTTTTGTTGCTGTCAAAGATAGACTGGCATCGCACAAATCGGCCATACGTAATCACAACAACGATCAAGCTGTGTCAGAACATTTTACCCTTTTTAGACATAATGTAAGTCAACTTAAAGTATGTATCATTAGTAGTGTCCCCTTAGATAACAAAGGAGGCGATAGGCTGTCTAAACTTCTTAAAATGGAATCTAGGTGGATTAGGGAATTGGATACGATTAATTCTGGATTAAATAGGGACTATGACTTGCGCCTTGATTGGTAATCGAACTGCTCTTGTTCTATATATATATATATATATATGTTTATTTTGGAGTTCACATTGGGATCTTTGTTGTATTGGTTTTTTAATTTTTTAGAGTGCCATTATTAATCGGTTCAGCGCCGCAGTGCCGAAAATCTCATGCATCCGAGCAACGTTCACCTCCCATTCATTCGCCTATAACTTTATTGCTACTTATCACAATGAATTGATCTATAGCTTGTTTTTTCCGCCACCAATTAGGCTTTCTGTGGGTGATACATTTTGCTAAGAGCCACTTTACTGTAAATGCATTTTAACAGGAAGAATAAGAAAAAAACGGAAAAAATTCATTATTTCTCAGTTTTTGGCCATTATAGGTTGAAATTAATATACGCTACCGTAATTAAAACGCATGTATTTTATTGGCCCATCTGTCCCGGTTATTACACCATTCAAACGATGTCCCTATCACAATTTATGGTGCCGATATTTCATTTACAAATAAAGGTGCATTTTTTCAATTTGCGTCCATCACTATTTATAAGCTTATAATTTTAAATAATATAATAACATATTCTCTTGACATGCATATTTAAAAAGTTCAGACCCTTGGGTAACTATTTATGTTTTTTTTTTTTTTTTTTTTAATAAAAAAAGTGTATGTGGGTAATTTTTGGTGTGGGAGGGAAACTGCTAATTTTAAATGTAAAATAATGTTTTTTTTTAATCAAAAATGTATGTGGGTGCAGTTTACTATTTGGCCACAAGATGGCCACAGTGAAAAAAGTCCTAGATGCGAACCAGCTCGCATCTAGGAACTAAAATGCTGAGGAGTTGTTTCCTGGGGGCAGAAATACCGCGCTCTCTGGAGAGAAAGCGTCGGTATTTCTGCGGGGAAGTTAGATCGGTGAATGGGAATTATATTCCCATTCACTGATCGGGGGGCTAGCAGCGGGAGCGCGCGCGGGGGCGCACCCGATCGCGCGCACGAGCCGGCGGCAGCACCAGTGCCTATCTGGACGAGGAAGCTCGTCCAGATAGGCCGAACTGGTTAACATAGAGTAAATGGATTAGAGCTTGTTTTTCTGGCTATATTCTATCACATTTGCCATTTAGATTGTGTCTGGTTTGAAACAAATATAATTATACCTTTGATGCATATTCTCCCCTGGGTGAGTCTCTGCATCATTTTTCAATTTTTCGCATGGCCGCAGCTATATTGTGTACCTTTTTTTTGGCATTTAGTTGGCGATTTTTTCGCGTTCACATGACGATATTTTTGCGTTCGCAAGACTATATTGGTATTATGGCGGAAAGGTCGCGCTTGACTTGGTGGTACGCGGATGTTTGGCCGCGTCACACGCGTCATTTGACGCCGGCTTTTTTGATTGGTCGGCAAGTACGATCATGTGATATGGGTACCTCCCAGGCTGTGATGCGGACGCGTATAGCGTCCTCTGATTGGATAGTTGCTATGGAGGTGTGTTTGTTTACGGATCTGTAGTACACTATGCGAATGTGGCAAATGTGATCTATAGCCATGACAACTTTATGAACTATGGGGATATTGCTTGCTGTTATATTTATCCCATATGGAGTTAATTTGAGAACTGTAACTCTTATACTGAATGTTTTATTAAAGTATATTCGTGCCCCATAGAGATACATGGGGGGGAGGGATTTTGTATTTAAATGAGCAGTTCCCCATCAGGTCCTCCTCTTTGTATATGGAATCTGATTGGTTACTCTGATGTATATATGTGTGATGTGTTTGAATCTATATTCAGAACCTGGCAACATGAAGAAGGGCAGGAGCCCGAAACAGCGGACTGTCTTGCCTACTGGTTCTTTTTAATGTAATTTTGATACCAATAAAACAAGATTTATCTTAAAGAGACGGTGCGGACTTCCACTTGATCTACTAGTGATGAGTATAAAACGCATATAAAATCACATACAAAACGCATTTGCGATTTATGTGTGCAAAACGCAAACCCATTTAAACACAAGCAAAATGCAAGAAAAATGCATGTGTGAAATTAAAATGCAAAATGCCACCACACTCAAAGTGCACTTAAAATGCACAAATGAATATGCAGCAAAATGCAACCTTTCACGCAATGCCTAGTGAGTTCACAGCCTACTAGCACAAACAAAAATTGTTGCAGAACAGCATTCAAACAGTTACACACAGCAACTACACACAGCAACTGTCCTGCCATGGAAAGCCCCTTTAGCTTCTGATCCGCATCCAAAGATGAGATAACATGATCTTTTGTTTACATTCCTCAGTTGTTACATTGTAACAACTAAAAAGGAGCTCTCTGTGCTTCAAGCATAAACACAGTTCAGAAGAGCTCACTAGAAGATTTTAATATATAATAAAAAAGCAGCTTGAATAATATGCAATGGCAGCCCTCAGAGCAGATAAATTGTACTTTGGAAACGTATAATTTGTAAATGAACAATATTACTTGTGCACAAAAGCAAATATAATAATGGTATGGGTAATAAAAAGTAGGAAAACACTTTTTTATTGAATGTTCTGTCAGAATTTGACCACTTTTAAGGTAGTATAATAAGCAATGTTATTTAATGTCTTAACTTTTTTTTTTTTCTTTTCTGCCCATTGTTTGTTGCAGTAAAACGCTGGAGAGAACCAAAAGAAGAGAGGCGCCCCTGGAGAATATGGTGAGAACTTGCTTTGTTTACATTTAATTGTCTTACATAGAATAGATTTTTTTTCATCTCCCTCCCCTATTACTCTATAATGTCATTAGCCTTTCCCCCTAATCTATCTACCTCCACAGCTCTCTTGGTTCCAAGATCGCAAGTGCACCTGGGAGCACCTCTCTCAGAATCCTTTTCCTTTTTAAAGCCCCGTCTACACGAGGTGATCCGGCGGCTCGATTAGCCACTGGATCGCCTCTTCCACATCCCCGCGCGTACCCGCCGTGTCCCCGTTTGCCCGCGCGTGCGTCGGATTCGATACCCCGCTCGTCCCCGCCGCTTATCTTCTGCTCGATTCCCTGCCATTGTCCACTCGTGGGGAATGAGCAGGGAATCGGCGGTGGCGAAATCCGACCTGACGGATCTTATCAATCGGGCCACATCAGTGGCTCGATTCATAAGTATCATTGCTGTTACATCGCTCTGTGTAGACGGAGCTTAAGGCTCAACACACACCATACAATCTTGGTTGTTCAATCTTACCACTTTCATGTAGTATAAGAGCTTATCCAATCAATCATTCAATGTATTTTCAATCTGTTGGCCCTTATTCTACATAGATTTGGTAAATCTGTACAACCAAGATTGTATGGTGTGTGTTGATCTTAACCACTTTACCCCCGCCCGTACGGATTTCTCCGTCCCTTTTTCCATCCTTTAACCCCCAGGGACGGAGAAATCCGTACTTTGCGCACTCCCGTGCTCCCGCTCGTAAACACGCCGCCCGCCGCTAGTAAACACGCCGCCGCCCGCTCGCCCAGAGATCAACGAACGGGAAAATCCATTCCCGTTCGTTGATCTAAGCCCGCAATGATCCGCTGCCGCTCGGCTGAGCAGCGCGATCATTGTGAGCAATAACAAAGTCCCAGCCTCTTTCTACTTCCTGCAAGCGTCCGGAAGGACGCTTGCAGGTCGCATGAAACAAAAAGTTACTGTTGCCATCTTGTGGCCAAATAGTAAAACTACACCCTAACTATTTTTTACACACAAATAAACTAGTTTTACACAAAAAATTAACTCCTTACCTCCCACACTCCCCAAATTTTTTTTTTTTGTAATTAAAAAAAAATAAAAAATTTACATTTTAAAAAAAATACATAAATAGTTACCTTAGGGACTGAACTTTTTAAATATTTATGTCAAGAGGGTATAACACTGTTACTTTATAAACTATGGGCTTGTAATTAGGGATGGACGCAAAACTGAAAAAATGCACCTTTATTTCCAATTAAAATATTGGCGGCAAACATTGTGATAGGGACATAATTTAAACGGTTTTATAACCAGGATAAATAGGCATATACAGTTAATGGGTTTTAATTACAGTAGCATGCATTATTTAAAAACTATAAAGGCCGAAAACTGAAAAATAATAATTTTTTTTTCTGACATTGTTTCCTATTTTCCCATTAAAACACATTTAGAATAAAATTATTCTTGGCATAATGTCCCACTTAAAGAAAGCCTAATTGGTGGCGAAAAAAACAAGATATAGTTCATTTCATTGCGATAAGTAATGATAAAATTATAGACGAATGAATGGAAGGAGCGCTGAAAGGTGAAAATTGCTCTGGTGGTCAGGGGGTAAAACCCCTCAGTTGGGAAGTGGTTAAGGGTGTGTGTTTTTTTTTTTTTTTTTTTTTTTTTTTTTTAAATGTATTATTATTTAGTATTTATATATCCCTGACATCTTCCACAGCGATGTACAGAGTATATAGTCTTGAAACTTAACTGTACCTCAGAGGGGCTCACAATCTAATTCCTACTATAGTCATATGTCTACGTATGTATCGTGAAGTGTATGTATTGTAGTCTAGGGCCAATTTATGGGGGAAGGTAATTAACTTATCTGTATGTTTTTCGGGATGTGGGATGAAAACCGAAGTGCCCAGAGGAAACCTACTCAGACACGGGGAGAACATACATGATAGATAGATAGATAGATGTCCTGGCTAGTATTTGAACCAGGGATCCAGCGGTGCAAGGAAAAAGTGCTAACCACTATGCCACTGTTTGCTTTTTTAAGTTGTTTGCATTTTGTGTTTAGCTAGGTAGTACTGTTTTACTTTATATTTATAATGCTGCTGATGCAATATAGTCAGTTTCTTTTTAGCTCAGATCTGCTATAATGTGCTACAGTATTGTGGTCAGGCTCCGAGAAGAAGATTTCTAGCTAACCTGTGGGTCATGTAGCTTTCTGAAGCAAGTGATTTGTTCCAGTTTAGCTTTCAACAAATAACCAGGCTGACAGAAATTGTCATGTGTGACCAGTATATGGGGGTATTGCATTTGCAACAAACAGCTTTCCTTATTGCGGCTCACATTCTGTGTCCCAGCTACATTCTAGGGCAGGCCCGGGCCCCATGCTGAGGACCACAGGCCGCATTCCTACAACTCTTCCTCATCTTCCCCCCCCTCCCTGCAGAGTCGCTTAAAACTCACCTGATCGCAGCTTCCTGCGCTGCGTCTCCATGGAAACAGGGCTTCCCCTGACATGACGTCGTGACGAGCAAGCTTATTACATGCCGGCTGCCCTGTTGCCATAAGGACGCGACGATCAGGTGAATTTTAAGCTCCCCTGTTACCGCCTGCTCACGACTCTGCAGAAAGGGGGAAGATAAGGAAAGAAATCCGCCTCCACCCCAGTATAGTACCTACATGATACAATTTTTGACTAGATGAAAAGCTAGGCCTAATGTGTGTTGGGGAGAATAGACATATTTTATACAGTACATTCAATTCTAAATCTGTCCGCTTCTTTTTCTATTAATTTTATCTTCACAGTTTCACCTTTCTTTTGCCAAGGCTGCCAGCCATTCATGTAAACATTGGCCTCAATTCACTAAGATCATGCTAGAGATAATAAAGCAAGAGAAAACTTACCTCCACACGTGAGAGAGTTATCTTACCTCTTCATTCCTTAAAGAGTAACTGTCAGGCTGCAGAAGCTAATTTAAACCTCTATTCTCCTGTGTTAAACAGTTTAGAAGGAAGCCATAAAGGCATTATTGAAGATAAAAATCTCTTTTACCTTTGATGTGTTCTTATCAGAAAAGCTGTTAGACCTAAGGGGACGCAAGCCGCATACTATACTGCAAAGCATTCTGGGGCCCTCCCCTCGGCTGCTAATGAGACGTTTCAGCAGCTTGTAACTCAGTCCAGCGCGTAGCACTGATAAATCTCCGGGGCAGAGTACACTGCAGGAGTCAGCTATTGTTCCTAGCCACATGGCTCATTAACCTCCTTGGCGGTATGAAAAATACCGCCAGGAGGGAGCGCAGCAGTTTTTTAAAAAAAAATTTTTTTTTTTATCATGTAGCGAGCCGAGGGCTCGCTACATGATAGCCGCTGCTGAGCGGCATCCCCCCGCCCGCTTCGATCGCCTTCGGCGATCTCCGATCAGGAAATCCCGTTCATAGAACGGGATTTCCTGGAGGGCTTCCCCCGTCGCCATGGCGACGGGGCGGGATGACGTCACCGACGTCACTGACGTCGGGACGTCATTGGGAGTCCCGGGCCACCCCTCGGCGCTGCCTGGCACTGATTGGCCAGGCAGCGTTGGGGTCTGGAGGGGGGGGGGGGGGGCCCGCGCCGCAGCAGATAGCGGCGATCGGGCAGGGGCCGGCGGCGATCAGAGTGCTGGCGCAGCTAGCAAAGTGCTAGCTGCGTCCAGCAAAGCAAAAATTATGAAAATCGGCCCAGCAGGGCCTGAGCGGCACCCTCCGGCGGCTTACCCCGTGTCACACACGGGGTTACCGCCAAGGAGGTTAATATTCACTGCACACTGTGTTGTTCAAGTAGGAGCTTATCTGTGATCAGGAAGCAGGCAGGACATGACGACACATTTGACAGAAAAACATGGAGCCTGCCATGAGCTGTCAGGAGCATCTATCTCTGCATATACTATATACAAATTCTGTGAAGTACAAACGTGGACAGTGAAATGCATATGTAATGTAAGTACAGCCAATCTTTAGCTACTGATATATGTGTTTATTTTCTCTGAGACCTTATACCTAACAGCTCCTCTTTAAGTTACCTCTCCTGTAGTTAATTTACCTCCTCTGTAGTTAAGTTACCTCTCCTGTAGTTAATTTACCTCCTCTGTAGTTAATTTACCTCCTCTGTAGTTAATTTACCTCCTCTGTAGTTAATTTACCTCCTCTGTAGTTAATTTACCTCCTCTGTAGTTAATTTACCTCCTCTGTAGTTAATTTACCTCCTCTGTAGTTAATTTACCTCCTCTGTAGTTATTTTCACACGCAGTTAATTAACAGCCTGTCTTTAACTCTGGAGTTATTTTAAAGGGAAGGTTCAGGGACTATCTGAAAAAAATAAAAATCCCCATCCACTTACCTGGGGCTTCCTCCAGCCCGTGGCAGGCAGGAGGTGCCCTCGGCGCCGCTCCGCAGGCTCCCGGTGGTCTCCGGTGGCGCGCCCGACCTGGCCAGGCCGGCGGCCAGGTCTGGCTCTTCTGCGCTCCAAGGCCCGGCACTTCTGCGTCCCACGCCGGCGCGCTGACGTCATCGGACGTCCTCCGGGCTGTACTGCGCAGGCGCAGAACTACTGCGCCTGCGCAGTACAGCCCGGAGGACGTCCGATGACGTCAGAGCGCCGGCGTGGGACGCAGAAGTGCCGGGCCTTGGAGCGCAGAAGAGCCCGACCTGGCCGCCGGCCTGGCCAGGTCGGGCGCGCCACCGGAGACCACCGAGAGCCTGCGGAGCGGCGCCGAGGGCACCTCCTGCCTGCCACGGGCTGGAGGAAGCCCCAGGTAAGTGGATGGGGATTTTTATTTTTTTCAGATAGTCCCTGAACCTTCCCTTTAAGGATTGGAGAGTTAATTTAAAGACAGAAGAGTTAACTTTAGGTTTGCCTGAGGTAAAATGTTTCCTGAATACTACATGTCTTATCACCATGGTAACAACTCTAGAAGAGTTATTAAAGACAGGAGATAAGCTTAGTGAATTGAGGCCAATGTGTGTGTAAGGTGTGAGAGGTACAAAGCACAGAATATGCTAGGGCACATTTTGGTCTTACTGCTGGTCTGGCGATACCTTTTTATAAAAAAAAAAAAAAAAAAAAACCCCAATCATTCATAATCATTCAATTAGATTAGAAAGCAGAGGGTGTATTTATGAGGTGGAGGAAAGGAAAGCGATAATTTCATGTGTCAGGAACAATAATGGGAAGGGGATACAAAAATGTAATACATGTTTCCTTTATATTTAAAGGTTTGCTGCTGAAAACTATTTTGAGACATTTCCTTTAACTTGTGATATAAATTTGCAGTCAGTGTTGCTGTTGTTGTAATATACCCTACCTTGTCTATTAAAGGTGTGTTTGATAAAGGTTTGTTTTTCCTCTTAGGGTTTTTGACACTTCCAAACAAGGCATAGGAGCACTCTTCATCCACTTCACAAATGTGTTCCTTTCTGAACTGACCAAAGAGGATCCGTGTTCTCTGTAAGTGAGGGGTATAAAAACTAAACACTAAACCTACATCAGCCGTCCCTAAGTCCTCAAGGCAAACAGATGAGGGCAATAATAGTGTAGCATTTTAGGGACTCGATGATCCTTCACCTCACCGTGATTGCACCTGCATTCTGTGTGACCCCACACCCTTGCCACAACAGATTGCATTTACCCGACTATGTTGCTGCCCATTCACAAACAGCATAAAGCGCAGATAGATAGTAGGCTAGTTTCCAGTTGCTTGTTGTCTAAAACCATATATCCATCAGCCCCCTTAAAGGACTAAAAAGACGCTTCCATAGCGCAATAAAAGACTGTAATATTCATCAAAAGTAGTGGTTTTAAACTCCCATATTCCAAAGATAAAATCAGCATATCAAATCAAACTGCAGTGTCCTGGATAAGCAGTCTCCGTGTGCCGTCCTGAAGCTCCGCCCAATGCGTTTCGTCACATGGACTCATCAGGGGCCGTTAGGACTCATTAGGGACGGCTGATGAAGACTAATATCTGGATTTCTATTTGACAAGTGATCTGATCAGGAATTGTCTATGTGCGTTAGCTGTTTGTCATAGAGCAGCATTAGCATCTGGTGAGCGCATTGAATTAGCCATTTATGGGTGCTACAATTTAGTATAACCTGCATGAGAAGGTGGAGGTGTATAACTGCTAAGAGCTACTACACTATATTCCCTTTTCTTGTTTATATTTTTTTTCATGTCTTACCTGAGGAGCACTACTCCATAGAGTGGATTGATGACCATAATTGATTTTGAATCATTGACTATTCCTCAGGATACCGTATGAGCGCATACACCGCATAGGATTGTAGTAAGTGATTGGACTGGTGCCAGCGAACCGGTAAAAAAGACTCATCGACTTTTGTGGAGGAGCACAATATATATATATATATATATATATATATATATATATATATATATATATATTTCTTTTCTAAAAACTAAAGCTACATTGGGTGGACAGAAATATCGCAAGCTTTTTTTTTTTTTTTTTTTTTTTTTTTAAATGTAAGTCTATCGGAAGTAGTGCATTTTTCTGATTAACCCTGGGGGGTACTTGCTGTGGGAGAGGGAAGCCTCTGGATCCCGAAAAGGCTGCCCTCAACCTCTGCAGCAGCCCCGATATATAGTGTAGAGAACCCCAAAAGGACGCAGATAAGGGCCTAAAGGACACCTGACTCCACGACCATAATAATGAACTGACACGCCTCGCGCAGACGCACTAGCGGCTTACTGCTCGGGCTCTGGCGGAAATAGCCAAGAGCAGGATTTGGTCTACCCTCTAATGCCTTATAATGCTGCATTGTAAACACTTACTAATGCTTTCCAGAAACTGATCTGCATTTTTTCATACATTTGCACATGAAGGCCCTTATTCAATTCCCTTTTTCTCCTACCTGTGTTTCTCTGAAAAAAAGACTGTGTCTTATATTAATTTTTGATCCCAAAAAATGTGCTAGGGCTTATTTTCAGGGAATGTCTTATATTTCTATGAACATCAGAACGTTTGCTCAGGCACCAGCCCTATCCACAGCTAATAAACTTGCTGTGTGCCAGGATGACATGACTGGTGCCTGATTGGCACTTCACTGATGTGTCCCCTTGCTGGCCACATGTACATCAAGCCTGTGGGTCAAAGAGAATTACCAGTGGTCAAAGTGAATAACTGCACAGATACCAGTAATGACAGCAGTACCATGCCTGCAGGATGTAATGAGAAATAATACTGTCTGTATACTGGCAATTTAAGCTTTCTGATTGGATCCGATAGTCTCAGAAGCGGGACCATTGCTTCATTATTGGGCCAATCACTCGGAGTAGCACCAAGTGCACTGATTGGCCTAAAAACCAGAGAAAGGGTCCTACCTCTCAGACCATCAGATCCAATTAGTAACCCGACCTTTGCAGACTCACTTTTGCACAGCTTCTGCAGAAGGGCGAAGGTGGTGGGCATGCCTGGGCTGCACAAGCGGTGGGGTGCAGCCTACAGAGTGTCTGGAGACCTTGCAGAGACGGAGAAGTACAGTCTGCCAGCCGAGAGGAGGGGTGTTACCGAACGGTACTGTACTTGTGTTCAGAGTGCCCCCTGTGGCTGGTAAACCACTTGTATGTAAATGTAAATGCACTGTTAAGCTAAAATGGAATAAGGGTATAGATATGGATACTGGGAAGATATATCAGAGTATTATGAAAATGTAACTTGGGGTGCCATGTGGGCTGCCGTTAGGGCTTAGTTTCGGGGGAAGGCTTATATTTCAAGAATACTCCAAATTTCAGCTAGGGCTTGTTTTCAGGGGTTGTATTATTTTAGGGGAAAGATGGTAGGTAATTTTCACACAGTATAAATAAAATGCTTTTTAAGCCACCAGCAAGCAAGAAAATGCTCAGAATAATTTTGACAGTACTTTTTCATTTGCAGATTCCTGAAAATGTATTTTAAACTGAAGATGAAAAATTATCTCCTAGGAGAAAACATAGGAGAAAAAGTGAATTGCATATGGGCCAAAATGTCGTTTTGGCACTCTGTGCAGTCCTGTATACAGAGTGTTAAGGTGGCCACTTAACACTTTGCCAAACGATTATTTATGATTATTTGTATAAATGATTGTTTGGGACCACTAATGGACAAACCTCTCCTAAGCAATTTGATCAGATTGACTGGATCAATCCAAAAATCAATTAATCTGATTGGATTGGTTAGTAGATTTTTGTCCTTTAGTGGTCCCAAGCAATTATTTCTGATCGTTCATATGAATAATTGTTGGTAAATTGTATCATTAGTGACCACCTTAATGCTTGCTACTTTTGAGGCACAAGGTGACAGAGGTATAATGCAATTAACGTATAACAATCTCTTATCTTCCTTTCTGCACAGATACCTCATGCATTTTCTTCTGGATGCAACCCTAGGAATGCTGGTTATCTGGATCAGTGTGAAATGTGTGTCAATGATTGTGGAACGAAGACAATACACTCTGTTGGTATTTGGTGAATACGGTAAGAGTGTTGGAGTTATAATGCTTGACAGTGTAATGATTTTTGATGATATTAACATTTTATGAGGTTTGAATACTTTTAGGGAAAATTCAGCAAACTGTGGTGTGCTTTACCCTGCTGTGACACAAGAGGGCGGCATTATTCCTTTTTATTGTTGTTCAGTCAGTGTATGCTCATGGTTAAAAGAACAGCACTTGTCCTCACCTCTTTTACACTAGCATGACATAGAATTGTTAAAAAAAAAAAAAAAAAGCTTAATTACAGTTGCACAGAATGTCTTACTAAACTTGAGTTCTATTCTAAGACTAGTGACCTTATTAAAAAAAACGGCCTATGGCTCTGTCTGCCGCACACACACACACACCACACACACACACACCACACACACACACCACACACACACACCACACACACACACCACACACACACACACCACACACACACCACACACACCACACACACACACACGAAGCAGGGCCTGGCTCTTCAATGTTTTCAATTTTACCATTGCCGTTTAACCACAACTGCTATTAGAGCCATGCGCACTACCAGGTTAATGCGTGGGTTGCTATGGTAACGCACACTAACTCACGTGCAGCTAATGGATTAATGGCAGGTGCTCTCCCTGCGCTAGTAAAGGTAAGATTGCTGTGCGCTCCCTGTGCATGGCAACTTTATGGTACTTTAGTGCATCAGGCCCCTTACTACTTTTACAATTTAATCATGGAAATAAACATTTTTGTGCTTAGCCTAATGTTAGCTCCTATTATCAGACCCAGAGTATCCCAAGGATTTATTCTGCTACCATTATGTGAATGACTACAAAGGTAATAGGAGAATGTTGTAGGATGTCAGAATTACAGTGGTCCCTACAGTGGTCCTTTAAAACCATGTAAAATTGATATTTGTTTTGCTTGGTTGCTGCACATAAAAATCCAGGTTTATCTCCTTGGGATGTGCTTAACAGATCTGAGATTTCTCATTCACCAGCACTCCACCCAGCTGCCTCAGCTATTACATAATCAAATTCTAGCGTTGCTTTGCCCTAATGATGATGACCGACAGACTAGAAAACACTGAGAATCTTATTGCAACAAAGCTAAACTTTTAGGAAGACCTAGAATTCTATGGAGTAACTAAGTCCGTTAAAGTTTTGGAGAAACCCGGTTACATGAAAAATTTACGATGCAGATGATCTTTAATTCCATGCTCTGTTTGGAACTTAAACATTTATTTATTTTTAACACCATACCAGACTTTCTACTTTTCTGTCATGTTTGTAATTGCTCCATAGCAACTTTTCTATAAGCCCACACAAGCTTGTGTAATGCTATCATCTTAGTGAATACAACAGTTAGCACTAGTTCTCTGTTATGCACCATGTTATGTTATTAATATTCAATAAAGCACTCAACCACTGCAGGCTAGGGAAATAATGTAATGTTGCTAACAGTAAATTCACATCTTAGAGAGAAGTTGAACTTTGGCCCTATGGAAAATCCTGTTTTCTCATGATGAAGCTGAAGACCTTGTAATCTGACAAGCTTTAATTCCCAACATGTGTCTCTGACGTTACACAATTACGTTTGCTGGTGTTACCAGGAGAATGGTGTTACTCTAGGGAAATTGCATCAGGAATTGTCCACTGCACAGTTTTCTGGTTACTATTGTGTAAGATAGGGGTACATTCATAGCAGATGTCTGCATATAGTAGTCATCTCATTTTGTAATAGATCTTTTATAGATATTTACTTTTTACATGTCACAGATATAAATGTAATATCATTTGGAAGTTATGACAAATTATAATGCTATGATCTTGAAAGCTATTTTCTATACATGACGCACCCATGCGAGTGTGTGCTTTGTGCAGGCGTACTCTGTATAATCGGCAATCCACATCTGCATGCGATAGGCAATTGAAAACTGAGACTTAAAGAGAAACCGTAACCAAGAATTGAACTTCATCCCAATCAGTAGCTGATACCCCTTTCCCATGAGAAATCTATTCCTTTTCTCAAACAGATCATCAGGGGGCTCTGTATGGCTGATTTTATGGTGGAATCCCTCCCACAGTGTGATATCAGCACCTCACATCACTGAGGTACAGACATCACACTGTGGAAGCCTTGTTGCATTGTGGGAAATAATAGCTGTTTCCAACTGCCAAAAATGCAAGAATCATCTCCTTCCAGTGACATCAGCTGCCAGCAGTAAAAATGTCACCTAAATGTGGCCTAAGGTCTCCTACTGAATAGGTGCTGGCTTACTGAACAGGCAGAGCAGAGATTTGAACCCTGGTGTCTCCTGTGACACTCCTGTGTCAGAGGCAGAGCCCTTAACCATTACTCCTTTCAGCCACTCCATTACAGCACTTATCACAATAAAACAGTATTTTATCATAATCACTAATTACTGAAATAGCTGCTAGTACAATATTGGCAAAGTTACTGATATTTATTCTTTGCTGTGTATATAAGGATAGAAAAATATCTGTAAAGGATACCGATATTTTACTGTAGCTAAACCTAACCCTATTTTCACACAGAGACCCCCCTTCCTCTACCAATGTTTAAGCCTAACCACGCCCCCTCGATGTCTTACCTTTAACCATTCCCCCAAGTCTAATGTTAACTACCCCCCCCCCACTTCATGCCTAACTTTAACACCCCCCCCCCCCCCAGTGATGCCTAACCTTAAAGGGAACCTGAGATGAGAGGGATATGGAGGCTGCCATATTTATTTTCTTTCAAACAATACTAGTTGCCGGAAAGCCCTACTAGTCCATTTGGTTGCTGTAGTATCTTAATCACACTATAAACAAGCATACAGCTAATCGTCAGTTCTGACAATATTGTCAGAAACACCTGATCTGCTGCAGGCCTGTTTAGGGTCTATGGCTGAAAGTATTACAGGCAGCTGATTAGCAAGACACCCAGGCAAAAGGTATCACTTAAAAGGAAATAAATGTGGCAGCTTCCATATCATTCTCACTTCGAGTTCACTTTTAAACCCACCCTCCTGAGGAATGCCTAATCTTAATGGAAAAAAATTATACATACTTGAGGCTTCCTCCAGCCCCCTTCAGGCTCATTGATCCTTTGTCGTCCTCCCAAGCCGCCTTGATCCTCCGCTAGGCGGCCCGGGGATTGAGGTACGATTGATCAGTGCTCTGCACACTGGAATCTATGTCCAATCAATTTTGATAGATAATTTTTGTCAATCAAACTGTTCAGTAAGTGTAGCATAATGTTACATTTTACCACTAAGAATTGCAATGGCAATTCCCAGTTCAAAACGCATGCGATTATGGCATGAGCCGATTGGTAAATGCATTTGCAAATTCACAAATTATTTGTGATGGGGCGTGGCCGAGCGCATGGACTGAAAGGACGTGCTGAAGAGGAGCTCCGTCTGTGGCTATCCTTACCGGGCATAATCCTAATAAATGATATTCCTTTTCCTCCTCTACCTCAATCCCTAGGGAAACGGGAACCTCTGGCCACTGTGTGATGATATCCACACCAGCAAAAAGAGGCAGCAGAGCGAGAAATAAAGAGACGCCATATAAACCGGAAGTAGGCTGGCCCGCCATATCCTCCGGCAAGACGAAGGTTAAAGCCGTGCAGACAATGGCGCCGGAAGATGAACAGCCTGACGCTGCAGCCCTACTCACAGCCATTACATCCTGTAAAGACGTGATAGTCATCACGAGAGACACTTTGGCACTTAAGATTGACAATGTCCAGTCGCAAGTTACTATTCTCAGACAAGACGTTTGGCACCATTAGAGACAGAATCGGGGAGGTGAAACAACGTGCGAGTACTGCGGAAGACTCTAACTACTCTAAACCACACTTCGAAAGACCACTCTAAACGCATCTTAGCGTTGGAGGCGAAGATGGAGGATGCTGAAAACAGAAATAGATGGAACAACATCTGCATTCTCAGCCTACCTGAAGGGGCAGAGGGAGATGATCCTCCTTCGTTAACTATCAACCTCCTCAAAAAGCTTTTCCCTGAAGCCCCCTTTTCCAGCTGCCTTGTGGTGGAGCGAACCGAGGGAAACTGCCGGACGCCCTTCCTCGCTCCTTCATCTTTAAGCTCCTCAACTATCTGGACCGCGACCTCGTTCTCAAAGAAGCCCGACAATGTGAATACTTGCTGTACCAAAATGCCACCCCTGATGTTCTTTCCAGATTTGGCGGCTGAATCACAGCGAAAGCGTAAGCTCTTTGACACAGTGAGATCTTGTCTCCGTAACAAAGGCCTCAAGTACGCTATGCTTTTTCTGGCAAGGCTGCGAGTTCAACATGACGATAAGGTTGAGTTCTTCAACACGGCTGCCGAAGCATCTGACTGGCTAGACACCCTCCGCTGATGTTGAGATCGTTCTTAATTGCACTATACCCTTCTAAATAACTGAACGGGTTGTGCTATTATGGGAGGGATTGTATTTGATGTGGGGGGGAGTTTTGGGTTATTGGGGATGTTGTTTCGTTTCCCAGGTATCCTTTCAAGGTCTGGTCCACCTACACCTATGATTACACGCCTAAGATAGTATGCACATGCTATACTCCAACCGACTATGGTTAACAAAAGAGACAACATAAACTGTATTCTTTGGAATGTTAGAGGTCTCCACTCTTCATTTAAGAGGTCTTTGGTCTTTAACTTTCTTAAGAAGCATGAACCCCACATAATTGTTCTGGTAGAAACACATTTAGTGGGTAGCAGGCTCCTAGCCTTCAAAAAGCCATGGATCGCTAGCTGTTACAACTCCACCTACTCCTCCTAATCTAAAGGGTTAGTATCCTAGTCAGGAAGAACCTATCATTTCAATTACACCACCTGCACCTGGATGTTTCCGGATGCTATGTCCTAATTCATGCCAAAATGCACGAGCTTATGATCGTACTAGTTGGGCTGTACAATCCTCCCCCTGTGTCAGTGGACCTACTACATGAAATCATGCAATTAACCTTCCAACATTCTACCCCCTATAAATTCTATCTAGGCGACTTCAATACGGTCCCATCCCCAGGCACAGATAGGCTTGGACCTCGTGTCTCGGAAATGTCTTTACTCTCTGACTGGTCATCTGCTTACACTCTAAACGATGTGTGGCGCTGGAAGCATCCGGATGTGCAGGGGTTTACATGTCACTCTTCCTCTTACCACACTTTATCCCGAATTGACTTGATTTATACCACATCTGCCGGCAATCTTTAATCCATGACAGAAATGGTCCCAAGGGGTATCTCAGACCACTGTCCATTAAAACTTAAATTTGATTTTGGGGCTTCACACGCTGATTTGGTCTGGAAACTCTCTCCACATTGGCTCTCATTGCTCAGGGTGCAGTACTGTGTCATGGATCACATGAAAGAATACTGGCAACTTTCACACGACCCAGTACCACCGCTGATAGCGTGGGACGCATACAAAGCAGTGGTCAGAGGGGCATATATGTCAAGTATCGCTGAGGAGAAAAGACAATCCCATGTTATTCTAGAAGCTTTAGAAAAAGCAGCAGAGAAAGCAGAAAACCTTTATATAGAACATAAAACCAGTGAAATCTACGATCAATGGCAGGCATCTCTCCTCTTACTCTCAGCAAACCAATCTGACTATACTAAGCTGGGAATCCAAACAAAAAATGTGAGAATATTTAAGAATGGTGATAAGACGGGTAGGATGCTTGCTCAGCTAGCTAGCCAGGAGAGAGGGGTAACTCAAATAGCCAAAGTAATCACAAATACAGGTTTAGAACTTGCACATCCGGGAGACATCAATGCTGAGTTTCGGTCTTACTACCAGCAGCTTTACTCGTCTAGCACTACTAAATCCCCCTCTGAAACTAAACAGTACTTAGAAAACATTTTATTGCCGAGACTCTCCGCTCCAGATGTGGAAATGCTGGAAGGCGACATCTCTCTAACGGAGATTCAGCAGGCTATCTCTTCTCTCAAAACCAAAAAAACTCCTGGTTTAGATGGACTTCCCTCTGAACTTTACACCAAATATAAAAAGCAATTGGCCCCCAGGCTACTAAAATTATTTAACCCATTCAGGTTCCGTCGTTTTCACGTGAGAAATGTTCACCTCCCATTCATTAGCCTATAACTTTATCACTACTTATCACAATGCACTGATCTATATCTTGTTTTTTCCGCCACCAATTAGGCTTTCTTTGGGGGGTACATTTTGCTAAGAGCCACTTTACTGTACATGCATTTTAACAGGAAGAATAAGAAAAACGGAAAAAATTCATTATTTCTCAGTTTTCAGCCATTATAGTTTTAAAATAATACATGCCTCCATAATTAAAACTCACGTATTGTATTTGCCCATATGTCCCGGTTATAACACTATTAAAATTATGTCCCTATCACAATGTATGGCGACAATATTTTATTTGGAAATAAAGGTGCATTTTTTCCGTTTTGCATCTATCACTATTTACAAGTTTAAAATAAAAAAAATATAGAAATATTTCATCTTTACATTGATATTTAAAAAGTTTAGACCCTTAGGTAAATATTTACATGTTGTTTTTTTTTTTATTGTAATGTTTTTTTTTTTATTGTAAACATTTTATTTGGGTAGTTTTGGGAGGGTGGGAGGTAAACAATAGATTGATAATGTAAATGTGTGTTAATTTAAAAAAATTTTTTTTTACAGGTGTAGTATTACTTTTGTTTACATGACATCACTCTAAGCGTAACACACGCTTAGAGTGACTCATCGCAGAGGGAACGGCCAGAAAAGGCGCAGCTTCCGAGAGAAGCTGTCGCTTTTTCAGCGGGGGAGAGGAATCAATGATCGGGCACCGTAGACCGATACATTGATTCCCTGGCTACCGAATCCTCGGCCAGGAGTGCGCGTGCACGCGCGCAATCGGCCGCGGGGGCACGTGGTAGCGCGCATGGTTCCTGGACGTAGAAACTACGTCCAGGAACCAAAATAGGTTAAGGAAATAATCCAATCAGGCACAGTTTCTCCCTCAAATCCCTTCTGCTGCCACTAGATCCCTACACTGCCTCAACGCCCCCCCCCCCCCCCACACACACACACCCTCTACAGGTGGTCAGCAAATTCCGCTATTCCGCTATATCGGCATTGATGTCTCCCCTGTTGTCACTCCAACAATGGCCATAGTTAAAGATAAGCTACAGGCGTGGAAAACCCTTCCACTTTCTCTCATAGGTCGCTGAAATCTAGTTAAAATCTTACCTAAACTTCTCTGTCTTTTCAGAAACACTCCGGTATGTCTTCCCGCCCGTTTTTTCACAGATATGGACAAGCTTATAGGATCGTTTATCTGGGGATCCTCTTCACCACATATTGCACTACCTAGCTTACAATTACCTGCAGATAGGGGTGGGATCGCACTTCCTAAGCTTAAGTTTTACTATTGGGCAGCAGTGCTCACATCGGTCTATTGGTGGTTTGCTCAGTCACAACATAACCCAGCTACAGTGCTTGAAGCAGTCATTGCGGGATCCTTTATGGCCCTTTCTAGTCTACCTTTCCGCGGGCCCAAAGCCCTGCCATCCCTTACACCTTCTATGATCACTGTAATCAAAGTCTGGGATGCTGCTGGTTCATATCTGTCCCCTAAGGACCAATGGTCACCTCACACCCCCCTATGGAACAACCCCAGACTCAAAGAGTTTATTACTGTTCCTGGCCCATGTGTCTGGGCTGACAGGGGAATTGTTAAATTAACCCCCTAGGCGTTCTGATTCTTCCCGGATTTTAGGGTCTAAAAGTGGTGCAATTTTTTTGCACCCTTCCAGACCCTAAAACCTGAAAAAAATCATGCTGCCAGGAAGATCTGCGGCAGCCCAGCAATCACTCACCTCCCTGGCTCCAGCGCTGCAGTTAAGCCTCCATCCTCCGGGTGGCACTGCATTTCTAAAGTGAGATTGCTGGCTGTTGTCATGACTACAGCCAGTGATCTCACCAGCAGGAAGCAGAGCCCTGGAGGAGAGGAAGAAGAATGCCAGCCGACGTCAGGAATCCTGGGAGGTATGTAGAAACGCTCCCGCTGCGCGCATTGCTCTGCATACAGCCTCCGGCGGCTACCCCGAGCAGAGGTCGGGATTATCGCTCTTAGCTGTGGTTTTCTGCCCCGACCCTAGCTCGGGATAACCGCCAAGGAGGTTAAGAGACATTACTGTGGACAATACCCTCCTGCAGTTTAATGACCTCAAAGCTCTCTTCTCTCTGCCCAACTCCTAGTTCTTCAGGTTTTTGCAGCTCCGTCACGCATTCAACTCCCAATTTTTGAACACCTCTTTGGTGGTGCATCCTCACCCCTTAGAGCTTCTTTTAGCTCGCTCAGGTTTGACTGGGATCACATCAGAGATATATGCAACTCTTATGGATAGGGAAGCCAGCATAACAAATCGTTTGCTCCTTAAGTGGTGGGAAGACATCCCGGAATTAACAGACAAAGACTGGGTTGATACCCTTGCCCATTTCATCTCAACCCCAATTGCTGCCAAACATAAATTAACTTCCCTTTGATATCTGTATCAAACCTACCTTACACCACACAGACTAATGAAGATGGGTAGATTGGGGAAGATTTCTTTTGGAGATGTGGGGCTTCTGCTGCTCACTTTATCCATATGTTCTGAGACTGTACACATATCCAACCTATTTGGTAATATTCCTCATTTGGAAAATAAATTATACTTGGCAAGATTCTTACTAATGTATGCTAGAAGGGCAATTGCTCTAAAATGGAAAACTACTTCTGCACCAACCAGTACAGACTTTAACCACCCTGGCGTTCTATTAAGATCGCCAGGGCGGCTGCGGGAGTTTTTTTTTTAAATAAACTGAAAGTTGGCTGCATGAAAGCCCACTAGAGGGTGCTCCGGAGGCGTTCTTCTGATCGCCTCCGGCGGCCAGAAGTAACACGGAAGGCCGCAATGAGCGGCCTTCCGTGTTTTGCTTACTTCGTTGCCATGGCGACGAGCGGAGTGACGTCATGGACGTCAGCCGACGTCCTGACGTCAGCCGCCTCCGATCCAGCCCTTAGCGCTGGCCGGAACTTTTTGTTCCGGCTACGCTGGGCTCAGGCGGCTGGGGGGACCCTCTTTCGCCGCTGCACGCGGCGAATCGGCGATCAGGCAGCACACGCGGCTGGCAAAGTGCCGGCTGCGTGTGCTGCTTTTTATTTGATGAAAATCGGCCCAGCAGGGCCTGAGCGGCAGCCTCCGGCGGTGATGGACGAGCTGAGCTCGTCCATACCGCCCGGCTGGTTAAAGCACATGTAAATGTTGATCTGCCTATCTATAAAAATGTGTAGGACAACAGAGGTTCATGCAAAAAATTCTACAAACTGTGGTGACGATGGCTGAAAGTGTTTAAAGTCGAAATGTAAAATATACATGTCTTCTGACATTTTATCTATGTATACTATCCTATTCTGTATAGCTACATTGTTGGGGGGGGGGGGGGGGGAGGAACTAGACCGCCTTGGGTAATAAAACTTGTCTTGTTTCTTTCCTTGTATGTTGTTTAACCACTTGAGGACCCACCCTTTACCCCCCCTTAAGGACCAGCGCTGTTTTAGCTGATCTGTGCTGGGTGGGCTGTGCAGCCCCCAGCACAGATCAGGGTGCAGGCAGAGCGACCAGATCGCCCCCCTTTTTTCCCCACTAGGGGGATGATGTGCTGGGGGGTCTGATTGCTCCTGCCTGCCTGGGTGTTGCGGGGGGGGGCACCTCAAAGCCCCCCTCCGCGGTGAAATTCCCCCCCCCCTCTCATCCCTGTCCCCCCTGGCAATCTGGGCTGCACAGGACGCTATCCGTCCTGTGCAGCCAGTGACAGGCTGTCCCCTGTCACATGGCGGCGATCCCCGGCCGCTGATTGGCCGGGGACCGCCGATCTGCCTTACGGCGCTGCTGCGCAGCAGCGCCGTACAATGTAAACAAAGCGGATTATTTCCGCTTGTGTTTACATTTAGCCTGCGAGCCGCGATCGGCGGCCCGCAGGCTATTCACGGAGCCCCTCGCCGTGAATTGACAGGAAGCAGCCACGCGAGCGGCTGCTTCCTGACTAATTAGCCTGCAGCCGGCGATGCAGAACTGCGTCGCTGGTCCTGCAGCTGCCACTTTGCTGACGCGCGGTATGAGTGCGCGGTCGGCAAGTGGTTAAAATTCAATACAAATTGTTTTTCCCAAAAAATAAAATACTTATTTGTAGTCAGGTAGAATCGTGTCTTAATTGCATCACATTAATGGGGATGTTACTGATCAATTTCCATCAGTGTAATACTACCTACCATCTTGCATAGCCTTAAGTGATAACCATTTCGTGTCAGCAAGGCAAGCGGTCATTCAATACATGACACAGTAACGTTTTCATGATGTGATAAATGGACATTCAGTGCATTATAGCAGATGTGTAGACAAAGCCAAATTCTCTCCACAGGGAGGATGTGTGGGATGCTGTTAGCACTGTTGTCATGGAAGTTTGTGATATTTCCATAACAGATTTTTCCCACGTTCCAGCAGAGCCAAGTTACTTTTCTGCTTCAGGATGGGAGGCTGAGGGAAAACTAGGTTTTATTGATGAAAATGCTTTGCAGATCCTTATGTTTCTAATGCGCAGGTGGCAAAGCCATTACAAGTTAATCTCCTTCCTTTGCAAAAGCTGTGATGTTTATAATATATAGCCGAAGTTGTGAGACCACACATGGTGGTGGAAATAAACTTGCAAGAACAAATGAGGTGAAGATAAATGTAACAATTATAGCTACCTGCTTATTCTTTGTGTTATGAGACACTTGCCTCTCCCCTATATGCTTCGTCTGTAACACACACCTACACACACCTACACACACCTACACACACACCTACACACACACCTACACACACACCTACACACACACCTACACACACACCTACACACACACCTACACACACACCTACACACACACCTACACACACACCTACACACACACACACACACACACCTACACACACACACACACACACACACACACACACACACACACACACACACACACACACACACACACACACACACACACTCTGTCCATGCCACATAACCTGTTTGTAATTCTGTACAGATGTGTGTAGCAGTCCCCACCAGGAGCATCCTGGTCTTAGCCATATCTGCTGTGCACTGGTCAGATATGTGAAAAAGAGCTACAACAGCAGTACAGAGGAGAGGCCAACTACAAGAAGGGGCCACCAAGTGTCTCATAGCATAAAGGGTAAACTGGTAGCTAAACTTTTAGACCTGGAACCCACTACAAATCGTTAGCGTTTTTAAAGGGGCACTTTAAAATATATGTAAAGATATACAAATAAGAAATACATTTTTTTTCCTGAGTAAAATGAGCCATAAATTACTTTTCTCCTATGTTGCTGTCACTTACAATAGGTAGTAGAAATCTGACAGAAGCAATAGGTTTTGGACTAGTCCATCTCTTCCTAGGGGATTCTTAGCAATGCTTTTATTCTTTATAAAGATATTCCCTAAAAATGATTTATACAATGATGCTGTCCAGCTTCTCTGCTTGCTTCACAGTTTTTTTAGCAGTAGGACAGAGCAACTGCCATTCACGAAGTGCTTTTGAAAATAAATAAATCTTTTAGAATCCCCATGAAGATATATGAAGATATGGACTAGTCCAAAACCTGTCATTTCTATCAGATTTCTACTACCTACTGTAAGTGACAGCAGCATAGAAGAAAAGTAATTTATGGCTCATTCATTTTTTTATTTTTTTTTAAATGTACTTCTTATTTGTATATGTTTGCACTTATTTTAAACGTTACAATTTTTTGCCATAGTGCCCCTTTAATTTCATCAGCGTTTTCTTGCGATTTTGGTAGCAATTTGGATAGTGATTTGCGAGTAGTGATTTTAATTTTGATTGGTCCTTTCAAATTATTATAATTTTTTGTTACAGTTTGCAGTCATTTAAAATCGCACACAAATTGCTATGAATAGCGAATCATGAGGGATTTTCCAGCGCTTCAATACTTTACATTGAAGTGCAAACGCTCCCAAAATGCTGAATTTTCTGCGATTGCGATTTTGTTAATCACAATCGCTACTGTGGAATTTGTTACATTTATTTACATTGGCAAAGCGTTTAGGGAAATCGCTAGTGATTTAAAGCGCTCCCTAAACGCTCAAATAAGCGTTCTAGTGGGTTCCAGCCCTGAGGCCCCTTTCACACATAGCAAAAGTCACATACAATTTGTGTTTTTGCAAATTCACGTTTGCCGTACTTATAATGCAAACCAATGGCATGGCATTTGACTTGCGTTACTGTGCAAATTTTTGCATGCAAATTTTTTTCTGTAAAGCCCTACACCTATGCTTTATTTCTGCATCGGACATGCGATTCACATACAATTCCAAATGTGAAAATTTGCATGCGAATGTAAAATTATTTCCATACAATTTCATGTAAATTAACTACATTGGTGTTCATGAAAAATTTGCAGCTCAAAAAATCTAATTGAAACGCAAACAAAAAAAGATTGTTGATTATTTGCGTTATCAAGAATCCAAATGTTTTTAAAAAGAAATTCCCTACTGATGCAGGTGAACAGACTGATCATCTGAACAGAAAGTGGTAACTGGCTGTTTTCACAGACGAACTGCTTACATTCAGCAAAAAATAGGATTGTGGTTTTTACCACGGAGCGTGCAATGTCATTACTGTAAATAAACATGTTTTGAATCCCATGCCATGTCTGCAAAATCATAGCTAACTGCAGACTGAATTTCCTTATATCTGCTGTTCTAGCTTGACTGACATCATGGCACAGCTGGAGGCGGGGCCATTGCTGGTCATTTTGGCACCCAAGGCAAGGCAGCTGTTGCCTGCTCCCCACCTCCTAAACTTATGAATAGGAAGTCTGTTGCCTACATTATTTGGTGTTCCAGACAGAATTTATAAGTTAGATACAAAAATATTGTTTCTCAAAACAAATCTATAAAGGATATACTGTATAACGGATATTTATGCATTATTACAAAGCCAGCCAGCTACACCTCACTGGCTCAACCTTGCTGAACCCACAGAACAAATCCCTCCTAAAAATGATGAGCGGTGAGCCGCCACTTTATAAATAATTATACTGTTTGCACGCAGCCTGGGTTTTTACTGGTTGGAATATTGTCCTAGAAATCCAGAGGAGTTATAACAATAAATACAGACCAAATCAAAACTATTAGAGCTTAACAAGCCCATGAACAGTACCTGCCATTCATTTTTATGCTGTTCAAGCAAACTTTGTTATGGTAATCAGTAGTGCCGTTTTAGGTGATAAAGTTACCATTTATTTTTCTTAATGAAGCTAGCAGTTATGTATAAGAATAAAGCACAGGCTGCCAAGAATAACTCCTTTGTGCCCCCTCAAGCAGCTGTCACCCCAGGCATCTGCCTGGTTTGTCTATGCTTAAAAACAGCCCTGGCTTTGGGCGAGAAACCTTTAGCATGTATATAAATAGCCCATAAACCACATTCAATGTGAATGGTTCACATTCATTTATTCATATAAACAAAGAAGAGCAGCTTATCTGTCTGTGGAAGCTGGTCTTCTCCGATTTTCTGACATTCCAAGGACTCCCTCCTCAAAGGACCACTATCGTGGAAAATTGTTACATTTTAAATACACATATATATATAAGCAGTACCTTTCTCCCAGAGTAAACTTGTAAAATGTAAGATACCCATGTATAAGAAGTACATTTCTCCCAGAGTAAAATGCTTTATAAATGACTTTTCTCCTATGTTGTTGTGAAAACAGTAAAAATCAGACAGCTCTGAGGTTTTGGTCTGACTTTAGTCTATCTCCTCATAGGAGATTTTAAATATACAAAAGCATTCCCTGGATAGGATCTGTACAGATATGCCGGCCGGTCTCCCTACTCATTTGCACCCTATTTTGGCAGCTGGACTAATAAATTGCTGTTCTGGAAGTGGTTTTGAAAATATAGAAAACCCTGAGAATCCCCTATGAGGAAATGGATTAGTCCAAAACCTGTCAGATCTGTTCGATTTTACAATCCTTTGTGATAGTAAGAGGAAAAAATAAATTTAAAGTGCATTTTGATCTGGAGGATAAATACATTTTATACATAAGCATATACGTGCATTTTAAAGATTACACTATTTCACAATAGCAGTCCTTTAAATTGCAAAGGTGCTCCCCGGCCTGATGTCTGATTAGTGATCATAGCTGACCACTGTGGGTTATATTTCAAACACTTGCAACTTCGATAAACAGGGGCCATGGAGTTAATGCTAGACTGCGTTTGGCAAAGGTGGCCATTAACAACCATCTATGGCAGGGGTAGGGAACCTTGGCTCTCCAGCTGTGATAAAACTACAAATCCCAGCATGCATTTGCCTTTATTAATCAGGAGTGTGGCTGTCAGACTCCTGCAATGCATTGTGGGACTTGTAGTTCCTTGACAGCTGGAGAGCCAACGTTCCCTACCCCTGATCTATGGTATCTAGCATCTGTACAGGAATTCCCTGATGTCGCCTAAAGATCCGGCTTGCTGGATGTTTAGCAATAATGCCAAATCAACCCCAAGCATGTTCTCTTCCTCACCACGCCTGGTGGAAGATGCTCCCTCATGCAAATGGCATGAAGGACTATACAGAAACAATGTGAAGGTTGTGTACATAACAAAAGTTGCTCTATGTATACAACATGTTCTGTTAAGTTCCGCCCATTAAAAATGAAGGCTGGGGTCTCATGCTCACTTGTATGTTGAGTTCTACTGTATTTCTCTTTATTGAAGAGAAATTATACCCTATTCACTTGTATGGTTCTGTTCAATATATGTTTAGTGCAGTCATCTGAAAAGCTAAATGTTATAGCTGGTTTCATGCAAAAAAAAATGTTTGTGTTTTTATGGATTTATTTGAGCATCAGATTTGCCTGCACTAAAGGTTAGAGCTCAGCTTACAGCAGGTGTACAGGTTTCCAGTTGCAGATGGGTTCACTGTAGGATTGACTTTGCATTCTGTGCAATAGATAAGCTCATCTCCAGACAAAGATGACATTTTAAAATGATTTACAGAGGCCCTTTTCTGTTTGGCGTGTATATGTGAGGTCATTGTGCACATTTTTTTTCTTTTAGTTAATAGCCAAGTAATTTGTAATGTGAAAGAACTGAGATATATCTATTGGTGGAATGTGTAATGGAAATCAGAGTCAGAACTCTTCTTGGACAAATCTTGAAATGTTCTATGAAGGAGAATTTTTAAGTTTCAACAAGATTTATTGAAACCTATATGAAAAATAATACAGTATCGCCAGTAGAAAAGCCAAAAAAAAAAAAAACTTGGCATATATCAAATTGCATATAAAAGTCAATACAGACAGTGTACATCACAGTGAAGCGGTTGGAAGCCACAATCTGAAGGTATGGCCCAGGGGCAGCAAAAACCTTTGCATAAACTATACAGTATACATTCAGATGCCTAAAGCCACACAGGGAGCAAGATCTAAACGGATTTAATGGAATAGGTGCAACTCTGACCAAGGAGACCAGACTTTGAGGAAATGATCCTCCTCTTTTAGTGAGAGAAAAGGTGATCCTTTTCATGAGGTATATTTCCTGCAACTTCTTCTTCTACCAAGATGGCGCCGTAAGCAGTCACCTTGGTCACATCAGCTCCATGGCAGGTAGCTAATCTAGCTCTCTCCACTCGCACTGCGGCGCTAGTTTTTATTTTAGAATAATGTAACGTTTAATTTAGTGTGCATGAGTGTCTTTCTCACGTCTCGCTCTTTCCTGCCATTGCCATGTGTACCACAACCAATTTTCGGGTACCCAAACAGCGTACTCTGTGAATAAAATTGATTCTGATTTTTGGTGACATTAAAAAAGAGGTCCATTACAGCATTTTGGTACTTAATATATCTAGTGAAGGGGCTTTCTTATGAAAAAGGGCAACCCTTGGGTCCAAAGACATCTGGACCTCGGACTTCTGAAGGCAAATGGAAGCACTCCTCCTGAAAGCGGACAACACAATTGGGCAACCACACCAGCAAGGACCTTGATTTGCATCGGCCCCACACCCCCTAAAACAAGTGTTCACTGAAGAGATACCTCTCTTAAAGGGAACCCTAACTGAGAGAGATATGGATGTTTCCTTTGAAACAATACCAGTTACTTGTCAGTTCTGTTTATTTATTTGGCTGCAGTAGTAGCTGAATCACACACCTGAAACAAGTATGCAGCTAATCCAGTCTTACTTCAGTCAGAGCACCTGATCTGCATGCTTGTTCAGGGGCTGTGACTAAATGTATTAGACACACTGGATCAGCTGGAGAGTCAGGCAAATGGTGTCTTTTAAAAAGGAAAAATGCATATCCTTCTCAGCAGACAGGGGGCCCTATACCAAAAAAAAAAGTCATAGCACACCAACATCCAAACCTCATGCCAACTGTGAAGTATGGTGGTGGGACCATCATGGTTTGGGGCTGCTTTGCTGCGTCAGGGCCTGCTATCATCGAAGGAAAAATGAATTCCAAAGTTTATCAAGACATTTTGCAGGAGAACTTAAAGGAAACCAGAGCTTAATGACTGTAACAGTTTTATACATACCTGGGGCTTGCTCCAGCTCCATGTGCACAGATCGCTCACACGCCGGCGTCCTTAGTCTTCTCGGTCTTCTGTACTGGGTCCCGTTACTTCCTCCAGTCACGGCCAGTCTGTACAAGAGGGTCAATTTAAGTTTTGCACAACCTCAACCACGTCGTGTGACCAGAAAACTGCTGATAGCAGGAGTGGCGTCACTTGTGTAGGATAACCAAGTATAATCAAATAGGCGCCACCACTCATCTGGTATATTGTGAAAAATATCTTTATTGGTACAAAAGTGCTGGAGTAAATAATGCTAAAACCACTTAAAAATGGAGCGCTCCCACACCACCAATCACACTGCGCCTCACATTCCCTCCTCACCACTCATACCAGGTACCGGTACCAGGAGTCTCTTTGCAAATCTTGTGGGTGTAAGTGGGTAGAATTAATAAACCGCAGTGTTCTTGGTATGTCCTATTAGGCTATATCCTAATCAAGGGTACAGTCCGCATCAAACAAAGCTTCAGGCAGCAGAAACCTCTGTACAAGAGGAAGAGCATTCTTTAGCGACTGGAGGAAGTAACAGATCCCAGTACAGAAGACAGAGAAGACTGAGGATGACGGCGTGGGAGCGATCTTTGCGCATGGGGCTGGAGAAAGCCCCAGGTATGTATATGAAACTGTTAGTCATTCAGCTCTGGTACACTTTAAGGCGATTTGTCCACCAAACGAAACTCAGCAGAAGATGGGTGTTGCAACAGGACAAGGACAATAACACAAAGCATAGAAGTAAATCAACAACAGAATGGCTTAAACAGAAGAAAATACACCTTCTGGAGTGGCCCAGTCAGAGTCCTGACCTCAACCCGATTGAGATGCTATGGCATGACCTCTTCTTCCCTAAAAATTATTTGTTAAAAACAAAAACAAAAAAAAAACCTCAAGACTCACAATTTCCTTATAAAATTTGATCCAGTGGATTGTTTAATCCCTTTTTTTTTTTTTTTTTTTTTTTAGCTCTGGTGATTTCTAAAATCGCTTTAAAGAGACACTAAAGCGAAAAAAAATTATGATATTATGATTTGTATGTGTAGTACAGCTAAGAAATAAAACATTAAAGCCAATGGGTACCGGTTAAAAAAAGAAAAAGTCTGATACTCACCTAAGGAGAGGGAAGGCTCGGTCCTAATGAGCCTACCCTCTCCTCTCCCGGTGCCCTCGGTGCTGCGCTGGCTCCCCCGTTCGCGTCCGCCGCCGCAGGAACTTCGGAGGTCTTCGGGAGCACTCGGGCTTCCGAAGACGGGCCGCTCCATACTACGTACGCGCGAGCGCGTCATAGAGGGCGCTCGCGCATGCGTAGTATGGAGTGGCCGCTTCATCGGGAGCCCGAGTGCTCCTGAAGGCTTCTGAAAGGTCCTTTCGGCATGCGGAAGTGGCAGTATTTGACCGAACTGGTCGAATACTGCCACGGGGGATCCTGCGCGGGACCGGGCACCGGGAGAGGAGAGGGAAGGCTCATTAGGACCGAGCCTTCCCTCTCCTTAGGTGAGTATCAGACTTTTTCTTTTTTTAACCGGTAAATATTCACTTTAAGATCAGATACATCAGTCTAATTGTTTCTAGTACAGGAAGAGTTAAGAAACTCCAGTTGTTTTCTCTATGCAAACAAGCCATTAACTCTCCGACTAAGTTTAGTCGTGGAGAGGGCTGTTATCTGACTTTTATTATCTCAACTGTTTTCTTTTTCTCTGCTAGAGGAGAGGTCATTAGTGCACAGACTGCTCTGAAACACACTATATACCTGAAAATAAAAATATGAGAATATTTTCTTTGCTGCTAATCTTCTAGTAATTATTCATAGTACACAACCAATTCACTATATCATATTTTTTTTGTCGCTTCAGTGTCTCTTTAAGAGTGCTTGTGTAAAGTTGCTGTATGTGAGTGTTCTCACATGAGCGGTGAGCTTTCTTTCGGAGTGCAAATGCGGGTCCTGCACCATTTCTAGAGCGTTTGCGCTTCAATGCAAGGTAAGCGCTTGGAAAAGCGATTTTGGGAGCGCTTTAGTAAAAAATAACATTAGAGTCATTTTGAGGTCAGAGTTCACTTCCTGATTGTGAAAAAAAAGCTAATTGCCAAATAAAAGCGGTTGGATAAATAGCAAATCGCTCAGAAAGCAAAGGGAAGATCGCTTTGAAAAGCGTTAACAAAAGCGCTTGCGATTGCGCTAGCGATTTATAATGTGAACTAGGCCTTAGTGGCCCCACATACTGGGCAAGGATTATACAGAATTAGAAGAAATGCTCTGCTGCTATAGAAAATAGGATTTACTTATTATATTTTACCTTGATAGCAACTTAAGGCATACACATCCTGTTAGGTTGGAAATTCCCTAAATATACAGTTCATTGGATTGGTTTTGTCTAAAAATACTTGCTACTTGAGGAACAATAGGTGGCAGGGAGGGTATTTCCTATTTAAGGCTATTTAGCATAATAAAATAACATTCGTGAAATTGTGCTTCCTTTGTGCATAATTAAGGGCACAGTCAGAGGTGACGGGGGAAGTAACCCTCATTCTAAATCTGCATATTGTTTGGGATGTTTAGTTGTACATAGAGTTCTAAATGCTGTTGAAAAGATTTGAGCTGAGATAAAATTAAGATATGATTCACATTAGTTTTTAGTACTGCACAAAAGCCATCCCCTCACATTTCTTACTGATGGCAGGTGGCTATACACTCTTAAGCTAAGTACTCACGGGGGGACAATTGTAGCTGTCGCTGCACACGGGAGCGTGTGCGCGACAGTTCGGAGACAGTTCGGCGACAGCTCGTCGCCAAGTCCCTCTGCATACACACGGCAGCAGAGGGATTAGCGATGCGGCGGAAGCTGTCGCCGAGGTTCCTCCCCCCCCGCCGGATGCTCCGTGTACTGTCTGTGGGTAGCTGTCTCTAGCCCGCATACACATGCGGGGCTAGCGACAGTTCCGGCGAGGTTGCGGCGACGGCTGTAGCCGGCGATTGAACATGTCAATCGCCTGGCGACAGCTCCGACGGGCGACGGTTCGGGGCGCGCGCGTCATACACACGGGCGAACTGTCGCCGCAACATGCGTGTGCCACGCGGTTGCGGCGACGGCCGTCCCCCGTGAGTATGGGGCTTTAGATTGCCCCCTAATGTGGTACACGGAGCAATTCCTCTCTGATCTGAATCTCATCAGAGAAGGATCGCATCCATATATATATATACTGCACACAGATTTTCAATACATTTCACAAAAAAATTAATTGAACAACAGCGTTGCAGTGTTAAGTGCAATGCAACACTATGTAGGCTGTCTGTCTACTGCCGCCTCTCTGCCATGTCCAATCAGAAAAAAAATTCCGCCATGTGACATGTCTGATCATAATTTTGATTTGATTTTTTTTACCAACATTATGATCAATTCCCCTCGTAGTGCTGTAGATATTCTTTATATCCCATCTTTGGGGAAAATCTATTTGTGTATGGCCTGGTTAGCACTGTATTTCACTCTTGCACTAACCATAAACGGCCCATGTCATCTCTTGCTAATAATAAAAAAAATAACTTCTAAATTTGTTCTTTTCTTGTACAAGACAGAAGTTAGATCACATGTATGTAAGGGCACCAAAGTGATGAAGATGTGAAATTAACATAAAAATGAATATTCCATTCCTGAGGCATAGAGCAGCAAACATATATCTGTAAAATGAAAGGAAACTCTAGTTTCCTGTAAGGCAGGCATGTAAAATATAGTATGTAATACATATACAGTAGTATTAGCCTTGCGTTCATCCTCTGTGAGCTCCACTGTACCTAGCGTAGAAAACTTTAGATAGGACTTCTGATCTTCTTGTTGCATCTAGAGATGAGCCGAAATTTCGAACTGCTTTTATTACGAATGCGAAATTTAACATTACGACCCAAATTCGTAATTAATTTTCAAATCGTAATTTACAATTTCGTAATCGAAATTTCACTCCCGTAATGACGAATTTCGTGTCTCCAACCGAAATTTTACTTTTTCAGGTTTGTAAGGGTTTCTATCCCTCTAGATGCCTAAAATGAATAGCACAGCCAGCCAGTCCTCCTCCTCCTCCTCCTCCTCCTCCTCCTCCTCCTCCAACCACATGGAAGACAGCTATGCTCACCACCATACCACCAAACACACACTAAATAGACTGCTAACCTAAATCTTACTTGTAGACAGTCATATGAGACACATGCTGGGTGCAGGGCTTTGTGCAAGGCTGGCTGTGGTGCAATTGGTTAGTGCGTCTGGCTGGTAACAGCAAGGTTACAGGTTCGATTCCATCCAGGCATGTCTTTTCCTTTTGCGTTCAACAGTCGTCCAAACAGAGCCAACAGAGCCCCAGATAGCCATGTAGAGTTAGGTCACAGCTAGCCTGGCTGTGGTGCAATTGGTTAGTGTGTCTGGCTGGTAACAGCAAGGTTACAGGTTCGATTCCATCCAGGCATGTCTTTTCCTTTTGAGTTCAACAGTTGTCCAAACACCGAGCACAAAGTTTTGCATGCGTAAAGTTTTACGCACGCAAAATACCCCATGGGGTTCAATGGCGCAGCGCGCGCACGCAAAAGGAAAAGACATGCCTGGATGGAATCAAACCTGTAACCTTGCTGTTACCAGCCAGACACACTAACCAATTGCACCACAGCCAGGCAAGCTGTGACCTAACTCTACATGGCTATCTGGGGCTCTGTTGGCTCTGTTTGGACAACTGTTGAACGCAAAAGGAAAAGACATGCCTGGATGGAATCGAACCTGTAACCTTGCTGTTACCAGCCAGACACACTAACCAATTGCACCACAGCCAGGCTAGCTGTGACCTAACTCTACATGGCTATCTGGGGCTCTGTTGGCTCTGTTTGGACAACTGTTGAACGCAAAAGGAAAAGACATGCCTGGATGGAATTGAACCTGTAACCTTGCTGTTACCAGCCAGACACACTAACCAATTGCACCACAGCCAGCCTAGCATTTAGCACTGTGAAACCATCCTCTGCTAGGCATGATTTCATTTTTGCACCTCACTCTATCGCATGGTCCAATCACAAAGCCCTGCACCCAGCATGTGTCTCATATGACTGTCTACAAGTAAGATTTAGGTTAGCAGTCTATTTAGTGTGTGTTTGGTGGTATGGTGGTGAGCATAGCTGTCTTCCATGTGGTTGGCCTGGGTTTGATCCCTGGACATGTCATGAATGTGAGTATGGTTTTGAAATACTACAAATGAGAGAGAGAGAGAGAGAGAGAGAGAGAGAGAGAGAGAGAGAGAGAGAGAGAGAGAGAGAGAGAGGGAGGGAGGAGGAGGAGGAGGTTGGTTATTCATTTTAGGCATGTAGAGGGATAGAAACCTTTGCAAACTTTAAAATACTAAATTTCGTAATCGTAATTACGAAAATTTGCGTAATTTGCGAAAATTACGAAATTTCGATTACTGCTAAAATCGTAATTGTAGTAATTTCGCGAAATTTCGGAAATTCGTAATTAGGTCATTACGCTCATCCCTAGTTGCATCAAGAATGTTTGTTTGTTTAGGTATTTTTGGCAATCTAGGTGTTTTTAGGCAGAGTTCACACGTGCCCTATTCACAAACTTTATTTTTTTTTTTACAGTCCAGAAACTCATTCACTTGCACATCCCTATTATTGAATTTACGTATTTGTCTGTGGGTTAAAAAGCTTTTTGCTTTTTTCCATATGCGTCTTTTCTACTTCGTACGTAGTTCTGTACATCTTTTTCTGCGTTAAACCTGCATGGTGTGTGGGTAAAATGGGCACAGAAAAACATATACATTGAAATATGGTATTAACTGGCCCAGCCCACCATGACGCTAAGTGAGGCGTCTTCCTAAGGTGTCGGAAGTCTGGGGGTGGCGCCAGGCAGAAACAGATAGTGTGCTTGGTCTGCTGCCTCCCTGCTTACCGCCACCCGCCTTGCCGGGGGGGGGGGGGGTCCCACTGCGAGGTGAGCTAGAGCATGGAGGGGGTAGCAGCCCGGAATGGGGAGCAGTGGGCACCCTCGGTGGGGAAGGGGATGCTGTGGTGGGCAGCATTGAAGGAGGAGACCCATGGGACAAACGCTGTGTTCCGACACCTGGAACACAAAGGAAGAGGTGAGTTAATTACTCCAGCCCCCAGCCACACTGACTGGCACTGAAATGTCTGGAGGGGGAGAGCAGATGGGGGGACCCAGGTGAGGGAGGGGGTAAAGCAGCCCTTGGTAAAGGGAGCCAGGTGTAGTTGGTGTGCCCTCAGTATAGGTAGCAAGGTGTAGGTGTCCACAGGATAGATAACTTGGAGTAGGTGCACTCAGGATAGATAGCTAGGAGTAGGTGCCCTCAGGATAGGTAACGAGGTATCAGTGCCCTCAGGATTGATAGCTAGAAGTAGGTGCCCGCAGGATAGATAGGAGTAGGTGACCGCAAGATATATAGCTAGGAGTAGGTGCCCCCAGTAGCATGTGCTGGTGGCTAACTCACCAGCTCAGTGTTCCAGCGCTGACATCACTCTTAAGCACCCTGCTCTGTCTCTCACCTCCCTTGCCGCTGATAGTTAGAGCAGGGCTACAGAAAAATGGCCGCTGATGACCGCATTTGTGGATATTGTTGGCCACTTTCTTGTAGCTCTGCTCGAACTATAGACCAGGCAGGGTAGAGAAGCGTGGAGGGAGATGAAGTGGTACACAGAGGACACAGCAACACATACTGTAGGCTGCCGCGCATTGGAGGGGAGGTGCCGGGCCCCTCACTAGTGTTAGTTGTCCCCCCTGATGGTGGCCCTGGGCTTACCTCTGGTTCACAACACTAACCAATGTTTAGGTCAACTTTACTGCACAAAAAAAGCCTCCAGGCTCAGACGCCCCTCTCCCCCAGAGCCCCCCATACCATGGACCATGCGGGCTGGTATAGCTCAGGGTGTGAAACCCCATGTAGCTGGGGCTCCACATTCTGGCTATCCCAGGCTGAATGGAGGACAAGGGGTTAAAGGGACTCAGAGCACCTCTCATAAGCATGCCTTTAAGACAGACGACTTCCAACAAAGTCATGCTATGACCCCTCTGGAGGAGCCTCTTGCAATGGCCATGCGTGTCACTTCCTCTTCCTGCTTCATTCAGTGTTTCACTTCTCTAACTGAGAAGACAGGGGTGACCCGGAAGTTCTAACATAGCCAAGATGGCAGCCGCGATTTTTAAATTGAAATAAAACTATTTGGTGTAGAATGGCGATTCAGGCATCAAATGAAAGAGGAGAGCACAAGCTACAGAAAGGTATGCATCTTTAAGTATTTTGCAGTACTGGTCGGAGTCTTAAAGGCATACCCATGAGAGGTGCTCGGAGTCCCTTTAAAGAGGAGCTGTTAGGTATAGGGTCTCAGAGAAAAAAAACACATATATCAGTAGCTAAATATTGACTGTACTTACATTACATATGCATTTTACTGTCCACGTTTGGAGTTCACAGAATTTTTATATAGTATTTGCAGAGAATGATGCTCTTGACAGCTCATGGCAGGTTCCATGTTTGTCTGTCTTGTAGGAAGCCAATTGTGATGTAATCTCCTCCCTTACCCTGCTTCCTGATGATTCGACTCACAAAAAGATCAGGATCAAAGATCCTAATGGTTCATGATCCAGACAACACTACTGTGCAGTGAATATTAATTAGCCATGTGGCTAGGAACAATAGCGGACTCATGCAGTATACTCTAAGGGAACATGTGCCTTGTGAACAGCACATTGATTTTTCAGTGCTGTGAGCTGGGCTGCAAATTACAAGCTGCTGTAACATGAGCCTGTAACTGCTCACTGCGAAAGCAGCCTTAGGGTGGGATAGGGAAATGAAGGGGAGGACCAAGGGAGTGCAGTGGGGAGAAGAAGCAGCCCCGGAATACTTTGCAGTATCTGTTATGCGTCCTGCCGGCCTCTTTAAGAGCTTGCGAATAAAGAGCCTTGCTGTTCAGCAAACATCAAAGTAAGAGAGATTTTTAACTTCAGTATTGCCTTTTTGGCTTCCTTCTAAACTGTTTAACACAGGAGAATAGAGGTTTAAATTAGCTTTTGCAGCCTGACAGTTACTCTTTAAAGAGGCTTAGGAGGGTGGACCCCGCATCATTTTTTTTTTCATTTCCTACTCTGCACATAAAAAAATACATTTTTATACATGTTTATACATTATCTGTTGTTTTACCACATTTAAATTGCAACTTTTTTACTTTAACATCGATTTTCTCAAACTCTCTCACTTCCACTGTCAGTCTTCCGAACCCACTGCTTGTCATTAGCCCTATACACGCCACTGGCATGGTGTGTGTGACTACACATACAGTGGCTTGCAAAAGTATTCGGCTCCCTTGAAGTTTTCCTCATTTTGTCATATTACTGCCACAAACATGAATCAATTTTATTGGAATTTCACATGAAAGACCAATACAAAGTGGTGTACATGTGAGAAGTGGAATGAAAATCTTACATGATTCCAAACATTTTTTACAAATAAATAACTGCAAAGTGGGGTGTGCATAATTATTCAGCCCCCTTTGGTCTGAGTGCAGTCAGTTGCCCATAGACATTGCCTGATGAGTACTAATGAATAAATACATCTGTGCACCTGTGTGTAATCTAATGTACAAATACAGTTACTCTGTGACGGCCTCAGAGGTTGTCTAAGAGAATATTGGGAACAACAACACCATGAAGTCCAAAGAACACACCAGACAGGTCAGGGATAAAGTTATTGGGGAATTTAAAGCAGGCTTAGGCTACAAAAAGATTTCCAAAGCCTTGAACATCCCATGGAGCACTGTTCAAGCGATCATTCAGAAATGGAAGGAGTATGGCACAACTGTAAACCTACCAAGACGAGGCCGTCCACCTAAACTCACAGGTAAAACTAGGAGAGCGCTGATCAGAAATGCAATCAAGAGGCCCATGGTGACTCTGGATGAGCTGCAGAGATGTACAGTTCAGGTGGGGGAATCTGTCCATAGGCTAACTATTAGTCATGCACTGCACAAAGTTGGCTTTTATGGAAGAGTGGCAAGAAGAAAGCCATTGATAACAGAAAACCATAAGAAGTCTTGTTTGCAAGTTTGCCACAATCCACGTGGGGGACACAGCAAACATGTGGAAGAAGGCGCTCTGGTCAGATGAGACCAAAATGGAATTTTTGGGCCATAATGCAAAACGCTATGTGTGGCGGAAAACTAACACTACACATCACTCTGAACACACCATCCCCACTGTCACATATGGTGGGGCAGTATCATGCTCTGGGGGTGCTTCTCTTCAACAGGGACAGGGAAGCTAATCGGAGTTGATGGGAAGATGGATGGAGCCAAATACAGGGCAATCTTGGAAGAAACCTCTTGGAGTCTGCAAAAGACTTGAGATTGGGGCGAAGGTTCACCTTCAGGCAGGACAACGACCCTAAACATAAAGCCAGGGCAACAATGGAATGGTTTAAAACAAAACCTATCCATGTGTTAGAATGGCCCAGTCAAAGTCCAGATGTAAATCCAATTGAGAATCTGTGGCAAGATCTGAAAACTGCTGTTCACAAACGCTGTCCATCTAATCTGACTGAGCTGGAGCTGTCTTGCAAAGAAGAATGGGCAAGGATTTCAGTCTCTAGATGTGCAAAGCTGGTAGAGACATACCCTAAAAGACTGGCAGCTGTGATTGCAGCAAAAGGTGGTTCTACAAAGTATTGACTCAGGGAGCTGAATAATTATGCACACCACACTTTGCAGTTATTTATTTATAAAAAATGTTTGGAATCCTGTATGATTTCCGTTCAACTTCTCACGTGTACACTACTTTGTATTGGTCTTTCATGTGAAATTCCATTAAAATTGATTCATGTTTGTGGCAGTAATATGACCAAATGTGGAAAACTTCAAGGTGGCCGAATACTTTTGCAAGCCACTGTATGTGCCGTCACACCACTGCCTGCGGTGTTTATGGGGCTAATGAAAGAGCGGCATATTTGGAAGATGGACTGACACCATGACACAGGACCGCAGACGCGGAGCTAGGGGGGGTTGGGGTAGGACAGGTGCCCCCGGGCACTAGGTCCCCGAGGGCGCCCAGCTGAGCTGCAGGGGTTTTTTTTTGGGGGGGGGGGGGAGGAGAGCAGCACAGAGAAGAGGGAGAGCTGTGAGCAGCGGTGGAGAAGGGGGGCCATCTCCCCCCTCCTTCTCTCACCTTAGGCGGCTCTCCTTCCCTCGCTGTCCCCTCCACAACTAATGTCCGGGTGGCTGGCGCAGCGGGCGGGACTTACCTCCGTCTCGCTCCAGCGCCGGGAGTTCGGGTCCTGCAGCCGCTGCTCTGGCCTGGACTAGACCAGAGTAGTGGCAGATCCATCCGGCGCTGCGACGAGACGCAGGTAAGTCCCGCCCGCTACTGCCACCCACCCAGACATTAGTTGTGGAGGGGAGAGTGAGGGAGGGAGAGCCCCTAAGGTGAGGGAGGGGGGGGGAGACGTCCGCCCCTCCCCACTGTGCCCATAGCTCTCCCTTCACTGTGCTGCTCCCCTCCTGCTGGGGGACACACCTTCCTACATATACTAGGCACATATACCCCCTGACTACATATACTGGGCGCATATACTCCCTGACTACATATACTGGGCACATATACCCCCTGACTACATATACTGGGCACATATATACCCCATGCCTACATATACTGGGCGCATATACCCCCTGCCTACATATACTGGGCGCATATACCCCCTAACTACATATACTGGGCGCATATATACCCCCTGCCTACATATACTGGGCGCATATACCCCTGACTACATATACTGGGTGCATATACCCCCTGATTACATATACTGGGCGCATATATACCCCCTGACTACATATACTGGGCGCATATACCCCCTGACCACATATACTGGGCGCATATACCCCCTGACTACATATACTGGGCGCATATATGCCCCCTGCCTACATATACTGGGCGCATATATGCCCCCTGCCTACATATACTGGGCATATATACCCCCTGCCTACATATACTGGGCACATATACCCCCTGACTACATATACTGGGCGCATATACCCCCTGACTACATATACTGGGCGCATATACCCCCTGACTACATATACTGGGCGCATATACCCCCTGACTACATATACTGGGCGCATATACTCCCTGACTACATATACTGGGCACATATACCCCCTGACTACATATACTGGGCACATATATACCCCATGCCTACATATACTGGGCGCATATACCCCCTGCCTACATATACTGGGCGCATATACCCCCTAACTACATATACTGGGCGCATATATACCCCTTGCCTACATATACTGGGCGCATATACCCCTGACTACATATACTGGGTGCATATACCCCCTGATTACATATACTGGGCGCATATATACCCCCTGACTACATATACTGGGCGCATATACCCCCTGACCACATATACTGGGCGCATATACCCCCTGACTACATATACTGGGCGCATATATGCCCCCTGCCTACATATACTGGGCGCATATATGCCCCCTGCCTACATATACTGGGCATATATACCCCCTGCCTACATATACTGGGCACATATACCCCCTGACTACATATACTGGGCGCATATACCCCCTGACTACATATACTGGGCGCATATACCCCCTGACTACATATACTGGGCGCATATACCCCCTGACTACATATACTGGGCGCATACACCCCCTGACTACATATACTGGGCGCATATACCCCCTGACTACTTATACTGGGCACATATACCTCTGGATACATATACTGGGCACATATACCCCTGGCTACATATGTTGGGGACATATATCTCTTGATTACATATACTGGGGACATATACCCCCTGACCAGTGCAGTTTCTAGGCTAAAATGCACCCAGGGCGAGGGTGTAAAAATTGGGCCCCCCCCCCCCCCCCCCCTGGAGCAAGGTATGGGTGCCCGCAGTATAGGTTAGCCAGGTCTAGTTTCACTTAGTATAGGTCCCCCAGTATAGGAAGCCAAGAATAGGTACCCCAGTATAGGTAGCCAGGCATAGGTGAGCCAGTATAGTTGCCCCCGCTATAGGTTAGCCAGGTAGGTGCCTCCAGTATAGGTAGCCAGTATAGTTGCCCCCAGTATAGGTTAGATAGGCAGGCGCCCCCGGTATAAGTTAGATAGTTAGGTGCCCCAGTACAGGTTAGCTAGGTGGGTGCCTCTAATATAGGTAGCCAGAATAGTTGCCCCCAGCATAGGTTAGATAGGTAGGTGCCCCCAGTATAAGTCATTTAGGTAGGTGTCTCCAATATAGGTAGCCAGTATAGTTGTCACCTGTATAGGCTAGCTAGGTAGGTAGGTGCCCCCAATACAGGTTAGATAAGTGCCCCCAGTATAGGTTAGATAAGTAGCTGCCCCCCCAGTATAGGTTAGATAGGTAGCTGCCCCCCAGTATAGGTTAGATAGGTAGGTTCCCCTCAGTATACGTTAGATAGGTAGGTGCCCCCCAGTATAGGTTAGATAGGTAGCTGCCCCCCAGTGTAGGTTAGATAGGTAGCTGCCCCCCAGTGTAGGTTAGATTAGGTAGGTGCCCCCCAGTATAGGTTAGATAGGTAGTTGCCCCCCAGTGTAGGTTAGATTAGGTAAGTGCCCCCCAGTATAGGTTAGATTAGGTAGCTGCCCCCCAGCGTAGGTTAGATTAGGTAGGTGCCCCTCAGGATAGGTAGCTGCCCCCCAGTGTTGGTTAGATAGGTAGCTGCCCCCCAGTGTAGGTTAGATTAGGTAGGTGCCCCCCAGTATAGGTTAGATAGGTAGCTGCACCCCAGTGTAGGTTAGATTAGGTAGCTGCCCCCCAGCGTAGGTTAGATTAGGTAGGTGCCCCCCAGGATAGGTTAGATAGGTAGCTGCCCCCCAGCGTAGGTTAGATTAGGTAGGTGTCCCCCAGCGTAGGTTAGATAGGTAGCTGCCCCCCAGCGTAGGTTAGATTAGGTAGGTGCCCCCCAGGATAGGTTAGATAGGTAGCTGCCCCCCAGGATAGGTTAGATAGGTAGCTGCCCCCCAGCGTAGGTTAGATTAGGTAGGTGCCCCCCAGGATAGGTTAGATAGGTAGCTGCCCCCCAGGATAGGTTAGATAGGTAGCTGCCCCCCAGCGTAGGTTAGATTAGGTAGGTGCCCCCCAGGATAGGTTAGATAGGTAGCTGCCCCCCAGGATAGGTTAGATAGGTAGCTGCCCCCCAGCGTAGGTTAGATTAGGTAGGTGCCCCCCAGGATAGGTTAGATAGGTAGCTGTCCTCCATAATGGAGGGGGGAAGCACCGTAGCCGCGGGGAGGGCAGCCCGACCTCTCCCTCCCTCTCCCGGGCCGCCCTCCGTGCTCCCCCCTCAGATGTATAGTGAGCAGCAGCAGCCAGGGAGGGAGCGCTGTATACAACATACCTCCCTGGCTCCAAGCGCTGTTCTCTCGTCGCCGGTCTTCTCCCATCTGCCTACACGCGTATACATACGCTGCTTCCGGCTAAACAGGAAGCAGCGTGTGTATAAGCGTGTATGCATTGCAGAGAGAAGAAGACCGGCGGCGAGAGAGCAGCCCTTGGAGCCAGGGAGGTATGTTGTATACAGCGCTCCCTCCCTGGCTGCTGCTGCTCAATATACATCTGAGGGGGGAGCACGGAGAGCGGCCCGGGAGAGGAAGGGAGAGGTCGGGCTGCCCTCCCCGCGGCTACGGTGCTTCCCCCCTCCATTACAGCGCCCCCCTCCCAACAGCGCCCCGGGCGGTGGCACGCCCCGCATGGGGCTAGAAACAGCCATGCCCCTGACTACATATACTGGGGACATATACCCCTGGCTACATATACTGGGCGCATATACCCCCTGAATACATATACTGGGCGCATATACCCCCTGACTACATATACTGGGCGCATATACCCCCTGACTACATATACTGGGCGCATATACTCCCTGACTACATATACTGGGCACATATACCCCCTGACTACATATACTGGGGACATATATCCCTGACTACATATACTGGGCACATATACCCCTGGCTACATATACTGGGGACATACAGTGGTGTGAAAAACTATTTGCCCCCTTCCTGATTTCTTATTGTTTTGCATGTTTGTCACACTTAAATGTTTCTGCTCATCAAAAACCGTTAACTATTAGTCAAAGATAACATAATTGAACACACAATGCAGTTTTAAATTATGGTTTTTATTATTTAGTGAGAAAAATAACTCAAAACCTACATGGCCCTGTGTGAAAAAGAAATTGCCCCCTGAACCTAATAACTGGTTGGGCCACCCTTAGCAGCAATAACTGCAATCAAGCATTTGCAATAACTTGCAACGAGTCTTTTACAGTGCTCTGGAGTAATTTTGGCCCACTCATCTTTGCAGAATTGTTGTAATTCAGCTTTATTTGAGGGTATTCTAGCATGAACCGCCTTTTTAAGGTCATGCCACAACATTGCAATAGGATTCAGGTCAGGACTTTGACTAGGCCACTCCAAAGTCTTCATTTTGTTTTTCTTCAGCCATTCAGAGGTGGATTTGCTGGTGTGTTTTGGGTCATTGTCCTGCTGCAGCACACAAGATCGCTTCAGCTTGAGTTGACGAACAGATGGCCGGACATTCTCCTTCAGGATTTTTTGGTAGACAGTAGAATTCATGGTTCCATCTATCACAGCAAGCCTTCCAGGTCCTGAAGCAGCAAAACAACCCCAGACCATCACACTACCACCACCATATTTTACTGTTGGTATGATGTTCTTTTGCTGAAATGTTGTTACTTCTACGCCAGATGTAACGGGACACGCACCTTCCAAAAAGTTCAACTTTTGTCTCGTCGGTCCACAAGGTATTTTCCCAAAAGTCTTGCCAATCATTAAGATGTTTTTTTAGCAAAATTGAGACGAGCCTTAATGTTCTTTTTGCTTAAAAGTGGTTTGCGCCTTGGATATCTGCCATGCAGACCGTTTTTGCCCAGTCTCTTTCTTATGTTGGAGTCGTGAACAATGACCTTAATTGATGCAAGTGAGGCCTGCAGTTCTTTAGATGTTGTCCTGGGGTCTTTTGTGGCCTCTCGGATGAGTTTTCTCTGCGCTCTTGGCGTAATTTTGGTCGGCCAGCCACTCCTGGGAAGGTTCATCACTGTTCCATGTTTTTGCCATTTGTGGATAATGGCTCTCACTGTGGTTCGCTGGAGTCCCAAAGGTTTAGAAATAGCTTTATAACCTTTATGTGATGATTTGCTCAGCTGCCTGTGCAGGCTGCCAGCCTTTTGACCATTGTGTAGGTTTGCATGCTGCAGGACTCTGGAAAGAACAGCTTCTGTCAGTTTTGCAGCTTGTGCTTGCAGAGGAATTTGCATACGTTGTCATGCAAATTGCCTGGCCACATTCATTGGAGGCGTGTACTATCAGTACTATGTCTTTCCCACAATGCTTCGCTGTTCATAAGGATTTCGTCCTATGTAACACTCCTGGTGGGGTGTCAGCCTTGCTCTCTGTTTGAACATCAGCTTAGAGTAATTCCTAAATCTGCGCTAGGCAGATTTCCCTAGTGCTGTTAGGATTGTATTATCTGTATTGCCTGTTCTGTCTTGTCTTGCCTGTTTGCCATTGTCCTGTCCCTATGGTGGTTGACAGGAAATGGTTCTGATCTCTGTTCTTGGAGTATAGCTGGTGCAGCGGTTGCTACCAGCTATCTCTTCTGTTCTGTCTCCTGGGATCGCACTAGCTACTTTTTGCTAGTGCTGGGGATCCTTCTGTTCTGTCTCCTGGGATCGCGCTAGCTACTTTTCGCTAGCGCTGGGGATCCTTCTGTTCTGCTACTCTGTACCTGGATCGCGCTAGCCACTTTTCGCTAGTGCTGTGGATCCTATCTCTCGCTTGTCCCTGTTTTCGTGTGTCTGTCTTATCTGCTACGACCGCTTGCTGGAGGCTCGGTGAGGTAACCGTTAAGCAAGCGTTCGCGTCCTCTGTTTCATGTTTGTCTGTCGATGGTTAGTTAGGTGTGCTTGTCTCTATTGTGCTTATCACGTGGAGACCGCGCATAACCGCGTGCACTGTTGCGAATGAGTGCGGTGTTCGCGGTTAGCTAGCATTTGTTGTTTTCCGCATCTTCTCATTGTATTATTTACTGTGCCTTTGCTACCCTCGTATTCTGTCCTGATCTGTCTTGTGTCACGTCTGGCGATCGCACCTCTCGCGATCGCGTTCCTATTTCATATCTGCTGTTGTGTGTGCGCGGTCGCGGGGTGGCGACTGGATTGGCGCACACACATACAACCTGTCCCTTTGCTCGTTCTCATTCGCAATCGCCTCTCTTGCGATTGCGTTCTGCGCTTCGTACAATTCCTGTCTGGCATTTGTGGAGGTACAGAGGATTGGTTCCTCTGCACTCCCCAGCGCCATCTGCCGACAGGAATTTCCCTCTACAGGTGCGTAGCACCTTTTGCTGGGTGCCTGCTATTACACGCTTGTGGGGGATTTCCGCCGTGTCAGCGCACGCGTTGTGCGCTGATCACGGGGAAAGTTCCACAATCGTTACACTTTACCAGACTGATAGATCTCAATTACAGTACTTTGTTCTCATTTGTTCCTGAATTTCTTTGGATCTTGGCATGATGTCTAGCTTTGAGGTGCTTTTGGTCTACTTCTCTGTGTCAGATAGCTCCTATTTAAGTGATTTCTTGATTGAAACAGGTGTGGCAGTAATCAGGCCTGGGGGTGACTACAGAAATTGAACTCAGGTGTGATAAACCACAGTTAAATTATTTTTTAACAAGGGGGGCAATCACTTTTTCACACCGGGCCATGTAGATTTGGAGGTTTTTTTTCTCACTAAATAATAAAAACCATCATTTAAAACTGCATTTTGTGTTCAATTATGTTATCTTTGACTAATAGTTAACGGTTTTTGATGAGCAGAAACATTTAAGTGTGACAAACATGCAAAAGAATAAAAAATCAGGAAGGGGGCAAATAGTTTTTCACACCACTGTATACCCCTGGCTACATATACTGGGGACATATACCCCTGGCTACATATACTGGGCACATATATACCTGACTACATATACTGGGCACATATATCCCTGGCTACATATACTGGGGACATATACCCCTGGCTACATATACTGGGGACATATACCCCCTCCCTACATATACTGGGGACATATACCCCCTGCCTACATATACTGGGGACATATACCCCCTGCCTACATATACTGGGGACATATACCTCTGGCTACATATACTGGGCATATATACCCCCTGCCTACATATACTGGGCACATATACCCCCTGACTACACATACTGGACACATATACACCTGGCTACATATACTGGTCACATATACTGGTCACATATACCCCTGGCTACCTGTTCTGTGGACATCTCTACCCCTGGCTACCTGTTCTGGGGACATCTATACCGCTGGCCACCTATTCTGGGGACATCTATACTTCTGGCCACCTATTCTGGGGACACCTATAGACCTGGGGCTATCTATTTTTGGGGAACCACTGCTGTCGGATTGAGTGTATTTTGGGGAACTGCTGCCAGGTGAGAGGTGTCTACCATATTAAGGGGGCATTCTGCCTATTTATGTGAAATGCTGTCTATTTATGTGCCTCATGACTGCTGAATTTGTCTTGTTGGGGGCCTCATGGTTACTGAATTTGTCTTGTTGGGGGCCTCATTATTTGTTTGGGGCCTCAAGATCGCTGAATTTGTCTTGTTGGGGGCCTCATGATTGCTGAATTTGTCTTGTTCGGGGCCTCATGATTGCTAAATTTGTCTTGTTGGGGGCCTCATGATTGCTGAGTTGGTCATGATGTTGGGGGCCTCATGATTGCTAAATTTGTCTTGATGGGTGGGGGGCTCATGATTGCTGAATTTGTCTTGGAACATGCTGGAAGGTACATACTAAGGGAGGGTGGGTGAGCGTGAGCCTGCTAACTTCCTGTACATTTGGCTCCACCCATAACCACACCCACACCTATTATATGGTCACGCCCCTTTGTTGGCGCGACGCGCTGCGTGCGCCGCAGCCTTCACCTTAGGGGGCGCATTAATAATCTTTGTCCCCGGGCGCTGAAAGTCCTAGCTACGCCTCTGCAGGACCGGTAATGTATAAACGCACACATGCATGCACAGTTATACACAAAATAAAAAGAAAAAGAGAGAATTAACAAATAGTAGTTGTTGTAAATTAACTTTTCATTTTAAGTTGCAGCCAGCTAAGTTATTGCCATCTCGTTAACATTTATCTTCCTTGAAACTTTGGAAACACTATTCTATCTCTATAGAAAAAAAATCCATAACTCTCTCCTCCCCATTGTGATTGTCTTCTCATGTTTTCTGTGTTTTTTTTTTCCTGAAATCTCTACATCCCTTCTGTTCAAATTCAATGCACCTCTACAAAGGATCTTTTATCTTTACTTGCATACCACTGTCTATAATATATAATACATAGGCAATATTTGCTGAGAGAGATGCAGAGTGTACCAGAGTTGCCATTTTATTACTGCTATTGATGATCCTTAACTTTTTCGGTTTCATCAAACTTCCCAGCATGCCATGCTTCATACCTATAAAATCAGAAAATGATCTGACATATAGTTGACCTGACTGGAGGAGATTTTTTCCTCTGCAAAACTGAAGCTCTTATGAAGTTATTTTTGCTATGTTGTTTTAATTTGAAGTGCTCTCCATTTTGCAGGAGATCCTCCACAGGCAGCTGCTTGGCTTGGCCAGTGTGCCGTTTATCTCCTGGTTATGATTGTGGAGAAGACCCTAATAAGCCTTGTATTGCTCATTCCTGGGTGGACAAAGGTAATCCAAAATGGGAAAGAAGTTACTTTGTATACAAATAGAATATATACACATTATGTTCCAATATTTCTAAGTACAACAATCAAGTTTAAATAGGAAATGTACACTTTTGTTCTCTGTATAGATTTAGGTGCATCAACAGGGAACTTATGCATACATTTTATACACAGCAGTGCTTTCACTGTATATGCAGCCTGACAGAAAATGTATATAAGAGAAACTTCCATTGCTTATTCTTTGTGTAACCCTCATAGATGACCCATCTATATAAACATAGGTTTGTCATTATGTGCTATTAAAAGAAAGCCCTGAACATATATATAACATTAAATATACATTAACACTGAACTCCAGGCAGGAATCCAAATCCATATACAGGTAATGAAAAAGCCCTAGTAATAGTGGCTTATAGCAAACTGAATTAAGCGTTGCTTCATTTCAGCTCAGCATGTGTTTTGGCTGGAAGCATTGCAGTGTCTCTCTATAGCAATTGTTAGTAAACTGCTGCCCAAGACCAACACTCTTTCTGGGTGACACTGGAAGAACGTGTAAGAGAGTTAATTTTCCTGAGATGAAATGTTAGCTGCAGAGAGTGACCAGAGGGAGGGGTGCAAGTTTAGAGGTTTAGGTATTGATGTGACTGCAGTGAACTGGCAATGAGGAACTTAAAGCGGATCCGAGATGAAAAACTATAACAAGTAACTTGTCTAAAGTTTAGATAGATAGTTTACTCATAAACTGTTGAAGCTGTTTGCAGCTAGATTTGCTGATTATTTATTCCTGTGATACAATGAGGGCAGCCACGTTCTGTTTGTCACATTACACACGAGCAAGCTGATCTGTATCTCCAGCACTCAGCCTGAAAAAACTTCACTCCCCTCTCCTCCTCCCTCCTCCCCTCTGCCTCTGAAATCTCTGGCTAGTAACACCACCTCCTCCTCCTGCCCAGACTGAGCTCCCATAAGCCCTTACTACATGGATCTGAGAGTGCCAAGGCACTCTGGAGAAGCTGTGGGCGAGGCTTGTTTACTTTATAGGGAATTAGAGTATTAGAACAAAACAAAAAAGTATTTGGCTTGAGGAATGCCCTATAAACTATATGAAAGGAACACAACTATGCAATGAGTAAAAGTTTATCTCGAATCCACTTTAACAAAGACAAAATAAAGGTATGTATGTTATAATGTAGTCAATGAGAATATGGAAATGCCTTTTATTTTAAAAGGACATGCAATGTTCAGGTACAATTTAAAACGAATCCATGTCAAACTTGACAGTGTCTAAAGGTGAATTGCATGGTGTTCAGCCATAACATGCTACTATCTGTCTGTAGGGAGTTAAAAGCAATCTGCATTAGGCCCCTTCCCCACATGTGTATTGCTTATCAGCATCTCATTAATTTGATCTGCAGGGACATCAGAAGTGTGTGGACTGCACAGTTTGATGATTCCATCCATGCAATGCCATTCACCATGGAATTGCGATGCATGATTGCTGACAAAATCCCATAAATGCATTGCAACTTCTGCATGCAGCGTTGCCGTGGCCGCCTGCATTGCATTTAGTGCGAATGTGAGGTAGGGGTTTTATCCAGTAAATTCCTTACACCGTTTAGCCCAAGCATGCCCCTACATTTGACATGAACAATTGGGACCACTAATGGACATAAATCTCATTACCAATCTGATCAGAATGATGGGATCTAACCGAAATTCGGATCGATTTCATTAATCTGATCAGATTGGCTAGGAGTTTCTTGTCCATTAGTGGTCCCAAACGATCATTTACGGTCATTCTTACAAAGAATCGTTCATAATCAATCGTTTGGAAAATTGTTTCATTAGTGGCCACCTTATCACTACCTGCTGGTCAGTGAAATCTCCTATAACTGCCTGCCACTGCAATCTACCGATCACTACCTGCTGGCCACTACAGTCTACCTATCACTACCTGCTGGCCACTGCAGTCTACCCATCACTACCTGCTGGCCACTGCAGACTACCCATCACTACCTGCTGGTCACTACAGTCTACCTATCACTACCTGCTGGCTACTGGAGTCTACCCATCACTACCTGCTGGCTACTGGAGTCTACCCATCACTACCTGCTGGCCACTGCAGTCTACCCATCACTACCTGCTGGCCACTGGAGTCTACCCATCACTACCTGCTGGCCACTACAGTCTACCTATCACTACCTGCTGGCCACTGCAGTCTACCCATCACTACCTGCTGGCCACTACAATCCACATATCACTACCTGCTGGCCACTACAGTCTACCTATCACTACCTGCTGGCCACTGCAGACTACCCATCACTACCTGCTGGCCACTGCAGACTACCCATCACTACCTGCTGGTCACTACAGTCTACCTATCACTACCTGCTGGCTACTGGAGTCTACCCATCACTACCTGCTGGCTACTGGAGTCTACCCATCACTACCTGCTGGTCACTACAGTCTACCTATCACTACCTGCTGGCCACTGCAGTCTACCCATCACTACCTGCTGGCCACTACAATCCACATATCACTACCTGCTGGTCACTACAGTCTACCTATCACTACCTGCTGGCCACTGCAGACTACCCATCACTACCTGCTGGCCACTGCAGACTACCCATCACTACCTGCTGGTCACTACAGTCTACCTATCACCACCTGCTGGGCACTACGGTCTACCCATCACTACCTGCTGGGCACTACAGTCTACCCATCACTACCTGCTGGTCACTACAGTCTACCTATCACTACCTGCTGGGCACTACGGTCTACCCATCACTACCTGCTGGGCACTACAGTCTACCCATCACTACCTGCTGGTCACTACAGTCTACCTATCACTACCTGCTGGCCACTACAGTCTACCTATCACTACCTGCTGGCCACTGCAGTCTACCCATCACTACCTGCTGGCCACTACAATCCACATATCACAACCTGCTGGTCACTACAGTCTACCTATCACTACCTGCTGGCCACTGCAGACTACCCATCACTACCTGCTGGCCACTGCAGACTACCCATCACTACCTGCTGGCCACTGCAGACTACCCATCACTACCTGCTGGTCACTACAGTCTACCTATCACTACCTGTTGGGCACTACGGTCTACCCATCACTACCTGCTGGGCACTACAGTCTACCCATCACTACCTGCTGGTCACTACAGTCTACCTATCACTACCTGCTGGTCACTACAGTATACCTATCACTACCTGCTGGGCACTACAGTCTACCTATCACTACCAACTGGCCACTGCAGACTACCCATCACTACCTGCTGGTGACTACAGTCTACCCATCACTACCTTCTGGGCACTACAGTCTACCTATCACTACCTGCTGGGCACTACAGTCTACCCATCACTACCTTCTGGGCACTACAGTCTACCCATCACTACCTTCTGGGCACTACAGTCTACCCATCACTACCTTCTGGGCACTACAGTCTACCCATCACTACCTTCTGGGCACTACGGTCTACCCATCACTACCTGCTGGGCACTACGGTCTACCCATCACTACCTGCTGGGCACTACGGTCTACCCATCACTACCTGCTGGGCACTACAGTCTACCCATCACTACCTGCTGGGCACTACAGTCTACCCATCACCTGCCTACTACTACAACAATCTATTGTGATTTGGCGTGCTGGGTCGAAGTTTAGTGGGGTTGTTGGGGGGTGGGGTGGGGGGGGGCATAGGTTTGCCCAGTATGGGGCCCAGGAAATTCTGAAGGCTGCCCTGGGTGAGAATGGATGAGCATGAATCCAATGTTAACCAGTGGATCCGTTCACATTGGTCTGTTTGGACAGATCCGTTCGGCACGTTTTGCCGAGCGGACCACAAGTATGGGTTTACTGCAATTTTTCTGGACTGGCGGATGCGTCACATTGACAGCGCGCTAACGGAACAGAGGGTCACGGATAAAAACTGAGCCTTTTAAAAACTGGTCCGTGGCGGGGATCAATTTTTACTCGGATCAGTTTTCCATCTGTGCCAGTGTGAACTGGGCCTAAATGATTTGGACTTACATAGGGTGCTGTACATTGATGTAGTAAGCGCTGGGGGTGATATTGGAAGGAGAGCCCCAGCTGTATGCATGTAAATGCGCAGGTGCAAGTCAGTCAAGGAAGAGAGAAGGGCACTGCTGCATAAAAATACCCTTTATTGTGACCGGGTCGACACACAGGTTACAGCAGTGGGGGGAGGAAAGTTATCTGACAGCTGTTTCGCAAGGGTTAACCTTGCTTCATAAATGCGCAGGTGGGCTGAAGAGGAGGGCAGAGCAGTATGGTGCAGCAGGAAGGGATTCTTAAAGTGGCCATACACTTGTTAGATTAGCAGCAGATAGATCATCAGATAGATTTTCTGATCTATCTGATGTGTTTAGGAATTTTTTTTACTGGGAACAGATTTCCAATAGATTTCAGTATGAAATCTATTGAAAATCGATCTGATGGCATTTTTTTGCCATCAGATTTACATTAGGTCCAATGCAAATTGATAAGCAATCTCTTCAGATCGACCTAGATTTTCCAGCATGTCAGATCGATTGAAATCGGCCGCAAATCGATCGATCAGGCAATCGATTTGCGATCAATCGATATCGATCGACCGCTAATCGGCTGAGTGTATGGGCCTCTTTAGTCTACTGAGCATACCTTATACTGGAGCAGGGAATCATCCAATCTAAAGCCATTCATTTACTGCTTCTAAATACATTAAACAGACTCATTGTCAAATTATAATGCTTTTTTGCTTTAGCATACTTTTATTAAAGAAGAGGAGACTACTTGGGTGTGTTATTCTACGTTTAAGTCCCTTTGGCTCACCATGGACTGTAATGTGTGGCAGATGTCTATGAAGCTGCTTTGTGTATATGTAATCCTGATTGTCTGCAGTAAATGTGCCTGATTCTCCATTCTACTGTGTAATATGTTATTGTATCTCTGTTTTAACGTTCCAATAACTCTGTGTGGACTCTGGCTGGGAAAGCTCTGAAGTGACAGGTCTGTTTGCACAGTGTATATCCCACTCTGTGTTTTTCTCTGCAGCTTCAGGAACTTCTGCTGGACAACATTCCAGATCCAAAGCTGGAGCTTGTCTTGGTTATGCTGGTTGTGCCTTTTATAGTCAACGTGAGTACAGTTCATGTATTAGCAATAGAAAGACCTTCTTTAGTGTATTCTCTGTGTTCTTTTTCCCAATCATGAAAAGGTAACAAGTTACAGAATAAATCATCCACTGGCAGTGCATGGCAATACCACCAGGATTTACACAACTCGGAGAGCTTGTGTTGCACACTTATCACAACTTGTGTTGCCTAGGTAATGCGAACTATCTGTGCAACACGCGCTTGATCAGTTATGTAAATACTATGAATTGATAGTGCACTAAATGTATATAGCAATGTTGTTAGGGCTTTGTGAATCACCCTTATTGTTTCTATAGTCCTAATCTTATACAGCACTTTACTGGAATCCCATAGAATTATTTTATGTTTCAAGATTAAAGTTTATCTAAACAACTTTGACTGTCTCAAGTTTGTAATGCTGGGAATACACGGGTCGATCCGGCAGCTGATTAGCCGCCGGATAGACCCCCGACGCGTCCCCGCTCGTCCGTGCGGATCGATTACCGCTTGTCCCCGCCGGCGCTCCTTATCAGCTGCTCGATTCCCTGCCATTGTCCGCCGGCGGGAATCGAACGGGCGGGGGTCGAGCAGCGTGATCGGACCAGCTGAATATTATCAGCTGGCCGGATCAGCTGCTTGATACACGCTACAGAAACGTACCGTGTATCCCCAGCATTAGGGGTTTTTTTTTTTTTATTGCTATGCAGCTTTCATTCAGATGAATCTTGAACAATTGTATTTATCTGTCCTCTACACTCTGTTTTTTTCTCAACCTCACAGAGGGTTGCAACCCTAATAAGTTAGTGAGAGTTGCACTGCAGTCTGATTGCAGAGAACTTATCATTTGCAATCCTGGATTCTTAACCCAGAGTTAAAGAAAGTCTGAAGCTTTAAAAAATATCTCTTTTTACTTGCCAGTCCTCTTCAGCAATAAGATCATAGCTGAAACGCCGCATTCCCACAGCAGAACGATGTATTTATACCCCCCAAATCCCGGGGCAAAATTCCATGACTTTCCAGGTCGTTGATTTTGCTGCTCGGGGGAGACAGAGCTTTGCTCTGTAGCTCTGCCTCTGCTGGAGTCAATCTCTGCCGTTCTCCGCCTCTTATCACCCCTCTCAGTGAAAGAAGACTGAGGGGGCGGGGAGAGGTGGATATTGACTTCAGCAGAGGCAGAGCTACTGCGCAAAGCTTTGCCTCTACTAGGAAGCGATCCCCGAATTTTGCCCCAGGGATTTGGGAGGTATAAATATATCATTATGCCGCGGGCATTTCAGTTATGATCTTGTTGCTGAAGAGGACTGGCAAGTAAAAAGAGATATTTATTTTTAAGGCTTCAGACTCACTTTAAAAAAAAAAAAAAAAAGTGCAGCAGGGGTTTAAGCGCGCGGCAATAATTACCTATCCGCGGTTTTGCACTGGCGCAGTACAAGCTTCCCCTCGGAATAGCCGAGCCTGATCGGGGACTTGCATTGTAGAGTGGACCCAGGCAAGTTTGGCTATTTCCGCTGGAGCCTGAGGGGAAGCTTGTACTGCACCTGCACAGGATTACGGATAGGTAAATATTGCTGGACGAGGAAGCCTCATTAGGATCCAGAGGCTTTTCTGTCCCAAGGTAGATACTCCCCAGGGGCACTTTTCCCTTACAGGATTACTTTAAGCTGACAATACACTACTAGCTCAGCAGAATAAGCAATAAATCTGTGATATACTGTGAGCTTTCCTGGTCTACCACCTTGCACTATGTATACTGTATGAGATTCCAGCAGAATTCTGATCTAACATTGATTGTACATACAACCAAGAAGAAATCTACAAGCAAATTAAGAAGATGTTGGTTTTATCAAGATGACAGATGAAAATGGGGCATTGGAAAAAGAATATTCCCCCCCCCCCCCCCCCCAAGTCTTCAGTAAATTTAGTGAAGAAATTAACTTGTACAGTATTCTGTGCTGTGTGCTTTTTTTTACTTCTTCACTATTGGCAGGGCCGGATTTGTACTATTTACCGCCCAAGGCCACTGTCACCAGCCGCCCCACTTCAAAAAGGTAGCGAGATGACCCTTTCCTCCAGTATAGGTAGCCAGATGACCCCTCCCCCCATTCCCTCTAGTATAGGTAGCCTGATGAGCCCCCCCAGTATAGGTAGCCAGATGACTCCTTCCCCCTTTCCCTCCAGTATAGGTACCCAGATGACTCCCTTAATCCCTCCTTTTCCCACCCCCCTTCAGTATAGGTAGCCAGCTCACCTTCACACTGCAGCAGCCATCAGTGTCACTCGTTTCTCCACTCATCTCCAGTGCAGAAGCTTCCTCTTCCCCTCTGTCTCCAATGCTTTCCAAGTCCATAGCCGCTGGCCACAATGCAAACATGCACAGAGAGCAAGATGGCTGCTGCACAGGCGGCTAGCAGCAGAGTACTGTGTTCAGGCACTCGTCTGATCTCCTTGCATTGCAGCATTTGCAAGCTTGCACCAGTTTAGCCTGCTGCTTTGGTGCGCTTGCTCCTGTGGTGTCCTAGGCCATGGCCAAGGTGACCTTATCCTAAATCCGGCCCTGACTATTGGTTCCATAGCTGAGGCTAAAGTGACCCCTGTTCTCATTGGCTGGAGTGGGGGATGCTTAACTGATCATTTATAATCACCAACCATAATACTGCATGCAAACTTAGGGAAAACCTATTCAAGCAAGAGAAACTATCTTTGTACTGTGAACATTGCTTGGAACAGCTGCTATCCCAGAGTCCTGGCATTTTTTCCATGAACACATTGTGATACTGTGCTTATTTTTTTAGGCTATAATGTTTTGGGTGGTAGACAGCCTGATAATGAGGAAAAACAAGAGAGCGAAAATGGATAAACGTTCTGAGACCAGCACAGAAACTGACACACTAACATCAGCAGTGGATAATGAGACACGGGTAAGAATAAATAGACAATATTGTATTAATGTAACCATATTTATTGCAGATGTATGCTTTATGTAAATTATTAAACACATCAGGTAATTGCCCAGAGCTAGCTAATTGCCAGAAATCTCAACAATATGGGAACTGTGTTGGAAGTAATCCAAAGTCATCATGGAAAGGGTTAAATGTAGCACAATCTATGCAAGGGTGACCCAACTGTCCATAACCTCACATACAAAGTAAATAAACGTGGCAGACTAATGAAAAAACTCACTAATGTAATAATGCACTACTCAAGTCATGTTAAATTCATGCTTTGTTACACACAGTTGGATTGCCCCATGCGCCACAGCAAGAATGTAGTCAAGAAATGCGTTTTTGTTGCATCATACACTCCCTGCATTCTTCCATGCAAATGCTGCCTTTGGAAAGGTACGCAAAGTACGGTCTCCCATGCCCCACTTGTTAAAGCCCAGTACACCCTAGATGAAACTCAGCCGATAATGGGTGCCTCTGCTAAGACTCCATCATGTGTAAAGCAACTCCAACCCCCTCAGCCTGGCAGATCAATGGCTTAGTGCTGGCTTCTTTTCAGTGTGCCAATCCCCCCTCCCCCGGCAGCTGCATGGGCGTCACTCCCGTTCTGCTCCTTTGGCCCTCCGCTACCCTGCATAGCAACAAAACGCATGCATTCACATATTACTGTATTTACTTAGCAACAAATCCCAATGTCGGGCTTACATTTAATTAAAGAATTGAATAGTCGGGGGGGGGGGGGGGGGTTGTTTTGTTTGAGTCTCCTTATCATGTCCCCTGAAGACGTGCACACACATACTAGTCATTCTTCCAGAAAGCCTTTTTGGCCTTCAAGCCACAGAACTGTCTGAAGGAATATTTTTCACAGAAGTCCACAGTGTCTCTGCATCTCTCAGGGCAGATGTCCTTCAGAAGTAGGATTTGGAGGAGAAGGAATAACTGCTAGGTACCCAGTACTAAAGTGTGCGGTGGTGGTGCCCACAGCTCTGTAGGTAATTAGTCTACAAATACATAGACAATGACAGAGACAAATTACAATGAGTTGATGATTGTCAAATGTTTTACTTCCTAGAGTTTCCTGAATCTGTTTGGCTTAGCTTTAGTGGAGTTTCTGCAGCTGAACGTTTGATGGCTGAGAGCAGGTGTTGCTGTCCAGGATGGCCCAGAAATAATAAGTCACTAATATCCATGCTTTAGCCTGGTGGACGTTCCACCTCCTAACCAATTCCCTAAGAAAATAATCCTGTTAAAATATGATTTATCTATTACACTCTGTACTTTGACTGTAAAGCTCATCAGAACACAGAAATGCACATGGCACCTTCACTCTCTGTCCTCCCATCTGGAAAATGAATGCGCAGATAGCATTACATAGCAATGCAGACTTTCTAAGTTCACCACTGTTCATAATACAAAAAATAATCGGTTCCGGAAATGTTGTTACAGATTTTACATAAAATGTTAGTGTAAATGCCGGTACTCACCATGCAATTTTCACTTCAGATCCTAGTTACAATTGAGAAAATGATTGGATCAGGAAAACCATTGTACAGTCTAGTGGCTGCCAGCAGCAACCAATCCCAGCTCAGAATCGATCTCTTATTCAATCAGAAGCCGATCGGACATGCTGGAAAATATTAATCAAAATACTGGCTTTCCTCGTCCTTTCAATTCCTATCCAATCAGAAAAATTATTAGAAATCTGATTGGAATTTGAAAGAAAATTGCAAATGTGTGTATGTTGGCTTTCTTCTATATCCAATCAATGTCAGATCTGAATATTGAACAGTTCACTCACACTTAGGATCTGAAGGGAAAATTGCATGATGTGTACCAATCTTTATAACTTCAAATGCTTAATGTCATTCTGTCTCCTGCTTTTTTTTTAAATGTATATAGTTGAAATTTTGCATAAATTAGCAATGCGCAATGTAAATATAGTAAATAAGCTACCAACAGCAGTTCATTATGTATGTCAGCCATGAACCTCTTTAAGATGGCCTACCCACCCCCGACCACACAATAACTCTCTACTGCTACAGTATTTGTTCCACAGCCCTACTTAGTGTTTCCACCCCCCCCCCCCCCACCCCCCTTTTAGCTTGTAAGCCTTTGGCAGGGTCCTCCCTTCCCTAGTGTATTCGACATGATCATGTACTCCTTCCCTATGACAGCCTCATACTTGTATTACTGGGCCTACCTAAGCAGCCCGAAATCGCATGATCATGTATCTTGTACCCTGCTTGCCTTGTATAACTTTAACCTATGTTGTATAACCTTGTTACGTCTGTCATCCTTGTATCATTGTACTGTATGTGTTTATTGTCCCGAGCTGCGTAATATGTTGGTGCTTTATAAATACAATAAATAATAATGATGAACAAGTTTCCTAAATGTGAAACTTACATTATGACTAGGCACGGCAACACAGACCATGGTTATCATTGATTTGCACTTCTGCTATACGCGTACATTTGAAATAGCTGTGGCAAAATTTTGGCCCAGTGTGAAGCTAAAAGACTGCCCACCCTGCTGCAGGAAAACTCCTGGTGCATTAATGCTATTCACCTTCCAAGTTTTCACAACTCGTGGGAATCTGTAATTCGGTCATCGGCTATTGCCGGCTGCCGAATTAGCTCTGTTTTTTTTTTCTGATTTAAGCTCCGGCTATCACCGCCACCCAAATTCTCTGAGTGCCGCTATAGTCATAATTCTCATTATGGCCTATGGCTGGCACAAAAAAAAGTACTGCGCCGAAATGAGCTGATTCGTGCTAATCAGCACTGTTACACAATGCCTGCCAATACCACTATCAGAGGGGTGTCTGCTAGCAGAGCAGTGAAAAATGGCGCACAGCGCCGACCTAATAAAAATGGCACCGCATTAACTTTCAGTATAAAACGATATTTAACATTTTAAAGGTTAAAAAATGGCGCAGACCTTATGAACGTTATTTATCGTTTTAAATCCTGCTTTTTGTCCTGTCTGAACGTTGTTTATCACTTTATGCCCTGCTTTGCTGCCAGTTTGAAAATATGTCTGCCCGCCGTCTTTACCTTTAATAGCAAAGCCCCCTTAAAAGCTAGAAACACCAAATTCGCAGGTTATGTTAAGAACAGTTGGAACAAAAGTAAAAAAAAGACCTTATACTTTTTGAGAAAATCGATTTTAAAGTTTCAAAGGAAAAAAGTTACATTTAAATGCGGTAAATGACAGTTAATGAAGCAAAACCCGCCGACTTTAGCAGTTAATAGCAAAGCCCCCTTACATGCTACAAAGACCAAATTTGCAGGATACGTTAAAAAGAACAATGGGAAAAAATCTTTTCCTATTTTTTTTAAATTTCTTTTTTTTTAAATGTTCAGAATGTGGGAAATTATTTTAAAAATGACGTGGGGTCCCCCCTACCTAGCATATTTATCCCCTTGTCCCCCATGCAGGCTGGGATAGCCAGAATGTGGAGCCCCGGCCATGTGGGGCTTCGCTCCCTGCGCTATACCAGCCCGCATGGTCCATGGTATGGGGGATCTGGGGGAAAGGGGCGGCCAAGCCTTCCCCTCCCCCCGGAGCCCTTGTCCAATCCATGGGCAAGGAGTTCTTCCCCACCTCCGGTGCCTCAGGAGGAGGTGGGGGCGACGACTCCCTGTGGAAGGGGGGGGGGGTTCATGGTGGCATCTGGGAGTCCCCTTTAAGAAGGGGACCCCAGGTGCCCACCCCCCTCCCAGGAGAAATGAGTATAGGGGTACCCCTTACCCATTTCCACAAAGGGTTAAATGAAATAAAACACAACAATGAAAAAAAGTCCTTTAATATTAACTGGAAATACTTACCTGTACCTTTAAAAAATAATGTTCCCACGCCAATATCCTCAGTAAAGGTCCCATGCCAATATCCTCTATCTTGCGATCTTCATTAAGTAGATTGAAGATCTCCGCGCACCGCCGCCACACACGCCGCTCCCCACAGCAGCTCTCAGCTATGCGGACGCTTTCCTGCCAGCTCCCACTGCCCTCCCTGCCTCCCACACCTGTCACCCACACTCCTGCTGGCACCTAGCACCCAGTGCACCCATAGGTGCACTGGGGGCCAGCATGGGTGTGGGTGACGGGTGTGGGTGACAGGTGTGGGAGGCAGGGAGGGCAGCAGAAGTCAGCGGCAAAGCGTTCGCATAGGATATGCGTCCGCATATAGATCGCAAGATAGAGGATATTGACGTGGGACCTTTTCTGAGGGTATTGGCGTGGGAACATTATTTTTAAAGGTACAGGGAAGTATTTCTGTTTAATTAAATATATTAAAGGACTTTTTTTCTCATTTTCCTCTTGTTCCTACTGTTCTTCTTAACATAACCTGCAAATTTTGATGTTTCTAGCTTTTAAGGGGTCTTTACTATTAACCTGTTGCCGACTGCTCCACGCCAATTGGCGTGAGCAGTGCAGCAGCCCCAGGACCGCTTCACGCCCATTAGCATGAACGGTCTTCTATGGGGCTAGCAGGAGATCACATCTCCTGCTTGGGGGCGATTGCCGCTCGGAAAACTGTTAGACGGCCGTCTAATTACCTTGTACAGCGCTGCGATCTGCAGCAGCGTTGTACTGGGGACAGCCGTGTGACATGGCTGTCCCCCGGGGACACAGGGAAGTGATCCGCTGAAGCCTATTACAGCCGATCGCAGTGATTGGCTGGCCAGGGGAGGAAGGGAGGGATCTAAGATAAATTAAAAAAAATAGTACATTTTATTAAAAATTCAATAAAATTAAAAATTGACAAAAAACAAACACCTGGGGGGCAACCACAAGACCCCACCAACAGAGAGCTCTGTTGGTGGGGTGAAAAGGGGGGGGATCACTAGTGTGCCGAGTTGTTCAGCCCTGCAGCTTGGCCTTAAAGCTGCAGTGGCCATTTTAGTCATAAATGTTCTGGTCCCTAGGGGGGGTTAACACTGCAGTCCTCAAGTGGTTAAAGGACTTCCGAGGCCAAAAACAAGAAAATGGCACTATACCTTATTAATATCTGAATCCACGGAGGACGTCCAGCACGTCCTCTGCACCGTTCCGCCATCATTGCAGCCCTTTTCGTTCCCCCATGGTTCGGCCCGACCCCACTGAACGGGTCGCATGTATTCCACAAGTAAGATGGCCGCCGCCTTGAGCCGCGGCTGCGCAGTACGCTTTGCCGCGAGTGCGACTGCGCAGCCTTTAGCCCGCCTCCCGCCGCGTACTGGGGTACAGGAGGCGGGCTAAAGGCTGCGCAGTCGCACTCGCGGCAAAACGTACTGCGCAGCCGCGGCTCAAGGCGGCGGCCATCTTACAGGTGGAATCCATGCGACCCGTTTGGTGGGGTCGGGCCAGGCCCTGGGGGAATGAAAAGGGCTGCAATGACAGCGGTACGGTGCGGAGGACGCGCTGGACGTCCTCCGTGGATTCAGATATTAAAAAGGTATAGTGTCATTTTGTTGTTTTTGGCCTTGGAAGTCCTTTAAACGTTAAAGTCGGCGGGCAGACATATTTTCAAACCAGCTGCAAAGCAGGGCTTAAAACGCTGAATAATGTTCAGGCAGGATTTAAAACAATAAATAATGTTCATAAGGTCATAGTATCATTTTAAACAAATAGGGCGGAAGCGTGCGTCATTATTTAACCGGCGCTATTTTTCACTGTACGCGTCTGCTAGGGTAACGTGTAAGCATTTTACTCAAACTGACAAGCTGGATAAACATGAACAAATGAAGTATATCTAGATTGCCAGTATTGTACTAGGCATGGTTTATGGACGTAAAATCTTCAGAAATAAAAAACAAGCCCTGTCTTGTACAGAAAGTGCTCTTGGTGTACATGTAACTGTATATTCAGTATTGCAGTGTAAGCTCTGTACAAAGCAGCCTTGGACCTACATTCTCAGTGAAGCACTGAAACATTGTGTGCTGGGATGTTGTTAAATAAAATAAATGTTTTAAACTAACAAAAAAAGTATTGCTATTCGAAGATATACAAAGTGATGTAATGTATTCTTGCTTTATGTAGTTAAAGGTCACTAATGCACATGATGTACAAAATAGCCTCTCAGTGTAATGCTTTCAACTTTCCATTACTGACATTTTTCTTTGGTCATAGACTTTTCACTATCCATGTTACAATGGCTCCTCTCAAGCTCCGTGTTTTCCAGTTAGTTGCTATGGTTACAGAAGTTCCGGTCGCTGTCTCCTCAGCATACTGCACTGTACATGCAGATGTCACCACTTTTGTATCATCTTTTCATAATGACTTAAGTTTTCCATACTCACACCCAGCTGACCTTACTGTTGTCATACTTAAAGTTATTTATTTATACCATATTTAATATGAACTCGTGTCCAAATTATGTGAAGTAAAGCAATCTACTGAAAATGTACATATTAGGATTGTTCCATATCTTGTCATATTGTCAGTTTGTTCTGTCATGTTATCACATTGTTTTGTGCATGGCCACCTTTGGTTGTAAATAGTGCCAAATCCTTCCTCTGCTCAATAGACACATCCCCATAGCAACAGTCACTTCAGCAGAAAGGGGTGGGGGGGCAGAGGGAAGACACAGGGAGATTCTGCTCTCCGCAGTAAAAATAAATGATTTTACACACATGGAATACTTGGGAATGCATTCAGATGTTCTTTTTTGTAATAAGAGTAGTTACTGAAATTTTAGTTTTGGGAGTACAATCCCATTTAACTCAAAGCACAGTTAATTTATTTTTTTCTTCCATGGTTTTCTCTTCCAGCTGTTACTTGGTCCCTCACCTATACGTACATACTGCTAGCATGGCCTCTGTGATACATCGCTACCAAAGATGCCTTCTGTCCGCCATCTCCTGTGATCACCACTTTGGAAATGTATTTCTTCTACCACATTAACTTGCTGCAGCTGTAAGGCTGCAAATGCTAAGCTCCTCCTGAAGTATGAAGAATCTGACCTTCTTACCTTTGCTGCCTTTTCCAACATATGCCGAGGATGCTATACAGGAAATACTGCTGAAGCGGATTACAAACACGGATTACAGTACAAAACATCCATGTGATATATTAGGAGGAGGTGGCACTGGACCTCACTATTATTTTTTACTAGTTTATAAATGTTTTTGTGTTTTCCTGTAAATTGAAATGCAATCAATTCTTAATATTTTATTTTAAAGTAAGCATTTTGTGTGTCTTGTCTATGGACATTTGTGTGTTGTAGGCTTCAGAGCTAACTGTCTTTTTCAGTTATAAGATGGTCAGTGAAAGTAAAAATTCTTGCTTGTATGCAAATTTCATACTGTTTGTATGCAGCTTGGAATTGGGCCAATCCAATGAACTTACTGTCTATTTTCATTGGCCTTATTCCAAGTTGCATAGCATGTTCATGGAATTTGCATGCAAGTCAGAATTATTGGCATGTAATTGCCTATCCCTGCTTTTCAGGGATGTATTAGCTCCCTGGGTCTTTCCCATGTGGGACACTGAACAGTGCTATTACTCCTTCCATGTGTTTCTTGCATAAGAAAGGAAATATATTTATTAGCACAAACTGTACATGATACACTTGCCTTACATGTAGTTAATTATTACAGAATCTATGGTAATGTGGTTTTGGAATAATTGTGCAGAATTTATAGGATAAGGTGAAGGACAGTGTAAATATATTTTTTTAGAGGGCTCATTCACATAAGTGCCTCTGCAGGTATCTGCTTCAACATTCTGCCCACACCTCTCACCACACGGCGGTAGCTGGTAAGCTTTGGTTGTGGTGTTTGTTTGGACCTGCAGTGCAGCCTCATGAGGGAAACATAAAGCCAGAAAAGAGATGAGTACACACGTGTGTTTAGTTGTCCACTATCCCTTAAACAAGGCTTGCTATGTCTCCATCTGTCCATCACATATGCCAATAATTTTTCCAGCAATAGTATCCCAAAAAGTAGGGGATTGCTGGGAAAACGTGCAACAAAACGCTCAAGTGGATGAGCCCTGAAACCGAATGTTGAGGTAGATCACCATAACTCAGCATAACCACCACTGCTTGCCTATTGCTGTCTTTTGCTAACATAAATAAAGATCTAAAGTTGCAGTCGCAACAATAGTGGAGCAGCTGCTTCCTAATTTTGCCCCTGCTGTCGGGTACTTCTCCATCAGTGCCAGCTGCAGGGGGCAGGGACCCGTCCTGATTTTATTAATAATCATAAGGCGCTATTTACAAGGCAGTAATGTAACGCCACCACAAATTCTCCTCCAGGAGAATAGTGGGAATAGCAAGCAGCACAGCAGAAACATAACTCTTACTCATTAAGGGCCCTTTTCCACTAGCAGTCGCTAGCGTTCACGCTGAACGCTAGCGATTGCTGAATCGCAATTACCGGCGATTCCCCGACGTTTGCGGCCGCGATTTTGCTATGCTATGCACTGCGTTCGCGTTCCCGTAAAAAACGAATCGTGGTAGTGGAAATGACCTACCGCGATTCCTATGTTAAAAAGCAAACCGTAGAGATTGTAAAATCGCTAGCGGTTTGCGTCTTTGCGATTCAGCTTGCGCTGGTGGAAAAGGGCCCTGCTGGTGCTTGTTTTGTTTTCCAAATGGATAAGGAATGTGGGCTCTACTTGTGTTCACTGTGCTTAGAGTTCAGCTTTAAAGACTACATCCAGGGGAAAAAAACCAAATTGTTTAACCTTTAATATGCAAAGATCTTGTAAACGCTTGTTGGGATTTTTTTTGTCTTGTACCCATTGGGGAAGTTGTCTCTCACTTCCTGTCCCCACCATTGCTTTGCTATGGACTTTGCTGGTCCCAGGAAAGGGAAATGAGGACCAGCAATAAAAACATGGCAGAAGCGCTAGCTCTCTCTGTCAGAAATGAAAATATTCCCAGATAAAAACATGGCAGTTTCTCTCAAGAGGATGACAGACTGTTATAATCAAATAAACTTTTTCTAGACTTGGACTGTAATACACTCCTATGGTAATAAGACATTGCTGTATACTGCAATATTGCTTGGCTGCTATTATTGAATGTGAATAATGTAGTATGCTTGTAGTGTGTGTATTAAACATCTATATTACTGGATACAAAGTCCAATTTACTTACAAGAAACAAAAAAAATATTTATGGGGCATATTCACTAAAAGATGGTGAAATTGTTGTGTTTAGGTAGTGCATGGCAATTCTATCTATATTTCCGCACTATTACAGCGCTGTTCTTCTATGCTCTGATTAAATGGCGTAATACGTTTGGATTTTTGGTTTCTTCTTTTAAAATGATGGCCATTTCATTGTACGTGAGCTTTGACTGAATTGCAGCTGATTCTGGTCCCTAAGGGTCTTTATTGACAAGTACATTGTGAAGAGGACTGTAGACTTTTGAGTTATGGAACTCTGAAGCATAGTTGTAATACTGTGCTGGAAATATAAAACGTTACATCACATTTAGAATGCAGAACATGTTGTAGTTCTATTTATATTTAGAATATATAGAAATTCTATTCCTATATATTGAAAGTGGCACATCACTGGTGTTGCATTGCAATATTGTCTCTCTGAAAAAAAATACTCAAAAACCTAGGAAAATCTATGAAAAAATAGTGTTGAAATCTACTTAGGTTTACGGGTTGCAGAGAACCTTAGGATCAGCAGTACGAATGGTCAATGAAATGCAAATAATTCTGAATTCATGCAGAATCCTGCAAATTATGTATGCAGCTTGAAAATGGATCAATGGAATCCCACCAAGGTAGAATTCGATTGGCTCATTTCAAGCTGCATAAAATTATTATAAAAAAACAACTTAGAATTATTTGCATCTCATTGACCATCCCTAATAAGCAGTAAATGGAAGCCCCACCCACTCAGAAAACATTTGGTTGACCCCTGGTCAACAATTATGGCTATTTCAGTGAGGGGTGGGGCATTTTCCCACTTTCTCATTGATCAACTAGGTGATATGATGATTCAGCATCATGTGTCCCAAATCCAGGCAGTGAGAAAGTAGGTGCTTGAGAAGAAACGTGAGTGCATATCACGATATTGTTGTGTCATGTTAAGTAGGTCAGTGTATCTTTGTGTGGTCCACCACAATGAGCAGCGATGAGGAGGGTTTCTCTTTTTGTCACTTGATAGACAAGTTTCCTTAATACTTTGTATTCTAAAATTTTACAGCACTGCAAACATATTTGTTACTTATGTAGTGAATTACATCTTTTCCATTCTTCCTTATGAGGTTTGATTGTAGATGTGTATAAAAGTCATATTTTATGGATATTTGATATTTTCCAGGTTAAGAATAATTAATCTGCTGTAACATCTGGGTTGTTGTGTGCATTTGAAATGTTTTCAGTACTCTCTGCCTGTATGTTTTATTATGTATATAAGAAAGGTGATGATGATGTAACTGTGATACATGGTTGGCTGTAGGTGGTTTGGCTGCAGATCACACCTCATCATTACAGGAATAGTGCTTTGGATTGGATGATTTATAGCCCCTGCCTGTTGCCATATTAAGTAGTTAGGCTTCAAGATCATTCAGCATAAGTGCCCTTAAATGCCTTTTCATCAAATCGGCTCGTCTAACCTCTCCTATATCATTACCTTATGATGACAGACAAGACCTTCTATGACTCATGTAATATTAAGGATCAGTTTTTTTCAATGGTCTTCAACTTTTATTGTGTAACTGAAAATGAATGCAGATTATCTTATGTACGAAATAAAGTTTGCAAATCCATATCTTCTGTGTGATATTCTGTTCTTTGTTTGGAAGCTACGGTTGCCTTCTACAGACCAGAAATTTAAAGCACAACTCAAGGCAAGAAAAATGTTTTATTTTTGAATAGTGTGAGTTTGAAACCTTTTTGGATGTTGTGGCTGTTTTGTGTCCCCACTTGGATGATTCCCACTCATTTCCTATTCTGAGACCTCTATGGTTAGTACAGTAACCTACTCTGCACTTACTCACTCTGTTGCTGCCTTTGTCTGTTCTGGAGAGCTCACTTCAAGTAGGCAGTGAGGGAGATGTTTCCAAAAAGTACGAAACCAAAAATCCAAGATGTCCTTCCTTGCTCCAGAGTGACAAAACATGTCGGCCGAAGTTTGGATGTGAAAGTAGACCTACGTGTAGAAGGCTGCGTCCAGCCCGGCATTCTAGGAGACAGCAGACTGTGCTGTGTGTGCAGCTGCAGGATGCTCGCAGCAGAGACCTGTGGGGGAGCTATTCACAAGAGAGAACACCAGTGGCCTACGAACAGGGGGGAACCCGTATAATAAGTTATTTTGAGCTGTTACCCTACGTATAGAATGTGGGTGTAATAGCTTTTTATACATTCTTATGGTTTTACACTATGCAAGGTTTTTTAAATTGAGGTACATCAGATTGGGTGAATGGATGAACTAATGCTGAGTTGATATTGCCAGATGTGAAAAGGGAAGATTTCTGCATTACTGGAGGATTGCAATGTGCCAGGGAGGTGGGGGACAACCCTTAACCAGTTAATGGAAATCGTACAGTATATCTCCGCCCCCAAGACTTCATCATAGCTCCAGGAGCGTAGATATAAGTTTCTTGCCACTTTCACATTGCTGCCCTTTGGTACACAGATCAGTGAATGAGAACACAGTTTCCATTCACCAATCTAAGTGCCTGTGATCAATGATCACCAGCCTCAATGAGATGCCGTGGTCACTGATTAAACGAAAGTAACACATACACGCATTACTTCCTGTTGGTGTACTAACTATGCACAGGAAGATGACTTGTGGGGACATTTTGTGGCCAAATAGTAAAATTACACCTACAGTGGAGGAAATAATTATTTGACCCCTCACTGATTTTGTAAGTTTGTCCAATGACAAAGAAATGAAAAGTCTCAGAACAGTATCATTTCAATTGTAGGTTTATTTTAACAGTGGCAGATAGCACATCAAAAGGAAAATCGAAAAAATAATCTTAAATAAAAGATAGCAACTGATTTGCATTTCATTGAGTGAAATAAGTTTTTGAACCCTCTAACAATAAAAGACTTAATACTTAGTGGAAAAACCCTTGTTTGCAAGCACAGAGGTCAAACGTTTCTTGTAATTGATGACCAAGTTTGCACACATTTTAGGAGGAATGTTGGTCCACTCCTCTTTGCAGATCATCTCTAAATCCCTAAGGTTTCGAGGCTGTCTCTGTGCAACTCTGAGCTTGAGCTCCCTCCATAGGTTTTCTATTGGATTAAGGTCCGGAGACTGACTAGGCCACTCCATGACCTTAATGTGCTTCTTCTTGAGCCACTCCTTTGTTGCCTTTGCTGTATGTTTTGGGTCATTGTCGTGCTGGAACACCCATCCACGACCCATTTTCAGTTTCCTGGCAGAGGGAAGGAGGTTGTCGTTCAGGATTTCACGATACATGGCTCCGTCCATTTTCCCGTTAATGCGATTAAGTTGTCCTGTGCCCTTAGCAGAAAAACACCCCCAAAGCAAAATGTTTCCACCCCCATGCTTGACGATGGGGACGGTGTTTTGGGGGTCATAGGCAGCATTTTTCTTCCTCCAAACACAGCGAGTTGAGTTAATGCCAAAGAGCTCTATTTTGGTCTCATCAGACCACAGCACCTTCTCCCAGTCACTCACCGAATCATTCAGGTGTTCATTGGCAAACTTCAGACGGGCCTGCACATGTGCCTTCTTGAGCAGGGGGACCTTACGAGCCCTGCAGGATTTTAATCCATTATTATTATTATTATTATTATTTAGTATTTATATAGCGCCGACATATTACGCAGCGCTGTACAGTATATATATATATATATATATCTTGTCACTAACTGTCCCTCAAAGGAGCTCACAATCTAATCCCTACCATTGCCATATGTCTATATTATGTAGTGTAAGTACTGTAGTCTAGGGCTAATTTTTTTTAGGGGGAGCCAATTAACTTATCTGTATGTTTTTGGAATGTGGGAGGAAACCGGAGTGCCCGGAGGAAACCCACGCAGACACGGAGAGAACATACAAACTCTTAGCAGATAGTGCCCTGGCTGGGATTCGAACCAGGGACCCAGCGCTGCAAGGCGAGAGAGCTAACCACTACGCCACCGTGCTGCCCAAAATCCATTGCGGTGTAATGTGTTTCCAATGGTTTTCTTGGTGACTGTGGTCCCTGCTAATTTGAGGTCATTCACTAACTCCTCCCGTGTAGTTCTAGGATGCTTTTTCACCTTTCTCAGAACCATTGACACCCCACGAGGTGAGATCTTGCGTGGAGCCCCAGAGCGAGGTCGATTGATGGTCATTTTGTGCTCCTTCCATTTTCGAACAATCGCACCAACAGTTGTCACCTTCTCTCCCAGCTTCTTGCTAATGGTTTTGTAGCCCATTCCAGCCTTGTGCAGGTCTACAATTTTGTCTCTGACATCCTTGGACAGCTCTTTGGTCTTTCCCATGTTGGAGAGTTTGGAGTCTGCTTGATTGATTGATTCTGTGGACAGGTGTCTTTTATACAGGTGACTAGTTAAGACAGGTGTCCTTAATGAGGGTGACTAATTGAGTAGAAGTGTCTAACCAATCTGTGGGAGCCAGAACTCCTAATGGTTGGTAGGGGTTCAAAAACTTATTTCACTCAATGAAATGCAAATCAGTTGCTATCTTTTATTTAAAGTTATTTTTTCGATTTTCCTTTTGATGTGCTATCTTGCCACTGTTAAAATAAACCTACCATTGAAATGATACCGTTCTGAGACTTTTCATTTCTTTGTCATTGGACAAACTTACAAAATCAGTGAGGGGTCAAATAATTATTTCCTCCACTGTACATACATTTTTTTTATATAAATACATACATATCCCATTAAAATTAACTCCTTAACTCCCCCACTTTGCCATAGTTGCCAAAATAAAATATTTGCATATGTAAACAAAAAAAATTACATTTAAAAAAAAACCAACATAAATAGTTACCTTAGGGACTCAACTGATTTTAATGTTTGCCATGGGGGCATATGACTATCATTTTTGAAACCAAGGGCTTGTAATTAGTGATGGATGCAAAACTGAAAATACTCCTAAGTAGTGATATATTTATTGGCGAATGAATGGGAGGAGTGCTGAAAGGTGAAAATTGCACTGGTCCATAAGGGGAAAAACCCTTATGGGTAAACTTCCCCAAAGTGTCATTTGACCTAACAGAAGGTCTAAGAGGAAAGTAAGTGTCACAGTATGGGCGTGATTGGTGGCTTTCCTGTCCAGACATACATTATCCTATGCAGCCCATAAAGTTAAGGGAAGTTAACTTTTGCAGCTTTTGGATGTTCAAGGGGACTTTGACTGTTATCAGTCTTGGACTCTATTGTGTAGCGCTGCCTATTTTAGTTTTGGTTTATATTTGTGATGTTTCATAATAATGATGTAATGTGACATAATAGTATACAATGTGATAGATATTTACTCTGCATGTCTCATCCACAGAATCTGTACAGTTATTTGCTGCTGCTTCAAATCTGAAGGTTCGCTCTTTCAATTGCTTTTCTTTGAAGAATTTAATAACAAAGCTGTAAGGCAGTTTAAGTCATTTTCTGTGGTCCAGCAATCCAGAGGTACTTGGCAAAGCAGTAGTTTCAGTTTTTTCTTTAGTTCACTGTCTAAAGCAGACACAACCATCGTCTTTCCTTGAATTCTCTGAATTAAAGGGCAACTATCACAAAGAGTGTAAAATGTTAAAATGCATACCTGTAAAATGGTACATTTTATAGGTATGCATTTTAAAATTTTACACTCTTTGCGATAGTTGCCCTTTAAGAGAATTCAAGGAAAGACCATTTGTTCCATACTAAAATTCACTATAAATTGTTTTTTTTTCCTATGTCACGGTCACTTATAGTAGTTAGTAAAAATCTGACAAATCTAACTGGTTTTGGATTAGTCCATCTGCTGATGGGATGTTCTCAGTATTTTCTTTATTTTTAAATCTTCTTTCTGAAGATGGTGTGTAGGGAGACAAGCATCTTTTTACAGATACTTTTCAGGGAGGGCCTTTTGTAAAGCATAAAGGAGATACTGAGAATCTCCCATCAGGAGATGGACTAGTCCAAAACCGGTCAAATTTGCTTTTTGTTATCTACTCCAAGTGACATAGACATGTGAAAAATTAATTTATGGTGTACATCTTATATGTATTGGTTTTTATGTATTTTACATTTCAGAATTTTTTTTGTGATCCTTTTGAAATTAAGTAAAGGAAATGCATACATGGAAAAAGGACGTTCAGTAATTTGGACACCAGGCTTCACCCCTAGTAGAATATTTGTAAAATTACAGATATTCTACTATTGGGCCCTATGTAATTACCGGCCCCATTCTCAGTTGAACCCTTCCTCTATCAATGCCTAACCCTGACAGACCCCCAGCGTCCCAATCTCCACCTATGCAAGTATTACCTTTGCTGCAAAATTTGCCCTCTATTGATATCTGTGCTGCCTAATTGTGAGAATTATACGGGCGCCAGCGGCACCCAAATTACCTCCTGGGCACTGGCATAACCGCAATTAACATTGCGGTCTATGGGGTGCCCGTTTTTACCAGAGCACTGCTGGCATCCATATTACCTACTTCAAAAGGAAATTACTTAATTAGCAATAATCAATGCCCAGCATTCATGCTGGAGTCCTCATGTGATATGGGCTTCAACTTCGCTTAGGGTTAGGTGCTTAAAATGATAGGAAAAGTGTCCCAAAACTAAGTTCAATCTCTCTCTTTTTATTTTTTTTTTGTAAAACCTTTTCAAGCTGTAAAGCATTATAGTGATTGATTCGGTACCTGTTTTTTTCACTCAAATAAATGTTCCCTCATAGGAATGTTTGGAGGTTTTTCTTTGTTTCCACTCTGTCCCAATATAGTCAAACAGTGTGGTTATGTTGTACATGATGAGCCTCTGCTCTCATGCACGGAGAAGCATTTGATTACCTTCAGATAATCCTCTGGCTGTTGTACAATTATTATGAATTCATACAGTGCACTGTTTAAACAATCTGAAGTACTCGAAAAGACAGGAGCATTTTATTAACGCTAAACGTTGCAAATGGCTTTCTGTTTACATTGAATGAGACAGATGATATATTAGAGTCCTTTGACCAGAAATATAAATATTGTAATCAAATATACCAACTTGAAAGCAAAAAAAGCATGGTCGCATTTAGATTCGTTTTAACTCTGAAATCTGGATAAAAATATTATTTTGCCTGTGTGGTATATAAAATAGAATGACGTTATGTCATGCAGGCAATTCTCTGAATGACACAGCCACTAGCAGAAAATCGCCATGATGCTTTTAATGCGTATTTTATTTGCACTTCTTATTGGCTGACTGGCAGTTTGCAGACTATAGAAAAGTGGCAGAGTGCTGTCTGGGAGTGAGCATTCCTTTTGTGTGTAGTAAGATGGAGTGGTGGGGCGAGTTCCTAGTGGTGGCAAGTCCGGGGCTCGCCTGCGCTCCCCTATTGTGTTACTAGTGCTAGTTTGGGGGGTCCCGAGTAGTGGCAGTGCTCGGGCCCCCACCTGTTATGTGCACTAGTGTGTGAATAATATGCAGCAGTATCATATAGGGTCAGTAGAAGAGCCAAGCACCTTTACAGAGGCGCTTGGCTCTTCTACTGACCCTATATGCTACTGCTCCGTTTTATTGCCTGATGAAGCAGGATCAAACCTGCGAAACACGTTGCATTTTTGCAGTACTATGAATAAATTGTTTATTTGAACCAATGATTTTTGGTGTCTACTTGGAGTCGGTAAGTCCACCACTGCCTCCTTTTTTTTAACCAGTGTAAACCAGTTTACAGTAAACTGCAACCACAATGTGAATGATAACAGCAGATCCGATGCACAACCCACTGTGCCTCCCAGTCATTTTCATGGTACCCATTGGTGTCGTAACAGATGTGTCATCACTATCTATGATGTCTAATTTCCATCTGCTGTCCGGGAGAGTCGCACAGGACGGGACTTCCTGTTCTGTCACTGCAAAGGAATGAACAGACCTGTCCAAACTTGTCTGATTTTATCTTATAGTTCACATTCATCTGTTTTCCTGTTGTGGTTTTTTGCACAGCTGTTCAATCTAATGTTTTACTTGCATTAGTCAGCATTATACTAAAAATAAGAAATAAACCGGACATTGAAGACACTAAGGATGTTTAATGGATCAGTCCTGAAATTATCACTATACCAATTCTTGTACAAAAGTTGCGTTACCTTTAATAACAAATTACAAAATGGCTTTCATAGCACTGACAAATTTCATAGCATAAGGTGAAATTTCAGTTTACACTATTGACCTATACATGGTTTGAAATTGCTGCTAGTCCTGTAAAGGGAGCAGCAAAGGCGGCCATCATATCTCTTCCTTTATTTTGTCAATTTCATCTTCCCCGTCGTGCTGTAAATTAGCTAATCTTGTCATCTGCAGAAAGAATATTGAAACCATGCACTCATGTACTCTCCAGATATGATGCTATGAAAACAATTATCCCAACCCTGATCTACCTTGAACCCCTTGCACACTAAAACAGTCAAGTGTGTTCTCTGCCTTAAAGAGGAACTACCAAAGAAACTGTCCTTCTGTAAACCCCACATATCTATAGAGCTTTTAGCCAGCAACAATAGAAAGCTTTTCAGAAGTCTCTGATGACAGTGCTTTGTTCATAAGCTTTTGTAACAGTTTGTGCCAGCGTCAGGGCTAGAGCAGTGCCATATAGATAGGTCACTATTCACAGGAATATGAATTCATAGGAATGATTTACTGTTTGTTTATGCCCTGCGTACACACACTGCTTTTTCACAGATCATATGAGAACAGCTGAGAGATTTTTTAGATACAGCGAATGATCTGAAGAGAAGAACCTGTACTTTTTCCTGTTCTTGGATGCTTCCCCCCATTCAAAAGGAGCTGTTGCTGACTGTAAACTCTGTTTACATTAGACTATGAGACAAAGAGAGAGAGACAGGAACACAGAGCTGCAGCTGATGAGTTATTTACACATATTTGAAGCTATATTTCTGCTTTCTATCATTCTGAAGAGATTCACAGCATTAGGCCTCTTGCACACTAAATCGCAAATGCGTTTTCCAATTCTGATTTCCCCTGAGTGCTATCAACACAAGAAGAAAAACGCAGAAAACAACGCATCAAGCAGGACCAATTTAAAATCGCCAATCGGATTCTCATGTTAAATCGCGTCAAAATTGTACATTGGAGTCTCATGTAGAAGCATTTACTAGCATCCGACATGAAAAACGGGTAAAAACTTGGAAAAATGTTTGGGAATCTGTGAGAAACCTACAGCTACCCTGTATGTTCACTTATGAAATATTTTTAAATACCCTGTATGTAGTTTCAAATATGTTCAAATATGCAAGAGGCCTCACAGCCAGTGATGATTCTGTATGCTGGATGTGCTGGACACAGTCCTCCATAGTAATGCCTACAGAGAAAACTGTTCTCTGTAAATGTCATTTTTTTTCTTCACATAAAAGATTAAAAGATAGAAATAAAAAGCCCTTGTATTGCTATTTTCTAGTAATTACTGGAAATGTGTGTGGCATTTAGAGTTTTAGTTACCTTTGATATTGTCATTAAAGCACAAAGCAAGTCCTTTCCAGGGTAGCTGTATGTTTCTCACAGATTCCCAAACATTTTTCCAAGGTTTTACCCGTTTTTTCATGTGTGATGCTAGTAAATGCTTCTGTCCGGTCTTCCTTGTAGGAAATGTTTTCTGGGGATATTAGTTTGCAATAATAAATTGGACATTCCTAAATGTACCAAAAAGAGACAAAAAAAAAACCTTCTTCTGCTTCCCATGAGAATTTCCAGATTTTCAAGAAGACATTAGTAAACCGTAAAAATCGACCATCTGTTTTGAAAAGCAAATTATTCATGTAATCTGTTAACATTCTGTACTCCAAAGGAAGGTATCTATACACACTGTATTATAGAGTTGCAAAGAAGTGAAAAGTAAATTTCCTAGCAATCTATGAATATTATAAAGCTGGCTGCATATGAAAATATAGAAGGATATTTTAATAAGATTAAAACACAAAGATACCACCTTTATAGCAGTTCCACCTGGCATTGGCTGTAGAAACAAAACTCTTATATGATTGATCCATCGCACATCTTTATGCCATCACAATACAAATCCAAGTAACATTGTATCCATGGTCCGGGGTTAGTTTTTCACATCACTCGTTCAACCCGTAATACTATTTAGAGCACAGTCTAAAGCTCCCTGCACACTGCAAATCCGATTTGCGATTCCGTTTCCGATTTGCGATTCAGATTTTCCCTGAATGCTATCAACAGGAAAAAGAAGAAGAAAAACGCAGCATGCTGTAACGATTAAAAATCAGAAATGCATTTAAAAAAACGATAAAAAATCGGAATCACATGCAGTGTGCAGGGAGCCTTATGCTGGGAATACACTGAGTTTTTCAGAGAATTTACTGTCCAATCGATTTTCCGATCATTTTTCTCATTGATTTCCATTCACTCCTATGAGAAAATCAATCAGAAAAACGATCGGAGCTGTCAGAAATTATTTATTGAGCCATCTATGTGACAAAAAACTCATGGTATACGAGTATTCCCAGCATAAGTGGTAAGCCATGACCTTCCTGGTCTATGAAAGGACAACTTTAATTTCCCTACTAGATAGCATCTGAAAAGATGCCCTTTACAGCAGTGGCCCTACCTAAAAAGAGGCATGAATATTTATAGATTGGCCAGGCTGCGCTAGGGGTCTGTGGTGGGGGGGGCCCTCTTTCGTGGCGGGTAGCGGCAGATCAGCTGTGGCGAAACAAACACGCAGCTAGCACTTTGCTAGCTGCGTGTTTGTTTCGCCGCCGCTGATCTGCCGCTACCCACCAGGGCCAGAGCGGTACACAGTGACGTTACTGGACGAGCTCAGATCGTCCAGAACGCTAAGGAGGTTAAAGAGAATCTGTACTGTGAAAATCTTACATAAATAAAAGTACCAGCCTGTTTGTAGTCTTCTCCTAGCCATCTCTGTGACATTTTCGCTGCTCCTGCTGCTTTCTTGGTGATAAAATCACTGTTTTATTTATTGTTTTTGTAAACAATGAAGATGGCCGCCAAACAGGAAGTACATCATCAGAGCAGGTGCCTGTTTGCAGAGGCTCATCTTAAACGTGACTTCACTGCGGTAATATTTCTCCCACTTGTTGCCTTGGCTGCTTGTCTGGGCTTTGAACTGATCTTTCTGCACTCACAGCTGTTCACAAGGTCACAGACAGGCTGGCTGTGAGCAGAGACGCTGGCTGTGACCAATAAAGCACACACACAAAGCCTGCAAGGGTCGTGGGGGAGGTGTCCATAACTTCTCCCTATCACAGCACATTCCTCTCTGGACTGACAAGGCTCGGCAAAGGAAAGAAGATTAGATATAATACAGAGACAGTGCAACTAGAAAAGGCTGCAGTAAGCCAGACCACACTAGAACAGTTATAGGAACTTATAGGATACAAGAAATAAGGCTGAAAATTTTGTTACAGAGTCTCTTTAAGCCATAGACCCTGAACAAGCATGCAGATCAGATGTCTATGACAAATCTGACAAGATTAGCTGTATGCTTGTTGACCAGAAAGACCAGCAGGACTGCCAGGCAACTGGTATGGTTTAAAAAGAAATACATGTGACCGCTTTCCTATGCCTCACACCTCGGGATCCTTTTAAGAGGCAAAAATAGGAGACATTGATGGGGACAGAAATGGTCTATATGGACTGGTCTAATATTACCTAGCAAGTGTGAATGTTTTGAAATAAATAGTATATTTTTAAAAGCCTTGAAATTTATTTTATATACCATGTTCCTGACAGTTACTGGATAGGATATACTGCAGCACAGAGCTCAACACTCCATATTGAGAAGAGGCAAGAAAAGTAAATAAAAAGAACATCTCGGCTTGGCAGGTAAAATATCAATTACAACAGTTTACAAATGTGAAATCAGATAATTAGACATGTCCATTTGTGACAGATGTACCTTGAAGGAAAACTTTGTATTGCATTTCATTTAAAATGTAATGTGACTTTCGTGTCTTTGGAACGGCCAGTCAACCAATCTGTCTTCAGTTATCTTTCAAACTCATTCAAAAGTCATAAGTCAGACAGATAGTAAAGCTGTCCATACTTCTTAATGGGCGGATTAGACCAAGAGACAAATCTCTCTCTTAATTGAATCTGATAAGAGAGATCTGTCAGCTGCCCATACACTGCAGGCCGATTCCTGATCAATTTTAGCATGAAATCTCTCGGGAATCAGTTGAGCCCGCCGTGTCGCCGCTGTGTGTGTGTATATATGTACGTATGTATGTAATGTAATGTATATGTGCTTTTGTGCATTTATACATTACCTGTCCTGTGTTGCAGTGTCTATCCATCTTCCCCCTCAATTCAATTAGCCGCATACACCCTGCTGGCATAGCGCATGTGACGTCACGCGCCAGCGTGCTAGGCACCACCAGCGAGTATGTGGCTAATAGAAGAGATGCGGAAGACGTATGGGCACTGGGACACAGGACAGGTAATGTATAAATGCACTTACATAGCGGCACTGAGTTTCATCCTATTCCGATTATAATAATTGAATCAGATGATCAATCGACTGCCAAGTTGCCTGGTATATGACCATCTTTAAACTTTGGCAGCTAATAAAGTCTGAAGAAAAAAAAAAAACATTGTTAAAAGTATAAATTACAACTGGTATTCCTTGTCCAATCCAGTGAAACATGAAACTCTCCAGTAACTGAGCCTCTGTCTTTCATCTTCACTTAGGCATCCAAAATTAACTCATTAAAAAAAGAGAGAAATTTAAAAAAAACATTTTAAAACATTTGGTAAATAACACATTCTGTTTGAACAAATGTTACATATGCTGTAGAAATATAATTCATATAAAACTTATTGCGTTTTGCTGGGTAACGATAAAAATGTACAACACTACATCCACAATGGAAATTCCATACATTTGATGGATTTTGTGCAAATGGCACAGTAAATGAGGATCTTTGAGTTCCTTGAAAATCACTTACACATGCTTGACCCTCTGAGAATTTGGTTCACTTTAAACACTGAAAAAAACTCTGTCTTAAAATATGTTTTTCAGATACTGATATCATCATTGTGCCCCACTCCAATATTAGGGTGGCAAAACTTTGAAGGTCTTATGCTGACTCCTGTAGCACCTATCTGCTGGACACCGAACTACATTTCCCATGATTGCTACAGTATTCTGTTAACTATCATTACCCAGTTTAAATGGCTGCATTCTGATGATTGGGTCTGTAGTTCTGTTGACAAAAAGAAATGGAATCCTAGTAACTCATTTCTACTGTTATCCCAGTGTGTCTACATTGATTTTTTTTTTAGCACCAGCTACAGTTTGACATTAAAGAAAAGGGAAAATATAACAGTAACTTCATTTAACTTTCTTAACATCTTTCATTTTTACATCTTTGCCTGAGTTCCTCTTTAAGTACTGTGACCCAGACACAGGTTATCAGTGAACTGTACTATTATTGATCTGGTCCCTCTGTAGTCCATTTGAAATTGTCTCTCAACACATATGCATAAGGGGAATGTTGTTAGTGTTACTTCATATATTCTACACTTCATTTGTAATTGGATCATTGCCACATGCAAAAGGGTGTGAGACCAGATAATCCTGATACACCCCATCAATCAGTTTCTCTGCATTATTCTTTGCAAACCAGCAGTCCACCTGGTGAAGGCCGTTGTACAACTTCCTCTGCTTTCTGATTACCGGGACCGAGCGGTTCCTAACTCTCAGCATATTGGCCATGCTTAGGGTTTGGTTTCCTGTGTGACCCTGTATCTTCACTGGAACTTCAGTAACCTTAACCTCATTGTACAGAAACTGACCTGTAAAAGAAAAAGTGGTATTGCTTAGTTTGGTCACTCATATTACCTCCCAGTGTCCACCAGCAGTATTTATTTCTGTGCTCTTATGCAAATTGATGACATTCCCTTTTACATAGACAACCCCAACTCTCAGCAAAGCATGGCAAAACAAACTATACTACAATCTAGGGATGGTCAATGACATGGAAATAATTCTGGATTTATGCAGTATTATGCAAATTATGTATGCAGCTTTAAAATGTAAACTTGGGGAGCTGCAACAGTAGGAGGCGAAAATTCAATCAAGATTATAGAAAGAAGATGAAGAGGAGGAAGAAGAAGAAGGAACCAATGACAATTACAGAAGAATGAAGAAGTGTACAGAAGGAGATGATGGCAAAAGTAAAGATGGTCAATGAGATGAAAATCGTGTTAAGTAGATGCAGGATTGTGCAAATTATGTTTGCAAATTTAAGCAGCAAGAAAATGATCTAATCAAATCCTACCAAAATGGAATTTGATTAAACCATTCAAGCTACAAAAATGTACATGCAGAATTTGCATGATTCCGTATGCATTTGGAAGGATTTGCATCTCATTGAAGTATACACATGAAAAAAAAGCTTTGTCCCCCCCAATTGAGCTTTTTCTAAATTTGGAATTTGATTAATTCTAATTTACTAAGAAGGTAGGTTGTCAAAAATGACCCCCTTTACCTGGAGATTGGGGTTAGGTTAGCCATCTGCGAGTTTCCTTATTACTAAAGAGGGCTGCACAGATTCCACAAGTGGTATTATGGAACACCTGTTTCTTGACTTTCCTGTCTACTCTGCTAGGATATTGTAGAAATAGCTGTAATTTTACGACGTATTTAAAATTACCTAAAAGTCCATGGGAATTTGGAGACAATCCTTTGCTGTTAGAAATGTAGAACCCTAAGTGGTTCCTTTGATATGGAGCTGGATTCTTGTAGCGATGGACCAGGATGACAAAGCTGATGGTTCCATGTATGGTCACAGTGACGTTTGATTTTGCGGCAACAGAGACCAGAAGGTCATCATTCTTTAGTGTGGCATTCTTGTCGCAGGTAACAATGAGGCGATCCTTGCTGTCCAGTATGACTTTGGTGGGGGTAATTTCTATGTAAGTGCGTCTTGGTTTGTTAATGATCATTGTGATTCTGCTAAAGTAGGTCCTTTGTTTCTTATGGCCATTTGGTGGAGCTGGAGCACCGATCAGTTGTCCATTAACTGTGACACCTTGAAAATAGTATGAAAAGTTATAGTTATACATTGTACTAAAGCATTACCATTTACACAGCTGGGAGGATACATATATTCTATTTTCTGCCCACGTTATCAATGCACCGCTTTACACATCTCCATGTCAGTAGTATGGACCTGTTCTATACAAGACATAGCTGAGCCAATGGATGCTAGGAAGACCTCAGCAGGCGTCTCGTCTTAGTACAAGTGAAATAAAATTAAAATATACATACATTTTCATAGAATGTTTTGCCATGAAGGGGTGGAACAATATTGATATTTTAAGAACATGTAATGTGACTATGTTTGATCGTGTGTTTCTGGGAAAGATTGGTGCTCTGTGTAACTTAAGACAACTTTGCAGCTCAATGCGCAACAAGCCATTTCAAAGTTCCTCTGCCACAGGCCCATAAGGGTATTAAGGCACCATCCTAGTGAAACAAATTACAGGTCCTAGGAACAAGCATATATATTATGCCCAGCCAGGCAAAGAAGCAAGCAGGGGTGCAGGCACTAATTGCAGTTAGTAGCAGCATAGAAAGCACTTACATGCCAATCAAGCTGAGGCTGTAAGCCACAGAGTCACAAGTCATGTACTGGAGCATTGCAGTAACCACATTGGACCACAGAGCAGCAAGTCTAGTGGCCAGAAGTTTTTTATTGGAAACAGCAGAAGTAATGCATTCACCTGCTTTAAAAGTATGTATAAAGGCATACTTATATATCTGGGTGCGTAGGGTTCTGGAAGACTTTCTAATTGTGTTTTACACTGTTATAGAGTTTGGATACACAGTAGTCAAACTACACTACCACTGTTTCTGCTGTCTGTCGCCGTTGCTTCACAGCCACTACAGAGCTCAGCTGCACAAAACATAACTCCATCCCGCTACCAAACTCCACCGCCCAAATTACAGGATGTAGCTGGTAAGTTTGCAATATAACATTGCTGCCTTTGGCAACATCCCAATTTCTGGTGCACCAATTGCGCCCAAATTACCTGATTCGCTTAGGGCTGGCAAGTCTGATTAGGGCCCCATTTTAAGGCATTTCAAATGGCCTCTGTACTGAAAATGTTGACATTCTGCTACCCATATAGACATATCTATTCTACCTGACAGGACTTCTAACTGCCATTATTTCTCTGTACACAGTTTTTGATATATCAATTACTGCACTGATGTTTTGGTATTTATAAGCCTTGTTAGGTTGTAAAGATCGAGAGAAGAGGAGAATCCTTGTCCCAGTAAGGAGCCCTGCTGTCAAATAAGGAGCTGACAAGTGATAAAAATTGGACATTGGATAAATGGTATTTCTGGGTGTATTTTTTAAAGTATGTTGAAGATTTTATTCTGCTGCTGCATTAATGACAATAGGGAGATCAGAATGTAAACTTTGTTATAGGAATTCACATAAAGAAGCTTATTAATCCATTACAGTGTATCTACAGTATTACCTTGAATGCAAGTTCTCCAGATGGTTATGTTATAACTGGAACTGTCATTTTAGATTGTAAACACTTTTACATTTATATTTATCGAATTCTGTAAACATTAAAAACAATTCGATCTTACCGGAGTATTTGTGGTCGGACACCAGCCTCAGTATGTCCCCGGGTTCACCATCAATATTAAAGCACACGGTTAGTTTACTGAGAGGGAAGTCTACCACAAAATGGGGGTCTCCATCCGCTGGAAGGATTTAGAAATACAAAATGGAAAATATAAATTAAAATGATATGCCTAAACTCAATCTGCAGCTAAAAAAACAACAACTTAATATCACTGTTTCCTCAAGTGGCCGTTTTATTTATATACAGTAGGTGTTTTCTGCTTTTCCTGTAGATATAATACTGTCCTCACTTGTGGTTTTGATAACTAAGAATGTGTATCCTCACAACAGTTGGCTCCAGCTGATAAATAAACTGATCCGAAGAACATATTGTATTTACCAACGTTATACCAGATTATTAAACCCTACATTCTTATTTTTTATTTTATATAGTTTTTGGCAGGTGCATGATGGCAGTTTGTTTCTCAGACACACAGGAGTTTTATTACCTTTAGTTAATTAGCAGTAAGAGTTACACACTGCTGTCCCATTGCAGATAAACAGATTCATAGCCCTGGATTATTAACCATTACAGTGTGGAAAAGACAAAAGAAACAGTACAAGTTGAAAGTAAAACTGGTACTGTACATACATGTTATTTCATTATGTTTAGACACTACTTCAGGATCATTTTAAATTATATTGCACCCCCTATTTAGTATATATCCCATTGTAGCCGATCCTTGCACATGTTGGTGGACTCATGAGCAATTTTGTGTTGGTTCTTCCACCTATGCAGCATTAATTTTCTATTTATTTATTTGTATCCTATACCCTATAATTCGCCCCCTCCGTGGGGTCATATTAGATTGTCTAAGTTGCACCTTTATTAGAACTTTTCAATAAAAATGATTGAAACTAAATGATATTGCACACAAAAGACTGTTTTACTTACAGTAAATTTAAGCTCCTAGTTTTAAGGTAATGTCATATCCAGACAGCATCAGCATCATTGCATTGTCAATTCTAACCATGATATCAATGTATCTGTCATATAGGTTACCTGAAGTTTTAGAGACTGGCGGTTTTTGATTGCTTGTCTGTTTAGCTGGAGGAGGAGGTCCTGCTATAAAAGAAATAAATAAAAGAAAAACTCAACACAAACTCTACTTCTCATTGAAAGGTTTATAAAAAAGGCTTCCTTTTTTACAACAAAGTTCCATTACAAAATATTTAATAAGAGTCACTCTGTAATACTTAATCTGAGCTTCCATTGTTGGCCCCTCTTGATAGGATTTCCATTAATTTGAATATAAGAATGCCTCCTATTATTGACATTTTCCAATCACCCCATACACTCTATACTGCAAAAGCACTTTACTGAATGTCATCTTACATACACCCTCAAAGTACAAGCTGAACCTCACATATAATGTTTACATTGGTTGATGAAGTGTTAATAATAATAATAATAATAATTGCAGTATTTGTATAGCGCCTTTCTCCTGTCGGACTCAAAGCGCTTGCGAGGCAGCCACTAGAGCGCACTCAGTAGGCAGTAGCAGTGTTAAGGAGACTTGCCCAAGAAACTCCTTACTGAAGAAGGTGCTAGCTTACTGAACAGGCAGAGCCGAGATTTGAATCCAGGTCTCCTGTGTCAGAGGCAGAGCCCTTAACCATTACACCATCCAGCCACTATCCAGTGTTAGACTAAATATTTCATATTTAATTGTCTTCTTGATGAGGTATGACTAATGCTGCCCATACAATTTTTTCATTTTTTTTTCAATCAGAGAAATTCAATTGATTATTTCATTTGGTTGAATAGTTTTTAAAATTCTTTTTTCCAAAAATCAGAGCAAAATGATTGAATATGAAGAAAAAGTTGGTTCTAATATTTTCTTTTACAAACTACAATACACTATACAATATCACAAACAATCACCCAGATTTTTCCAAAATGTCGGATCAGATTTTTATAAAAAAAAATAAATAAATAAAAAAGATTGTTTTCTCTCGTTAAAAAAATATATTTTCAATTTTCTTTCTATTTCAATCATTTTGTTCAAATAAATGGTAAAATTGAATGTTTTAATTGTACGGTTTATGGGCACCATACTTGTTGTGCCTGTTTCCCCTTTGTGGAAAGCATTCTTCACATATCTCTCTTAAAAATCCAATAATTAGCTCGGGTTAGTGGTTAGCACTTTATCATCATACAGCACTAGAGTCCCAGGTTCAAACTCTATCCAGGAGTTTGTATATTATCTAGGTCTACATGTGTTTCCTGAAACAACATGAGAATAAACTGACTGCTAGGTTAATTGGCTATCCTCAAAAATTGGTCCTTGAATATGTTACAGCAAGACAGGTAAAAGTGCAAATAACTAGAAAGCCTACAACCCAATGTAGTTGCATACACAGGAAGTTCTACTTCTACAGTCAGTGGGCCAGATTTATCAAAGCATTACCGACAGTTTTTTCTTCTACAACTGTTCTAACCAGCAGAAGAACAGTTCTGCATGATAGTAAGAAACTTCTCAAACCCTATGTAATAGTGGCAGTTTAGCGTGGATTTCTAGAGCTACCCTACAGTTAAGAAAAGTGAAAATCCATCCCTAAACTGCTGCAGATTAAGAAGTGCTCATTAGCAGTTCTACAGTGTAGGCTAGATGTGATTTGTGAAGGGTTCCTCTCCCCTCACTCAGAGCTTGCTGACAGCAGGTGTGTTGGTTACCTCAGCAACAGCAATTCCCCTCACACACTGCTCTGTCTGAGAGACCTTCCTAGCTCCTTCTATTCCTTACAGTTTAAGAAGGAATTTGCACTAGCTAGTGATTTCTTAGGATGTCGGAGACAGTTCTGCACCGATTTCTAAAAACCTCCTAATATTTTGTCTCAGACACTCTTGATAAATCTGGCCCATACATCTGCCCATACCTTCCAGCATGTTGTTATTGATATTCTTCTACTGTCCCTCTAAACACATTGCTGCCCCTACATACACACATCCAATTGTGGCTGCATCTGCCCCTCCAGCACACCTTACAGGGCAATCTGGACTTTACAGAGTTCTCCTATCCATACAGTTACTTTGCTTGCTCATTTATTACTAGAAGGTGTTGTTTCCCACCGGATCTTAAAGGTCCCATGATGATCTCAGCCAGCCATAGCATTTATCAGCAAGTGCGGTGCAGCTGTTGGGGCTGGATTGGCAGCATTCTGATAGTAATCAGGACAGAGCAGCCAGTGAAGTGCATAGAGAGGAGCTCTATAAACTATTGAATACAGCTGTGCTCCAAGTCTGCAACCCAGTGGTGCAATGTCCTTCTACTCTGCCAGAATCCACAGACTAGATGGATTCCTTGCTTTCTCTTTTCCTCTGAGCATATACAGCTCTTTGGGAATGCTATAAACGTTCATCACCATTACAGAGTGGAAAATAAGAGACGATGAGGAGAGTCCAGCCAGAGGGATGAGCAAAATGTTACTGATTTAGTAAAAGTGCAAATAACTAGAAAATCTACAACCCAATGTAGTTGCATACGACTAATAAACCAATAAACACCGGCGACTCAGGATAACCTAACCTGAGCAGGTTACCATTGGCTACATCTGTCTGGTAGTTGCATACAACTGAAAATCCATGCAAGAGAGTAACCAATGACAATATAATATGATCTATATTACAATGGTCACTCAGAATTTAGGCTAATGTGAAAAATTTCTCAAATAACAGGTCTTAGGCATAGAAAGTGTGGCATGTACAAATACGACATGCCTGACATTGGTCCAGAAAAGAGGTACAGGATAAAAATTTGTGTTCCATCACTGCAAGGGTCACAGTGGACTTCATCTACCCAATATTCTCAGTATAACTAGAAGTGGGGAGACTGGAGAGAAATGTACATCCTTACAAACTTAGTGTTTTGTAAGTAACATAGTAAGTATCTGTATATAATATCAAGTTACCTATTGTTTCTTTTCTTCCCTGTAGACTGAGCAATTTCTGTCCAATGCCTTCCGTATACAGGCTAGCTGGCTCTTCTTTAGGAAGATCTGCCTGGAAGCCATTATCCTTTACTTCCAGCAGTGTAAATGGTGTAACAAAGTTATATTTCAGGGCAAGTGTGCTGGCCTTTTTAGTTATTTCCTCCTTCTCCTTGTCACTGTCACTTTTATGCCAGGTTGTAAGGAGCTCCTTGAAGGTCAGATACCCCCACAGCCTTTCTATGTGGTTCCGGTATTGTTCGCTATCCACAAGAACCTTGGATCCAGTAATCTCCTCTTGTCCACTCCCTTCAATCTTCACCTCTCCTTCCAGGACAACATACTTGTTGCTGTTACTAGCCCGGATCTCAACATGAAGAGCCTCGCTGGATTTATTGACCAGTTTCCCAGCCACCACGATTTCCGAGCCATTAAAGTAATTGTAAAACAGGTTTTGTGTGACATACTCGACACTATTTGGAGGATAATCAATCCGAATATCTGATAATAGTGGGGTACCAATTTCATCATAAAACCTAAAGTATAGAAAAAGGTACAAGAAAAAGAATATTACAATTCAGTTCTAACAGGATTAGTATCAAGGCAAGGATGTGGACCAGATCAGAAGATAAAACAAACTCCAAATACTGCGTGTTAAAAAAAAGTACAGGGTTATGTTAGGTTGTTTTGCAGCTGTATCCCCTTTGGTCTCATGAGTTTCTGTTTGGAACAATAGCTTCCATAAATAATATCACCATTTCTTTAAGAAGAGCCAAGTTATATAATGGGGTTAGCAGTCTGCGCAGCTCCTGGAATAAGACATTAGACTGGGAAATCAGAAGAGGAAAATAAACATATATAGCAGAAAGTCACCACAGGAAGCTTGCCAGTATTTCTGGAGGATGATTCAGTCATTTGTTTGTGCTCATTATTGTTGTTCTAATGAAAATATTTGCAGCTTTTTGATTTGGCAACACTGCCATAGTTGGCATGTTTATATCAAATATCCTATATATCATATTATAGCAGGCACACAATCCATAAACTTTACCTTTTGGACATCAGCCGCTGAGCGGATTGTTCAGAAACAGCCTTATCAGTCTGCCGACAGCGCGTACACACACGCTACTGTCGGCTGAAAGTCCGCCCAGCGGGAGGGTCTGACGGACCCGTCGTTGGCGGCCGTAGTGTGTGTGTACGCACCTTTAGTAAACTAACTTGAATTTTGTTCAGATACCGAGTTGGATCCATAGGTGGGGACTAATAGAAAGTATAAACCAGTGGGGGTTTCTCAAGGGTTCCATTGACATAATCAGTGTAACTATCTTAATCAGAACAGTTTCATGATCTCCTGACTGATCAGAGCAGAGTGGTCTGCAGAAGACATGGGAGTTGCTGCACCAATTGGATTTTCTGTTTATCGCAATTCACAGTGAAAGCTTATGCTGCATACACACTTGAGATAAAAGTCTTTGGAAAAGGCAAGATCACAGACCAATTTTACCCCATTCCATGTAGTATGAGAGCCATACTCTACACAGTCTATTCTATGGAGCTGCACTCCCCATCAGATAAAATCTTTGCAAGATGCTGCACACAAAGATGCCCGTACACATTCAAAAGATCATTATCTGCAAAAGATCTCTTCCTGCAAAAGATCCATTCCTGCAAAATGCATTCAAAGTCTGAGATCTGCAGATCATCATACACAGCTTGGTTAACAGGCAATCATCTGCAGATCAGATCCACCAGGATGGATTTTCAGATCTGCAGATGATTGCCAGATATGCAGATGAAGTCTGTTAAACAAGGTGTGTATGATGATCTGCAGATCTCATAGACTATAAATGCATTTTGCAGGAAGAGATCTTTTGCAGATAATGATCTTTTGAATGTGTACGGGCATCTTTGTGTGCAGCATCTTGCAAAGATTTTATCTGATGGGGAGTGCAGCTCCATAGAATAGACTGTGTAGAGTATGGCTCTCATACTACATGGAATGGGGTAATATTAGTCTGTGATCTTGCCTTTTCCAAAGACCTTTATCTCAAGTGTGTATGCAGCATTAGTGTCTGGTGACTGTGATGATTTGCTCAGCTGCCTGTGCAGGCAGGCAGCCTTGTGACCATTGTGTAGGTTTGCATGCTGCAGGACTCTGGAAAGAAGAGTTTCTGTCAGTTTTGCAGATTGTGCTTGCAGAGGAATTTGCATACGTTGTCATGCAAATTGCCTGGCCACATTCATTGGAGGTGTGTACTATAAGTACTATGTCTTTCCCACAATGCTTCGCTGTTCATAAGAAATCCGTCCTATGTAACACTCCTGGTGGGGTGTCAGCCATGCTCTTGGTTTGAAGATCAGCTTAGAGTAATTCCTGGAATCTGCGCTAGGCAGGTTTTTCCTAGTGCAGTTAGGATTGTTTATCTGTTTGTTTGTCTGTTGCCATTGTCCTGTCCCAACGGTGGTCGACAGGAAATGGTTCTGATCTCTGTTCTTGGAGTATAGCTGGTGCAGCGGTTGCTACCAGCTATCTCTTCTGTTCTGTCTCCTGGGATCGCGCTAGCCACTTTTCGCTAGCGCTGGGGATCCTTCTGTTCTGTCTCCTGGGATCGCGCTAGCCACTTTTCGCTAGCGCTGGGGATCCTTCTGTTCTGCTACTCTGTACCTGGATTGCGCTAGCCACTTTTCGCTAGTGCTGTGGATCCTTCTGTTCTGTCTTCTAGGAACGCGCTAGCCACTTTCGCTAGCGCTGGGGATCCTTCTGTTCTGCTACTCTGTACCTGGATTGCGCTAGCCACTTTTCGCTAGTGCTGTGGATCCTATCTTCTCGCTTGTCCCTGTTTTCGTGTGTCTGTCTTGTCTGCTACGCTTTCTGGAGGCTTGATGAGGTAACCCTTAAGCAAGCGTTCACGTCCTCTGTTTCATGTTTGTCTGTCGATGGTTAGTTAGGCGTGCTTGTCTCTATTGTGCTTATCACGTGGAGACCGCGCATAACCGCGTGCACTGTTGCGAATGAGTGCGGTGTTCGCGGTTAGCTAGCGTTTGTTATTTTCCGCATCTTCTCATTGTATTATTTGCTGTGCCTTTGCTACCCTCGTATTCTGGTCTGATCTGCCTTGTGTCACGTCTGGCGATCGCACCTCTCACGATCGCGTTCCTATTTCATATCTGCTGTTGTGTGTGCGCGGTCGCGGGGTGGCGACTGGATTGGCGCACACACATACAACCTGTCCCTTTGCTCGTTCTCATTCGCAATCGCCTCTCTTGCGATTGCGTTCTGCGCTTCGTACAATTCCTGTCTGGCATTTGTGGAGGTACAGAGGATTGGTTCCTCTGCACTCCCCAGCGCCATCTGCCGACAGGAATTTCCCTCTACAGGTGCGTAGCACCTTTTGCTGGGTGCCTGCAATTACACGCTTGTGGAGGATTTCCGCCGTGTCAGCGCACGCGTTGTGCGCTGATCACGGAGAAAGTTCCACAATCGTTACAGTATGAACAGCCAAACCCAAAACCCCAGTGTAGACGGAATTTCTGATTTGTACGATTTTGTCGAGTTTGGGTCCTGTGTCTTTAAGAGCTTTAAAAGGCTAAATTCAGAGACCAAGGTGGAATTTCTTTCTGAATGTGTGAGGTTTTGCCTGAATCCCACCTTTCAGATTTCTGAACCGTCCACGTCGGCTCTTCTCTTTTCCTATGTGCTCTTAAAAGACGATTTGTTCACCTGGGCATATGATGTGCTAAAAACCAATTCTTGGAATAATAATCTGTATCAGTTTCTTGCAGTGATATTCTCTCACTGGTTTAAACTGCCTGGCTTACCACCTGCTCTGATTGATTGTGTAGCTGCTGATAAGTCAGCTGATCTTTCCCTTCCATGCAAAACCTTTCAGTATGACAATCAGTTCAATGTGTCAGTTGCCACTTCAGGTTTAAAAAAGCAGCCATCCAAAGCCTCTAAGTCTAAACGTAAAAGATCTAGGAAGGCTTCCCAGCGGAAAGATCCGTTGCCCAAAGCAACCACAAATAAAGAGGTTATTTCTGTCAAGTCTGAAATGGGCAAAACCATGCAGTATGATAATGATGTTTATAATGCATCTGCTGATCAGTTTCCAGGTTTTTTGCCCCAATCCAAAGCTTATGTGGATCCTGCTATAGGTAGGATCGCACACACATTAAAGCAGTTAAAAAAATCTGTTCTTGTTCCTGAACTCCACCCCTATGGAGATTATCTGGATACTGGCCTGTTTGAACCCCCATTTGCTTCCTGGGATGTTGGGGCCTTGCTGGAGGAATTCGATTTTGATTGGAAAGCATTTTGCGATTTTTACATCGCAAAAAGCGAAAATGTCTTGAATGCTTGTCTTGATTCTATGTACCTTCTGATTAATTCCGATGAATGTGACAAGGATGATGTGGATCTGGTGATCTATGTATGGCAAACGATTTTGGATGAGTTGCACACACACCAACCAATTGATTCCAATAAAGAGACATCGTTGTCGGATGATTGTTTCTGCCTTTCTTGGGTAAAGCATGAGAGTCTTGACTTTGTGCAATCTGAAATGAATGAGTGTGCCGCTGTGGTTGATTCCTGTGCGAATCCTCAAGGATTCTCTCCTGACAGTGTGCAGTTTGAATCTGTGCGATCTGATGCCTGTTTCTCGGATGTTCCTGCAGATTGTGATCGGCATGAGTCTGCCGGTTTCCTCAAGGATGTGTGGGATCCTTTGTCATTTAGAAACAGATCTTTGAGATCTTCCATCTGTGACCCTGCTATGGGAAAAGTTTCTCGACTGTGCAGCGTCAAAAGTAAAATTAATATGCCTAATAAAGTTTATCCTGTTGATGTCGCTATTTCTTCTGCAAATGATTCCCTGTCTCACCCTGTTCTCACCTGTAAGGGCCCGTTGCCTGGAGACAGTTGCTCCAGTGTTTCGGTCCTAGATGCCTTGCAGTCTGCTCCGCAGATCGCTGAGGTTTGCGCTATGGAAGCATCAGTTTCACAACCTAAAGTGAATTTTGATTCGCAGGTTTTGCGTTCGGATTCCTCGGATTCGACATGGTTAGCCGAATCTAAGAGTGAGACAGCGCTTCGGTTTTGCGAATCTGATGCTGAACCTTCTTTGGCTTATTCAGAGACGCTTTCTCTGAGCCTGCCCTGTACCATGAATAACAAAACGATGTCCAATCACACTGACATTTGGGAGTCCCTTTCTTGCTTTGAAGAAAGTTCCGACTCTCCACCCTGTACTCTGGATGAGTCAATATTGCCTTGTACAATATCTCCTGCCCTGCCCCTAGAGGCTCGTCTAGGTATTGCTGCTATTTTTACCTGTCTTTCTCCAGTTTTGGAGTTGCAAGCTAGTTTGACTGCTACGCAGAATTCTGGGTGCAGCGAGATTAAAGTTAGGGAGTCAGTGTGTGGTCCAGTGAATATTCCTGTACGTTCCACTCATGATGATGAAATTCAGTCTCAGTTTATGGTGGAACCTTCCCTGGGACATCTGCCCTGTTCTCAAAATAAAGTTCCAGTTTTGCCCTGTAACATGGATAGTACAGAATCCTTCTTAGAAAACTTGAAAAATGATGTTTCTGAGGTCTTGTTTGATGTTCTGGAGGTCTCCGAGTTCCTCCCAAAGGGTGCAGAACTTGTAGGAGATGTCTCCTGCCCCCCAAGTCATTCTGAGGTGTTACCCTCTTCCGTAGGCATTTCTGCCTTGCTGGCTACCTTTTCAGCTCTGATGGAGCTTCACTCATATGTAGTCAATGATGATATTATTGTCACAGAAATGTCTGAATTTGTATTCGAGCCTTCTTTTGAAAGTCCAGTGCCTGTGACCTCCACTCATAATGATTCTCTGTCCGGTACTGGTTTTGGTCTTGTCGTGCCGGACTCTGAGGTTGGTAGTTCCCCGACATGTCCTGAGGTTTCTCCTGTGCTGGTGTACCCCAGTGTGCTCTGTGACCCAGAAAGCCCAAGTGTGCCTCGGTTACCAGCGTACTCAGATGCTTCCTCGGTGGAGAAATGCTCTGATATGGCCTGCCTGCTTGCATGCCCAGAAGTGGTCCCTGAAAGTCTTGATCTTGATGGGTGTCCTCGTAATTCTGAATCCGGAATTGTCATTGGTTCCATGGGGGTTCATGGTAATTCTCCATGTGAGCCTGGTGATTGTTCTGCCCTCTTGGGATCTCTGTGGAGCTTCAAAAGGTTCTTGGAGATTCCGGGAGAAATTTTGCTTGGTACCCTGAATAAGATCAACGGTGGCTTTTGTGTTGTAAGGGACACTTCGAACAGGTATTGTGGCAGGTTTGGTATTTTCGGACGCTCCTTGGAAGGTGGTGGGTATTGTCTGGAGGGTGTCGATGGCTTCTTCTCTGGCATTCACAGGCCTGATGGGTGTTATACTGAGACTGGTAGTACTGATGGGCATGTTTCAGTGGCTTCTGTTTCCGATGAGGTCGGTTTCGGGTGGACTGACTCTGGAATTGGACCTTGTCGGGCTGCCCTGACCTTCATGAGTCTTCATTTTGAGTCTGTTGCTAATCGCAGTTTTGAGGGTCGTCTGGAATTCAAAGACCTTTATCTCAAGTGTGTATGCAGCATTAGTGTCTGGTGACTGTGATGATTTGCTCAGCTGCCTGTGCAGGCAGGCAGCCTTGTGACCATTGTGTAGGTTTGCATGCTGCAGGACTCTGGAAAGAAGAGTTTCTGTCAGTTTTGCAGCTTGTGCTTGCAGAGGAATTTGCATACATTGTCATGCAAATTGCCTGGCCACATTCATTGGAGGTGTGTACTATAAGTACTATGTCTTTCCCACAATGCTTCGCTGTTCATAAGGAATCCGTCCTATGTAACACTCCTGGTGGGGTGTCAGCCATGCTCTTGGTTTGAAGATCAGCTTAGAGTAATTCCTGGAATCTGCGCTAGGCAGGTTTTCCCTAGTGCAGTTAGGATTGTTTATCTGTTTGTTTGTCTGTTGCCATTGTCCTGTCCCAACAGTGGTCGACAGGAAATGGTTCTGATCTCTGTTCTTGGAGTATAGCTGGTGCAGCGGTTGCTACCAGCTATCTCTTCTGTTCTGTCTCCTGGGATTGCGCTAGCCACTTTTCGCTAGCGCTGGGGATCCTTCTGTTCTGTCTCTTGGGATCGCGCTAGCCACTTTTCGCTAGCGCTGGGGATCCTTCTGTTCTGTCTTCTGGGATCGCGCTAGCCACTTTTCGCTAGCGCTAGGGATCCTTCTGTTCTGCTACTCTGTACCTGGATCGCGCTAGACACTTTTCGCTAGTGCTGTGGATCCTATCTTCTCGCTTGTCCCTGTTTTCGTGTGTCTGTCTTGTCTGCTACGCTTGCTGGAGGCTTGGTGAGGTAACCGGTAAGCAAGCGTTCGCGTCCTCTGTTTCATGTTTGTCTGTCGATGGTTAGTTAGGCATGCTTGTCTCTATTGTGCTTATCACGTGGAGACCGCGCATAACCGCGTGCACTGTTGCGAATGAGTGCGGTGTTCGCGGTTAGCTAGCGTTTGTTATTTTCCGCATCTTCTCATTGTATTATTTGCTGTGCCTTTGCTACCCTCGTATTCTGGTCTGATCTGCCTTGTGTCACGTCTGGCGATCGCACCTCTCGCGATCGCGTTCCTATTTCATATCTGCTGTTGTGTGTGCGCGGTCGCGGGGTGGCGACTGAATTGGCGCACACACATACAACCTGTCCCTTTGCTCGTTCTCATTCGCAATCGCCTCTCTTGCGATTGTGTTCTGCGCTTCGTACAATTCCTGTCTGGCATTTGTGGAGGTACAGAGGATTGGTTCCTCTGCACTCCCCAGCGCCATCTGCCGACAGGAATTTCCCTCTACAGGTGCGTAGCACCTTTTGCTGGGTGCCTGCAATTACACGCTTGTGGAGGATTTCCGCCGTGTCAGCGCACGCGTTGTGCGCTGATCACGGAGAAAGTTCCACAATCGTTACAGTGACTTTGCTAAACATTCTGCTGCAGACTTCTCACAGTGCTTAGTAGTGCGTTTACATCTATAGGAGTGAATGGAAAATGTCTGTCAACACCGGCTAAATCACTAGCAAGTGCCAGCGTGCACCAGTGAAAGAGCTTATCAGCACCTGCACATGCCAGGCAATGCCAGTAAAGCACCAGTCAGTGCATGCTTAAAAAACTCTTTTCAAGTCTGTTGAAAGAGCCATTCACTGGCGAGCAGGCCCCGCTAATGTGTCATTCAATGCTAGCATTGTTCCAGTGCTTCCCAGTGTAAATGTACCGTAAGGCCGCATTACTTGCAAGTCAGTGTTGCCATACCTCCCAACTTTTTAAGATAAAGAGGGACACTTCAAGACACGCCCCTGCCACACCTCTAACCACGCCCCCACCACACCCCTCGTCATGCATGCCACAAAGATTTTAGAAGCCATAGATTTAGTTTTATCACTCAAACTACACATCTATAATCATTAGTTTTCCTTCATTTTAACATTTAAAGAAATACATCAATTTACATCATGGGAATAAAGTTTAGGGTCATTTAACCTCCTGAGCGATAATCCCGAGATGAGCTCGGGGTATATCGCGCAGGAGGATTTCTCAGGCCCTGGTGGGCGGATTTGCATAATTTTTTTTTTGTTACATTGCTAGCTGTGTGTAACTTCCGATCGCCGCTGCTCGCCACCGATCCACCGCTATCCGCCGTGCTGAGCACCCCCCCCCCCCCCCAGAGACCCCTTGCGCAGCCTAGCCAATCAGTGCCAGGCAGCGCTGAGGGGTGGATCGTGACTCCCTCTGACGTCACGACGTCCATGATGTCATCCCGCCCCGTCGCCATGGCGACCGGGGAAGCCCAGCAGGAAATCCTGTTCTGAACGGGATTTCCTGCTTACTCTGATCGCCGAAGGCGATCGGAGTGGGTGGGGGGATGCTGCTGCGCAGCGGCTATCATGTAGCAAGCCCAGGGCTCGCTACATGATTTAAAAAAGAAAAAATTAAAAAAAAGTGCTGCGCCCCCTCCTGGGCGATGCAATTGTATCGCCCAGAGGATTCAACACATTTTATTCAGTCGAAAAATTCATATATTTTTACAGACCTGTAAATCGGTCCTGAAAGAGGGACAAATGAGGAAGAAAAAGGGACAGGAGATTTGGTTCCCAAAGTGGGACTGTCCCTCCAAAAAAAAAAGGACAGTTGGGAGCTGTGGTGTTGCCTGTTTCTTAACGTGCATTGTCAGATCTGCAGCAAATCCCATTATTACTTACTTCTCCAAGTAATGAAAGTAAAGGCATGCCACACTTTCACCCAGTAGCACTTTCACCCCATTACAGAGGTCATTACCTAGGCATGTGGGGAAGAAGGGCTAGACAAGCAAACACTGACATCTTTAACTTTAATTCTATAGGAGACCTGCAAGGGCTTGGAGTGGATGCCTCATAATATACAGGCAGAACTGACTGATGGGAAACACCTTAAGGTAATGCATTATTTATTGTCTGAGTCATTTAGAAAACATTTAGATGTAGTTCAGATTTGTAAACTAAACAAAAAACTTTTGTAGTAATATAGTGAACTTATAATCTTCTTAAAGGAATACTATCGATTCACATATTTTTTTCAATTGACACACAAATTGTTTGGGAAGTGCTGCTAAGTACTGGTGTATACATTTTAGTAGCAACTTCATTGTTTACTGTTAGCAAAATACTTTCAAACTTTACTGACGCCAAAACTGACGGCTGACTGAGCCATGAGGAGAGGGGAAATTCCCCTCGCACTTGATCAGTTAACTCTATGTGTAGCTCTGTGTGTGACAGAGAGAACAGCAGCAGCTCCTGTGTCCTGTGTTTCTGACTGACAAGAAAGCAGAGGAAATGTAACTAATTTTCACAGCTTTTCATACTGTTTTTGCTTTCAGAGTTTGATATGTTTGATATTTGCTTTCTGTAGTCTGATATGCAACTCTGGCTGTGCATTGAAGCAGACACCCCTTCTGCAACTGATTTGTCCCAATATAGCTAAATCCTACCCTCAATAAATTACAGTTTTTGACTCTGATATTTAACATGAAAATTAGGAAAATGTTTACACAGCTACTTAGACATTATTTGCACACTGTCATTTTAGAACACTTGGGTATCGGTAGTATTCCTTTAAACATGACACAAAACTCTAAATGAATTCTACAATGAAATAAATACCCCTTTAGCTGAAGAGCCGCGTCATCATCTTCACTAATCCGCCGCATCATGCCACAGTTTTCCAGAGATAACTTTTCCAGTAATTGGAAATCAACATCATTGCCAATCCCAATACTGAACAGGCAAAACTTTTCCCTGATGGCATTCTTCGTATTAATGAGGATGTGTCCTGACTGGATTTCTCCAAGTGTGGGCCTTCCGTCAGTCAGGAATATCATTAGGGACACACTTCTCTCCTGTTTATCAGAAGTGGCCACGTAATCATTCAGCAGTTTTGTGGCAACCTGGATACCTCCATTTATATTCGTACCTGAAAGAAGAAACACCTCATTGTGTAATACAATACGCCAAAAAACACACTCAATTCAGTAAACTAATAGGACCCAAGAGATATACATGGTGGTATATTTGTTGGACCTATATCACAGCTCCATTGTGACATTCATAAAGAGCAAGGCAAAGATTAGAAGAATGGCAGTGGCAGCAGGAACTAAACATAACGGTTATCCCTTAGGAAAGAGTTTGTGGCTCATGACAAGCATAATAGGGCACACATACTGATGGAGGTGTGGATATAATGAAAATATATTTTGACACAATGTATAGGCATGAAAACTAAAGTAAAATATGTGTTTGGGATTGTCACCACTGTTACAGCAAAGACAATATGGGTTCGCTGTATCAACAACTATGCAATGTACAGGGAGTGCAGAATTATTAGGCAAATGAGTATTTTGACCACATCATCCTCTTTATGCATGTTGTCTTACTCCAAGCTGTATAGGCTCGAAAGCCTACTACCAATTAAGCATATTAGGTGATGTGCATCTCTGTAATGAGAAGGGGTGTGGTCTAATGACATCAACACCCTATATCAGGTGTGCATAATTATTAGGCAACTTCCTTTCCTTTGGCAAAATGGGTCAAAAGAAGGACTTGACAGGCTCAGAAAAGTCAAAAATAGTGAGATATCTTGCAAAGGGATGCAGCACTCTTAAAGAGACTCCGTAACAAAAATTGCATCCTGTTTTTTATCATCCTACAAGTTCAAAAAGCTATTCTAATGTGTTCTGGCTTACTGCAGCACTTTATACTGTCACTGTCTCTGTAATAAATCAATGTATCTTTCCCCTGTCAGACTTGTCGGCCTGTGTCTGGAAGGCTGCCAAGTTCTTCAGTGTTGTGGTTCTGCTATGAACTCCCCCTTCCAGGCCCCTCTACGCACACTGCCTGTGTGTTATTTAGGATTAGAGCAGCTTCTCTCTTCTCTCTTATCTTTTACAAGCTGGATAAATCGTCCTCTGAGCTGGCTGGGCTTTCACATACTGAAGAATTACAGACAAGGGTGAAGCTGTTTGCAGGAAGAAACAAGCAGCCTGAAACTTCAGTGCATGAGAACAGGGGGAAAGAAACACACAAATGATCTCTTGAGATTCAAAAGGAAGGCTGTATACAGCCTGCTTGTGTATGGATGTATTTTCTATGTGTGGACATACTGTACATCAACCTACTTCCTGTTTTGGTGGCCATTTTGTTTGTTTATAAACAAACTTTTTAAAACTGTTTTTAACCACTTTTAATGCGGCGAGGAGCGGCGAAATTGTGACAGAGGGTAATAGGAGATGTCCCCTAACGCACTGGTATGTTTACTTTTGTGCGATTTTAACAATACAGATTCTCTTTAAAATTGCAAAGCTTCTGAAGCATGATCATCGAACAATCAAGCCAGGGGCGTAACAATAGGGGTTGCAGAGGTAGCGACCGCATCGGGGCCCTTGGGCCAGAGGGGCCCCCGAAGGACCCTCCCTCAACTACAGTATTAGCTCTCTATTGGTCCTGTGCTCATAATAAACACTTCTATAGATACTTTGAATAGTGGTAATCATTAACAAACTGTTCCCCATTCCCTTCTTGCACCACTGACACTGTAGCTGCCATTGGCAGATTTTGGTGCACCGTATCAATTGTTATGTATAGAGTGCTTGGGGGGGCCCCACTGTAAAACTTGCATCGGGGCCCACAGCTCCTTAGCTACGCCACTGAATCAAGCGTTTCATTCAAAATAGTCAACAGGGTCGCAAGAAGCGTGTGGAAAAACCAAGGCGCAAAATAACTGCCCATGAACTGAGAAAAGTCAAGCATGCAGCTGCCAAGATGCCACTTGCCACCAGTTTGGCGATATTTCAGAGCTGCAACATCACTGGAGTGTCCAAAAGCACAAGGTGTGCAATACTCAGAGACATGGCCAAGGTAAGAAAGGCTGAAAGACGACCACCACTGAACAAGACACACAAGCTGAAACGTCAAGACTGGGCCAAGAAATATCTCAAGACTGATTTTTCTAAGGTTTTATGGACTGATGAAATGAGAGTGAGTCTTGATGGGCCAGATGGATGGGCCCGTGGCTGGATTGGTAAAGGGCAGAGAGCTCCAGTCCGACTCAGACGCCAGCAAAGTGGAGGTGGAGTACTGGTTTGGGCTGGTATCATCAAATATGAGCTTGTGGGGCCTTTTCAGGTTGAGGATGGAGTCAAGGTCAACTCCCAGTCCTACTGCCAGTTTCTGGAAGACACCTTCTTCAAGCAGTTTACAGGAAGAAGTCTGCATCCTTCAAGAAAAACATGATTTTAATGCAGGACAATGCTCTATCACACGTGTCCAAGTACTCCACAGTGTGGCTGGCAAGAAAGGGTATAAAGGAAAAAAAACTAATGACATGGCCTCCTTGTTCACCTGATCTGAACCCCATTGAGAACCTGTGGTCCATCATAAAATGTGAGATTTACAAGGAGGGAAAACAGTACACCTCTCTGAACAGTGTCTGGGAGGCTGTGGTTGCTGCTGCACACAATGTTGATGGTGAACAGATCAAAACTCTGACAGAATCCATGGATGGCAGGCTTTTGAGTGACCTTGCAAAGAAAGGTGGCTATATTGGTCACTGATTTGTTTTTGTTTTGTTTTTGAATGTCAGAAATGTATATTTGTGAATGTTGAGATGTTATATTGGTTTCACTGGTAAAAATAAATAATTGAAATGGGTATATTTGTTTTTTGTTAAGTTGCCTAATAATTATGCACACACAGATATCCCCCTAAAATAGCTCAAACTAAAAACAAACTAAAAACTACTTTCAAAAATATTCAGCTTTGATATTAATGAGTTTTTTGAGTTCATTAAGAACGTGGTAGTTGTTCAATAACAAAATTATTCCTCAAAAATACCACTTGCCTAATAATTCTGCAGTCCCTGTATGGAAGGAAATGGACTACAATAAGATATATGCCAACCTCAACAGACTTTATAAGATACTTGATATGCTTGGAAGCATTTGGCAATATCCAAATCTGTGGCTGTACCAACAAGAGCTGTAAAAGTCAAAATAAGTATTGGGAGGGCCTCATTTTTTGTCAGGTGGTTGTTAGGCAAATTCTTTACCTACATAAAACGAGATGTGCTGCACTGAGTAAGCAACGCGCATTATACTACTTGCATAAATACCAATAAACTTGCAGTGCTCTGTCTGCGCATGACAATTTTACTACTAGATAGTGAATCAACCACTATGAGCCTGTTAAGTAACTTTATACGACTGCATATACAGTGGGTTGGAAAAGTATTCGGCCCCCTTAAAGTTTTCCACATTTTGTCATATTACTGCCACAAACATGAATCAATTTTATTGGAATTCCACATGAAAGACCAACACAAAGTGGTGTACACATGAGAAGTGGAATGAAAATCATACATGATTCCAAACATTTTTTACAAATAAATAACTGCAAAGTGATGTGTGCATAATTATTCAGCCCCCTTTGATCTGAGTGCAGTCAGTTGCCTATAGACATTGCCTGATGAGTGCTAATGACTAGAGTGCACCTGTGTGTAATCTAATGTCAGTACAAATACAGCTGCTCTGTGAGGGCCTCAGAGGTTGTCTAAGAATATTGGGAGCAACAACACCGTGAAGTCCAAAGAACACACAAGACAGGTCAGGGATCACGTTATTGAGAAATTTAAAGCAGGCTTAGTCTACAAAGCCTTGAACATCCCACGGAGCACTGTTCAAGCGATCATTCAGAAATGGAAGGAGTATGGCACAACTGTACACTTACCAAGACAAGGCCATCCACCTAAACTCACATGCCAAACAAGGAGAGCACTGATCAGAAATGCAGTCAAGAGGCCCATGGTGACTCTGGACGAGCAGCAGAGATCTACAGCTCAGGTGGGAGACTCCGTCCATAGGACAACTATTAGTCATGCACTGTACAAAGTTGGCCTTTATGGAAGAGTGGCAAGAAGAAAGGCATTGTTAACAGAAAGCATAAGAAGTACCGTTTGCAGTTTGCCACAAGCCATGTGGGGGACACAGCAACCATGTGGAAGAAGGTGCTCTGGTCAGATGAGACCAAAATTGAACTTTTTGGCCAAAATGAAAACGCTATGTGTGGCAGAAAACTAACACTGCACATCACTTGAACACACCCTCCCCACTGTCAAATATATGGTGGTGGCAGCAGTATGCTCGGGGGGTGCATCTCTTCAGCAGGGACACGGAAGCTGGTCAGAGTTGATGGGAAGATGGATGGAGCCAAATACAGGGCAAACTTGGAAGAAAACCTCTTGGAGACTGCAAAAGACTTGACTGGGGTGGAGGTTCACCTTCCAGCAGGACAATGACCCTAAACATAAAGCCAGTGCAACAATGGAATGGTTTAAAACAAAACATATCTATGTGTTAGAATGGCCCAGTCAAAGTCCAGATCTAAATCCAATCGAGAATCTGTGACAAGATCTGAAAACTGCTGTTCACAAACGCTGTCCATCTAATCTGACTGAGCTGGAGCTGTTTTGCAAAGAAGAATGGGCAAGGATTTCAGTCTCTAGATGTGCAAAGCTGGTAGAGACATACCCTAAAAGACTAGTCGCTGTAATTGCAGCAAAAGGTGGTTCTACAAAGTATTGACTCAGGGGGCCGAATAATTACGCACACCCCACTTTGCAGTTATTTATTTGTAAAAAATGTTTGGAATCATGTATGATTTTCGATCCACTTCTCACATGTACACCACTTTGTATTGGTCTTCCACATGGAATTCCAATAAAATTGATGCATGTTTGTGGCAGTAATATGACAAAATGTGGAAAACTTCAAGGGGGCCGAATACTTTTGCAACCCACTGTATGCCCAAACACATATAGCAAATATTTCGATTTTTAAAAAGAAGTTGTTACCTCCTGTAGGGGAGAGGCCAAATATGAATTTTTTTGCATCTCTGATGTTATTTGGAGAAACTTTCACAAGTTCATTTTGCTTCCAAACTTTAATTTTACTGGAAAACCCAACTATGTTGAAATGATCATCAGGCCTCAGGTCCCGAAGAATTGTAAATAAAGCTTCTTGAGTCTGCAAAAGAAATATGTAATATTTATACTGATGTCATCTTGTCACTTGTCAATTATACTACATATATATATAGGATATTAACAAAAGTACATTTTACTCATTGCCTTATCTAATTGACAGCTGTGCAGAAAAAATAATCGCAAATCACTTCACGTTTATTAAAGTGAAACTTTGAACCAGGTTAGAACTTCATCCTAATCAGTAGCCAATTCCCCCTTTATCATGAGAAATCTTTACTTTTTTTCTCAAATTGATCATCGGGTGGTCTGTATGGCTCATATTGTGAGATAACCCGTCCCACAGTGTGATGTCATGCTCATGAGAGTTTCCTGTCTATGAACCTTGTTGCATTGTGGGAATTTTTTTTTACAAACTGCCAAGCAAGCCGTGTGTGAGCGCATGTGTGTGCGAGTACGCTGTCTGTTTTTTTTTTTTAGTAGTATAGATCAGTGTTCCCCAACCCTCAAGGCCCACCAACAGTGCATGTTTTGTGGACATCCACAGAGGTAGTTAATCAGCTCTGCTGAGACACTAATTACCCCACCTGTGCAGGTTTGTGAATTTCTGCAAAACATGTACTGTTGGTGGTCCTTGAGGACAGGGTTGGGGAACTCTGGTATAGATGATTACCCACAGGCTCATTGTGATTATGGATCAAACAACATGAACAAGTTAAACAGCGATTATCAATCATTTCTTGATCTAGCTTCGATTTTTTTCAACTTCTCATTTGTCAACTTATTGATTTACTTTTTTCCCCTACTACTATCTCTTTAAAATTCTCACACAAACTTGCAAAAACGCTTTTGCTGCAGATATATGTACCGATACTTCAAAGGCATAGCATTGTATTTCCAATTGTGTGTGAATAAGTGCGCGCAAATCTTTTGCATTTAAAATTAAGACTGTAGGTCTGTGCAATTCATGTTTCAGTGCAAGCTAAAGCAGTAAAATTGTACTTTGCATGAAAAGTCGATTTATGGACTTTCTTCCCTTAACAGTGGTAAAGTTGCCGTGCACACAGGGACCAGAAATTTAGCATCCGTTTACGTAAGCAAGGTAACGTGCGTTGCACACATAGCACAACTCGCCTTATGTACGCAATGATGGCATTGCTTCTATAATGGCTATTACATTATTTGCATAGCCCTCACTATACTAGTACTGGATATTTTATGTACATAACATGAGTTATACTCTATGTCCAACACACGTTACATTGCTTGCGTAAACACTGGTAAAATTGCTGTGCACTGTATGCGGCAACTTTGCTGTTTAGTGAATCAACCCCGAGTCAGTTAACATCAGTGATCAAAGCAAATTTTATGACTAGCATTTTAAAATTTGGATTCAATTAACACTTAGTATACATATATTTATAATGATCCTCTTATGCTGACCAGCTGGCAGCCAGTCTCTACCATGATGACCTTTCTGATATAAATGCAAGGCTGTTGTCACAAATGATTACAAACATTACATCTGTGCCACTAGAACAATTACACTATTAGAACCAGACAATAGCTAGCTGTGAAACAACATAAAAGCATTTCTACATTAATATGTCATTTAATATTACATCAGCATAATCTACGATTACATCAGCATTTCTCAAATACATATACTTCATTCTTAAGAATTGCCTCCTTCATGTTCATCACATTTCCAAACATGTTAAAACAGAAAGATTCCAAGGGTAAAAAACTTTTAATATGCTACCTAGTTAATATAATAAAAATAAATAATATTTCAGAACCTGTTAGGGGAAAAAAATAAAAGGGAATGGTCTTTGATTTAAAAGCAACTGTCAATATACAGCACTCTGTTGAGGGACAGTTTGGACACTGCTTTAACGCTGAAAAGAATCACATGATTATCAACCACAGGAAATGCTAAACTAAAGGGATAGGGAATGGCAGTTTCCAGTGGCGTAGCTAAGGAGCTGTGGGCCTAAATGCAAGTTTTACAATGGGGCCCTGCAAGCACTCTATACATAGCAATTGATACGGCACACCAAAACCTGCTAATGGCAACTACAGTGTCAGAGGTACAAGAAGGGAATGGGGAAAAGTTTTTAATGATTACCACAATTCAAAGTATCTATAGAAGTGATTATTATGAGCACAGGACCAATAGAGAGCTAATACTGTAGTTGAGGGAGGGCCCTTCGGGGCCCCTCTGGCCCAAGGGCCCCGATGCGGTCGCTATCTCTGCAACCCCTATTGCTACGCCCCTGGCAGCTTCACTGCTTCAGGAATCAAATATCAGATTACTCATACAGCCATAATAAAATTGCCGCAATTGTGTCAAACTTGCAGCAAATTGAGAAATATGAAATACCGTATTCACCTGGTCTGGTTATGGAAAATGTACTGGTGATTCTTTTAATCAACTCAAGATTTACTGGTAAGAAGGGAAAATGTTTTATTTGATGGTGTGTATGTACCAGTGAACAATGATGGCAAATGTGCTTGTTAGTAGAGTATTGTGCAGTGGGATGTATAACAGGGTAGAGATTAACATTCACTGAACACTAGGTGTTCCAGCTGCTCTACGCCGTACTCGCTAGGTCGGTTTGCCTTGCAAACTACTTTGGTATCCGTCAGATAAAAACAGTCAGATAAACTGGTATCTGAACTATGTGAATTTCCGTAATTATAAACTTTTCTGAAATCCTTTTGGACTGTGATTAACTTGGAAGAGATAAAGAATTAGCATATTCTTTTTCCAGAGTTGATTGTGAACACAAAGGGCCACTTGTACGACAGCATCTGAAGTTCTGCAGTACTAGCCATGAAGTTCAGCCAACTTCAGATCTTCTTTACCAAGAGAAAAAAAGTCACTTGATTCAAGTCCACCAAAGTAATGCTAATTGAATAATAAATGGCATTATGGAAGGAGAATGTAATGCATCAATGAGCGATTTCATCATCATGCTATCAATACAATAATTTCAGTCATTGTAAGCAAGACATGAGCTGAATATTTTTCAAAGGATTTAAAAGGTATATGTGAGTCACTGTGTGCTTTGAGTCCTACAGAAGAAAAGCACTTTACAAATGTTTTGTTGTCGTTTTGTTGTCATAGACCCAGTTCCTCAGCATGCGTACGTTAAAAAGGGGCGCTGGGAAAAAAGGGCGCCGGGTTTTTAACGATAAGCATGGATAACGTTTAAAAAAATATTGTACTGTTTTTCGTTTAAAATGTTTTTTAAAGTTATAAATCATTAAATAATGTGCATTAAATCGGCAATTGTAAAAACGTTAATCTTTCGTTTAAATAGTGAAACGTATAATAACGTTAAAAAAAAAAAATTACTAAGTAACCCTCCCTGTACCTACCCCTAACCCCTAGACCCCCCTGTTGATGCCTAAACCTAAGACCCCCCCTGTTGGTGCCTAAGTAACCCTCCCTGTACCTACCCCTAACCCCTAGACCCCCCTGTTAGTGCCTAAACCTAAGACCCCCCTGTTGGTGCCTAAACCTAAGACCCCCCTGTTAGTGCCTAAACCTAAGACCCCCCTGTTGGTGCCTAAACCTAAGACCCCCCTGTTGGTGCCTAAACCTAAGACCCCCTGTTGGTGCCTAAACCTAAGACCCCCCTTTTGGTGCCTAAACCTAAGACCCCCCTTTTGGTGCCTAAACCTAAGACCCCCCTGTTGGTGCCTAAACCTAAGACCCCCCTGTTGGTGCCTAAACCTAAGACCCCCCTGTTGGTTTTTTCGTTTAAAAATAATGTTAAAAAAAAAAATGTACTGTTTTTCGTTTAAAAGTAATGTTTGAAAAAAAATATTGTACTGTTTTTCGTTTAAAAATAGAATTTAAAAATGTATAAATCATTAAATAATGTGTAATCATGAGAAACAGTAATAAAACATTAAGTGTCCGGGCGCCGCTTTTAAAACGTTATTTTTCTCCGGCGCCCTTTTTTCCTATCGGGCGCCCATTAAACGATATTTATTATAGGAGTGAATGGCGGCGCCCGATTTGTCCACTAGCCTCAGGCGCCCGAATTTACTGTTTCCCCTCAGCATGTGGCTGTGTCAGATAGATTGCAGTTATACTGCATAAGTCTTTTTCCCCCTTCTTTTTCCCTAGCACTTATACTGTCATGAATGGTATATTGGCAGTGATACATTTATATATGTAGAAGCATGGTCTATTTTCTACAGTAGTGTTCTCCAGATTTGGGTTATTACAAGATTATCAAATATCCGTCATTTTATTTTGTAACAACAATAGGTCATATTCAGCAAATACCAGTAAATTTTACCAGTACTTCTGGCAGTTACATAGTGAATGTTGTGCCAATAATGCAACCTGCATTACCTAGGTCAGTGCTGTCCAACTGGTGGCATTCGGGCCGAATATGGCCGGCGGCCCACATCCGCTTTCCCAGACAATTTTTTGGGGAGCATATTCACTAAATTGAAGTTAAATTGCCATGCATGGTACATATCTTGTCCCCGGGCATCTGCAGACTCGTGCAATCACTTACCGGCTACCGCTGCCAGGATTCAACTTCAGTTTCTTTATCGTAAGTCTTATTCCTATGATGCCCTGCAGTGGTGCACGTAATTCACATTCCACTAGTGGGCATCATAGAAATAAGACTGATAGAAAAACTGAAGTTGAATCATAGCGGCAAGAGCCAGTGAGCGATTGCATGACTCTGCAGATGCCAGGGACACTCGGGGTGGTGGTGGGGGGGCGTGAGTTGGGAACGTATGTGGAAGGTTAGTAATTACAGCCACCGCTTTGGCAGGGGACACATGGTGGCAGATACTAGGGGGGTGTAAGTAATTGCAACCACTGTTCTGGCGGGAGGATACTTGGCGGCAAACACTGGGGGGGGGGGGGGGGGACAGGAGCTCAGTAATTGCAACAACCGCTCTGGCAGGGGGACACATGCCAGGGTAGGAGTATGACTCTAGTATAAGCCGAGACCCCCACCCACACAAAAACATGGCTTATACTTGAGTATATATGGTATTTAAGGACTGCCCTTTCTCCTGCTAGATACTACAACTTTGTTTGCTTCCAGACCTGAAGACATCCTGTGATCTGTTTCTTGATCCCGAACCTGTACCTGCTAATCTATTGCTGAACCAGTTATCTTGTCTTGACTCTGCAACTTGCATGTCCACTTTGTACTGTGTCTTTATCTGACTGCCAGTGGCATATCTAAGGAGCTTGGGGCCCCGGTGTAAGTTTTACATGGGCCCCCAAGCACTCTATTGATATGGAGCCCCAAAACCTACCAAGGGCAGCTGTGGTGCCAGAGAGGTGTATTTAGAGCAAGGAAACAGTTTGGTGGATTACCACTATGCTACGCACATATAGAGGTGTTTATTACTAGCATAGCATCAAAAAAACTAAAAAGATGGATAAAGGATGGCCCTAGTGGGTCCTTCTGATGCAGGGGCCCTGGTGCAGTCGCAACCTCTCCACCCCCTATTGCTACGCCACTGGTATCTGCTTACCTTTTGCCGAACCTGTTACTCAATCCCGACTTGCTTCTTGCCTGCGCCCTTGGTACCATAGCCCATTGTATAGATTTGTAATGTATGTAAATATTCTGTATATATAGTTAGCTTACTGCCAGTAATCCTAACACAACCAACAGTGTTCACTGAACACTATCACTCACTGTATCTATTTTTAACTGTGGTCTCCTACTAACACCTCTGGGACATCTTAGCAGCATGCACAGTTCAGCTGGCCAGAAGTTGGGTTCACAGACTCATCAGCATTTGCGGTCTGCACAATCATGTTCTGGTGTGAGAAGGACATTCTTGAGGAGGCGTTGCATAAGATGCTAATGGTAAAAACAGAAGACATAGTAGAGAAGGCAAGCCAAAGGTCTGGAACTTCAATCACAGAGGATTCGATTTCTTTTATGCATGTCCTGCAGAATAGTAGGATAGAATGGGCTCTGCTAAAGTTTCCCTCTATTACATCCAACAGACAAGAACAGGGACTGGCAGCTGGTTTACATAATGCACTGTCTGCTGCACACCAAGAGGTGGAAAAGCAGTTCATAAATATAACAACCCTATTCATTTACTCCTCTTTGGGACACTGATTGTTGCACCAAACATGTGTACAGCCAAACATACAATAAAACCTCTGACAAATAAACTAAGGTTCCATCAGGGCATACAACCCATAGGAAAACCAGATCTGACATAGCAGCTCATCCTGGCCAGAAAAGGCTGGCTGGGCTAATAGACTGTTGTTTCATGCTTATTCACAGTCACCAGACTATGAATGTGTATTCTTGGCTTAGTCAAACTTATTAACAACAACAATAACAGTCATAATAAAGCGTTACAGGCTATTGTTAGCAAACCTTTCAAACAGCAATGGGTTATGAGGTTAGCCAGGATTGAACCTAAAGTGAAAAATGTCAGGTGTAATAATCCAGCTCCTTGTTTGTCTGCTTGTTGCAAATTCTGAGTTCCTCACACTGAAACGCCTTTGAATGAAGTACGTGACTCCGGTTGTTTGGGGAATTGCTGATGCTGAAATCAGCATTACTGTTTGCTCAGCAGAAACCATGGAGTTTCTTTGGTGCGGCTCAGAGCAGTTCCCATTGGAAAGGAGCCATTTGTATGATTACTGAGCTCAAGTCCTCTGCCAGCTACTCGGAACAACTAAGGAATGTTTTCTAAGGGTCAGAAGCTGTACTCCTTACGGTTACCCCGCTCTGGAGGAAACACAAAAACGTCTACTTGGATCTAAAATAGAACAACATTTGAGGGTTCATACAAATATGGAATTAAAAGAATAAGGCAGATTGACTGTCTAATGATAATAAATGTTTTGAAAATGTGGATGTTTTTCACAAATACTTCAGACACTTTGCAGATTTGTGTACATTACCACACACACACACACACACACCACACACACCACACACCACACACCACACACCACACACCACACACCACACACCACACACACACACACACACACACACACACCTAAATTATGCTGTGCTGCTGTGAGGTTTTTTCCGTGCATGAGGTTTTTTCTACTATACTCATTTTTTTTTATTTTTTTTAGTTTTTAAAATGGACAGTACCAAAATCCCCCCGTCCCCCTCCCCTCATCACCATCCAACCCAATCTGTTGCACTGGGTTACTATGGTCAATGGCAGAGAGAGAGGCCAGAGGTTGTGCAAAAAACATGTTGTGGGACTATAACAGAAGCTGTACCTTTCTTCAGGGAATGGAAATTTGCATTTAAGTGTGAACAAGCCCATTGACTTAAAGGGAACCTGTAGAAAGAAGGATATGGAGGCTGCCATATTTATTTCCTTTGAAACCATGCAAATTGCTTGGCTGTCCTGCTGATCATCTGCCTCTAATACTTTTCACCATAGACCGTGAATAAGCATGCAGCAGATCAGATGTTTCTGACTGAAGTTTGACTGTATTAGCTGCATGCTTCTTTCAGGTGTGTGATTCAAACACTACTGATGCATGATAGATCCTGGCAGGATACCAGGCAACTGTTAATGTTTAAAAGAAAAATACCGTAAATATGTCAGCCTTCATATCCCTCTCACTTTAGGGCCCTTCAAAAGTACAAATGCTTCACATGCAGGAAAAGGCATGCAGTTTTGACAAGTGTGAACACTACCTTAAAATAAACTGCGAGGAGGATACCAATAAAGCTAATTTACATGACAAATTCACCCAGCTAAGCATTTGGAAATTGTTTTCTATTTTCATGCCCATACATTTTTATACATATACATATCTGTGCCAACATGTATTTTCTCATGCCCATTGACCTCAATGCATTTGGTGAAATGAGTTTCCATGTGCCCATTCATTTTCATCAATATTCTTAATTTGTGTGAAAATGTGACCTCTTCACAAAAAACTATGGTGACAAAAAATAGCCAAAATCGCTCATCACTAATTACAGATGATCATTAGCTCTTGAATACGCTAGTAAGTTATACATAAGGATTTATTTATAATGTTACAAGGTATTTATAAGGTTAAAGGACACTGGGAAATACAGGTGATCCATCTACTCTGGACTGGAATTTCTTTTGTAGTAGATAGATACGCCAATAATACTAACCTTACAGTAATCCTCGAGTAGTTCGATAGTAGTTAGTATAGTTCGATATAATCTACACAAGAATTTGAAATTTTTGCCACCTCAAAAGCAGACAATTTAAAAAAAATGCAGAAATATTTCTGAACTGTCACTACTACCACTGGGACCCTTCCCAGTTCAGCCATTGCCTTGTCCCCACAGGTAAAACACTTCTGCTATACTGCTGCTCAATAGGAAATAATGGAAACGACACACCAAGAGTTTGCAATCAAAAGACACTCTAGTGCCCACAACACTGCCATTTGACCTGATGAAGCGGACTTGACCTGCGAAAAGCATAGTCTTCTGTGTCTTAACATGCAGATTTATGCAGCTGGAAAATAGACCAATCAAATCTTGCTAAGGTGGAATTCAATTGGTCCATTTTAAAACTACATAATCAACAGCTTATTCATATCTCATTGACCATCCCCATGTCCAGCATAACGGTACTCCACAAATTTGCATGTTTCCAATAATGCCCTCCAATCCACATACAATGTGTTATGATCATGTCTGCAGCGTTTACTGCTGGCTGCAGTGGTATTGCAAACCAAGCAGTTCTAATGTCATTACATGCATTTGCTTGCATAGTTTGGTTTGCACTTAAACTAGTTGCTGATTCCATCTGCAGTCGCTCTGAAGTTAATGACAGTTTAATATGCTTTTGTGTAAACAAACATTGTCTGCTGCAGTGGAGGGGCGGTCCCTTTCCTGCAGGCTGCATATCATTGTCTGCCTTTTCCTGCTATCAGCCTGTGATTAATTACCATTCACTTGTGTGGGAATCTGCAGGTCTGCTCCCATTGGATGACCTCAGTATAAAGAACTGCTTCCTGCAATGCCTCATGGGCTACCATAGTCTCAGATTCTATCTGTTACTCTGCTCGTGCCCCACCTCGTTCCTGGTCCGTGTGGACTGCGCTGACTCCTGCGAAGGGGTCAGCGAGTCCTCCTAGTTCTGCTCTTGTTCTAGAAGTTGTTACTTGCTTGTCTTGTGTCATATATTGGTTCATCGCCAATATATACGCATACTTGCGCATTTTGTTATTTTCCTTGTATTCGTGTTACATTGATACATCAGTGTCGCTGATATATACGTACACGAACTGTTTATATCCTGTGTTCCGTTAGTCAGCGTTCCAGCACGCTGAGCTAGTTATCCTGTTCCTGGTCCTGTTTGTGGATTGCGTTCATCTCTGCGAAGAGATAGCGAATCCTTCTGAGTCCTGTTCCCTGTATTACTCCAGTCTTAGTCAGAGTTCCTGCTTATGTCATATATCGGTTCATTGCCGATATATACATATGTTAGTCAGACGTTACAAATAGTTTCATTGATAGCTGTAATTGTAATACGCTAGGAAATCATACTTATTGTATATTTATCTGTGTTACGTTCATCTATCTTGATCCTGCTATTTCCTGACTATCCTGTCCTGTCTTTGTGAGGCACGCCATTGCTGCAAACGCATTGGCTGCCTCATTCCAGTCTGTTTTATTGTGGACGCTTGCTGTCACTAAGTAGTGGCTAGTTAAGCAAGCGTTCATTCTGTGTACCTGTCCTGATCTCCTCAGTCCTGGTTTATGCGCTCAGCGCTACTTTGCGCTGAGACGTTATTACGAAAGTGTTGTTTGTGGCTGTTCGGATCTGCACCGGCTCTGTGCACCACAATCTCCTATTGGAGTCAGTCCTCTCCTCCACTAAACTGGGGATATCCTGATTCCTTGTGCTAGTGTGTGTACCTCCTTCACGTCAGCTTATGTGTTGCATGCTGACTGTGGAGAATACACCTCCAAGCTTAACATTATGGTAGCCCCATTACCAATCCCCATTGTGGGGGGGGGGGTTCCCAGCAAAAATGACACTGTTTGTTATGGTTCCTGTTCCTTTAAGAAATTTGAGAGACTCAATTCTGAAACAGAAAATGAGTTTTTTTCTGAATGTACCAGGTTCCTGGCCAATCCCGAGCTCCAGGCTACTCCTGTTTCAACGTGGGCCCCCCAGCTAGTTTATGTTTTATTTAAGGGAAGATTGTTTCAGTGGGCCTACGATGTCTTGGATCATACCAATTTAAAAGAGAGACCACTGGAATTTCTAGCGTTTGTGATCCATAACTGGCTGCGCAAAACCGATTTGCCTAGCCCTTTTGATAAGCTCCTGGCAGCTTGTCAATCAGCTGCTCCTTCTACTGCCTACAAAAATAATCAGCAAGCAGATAATTGTTCTGATAACTTTTCTTCTGCTAAGGCAGCAGGGTCTAAAGCCAAACGTAAACGCTCCAAAAGAAAAGCGTTACAATCAGCGGAGTCGTTGCCCTTGGCGACTGCGCATCAGATCTGTAATGAGACTACGCCAGTAGCAGATAATGAAATTCAGTCACCATTCAGGGGAGTCAAATGGACCTATGAAACTACTAATGAACTTTCATTGCTAGCCAGGGAAAATAAAAGTTCTTGTTTAAATGAATTATCTGAATATGATTATGAAGATATATTACAGAGTATTGAACAGATCAATTTATTCGTGCAGCAAGGGAAATTTGCATACACTACAGTTCAACACTTGCTACAGGTATTGGAGATCCTTAGGAATAAGAAATCGGCCAATCACCTGCTAAATAACCCAATGTATGTTTCTGCCACTAACACATTTGCAAACTATGATCAGCCGGAATGCTCAGCTGTTAAATATGCATGGGATCCTCCGTTTGAGAAAGGAGAGATGGAAGCCCTGGTCTATGAATGGAAGAAAGATGCAAGTTCTTTTTGTCAGTTTTACAGTGCAAAAAGTGAATTAGTATTGAATGCATGCATTAAGTCTGCCTATAACCTAATAAAGACTGGTGTGTGTGGGTATGACTTTGTGGCTCCATTGATCGATGTGTGGAAGATGATTTTGGACGATTTTTATGCGATTCAATCAGTTGATACCAGGGAAGACACACTGTCAATTGGAGACTGTCCCACTTCTCCAGTTACTGAGTCCCTGCCATGTCTTGTGAATGTTCCTGTAACTCCACCCTGTACCATGGATAACTCAGTGTTACTTCCCAGTAAAACAGAAGCCACTGATACTTTCTTAACTTTGCCCTGCACAAATTTCTCAGCAGAGAATCCAGAGGTCCTGCCGACTTCTGAGTCCAGCCTAGCCAGTACTCATGAGTCTTTGTTCAGTGAAACAGACATTAGAAAATCTTTGCCTGCTTCTGCAAACACTTCTATAGAATTTACCTGTGTTAATAAAGTTCAACTCCTGTCTGATCCAGCAGATGCCAATAGATGCACTACATTAGTTTCTGAGTCCCAGCAATCCTGTCTAGAAATCTCAGAACCCCAGCATCTGAATTTTCCAATTTTACAATTGAATAGTGCTTCAGATGCACAAATTTTGTGTCTTGATCTTCCTGTCTCTACACCTCGCTCTAGTTTCGTGAATAGCTCAGAGCATCTGCTATGTGAACCTGAAATCGTAGAATTATTACCTTGTTCAGAAAATGTTCCAGTGAATTTGCCCTGTACCATGAATTGTGCAGTAGATTTCTCCAATGAAACTCAGGTCACAGAATCATTATGCTGTCCAGCAGGTGCTTCCATGGTTTTGCCCTGCAATATGGACTGTTCAGTGATCCTGTCCAGTGAAGCTGTGGTCACAGAGTCTTATGCTTCACCCAGTACTTTGGATACTTTAAACCCTCTAGCAGAAGAGTCTGAGGCACTGCTTACCTCAGTTGGTGTTGCAGTAATATTCACTTGTCTAGCAGCTGTTTTGGAATTACAGTCTGCTCTAATAAAACTTGATGAATTTCTGCCCAGCGAAGCAGAAGCCATTGAAATATTGTCCTCGTCAGCAAGTGTGTTAGATACCTTGCCCTGTACACAGTCTGATTTAACCCATGTTGTTGAGTCCCTCTTCAGTGTTGTAACAGCCGAGGAACTCCAGCCCTGTCCTCTGAATGTTTCAAAAGTCTTGCCCTGTAACATGGATAATTCTGACTCGCTGGAAAAAATAATAGAAATCTCAGAATTTCAGTCCGGGTTAATGAGTGTTTCTGAAACCCAGCCCTGTATCCTGGAAAATTCTGGTTCTCTGGCCGGTGGGGCAGAAGTTCCGGAGTCCCCTTTCTGTCCAGTGAGTTACTCAGTTTTGCCTAGTTCAGTGGGGATTGCTGCACTACTGACTTGTTTTGCAGCCCTTCATGAGCTCCAATCCAGTGTATTTGATGAGTCTCTGTCTAGTCCAGAAGAAGTTATGGGAACCCTGTCTAGTTCGGTGCATACATCAGAAGATTTGTCCTGTCTTGTAAATGCCCCTGAACATGATTTGTTAATAACCTTGCTGGAATCAGAGACATCTAAGTCTGATCCTGCATGTTTTAGTGAGAATCCAGTAACCGTGAAGTCTAGTCATGATGATTTTTTTTTTGCCCAGTCCTGGTTTCGGTCCTACCTTGACTGACTTTGAGGTTCGCAGTTCCTTGACATGCCCAGAAGTCTCTCTTGTGCCGGTGTGCCCAGATGTGCTTCGTATGCCAGAGTGCCCAAGTGTGTCTGTGTTGGCGTGCTCACACGCTTCCCTAGTGGAGACATGTTCTGATGTTGCCGGTTGGCCTGCATGCCAGGAGATGGTTCTGGTCCCTAAAAGCCCTGATCTTGATGTTTGTCCTTGTGACCCTGACTCTAGAGTTGCCCTGGGTTCCATAGGGGTTCTTGATGGTTCTCCATGTGAGCCTAAGGGGCGTTCTGACCTGTGGGGATCTCTTTGGAGCTTCCAAGTGTTCTGGGAGATCTCTGAGGAAACTTGTCCTGGTACCTTGGACTGGTTCAACGGTGGGTTTTGTGTTGGTAGGGACAGTTCCGGTGGGCATTGCAAAGGCTTTGGCGTTTTTGGACAGTCCCGGGAAGGCGGTGGGTATCGCTCAGAGAGTTTCTGGGGTTTTTTTTCTGGAAGTCGTGGTTCTGATGGGTATCACACTGAGGCTTGTAGTGCTGACGGGCATGGTTCTGTAGGTTCTGGTTCTGATGGGTCCAGTCTTGTGGGGACTGATTCTGGAATTTGGTCTTGCCGGGCTGTCCCGGTCATCATGAATTATCAGTCAGATTGTTTTGTTGGGAATTTCAGTTTTGAAAAGCGTCTGGTATCCGCTTTTAAGGGGGGGGGCTAATGTTATGATCATGTCTGCAGCGTTTACTGCTGGCTGCAGTGGTATTGCAAACCAAGCAGTTCTAATGTCATTACATGCATTTGCTTGCATAGTTTGGTTTGCACTTAAACTAGTTGCTGATTCCATCTGCAGTCACTCTGAAGTTAATGACAGTTTAATATGCTTTTGTGTAAACAAACATTGTCTGCTGCAGTGGAGGGGCGGTCCCTTTCCTGCAGGCTGCATATCATTGTCTGCCTTTTCCTGCTATCAGCCTGTGATTAATTACCATTCACTTGTGTGGGAATCTGCAGGTCTGCTCCCATTGGATGACCTCAGTATAAAGAACTGCTTCCTGCAATGCCTCATGGGCTACCATAGTCTCAGATTCTATCTGTTACTCTGCTCGTGCCCCACCTCGTTCCTGGTCCGTGTGGACTGCGCTGACTCCTGCGAAGGGGTCAGCGAGTCCTCCTAGTTCTGCTCTTGTTCTAGAAGTTGTTACTTGCTTGTCTTGTGTCATATATTGGTTCATCACCAATATATACGCATACTTGCGCATTTTGTTATTTTCCTTGTATTCGTGTTACGTTGATACATCAGTGTCGCTGATATATACGTACACGAACTGTTTATATCCTGTGTTCCGTTAGTCAGCGTTCCAGCACGCTGAGCTAGTTATCCTGTTCCTGGTCCTGTTTGTGGATTGCGTTCATCTCTGCGAAGAGATAGCGAATCCTTCTGAGTCCTGTTCCCTGTATTACTCCAGTCTTAGTCAGAGTTCCTGCTTATGTCATATATCGGTTCATTGCCGATATATACATATGTTAGTCAGACGTTACAAATAGTTTCATTGATAGCTGTAATTGTAATACGCTAGGAAATTATACTTATTGTATATTTATCTGTGTTACGTTCATCTATCTTGATCCTGCTATTTCCTGACTATCCTGTCCTGTCTTTGTGAGGCACGCCATTGCTGCAAACGCATTGGCTGCCTCATTCCAGTCTGTTTTATTGTGGACGCTTGCTGTCACTAAGTAGTGGCTAGTTAAGCAAGCGTTCATTCTGTCTACCTGTCCTGATCTCCTCAGTCCTGGTTTATGCGCTCAGCGCTACTTTGCGCTGAGACGTTATTACGAAAGTGTTGTTTGTGGCTGTTCAGATCTGCACCGGCTCTGTGCACCACAATCTCCTATTGGAGTCAGTCCTCTCCTCCACTAAACTGGGGATATCCTGATTCCTTGTGCTAGTGTGTGTACCTCCTTCACATCAGCTTATGTGTTGCATGCTGACTGTGGAGAATACACCTCCAAGCTTAACACAATGTCCCCTCTGCTACTGCTGTATAGGTTTCTTTGCCTCTCACTTTTATTTAATTTAGCAATATCTCCAATACGCAGTGGGTTTCCCCCACCACTTTGTTGTATTTTGCTGCTGTAGATGGCCTCCAGAGGCCTGAATAAATACACCCGAACGTTTCCTCATTATCCTCAAACCAAATGAGTCATATTCCCTATTCTTTCTTAAATAGGTTCAGTAAACTAGCTCTAATTAAAACTTTCCAAGGGCAAACTTAACTTGTGAGTCACTTATTACATTTTGCTGTTTAGCCTTCAATTCCCAGAAGATAAAAAATTATATATTTCTTTTAGAATAAATTCTCGAAGCTGCATCCACCCATCACTTCCTAATTAATGCATTAGTCAGCAAACTGGTTTCATTTCACAAGTACCTTGTTCAATACAACTTAACCACTTGCCGACCGCACGCTTATACCGTGCGTCGGCAAAGTGGCAGCTGCAGGACCAGCGACGCAGTACTGCGTCGCCAGCTGCAGGCTGATTAATCAGGAAGCAGCCGCTCGCACGAGCGGCTTCCTGTCAAATCACGGCAGGGGGCTCCGTGAATAGCCTGCGGGCCGCCGATGGCGGCTCGCAGGCTAAATGTAAACACAAGCGGAAATAATCCGCTTTGTTTACATTGTACGGCGCTGCTGCGCAGCAGCGCCGTAAGGCAGATCGGCGATCCCCGGCCAATCAGCGGCTGGGGATCGCCGCCATGTGACAGGGGACGTCCTGTCACTGGCTGCACAGGACGGATAGTGTCCTGTGCAGCCTCGATCGCCGGGAGGGGGGGAGCAGGTAGGAGAGGGAGGGGGGGAATTTTGCCGCGAAGGGGGGCTTTGAGGTGCCCCCCCCCGCAACACCCAGGCAGGCAGGAGAGATCAGACCCCCCCTGCACATCATCCCCATAGGGGGGAAAAAAGGGGGGCAATCTGATCTCTCTGCCTGCAACCTGATCTGTGCTGGGGGCTGCACAGCCCACCCAGCACAGATCACTCAAAACAGCGCTGGTCCTTAAGGGGGGGTAAAGGGTGGGTCATCAAGTGGTTAAAGAAGAGACATCATATTTTCACACAGAAACAGTGAGTATTTAGGCCCGATTAACATTAGAGTTAAAAAACGGTCCGTTTCCGGATTGGAAGGGAACAGATCGTAACGGAAGGGAATGGATCCAATGTTAACCTATGGATCCGTTCACATCTGTCCATTGAAACGGATATGTACCGCGCGATCTGCAGAACGGACCGCACTTTTCCTGCAGCACCAATTTTCCAGACCTATGAGCCCAGCAGAATCGAAGCTGAAGAGCTGCATTTGGGGCACTGACAAAACGGAAACTTCCTTCACACTAGTAAAGAAATGGACCGTTCTAAATAGAAAAATACATTTTGTTGATGGGGGTCGGGGGGGGGGGGGGGTATTGGGGGATGTGGGGAAACGGAACTGAAGCAGCGGAACAGAAATGGAGTGAAAACAGATCCGATTGACCGGTGAACAGATCCATTTTCACGGATCAATTTGCTATTCCAACGCAAGTGTGAACCAGGCCTTATAAAGCATGAGAATGAGAATGAGGATAGTGGCCCAACAATGCAGACAGCAACCGCTACCTAATGTCTACCGTGCTGCAGAGATCAGGTTAGATCAGGTTAGACCCATATTACCAAATGCTTGTTGCCTCCTCCTTTCTCATTGTACCCATGAAGTCATACTCATTGCATATCTATTACAAGAGGAATGAAAGCTCAAAGTTTGTGCGACTGCATGATCGGATTATGAATAAAGTATACATGATGAAATTTAATAAAGAGGCCAGACAACCCTCTGAGTCAGAAGGCGAATAACTAAAAAAAAAGGTGTGTCTACCAGAGGTCCTCAAGTCTTGGTGACCTCTCATTTGATGTTTTCACGTACACTTTACCAGTATCAATGCTCTTTTTATGCTATATTTTGTACCATAAGATGTTCGTTCCTATACTGTTAAGCCTTTAAAAACAGAAAAAGGACGGATAACTTTCCAAAGTTCTACTACAGATCGTTTTAAAGGATCTAATAGAGAAATTAATCTAAGTGACGGGTGCGGCCAGGAAGGGATATTCCACCCACTCCTTAAACTTTGGTAGAACTAGTGGTAACTTCCCAGGAAGTTTTGTTTCCTTTCCTCTCAATCAAAACAACTGTCATCATGTTCAACTTGAAAAACATCAGTCTTTTTTTGACATTCGTAACGGTGTGTATATATATATATATATATATATATATATATATATATATATATATATATATATATATATATATATATATATATATACATATATATACTATAAAATAAACATGAAAGAGGATGTCCAATGCCATGAGACCTATGTTCAACTTTTACATCACAGAAAAAGCAAACTTGAACTAATCTAGCTTTCACTCGCTCATCTCTGTCATGTAGTAGTTAAGGGTTTGCATATTTTCATGCTTGGCAGGACATTATAGCAAACTTTCCCGGGTATTAAGAAAAAAACAGCGTTGGCAATGTTCTACATAACATGGTTTATAAGCCACTTCAACTCTTTAATTCAAACAACTTCACAAAAGGTGTGACATCTAAGTGAGATGCAAGCAAGTACTGCAGAGTGTATTGTATCTGTGTCATGGAGACTGCCATCTTGTTCTCTTACAGTTCTGAATATAGCATTGTCTGCATCTGACATCTTTTTTTGAAACATGGAGACGGCTTGGTTTTGTTTTATGTCTTTCTGACTGATTCCAGAATGGGATGTCTTGAGACCATGCAGTACAATGAATTCTCAAATCTACCAAGACGTTTTTGAAATAAAACATGTAGTCCAGTGTTGGAAAACTCTGTCTCAGCAACAGATATTGGAAACTCCAACAGTATAATGACCAAAACCCCACAGCACCAAAGAAAAGAATTAGAACAAAAAATGAGAATATTCTGAAATGGCGTTCTATGAGCATGTTTTATGCACTGCATGCAAAACACACGTTCAAGGTGCAGCATACTTTTTATTGATGGTATACTTCACTGTATGCAACGCTCATATTTTCCCGTTCCATTGCATTGCGTTTCTGCTTTTACAGGCAATGCAACACCCACTGCAACCTAACCTAACTTAAAGAGGAACTCCAGTGAAAATAATGTAATAAAAAAGTGCTTCATTTTTACAATAATTCTGTATAAATGATTTAGTCAGTGTTTGCCCATTGTAAAATATTTTAAATCCCCGATTTATATTCTGACATTTATCACATGGTGACATTTTTACTGCTGGCAAGTGATGTAGCTGCTGCTTGCTGTTTTGGCAGTTGGAAACCGCTGTAAACAGCTATTTC